>NC_083498.1:0-648247 GCF_905332965.1 Bombus pascuorum
AACCCCAACCTAACCCCAACCTAACCCCAACCCTAACCCCAACCAAACCCCAACCTAACCCCACCCCAACCCCAACCTAACCCACCCAACCTAACCCCAACCTAACCCCAACCTAACCCCAACCTAACCCCAACCTAACACCCCAACCTAACCCCAACCTAACCCCAACCTAACCCCAACCCCAACCTAACCCCAACCTAACCCCAACCCCAACCCAACCCCAACCTAACCCCAACCTAACCCCAACCTAACCCCAACCTAACCCCAACCTAACCCCAACCTAACCCCAACCTAACCCCAACCTAACCCCAACCTAACCCCAACCTAACCCCCAACCTAACCCCAACCTAACCCCAACCTAACCCCAACCTAACCCCAACCTAACCCCAACCTAACCCAACCTACCCCAACCTAACCCCAACCTAACCCCAACCTAACCCCAACCTAACCCCAACCTAACCCCAACCTAACCCCAACCTAACCCCAACCTAACCCCAACCTAACCCCAACCTAACCCCAACCTAACCCCAACCTAACCCCAACCTAACCCCAACCTAACCCCAACCTAACCCCAACCTAACCCCAACCTAACCCCAACCTAACCCCAACCTAACCCCAACCTAACCCCAACCTAACCCCAACCTAACCCCAACCTAACCCCAACCTAACCCCAACCTAACCCCAACCTAACCCCAACCTAACCCCAACCTAACCCCAACCTAACCCCAACCTAACCCCAACCTAACCCCAACCTAACCCACTAACCCAACCTAACCCCAACCTAACCCCAACCTAACCCCAACCTAACCCCAACCTAACCCCAACCTAACCCCAACCTAACCCAACCTAACCCCAACCTAACCCCAACCTAACCCCAACCTAACCCCAACCTAACCCCAACCTAACCCCAACCTAACCCCAACCTAACCCCAACCTAACCCCAACCTAACCCCAACCTAACCCCAACCTAACCCCAACCTAACCCCAACCTAACCCCAACCTAACCCCAACCTAACCCCAACCTAACCCCACCTAACCCCAACCTAACCCCAACCTAACCCCAACCTAACCCCAACCTAACCCCCAACCTAACCCCAACCTAACCCCAACCTAACCCCAACCTAACCCCAACCTAACACCAACCTAACCCCAACCTAACCCCAACCTAACCCCAACCTAACCCCAACCTAACCCCAACCTAACCCCAACCTAACCCCAACCTAACCCCAACCTAACCCCAACCTAACCCCAACCTAACCCCAACCTAACCCCAACCTAACCCCAACCTAACCCCAACCTAACCCCAACCTAACCCCAACCTAACCCCAACCTAACCCCAACCTAACCCCAACCTAACCCCAACCTAACCCCAACCTAACCCCAACCTAACCCCAACCTAACCCCAACCTAACCCCAACCTAACCCCAACCTAACCCCAACCTAACCCCAACCTAACCCCAACCTAACCCCAACCTAACCCCAACCTAACCCCAACCTAACCCCAACCTAACCCCAACCTAACCCCAACCTAACCCCAACCTAACCCCAACCTAACCCCAACCTAACCCCAACCTAACCCCAACCTAACCCCAACCTAACCCCAACCTAACCCCAACCTAACCCCAACCTAACCCCAACCTAACCCCAACCTAACCCCAACCTAACCCCAACCTAACCCCAACCTAACCCCAACCTAACCCCAACCTAACCCCAACCTAACCCAACCTAACCCCAACCTAACCCCAACCTAACCCCAACCTAACCCCAACCTAACCCCAACCTAACCCCAACCTAACCCCAACCTAACCCCAACCTAACCCCAACCTAACCCCAACCTAACCCCAACCTAACCCCAACCTAACCCCAACCTAACCCCAACCTAACCCAACCTAACCCCAACCTAACCCCAACCTAACCCCAACCTAACCCCAACCTAACCCCAACCTAACCCACTAACCCCAACCTAACCCCAACCTAACCCCAACCTAACCCCAACCTAACCCAACCTAACCCCAACCTAACCCCAACCTAACCCCAACCTAACCCCAACCTAACCCCAACCTAACCCCAACCTAACCCCAACCTAACCCCAACCTAACCCCAACCTAACCCCAACCTAACCCCAACCTAACCCCAACCTAACCCCAACCTAACCCCAACCTAACCCCAACCTAACCCCAACCTAACCCCAACCTAACCCCAACCTAACCCCAACCTAACCCCAACCTAACCCCAACCTAACCCCAACCTAACCCCAACCTAACCCCAACCTAACCCCAACCTAACCCCAACCTAACCCCAACCTAACCCCAACCTAACCCCAACCTAACCCCAACCTAACCCCAACCTAACCCCAACCTAACCCCAACCTAACCCCAACCTAACCCCAACCTAACCCCAACCTAACCCCAACCTAACCCCAACCTAACCCCAACCTAACCCCAACCTAACCCCAACCTAACCCCAACCTAACCCCAACCTAACCCCAACCTAACCCCAACCTAACCCCCAACCTAACCCCAACCTAACCCCAACCAACCTAACCCCAACCTAACCCCAACCTAACCCCAACCTAACCCCAACCTAACCCCAACCTAACCCCAACCTAACCCCAACCTAACCCCAACCTAACCCCAACCTAACCCCAACCTAACCCCAACCTAACCCCAACCTAACCCCAACCTAACCCCAACCTAACCCCAACCTAACCCCAACCTAACCCCAACCTAACCCCAACCTAACCCCAACCTAACCCCAACCTAACCCCAACCTAACCCCAACCTAACCCCAACCTAACCCCAACCTAACCCCAACCTAACCCCAACCTAACCCCAACCTAACCCCAACCTAACCCCAACCTAACCCCAACCTAACCCCAACCTAACCCCAACCTAACCCAACTACCCCAACCTAAACCACAACCTAACCCCAACCTAACCCCAACCTAACCCCAACCTAACCCCAACCTAACCCCAACCTAACCCCAACCTAACCCCAACCTAACCCCAACCTAACCCCAACCTACCCAACCTAACCCCAACCTAACCCCAACCTAACCCCAACCTAACCCCAACCTAACCCCCAACCTAACCCCAACCTAACCCCAACCTAACCCCAACCTAACCCCAACCTAACCCCAACCTAACCCCAACCTAACCCCAACCTAACCCCAACCTAACCCCAACCTAACCCCAACCTAACCCCAACCTAACCCCAACCTAACCCCAACCTAACCCCAACCTAACCCCAACCTAACCCCAACCTAACCCCAACCTAACCCCAACCTAACCCCAACCTAACCCCAACCTAACCCCAACCTAACCCCAACCTAACCCCAACCTAACCCCAACCTAACCCCAACCTAACCCCAACCTAACCCCAACCTAACCCCAACCTAACCCCAACCTAACCCCAACCTAACCCCAACCTAACCCCCACCCAACCCCCAACCTAACCCCAACCTAACCCCAACCTAACCCCAACCTAACCCCAACCTAACCCCAACCTAACCCCAACCTAACCCCAACCTAACCCCAACCTAACCCCAACCTAACCCCAACCTAACCCCAACCCTAACCCCAACCTAACCCCAACCTAACCCCAACCTAACCCCAACCTAACCCCAACCTAACCCCAACCTAACCCCAACCTAACCCCAACCTAACCCCAACCTAACCCCAACCTAACCCCAACCTAACCCCAACCTAACCCCAACCTAACCCCAACCTAACCCCAACCTAACCCCAACCTAACCCCAACCTAACCCCAACCTAACCCCAACCTAACCCCAACCTAACCCCAACCTAACCCCAACCTAACCCCAACCTAACCCCAACCTAACCCCAACCTAACCCCAACCTAACCCCAACCTAACCCCAACCTAACCCCAACCTAACCCCAACCTAACCCCAACCTAACCCCAACCTAACCCCAACCTAACCCCAACCTAACCCCAACCTAACCCCAACCTAACCCCAACCTAACCCCAACCTAACCCAACCTAACCCCAACCTAACCCCAACCTAACCCCAACCTAACCCCAACCTAACCCCAACCTAACCCCAACCTAACCCCAACCTAACCCCAACCTAACCCCAACCTAACCCCAACCTAACCCCAACCTAACCCCAACCTAACCCCAACCTAACCCCAACCTAACCCCAACCTAACCCCAACCTAACCCCAACCTAACCCCAACCTAACCCCAACCTAACCCCAACCTAACCCCAACCTAACCCCAACCTAACCCCAACCTAACCCCAACCTAACCCCAACCTAACCCCAACCTAACCCCAACCTAACCCCAACCTAACCCCAACCTAACCCCAACCTAACCCCAACCTAACCCCAACCTAACCCCAACCTAACCCCAACCTAACCCCAACCTAACCCCAACCTAACCCCAACCTAACCCACCTAACCCAACCTAACCCCAACCTAACCCCAACCTAACCCCAACCTAACCCAACCTAACCCCAACCTAACCCCAACCTAACCCCAACCTAACCCCAACCTAACCCCAACCTAACCCCAACCTAACCCCAACCTAACCCCAACCTAACCCCCAACCTAACCCAACCCAACCCCTAACCCCAACCTAACCCCAACCTAACCCCAACCTAACCCCAACCTAACCCCAACCTAACCCCAACCTAACCCAACCTAACCCCAACCTAACCCCAACCTAACCCCAACCTAACCCCAACCTAACCCCAACCTAACCCCAACCTAACCCCAACCTAACCCCAACCTAACCCCAACCTAACCCCAACCTAACCCCAACCTAACCCCAACCTAACCCCAACCTAACCCCAACCTAACCCACCCAACCCCAACCTAACCCCAACCTAACCCCAACCTAACCCCAACCTAACCCCAACCTAACCCAACCTAACCCCAACCTAACCCCAACCTAACCCCAACCTAACCCCAACCTAACCCCAACCTAACCCCAACCTAACCCCAACCTAACCCCAACCTAACCCCAACCTAACCCCAACCTAACCCCAACCTAACCCCAACCTAACCCCAACCTAACCCCAACCTAACCCCAACCTAACCCCAACCTAACCCCAACCTAACCCCAACCTAACCCCAACCTAACCCCAACCTAACCCCAACCTAACCCCAACCTAACCCCAACCTAACCCCAACCTAACCCCCAACCTAACCCCAACCTAACCCCAACCTAACCCCAACCTAACCCCAACCTAACCCCAACCTAACCCCAACCTAACCCCAACCTAACCCCAACCTAACCCCAACCTAACCCCAACCTAACCCCAACCTAACCCCAACCTAACCCCCAACCAACCCCCAACCTAACCCCAACCTAACCCCAACCTAACCCCAACCTAACCCCAACCTAACCCCAACCTAACCCCAACCTAACCCCAACCTAACCCCAACCTAACCCCAACCTAACCCCAACCTAACCCACCTAACCCCAACCTAACCCCAACCTAACCCCAACCTAACCCCAACCTAACCCCAACCTAACCCCAACCTAACCCCAACCTAACCCCAACCTAACCCCAACCTAACCCCAACCTAACCCCAACCTAACCCCAACCTAACCCCAACCTAACCCCAACCTAACCCCAACCTAACCCCAACCTAACCCCAACCTAACCCCAACCTAACCCCAACCTAACCCCAACCTAACCCCAACCTAACCCCAACCTAACCCCAACCTAACCCCAACCTAACCCCAACCTAACCCCAACCTAACCCCAACCTAACCCCAACCTAAACCCCACCCAACCCCAACCCTAACCCCAACCTAACCCCAACCTAACCCCAACCTAACCCCAACCTAACCCCAACCTAACCCCAACCTAACCCCAACCTAACCCCAACCTAACCCCAACCTAACCCCAACCTAACCCCAACCTAACCCCAACCTAACCCCAACCTAACCCCAACCTAACCCCAACCTAACCCCAACCTAACCCCAACCTAACCCCAACCTAACCCCAACCTAACCCCAACCTAACCCCAACCTAACCCCAACCTAACCCCAACCTAACCCCAACCTAACCCCAACCTAACCCCAACCTAACCCCAACCTAACCCCAACCTAACCCCAACCTAACCCCCACCCAACCCCCAACCTAACCCCAACCTAACCCCAACCTAACCCCCAACCCTAACCCCAACCTAACCCCAACCTAACCCCAACCTAACCCCAACCTAACCCCAACCTAACCCCAACCTAACCCCAACCTAACCCCAACCTAACCCCAACCTAACCCCAACCTAACCCCAACCTAACCCCAACCTAACCCCAACCTAACCCCAACCTAACCCCAACCTAACCCCAACCTAACCCCAACCTAACCCCAACCTAACCCCAACCTAACCCCAACCTAACCCCAACCTAACCCCAACCTAACCCCAACCTAACCCCAACCTAACCCCAACCTAACCCCAACCTAACCCCAACCTAACCCCAACCTAACCCCAACCTAACCCCAACCTAACCCCAACCTAACCCCAACCTAACCCCAACCTAACCCCAACCCAACCTAACCCCAACCTAACCCCAACCTAACCCCAACCTAACCCCAACCTAACCCCAACCTAACCCCAACCTAACCCCAACCTAACCCCAACCTAACCCCAACCTAACCCCAACCTAACCCCAACCTAACCCCAACCTAACCCCAACCTAACCCCAACCTAACCCCAACCTAACCCCAACCTAACCCCAACCTAACCCCAACCTAACCCCAACCTAACCCCAACCTAACCCCAACCTAACCCCACCTAACCCCAACCTAACCCCAACCTAACCCCAACCTAACCCCAACCTAACCCCAACCTAACCCCAACCTAACCCCAACCAACCCCACCTAACCCCAACCTAACCCCAACCTAACCCCAACCTAACCCCAACCTAACCCCAACCTAACCCCAACCTAACCCCAACCTAACCCCAACCTAACCCCAACCTAACCCCAACCTAACCCCAACCTAACCCAACCTAACCCCAACCTAACCCCAACCTAACCCCAACCTAACCCCAACCTAACCCCAACCTAACCCCAACCTAACCCCAACCTAACCCCAACCTAACCCCAACCTAACCCCAACCTAACCCCAACCTAACCCCAACCTAACCCCAACCTAACCCCAACCTAACCCCAACCTAACCCCAACCTAACCCCAACCTAACCCCAACCTAACCCCAACCTAACCCCAACCTAACCCCAACCTAACCCCAACCTAACCCCAACCTAACCCCAACCTAACCCCAACCTAACCCCAACCTAACCCCAACCTAACCCCAACCTAACCCCAACCTAACCCCAACCTAACCCCAACCTAACCCCCCCAACCTAACCCCAACCTAACCCCAACCTAACCCCAACCTAACCCCAACCTAACCCCAACCTAACCCCAACCTAACCCCAACCTAACCCCAACCTAACCCCAACCTAACCCCAACCTAACCCCAACCTAACCCCAACCTAACCCCAACCTACCCCCAACCTAACCCCAACCTAACCCCAACCTAACCCCAACCCAACCCCAACCTGACCCCCACCTAACCCCAACCTAACCCCAACCTAACCCCAACCTAACCCCAACCTAACCCCAACCTAACCCCAACCTAACCCCAACCTAACCCCAACCTAACCCCAACCTAACCCCAACCTAACCCCAACCTAACCCCAACCTAACCCCAACCTAACCCCAACCTAACCCCAACCTAACCCCAACCTAACCCCAACCTAACCCCAACCTAACCCCAACCTAACCCCAACCTAACCCCAACCTAACCCCAACCTAACCCCAACCTAACCCCAACCTAACCCCAACCTAACCCCAACCTAACCCCAACCTAACCCCAACCTAACCCCAACCTAACCCCCACCCAAACCCCACCCAAACCCCAACCTAACCCCAACCTAACCCCAACCTAACCCCAACCTAACCCCAACCTAACCCCAACCTAACCCCAACCTAACCCCAACCTAACCCCAACCTAACCCCAACCTAACCCCAACCTAACCCCAACCTAACCCCAACCTAACCCCAACCTAACCCCAACCTAACCCCAACCTAACCCCAACCTAACCCCAACCTAACCCAACCTAACCCCAACCTAACCCCAACCTAACCCCAACCTAACCCCCAACCTAACCCCAACCTAACCCCAACCTAACCCCAACCTAACCCCAACCTAACCCAAACCTAACCCCAACCTAACCCCAACCTAACCCCAACCTAACCCCCAACCTAACCCCCACCCAACCCCCAACCTAACCCCAACCTAACCCCAACCTAACCCCAACCTAACCCCAACCTAACCCCAACCTAACCCCAACCTAACCCCAACCTAACCCCAACCTAACCCCAACCTAACCCCAACCTAACCCCAACCTAACCCCAACCTAACCCCAACCTAACCCCAACCTAACCCCAACCTAACCCCAACCTAACCCAACCTAACCCCAACCTAACCCCAACCTAACCCCAACCTAACCCCAACCTAACCCCAACCTAACCCCAACCTAACCCCAACCTAACCCCAACCTAACCCCAACCAAACCCCACCCAAACCCCAACCTAACCCCAACCTAACCCCAACCTAACCCCAACCTAACCCCAACCTAACCCCAACCTAACCCCAACCTAACCCCACCTAACCCCAACCTAACCCCAACCTAACCCCAACCTAACCCCAACCTAACCCCAACCTAACCCCAACCTAACCCCAACCTAACCCCACCAACCCAACCTAACCCCAACCTAACCCCAACCTAACCCCAACCTAACCCCAACCTAACCCCAACCTAACCCCAACCTAACCCCAACCTAACCCCAACCTAACCCCAACCTAACCCCAACCTAACCCCAACCTAACCCCAACCTAACCCCACCTAACCCCAACCTAACCCCAACCTAACCCCAACCTAACCCCAACCTAACCCCAACCTAACCCCAACCTAACCCCAACCTCACCCCAACCTAACCCCAACCTAACCCCAACCTAACCCCAACCTAACCCCAACCTAACCCCAACCTAACCCCAACCTAACCCCAACCTAACCCAACCTAACCCCAACCTAACCCCAACCTAACCCCAACCTAACCCCAACCTAACCCCAACCTAACCCCAACCTAACCCCAACCTAACCCCAACCTAACCCCAACCTAACCCCAACCTAACCCCACCAACCCACCTAACCCCAACCTAACCCCAACCTAACCCCAACCTAACCCAACCTAACCCCCAACCTAACCCCAACCTAACCCCCCAACCTAACCCCAACCTAACCCCAACCTAACCCCAACCTAACCCCAACCTAACCCCAACCTAACCCCAACCTAACCCCAACCTAACCCCAACCTAACCCCAACCTAACCCCAACCTAACCCCAACCTAACCCCAACCTAACCCCAACCTAACCCCAACCTAACCCCAACCTAACCCAACCTAACCCCAACCTAACCCCAACCTAACCCCAACCTAACCCCAACCTAACCCCAACCTAACCCCAACCTAACCCCAACCTAACCCCCAACCTAACCCCACCCAAACCCCACCCCAACCCACCTACCCCAACCTAACCCCAACCTAACCCCAACCTAACCCCAACCTAACCCCAACCTAACCCCAACCTAACCCAACCTAACCCCAACCTAACCCCAACCTAACCCCAACCTAACCCCAACCTAACCCCAACCTAACCCCAACCTAACCCCAACCTAACCCCAACCTAACCCCAACCTAACCCCAACCTAACCCCAACCTAACCCCAACCTAACCCCAACCTAACCCCAACCTAACCCCCTAACCACCCAACCTAACCCCAACCTAACCCCAACCTAACCCCAACCTAACCCCAACCTAACCCCAACCTAACCCCAACCTAACCCCAACCTAACCCCAACCTAACCCCAACCTAACCCCAACCTAACCCCAACCTAACCCCAACCTAACCCCAACCTAACCCCAACCTAACCCCAACCTAACCCCAACCTAACCCCAACCTAACCCCAACCAAACCCCAACCTAACCCCAACCTAACCCCAACCTAACCCCAACCTAACCCCAACCTAACCCCAACCTAACCCCAACCTAACCCCAACCTAACCCCAACCTAACCCCAACCTAACCCCAACCTAACCCCAACCTAACCCCAACCTAACCCCAACCTAACCCCAACCTAACCCCAACCTAACCCCAACCTAACCCCAACCTAACCCCAACCTAACCCCAACCTAACCCCAACCTAACCCCAACCTAACCCCAACCTAACCCCAACCTAACCCCAACCTAACCCCAACCTAACCCCAACCTAACCCCAACCTAACCCCAACCTAACCCCAACCTAACCCCAACCTAACCCCAACCTAACCCCAACCTAACCCCAACCTAACCCCAACCTAACCCCAACCTAACCCCAACCTAACCCCAACCTAACCCCAACCTAACCCCAACCTAACCCCAACCTAACCCCAACCTAACCCCAACCTAACCCCAACCTAACCCCAACCTAACCCCAACCTAACCCCAACCTAACCCCAACCTAACCCCAACCTAACCCCAACCTAACCCCAACCTAACCCCAACCTAACCCCAACCTAACCCCAACCTAACCCCAACCTAACCCCAACCTAACCCCAACCTAACCCCAACCTAACCCCAACCTAACCCCAACCTAACCCCAACCTAACCCCAACCTAACCCCAACCTAACCCCAACCTAACCCCAACCTAACCCCAACCTAACCCCAACCTAACCCCAACCTAACCCCAACCTAACCCCAACCTAACCCCAACCTAACCCCAACCTAACCCCAACCTAACCCCAACCTAACCCCAACCTAACCCCAACCTAACCCCAACCTAACCCCAACCTAAACCCCAACCTAACCCCAACCTAACCCCAACCTAACCCCAACCTAACCTAACCCCAACCTAACCCCAACCTAACCCCAACCTAACCCCAACCTAACCCCAACCTAACCCCAACCTTTTTTTTTTTTTTTTTTTTTTTTTTTTTTTTTTTTTTTTTACGTGGGGAAATCCTCATGGACACCCTTCCCCCAATGGGAGTCGGGTAGTGTCGGACTCTTACCGACTAAAACCACCACGTGGCTGCTCGTACGCACAGGGAAGAAGAGGGCCCAGGGGTATCACGGTTGAAAATCTCCTGTAAGCCCTCCTCTCATCGTCTTCCCTCCTAGTGCGGAGGGGATGCTTCGCTGTGCCTCCCGGGGCAGCCAACCCCGGGGTCATCTTCCTCTTGTTGTTTCCGTATCCGTTGGGGGAGATGGCGGCCTCCCCCCGTTGCGCCCACTTCTCTCGCGTCGTATCCTTGCCGGGTGCTCGGCGCGGACCCTGAGCCGCTCCGCCCGCTCCTTCGCGAGCATGATTTGCTCGCAAAAGTCCCTCACTGCCTCGTAGTCCGACCGGCTACGTAGCAGCGCCTCCACGATCCTCCTCGGGGACAGGTCGTCCCCGATCTTCACCGTCAGGGTGTGTCTCTGCATGGCCCACGCAGGGCAGTGCTGCAGAGTGTGCTGGGCGTTGTCCTCCGCCTCCCCGCAGTGGTGACAGATGTTGGTCACCTCCTTCCGAATCTTCTTCAGGAACTCCCCGAACACTCCGTGCCCGGTGAGCACCTGGGTCAGCCTGTAGGTCAGCGGAACGCCCCGCGCTTCCTTCCACCTGTCCCAGACGGGCAGGACCGCGTCTACCGCGCGGTGGGACGTCTTCCTCGCCTCCTTCTCCAGTAGGAGCCGCCACCTCTCCCATGTCTCCTCTTCTATCTCCTTCCTCACCTGCAGAGGGTCTTCGTCTCGATCCCCGCCCCTGACTCTCGTGGCTCCGTACACCTTTTGAAGGGCCAGGGCTTGCAACGCGTATGGAGGGGATGCCGCCAGGACGGTCGCGGACGCGTGCGACACCGTCCTGTACCCTCTCGCTATCCTCAGAGCGGTGGTGCGTTGAACCGCCCGCAGGAGTGCCTGACTTCGCCTGCTCGCGGCCAGATCCCTCGCCCAGATGGGCGCACCGTACATCGCTCGGGCTCTGACCACCCCGTCGTACAGCCTGCGCACCCCTCTCCCGGCGCCTCCGATGTTCGGGAGGATGCCGCACAGGGCGTTGGCCGCTGCCGCCACCTTTGGGGCGAGGCTCTCGAAGTGGGGCTCGAACGACCATTGGTCGTCGATGATGAGGCCAAGGTACCTCAGTTGGCTCCCCACCCGGACCCCTACCCCGTCCACGTCGATCGTCAGTCCATCCGGGGGCGGTCCTCTGCGTCTTCCGTCGTAGAACCCGAGCGCCTCCGTCTTGGCCGCGGCGACCTTCAGCCCCAGTTCTCCGATGGCCCTCGCCGCTCGCCGGGTGGCCTCCGTGGCAGCCTCCGCCGTCTCGTACCACCAGCGCCCTCCTGCCACGACCAGGGTGTCGTCCGCGTAGCAGATCAGTCCCGTGCTTCTGGGCATCGGGGTGCGGAGCACGTAGTCGTAGGCGGTTATCCACAGCATCGGTCCCAGGACCGAGCCCTGCGGCACCATCCTCCCGGATGGACTGGTAGAGCAGGTCCTGTGCCCTTCCGGCTCTGCCCAAGTTACACTGGAGGACCCGGAACTTACTCGGTCACTTCCATGGCCTCCCCCGGGCCACTCACTCCGATGGTGCTATCCTTCCCTCCGACTGGTGGGTTGCCCGACAGGCTGGCCTGCTCCGCGGCTCCGGTGACGCCCTTGCTCGTGGTTGTCGCCGTGGCCTCTGCTGCCTTGGCCATCGCCGTTCTCCGCGCCCTTCTCCTTCCGGATGGTCCTACCTCCGGTGGTTTGCACGCCGCGCTTCCCATCCTGTGTTTTGACGGGGCTCCTTTTGCCTCGCAGATGGGGCATCTCGGCGATGCGGCCGTGCAATTCCTCGCCCTGTGCCCCTCTTCTCCGCACCGGAAACACAGGTGGGTTCTTCTCACCGGGGAGACGCACATCGCCGCCATGTGGCCCACCTCCAGGCATCGGAAACACTGGAGCGGTCTCCTGGGGAGTGCGATCACCTTTGCCCTGGTCCACCCCAGTGTGACCCTCCCCGCTTGAGCCAGTTTACGGGCTCCGGCCACGGGGCACTTGGCGTAAAATATCCCCATGCCGCTTCTAGATGTTCCCGCGTTCCATGCTCTGACGTCGCGGGGCTGGCAGTCCGCCGCCCTGGACAGCTCCTCCAGCAGTTCCTCCTCGTTCAGGGATATGTCGACCCCCACCAATTTGATCTCGGCCGTCGGTACCGGGACTGATACTCTGACGGTGGAGGGGTCCAATACCCCGGCTAATCGCGACGCCAACTGCGTGGCCTTGCTCATGCCGGCGTCGTCCGGGATATTGATCACCATGGCCCCGGTCGCCGCCTTTCTCGTTCGGACGTACTCCAGTCCGCATTTCTGGAGGGTCTTGTCCCGTCTCGCCTCCGCCAGGATCTCCTCGTACGTCTTCGGAGCCCCGTCCCTCAGCGTGAGCGTTACCGCCGATGACGATGGGGGGGGGGTCGGAGTGCTGGCCGCACGACCGCCGATCCCGTCCTGCCCGCCACCGTCGCGTACGTCCGTTTCGCCGGTTGGGCTCCTGCCTTCTTCTCTCCGTTTCTTTCTCTCCTCCTTTCCCCTCCACCTAATGCGGCGGGGGTCGTCCTTGGCGGTTGCCCGGCTGGTCCCACCGCCGATCTCGCCCTGTTTGTTTGTGGCGCGATGGGTAGGGGGGCGCCGTGGCCCGCTTCTTTCCTCCTCTGTTCCCTGGCATTCCGTCTCGCCTTCCGCGAGACCATGGTCCTCCATTCCCCGTCCGTCTCCTGTCCCTGTCCCGCTTTCTGTTGAGAGGGTAGGGAGGATTGCGGGGGTTGTTGGGGAGGCTTCGGGCCCGCCGTCCGCGGCATCGTCGTCCGGTCTTTGTTGCCGCTGATGTTCCCTCCTGTCGCTTGTCTCGGCAGGCCCGTTCCCCTGAGGGCTTCCCTGAGCTCTTCCCTCAGGGTCCCCAACAGGGATGGGCCGAGGCTGCTTATCGACTTCTTTAGCATCTCTATTTCCGATCTGACGTCGTCCTTGGCCCTCCCGCTGCTCCGGGGAGCCTGCGCCTCCGTCGGGGACGGCGCCGCTGTCTCGGCCGTGCCTTTCAGGTACCTGTTTATCCTTCCTTCCAGTTCCTCGTTCCTCCTCTTCAGGCCTTCCACCTCTCTTTCCAGTGCCTCCCTCTTCTTCCTTTCTTCCAGGAAGTCTGGCACCCGGGAGGTGGTTGTTTGGTGGGACCATGCCGCGACGGTGTACTCGACTGCGTCCTTGAGGGTTTTGACGTACGTCCCCTTGAGGTTGGAGGACGTCGCCGCCACCTTCAGGACCTCGGCCTGATGTCGCCGTACTTCGGCGTCCACGTCTCTCGGTGAGGACCCTTGGATAACGTTCCTCAATCGATCCGACACCTCTGGAGTCACTTTTGTTAACTTTCTCTTCTTGCCCCTCGCGGTGACCGAGGCCATTGACTCCTCGTCCTCCGATCTGCCTTCCGAGATCGACTCCTTTCTCATCAGAGACGACTCTCTCGAGCCGTCTATGGACCTGTGCCCATCTTGCGCTTTCTCTTTGTCCTTCACCTTCTTGTGGATTTTGAAGGTTTGGAACATGTTGCCGTTGTGCTCCGCTGCGGTTGGAAGCGGGGGGGTTGACGGGACCGCGAGCGGGGCGTGCGACGGCGTCGGTGTCGGCTTCCCTCCCCGGCTGTTGCTTCTTCTCCTGTCCTCGGGTCCCGCCCTCTCCGCTTTTCTCTCCCCGCTTCTTCCGCGGTTTTTTGCCGCTTCGATGTTGTTCGTTTTCGGCCTTACGGGAGGCCCACCCTCGCGGGTCTCCTCCATCGCGACGTCTTCCATTTCTTCACCGGACGCGTTTACGCGTATGGGGGTCCGGTGGCCCACCCCCACACGGCCACGATCGCTAGCTAACGACGCAGTGGGGCCCGCTTAACCACCCACTCCTGCGCCGGTACTGAGGTATCCCTCCCCTGCACCGTAAATGTCGATCTTTTGATTCTCCTGCATGTCCATATTTTTTTTTTTTCTTTCTTCTTCTTCCTCCTTCCTCCTTCCTTCTTCATCAGGTGCATGGTTAACGAGCCATGCCCTCGTTTGCTTTGCCACTCACTCTTTCGCACCCTACCCCGGTCGGGACCGATGCAGGATGACGGGGAGCCCCACGTGAAGGTGAGGTGAGTGGTCTTGACCGATATGGGCCCGCCAACTTCTCCGAAGTTCTCCGCACCGGATCAGCGATCTGACGGGCGCCGGAGCGCCGGCCAGCCGCCACCCGACTATAGGTGAACATCAGATACATCGGGGTTTCTCAGGGCATGATTCTACGCACTGAGAACCCATACCCGCCTCGTGCTCCCCAACCTAACCCCAACCTAACCCCAACCTAACCCCGTAGAATGGTTTTCCAACCCTCCAAATCGTTGTGGAAGGCTCTCCAACGATTCCTAATACCGCAGAATTGTTTTCCAACCCTCCACAACGTCGTGGAAGTATCTCCAACGATTTCCAATACCGCAGAATTGTTTTCCAACCCTCCAGATCGTTGTGGAAGGCTCTCCAACGATTCCCAATACCGCAGAATTGTTTTCCAACCCTCCACAACGTTGTGGAAGTATCTCCAACGATTTCCAACCCAGTAGAATGGATTTCCAACCCACCACAACGACTCATCACCGTCCTAACCGTCGATATCGCTCATCACGAGGACAAACTTTCACCACCTCAAAGCGGAAACGGACCTGTCATCTCTGCCACGGACCTCATGAATTAATGAATTGCCAACTCTTCCAAGCAAGGACGGCAAAGACACGTATTGAATTAGTGAAGGAGGCAACTGCCTAGGCCCGGGACACACCACCAACCAATGCTCCGCTGGATCATGCAGCATTTGTCGACGACGCCATCACACTCTCCTCCATCGAAACGACATTCAGGTAAGGAAAAAGGTAGTGAACACGCGATCACCCGGTAGTAGGTCACCCAGTGATAGATCATCAAGCGGTCGGTCGTCGAGCAGTCATTCATCGAATGGCCGGTCTAATAAAAGCCGATCTCCCGATGGATCACCTATACGTCGTCATACTCCCCGATCGAGACGCACTTCCGAAGCGAAGCGACGGCCTACTCTCCATCACCAACCGCGATCAACGCAACCTAACTCTATCGAATCTGGCGGATCCACCAAAGAAGTGCAGCTAAAAGGTAAGTGACTATTGAAAAAGAAAATCGAAGAAGTGACCGAGGATCCAAATACCCCCCTCCAAGCCCCAGTCACGTCTGATCTGATAGTCACTGCTAAAATCAACCTTTTAAATAACTGGGCGCAGCCTGTCCGAGCTAGAGCGTTGTTGGACACCGGATTCAGTACGAATTTCATAACAGAAAAGCTCGCTCGCTTACTCGCCCTCAAACAAAGGAAATGTTCAGTGCCGATCGGAGCGCTAGACAACTTAACTACCATTGCTAAGCGCCAAATCACGGCTATCATTACTTCTGTAGATGGCACCTACCGACGAACAGTGACCTTTTTAGTCATACCCACAATATCGCCCGCGGTTCCAGACCAATCCATCGATCGATCCCTAATCCAAGTACCTAAGAACGTACAACTAGCTGACCCAGATTTCCATAAGTCAAGCCCGATCGAGGTACTATTAAGCGCTGGACCAACGTTAGCATCGTTATGCATCGGGCAAATCAAACTAAATACAACAAACCACTCCGAGTTATGTTTACAAAAGACACGATTCGGCTGGGCCATCGGGGGGGAGCTCTAACACACAAGTGGCTACGCATAGATATAATCGATAGGTTTAAGATATTCTTTTGTTTTTATCCCCAGTTCATGTAAGAAAGTGCAATAAAGGTTTTTCGGCTCAGGACGGTGTGATAAATTTATCCAAAGAATAAAATAATAGCTATCGTAATCCTACCTCTGAATACAGAAATAAAAACAAAAAATTGAACATAAATGTGATATCAATATAACTTATCATTCTCTCATTCAATAGAGACATAATTTTGCATAGACCATGTGCATTTTAAATAAAGAAGGGTGCAATATATTTGAAAACGTTAATAGTGAAGAGTATAGCGAACCACTAGATCTACTGAAAAATAATATACTTGCAACTGACTTAGCATGCCACTTTCGAACGATAGAAAAACAGGAAGAAATAGTTAGAAGTAAATCTGACCAAAATGTCTCTAAACGAAAGAGATTATTTCTTAATATGATTATGACATGTTGTGATCTTAGTGATCAGACTAAGCAGTGGAAAGTTTCTAAAAAAACTGCAGTAAATAGAAGCCTAAGTTTAGAGAAATTTCGAAGACAATAATATATTTAGGAGCTTATCAGCTTTTTTTCTTAGACTTTGCGTTAGGAACAAATTTATGATGAATTTTTTTCACGTGGAGATTTAGAAAAAAGTGTGGGTAGTTCCCCCATAGAAATGATGGATAGAGAACGAGCATCTATACCAGATCTACAAGTTTAATTCATTACAAATATAGTCCTCCTACTCTTTATGTAAGTATATTTTAAAAGATCTGTCTTTGTACAATATATGTATATACTTTTATTCTTAATACACATTCAAAGTCAAAATACCAGATTTAAGATCTACTTTTCATAAGGAGTATAATTAAAAGGAAGAATAGTATTTTTGTAACAGATAAGATTTTCTTAATTGAAAGGGACAGTGATGTTTTGTGAAGACAGTAGAATATAGATTACAGATTATATACCTTTCTCTTTATTTCGTTAATTTTAGTCTTCCATATGATTTATTTCATTATTTTGTTTCTTAGTAATCTTCCTACATTATTTCCAATGGTACGACCAGTTGTTGACCTGCTGAAAGAAAATCGAGCTTTATGAAAAGTGTCTAAAAAGCATATTCCAAAAATATATGAAATCAGGAACAAAAGGTATTGCTATCTTATTGCATCCTACTTTTGAGGAAGAAGTATTACAACTTTATCCTTAGAATAATACAGGTTTCTGAAGAAATTCTACTATCTGTTGGGGTTATTAGATGTATGTGAACAAAGAAACGCGTGGATAAATTGTAAGGTAGAAAATATATTTTAAATACTGAAATGTAAATACAAATACAAATCGGAATATAATTGAACTGTTCCAGATCCGCACGCTAGCAGTGTTACCTTATGACTGAAAGCCCTGAAGCCAACATTGCTTATGTACTGTTTATGATCTGCCTTCAACGCAATCTTTTGTCTATAAGCTGTCGATGGCTTCAGTGCTTGGGAAAACTAAAAGACCAGATGTAAAGTTTTCTTAGAAGCGATGACGACGATGAATCAGATGATGAGTCGAGACCAAAGCATACAATTCCACATTGGGCACAATGTAATTATTGTTTTACTTAATGAGTTAATAAACATTAGAACGCATAGAGTACTCGAATTTTTATCAATTTTAGCGTACATACGTGAAAATTAACTTGCAACGCAACGATACATTCCGGAGAAAGCAGTCCATAAATTCTTTGATAGCAGAAAGCGCACACCAGATTTAAGTGAAATGTTTCAAAACATAGATAAGAGTAGATTAGAACGCACGTCCAGTGCAATATGGAAGACGCCATCACGTTATTCCACGATGAAAACCAAATAAAAGGTACAATTTGTTAAACTGAATGTTGTTGATTTTATATTGTGCCTTAGAGCAAGAATACTTGTCATACCTTGCATATAATATAGAAATGACATTACATTGTAACTATCATTAAAATATGTATGTTTTCTTAATATATCAATGAACGTAAGACTACTTCACTTTTTATATTTTAGAATGATCATAAGCATATATTATTTTTATTATACCAATCAAATTTTACCATTTTTTCTTATTTATATGTATCTTCTTAAGAATTAATAAATAAAGCAATTAATAAATAATTGTTCTGGTACGACTTTCTAATGAGAAGTAAATTTTATTAGATTTGACTTATTATCACTATTGTGTAATAATTTGCGAGATACCAAACTTTAATGTATCCACCATTGTGTCCTAAATTTTTTTAAACGGACTTACCATACCGCAAGTTTGTATTAAAATCTCTTGAGATGATAACTTTGCAGCGGCACATGAGTTAGAGGACGATTCAAATCATGTTGTTGTTTCGCCTCGGAGTATTAAGATCGTTAGGATACACGTAATATAAGAATAAATAAACTCCGGGCAAAACAATGTCGCCGCTACGTGCAACCGTCGTTCTAAGGCGAATTTGAATCTTCCGACTCCCCCCCGACCAGTATAAATAAACGGACACTATCGCGAGCGAGGATTATTATCGAGCTATTAGCGAGCTATTGTCGAGCTATTATCGAGCTATTATCCGAGTTATCGAATTATCCGCGAGTGGTCTACTCTATCTGCGTAAATACGTTGTATGAACGTCTATCGACGGTATCAATTATATTTATAATTTAAATTACTTATTCGAAATATATTGACGGTTGCAGCAGCAATCCTTCTTGTATTCATGATACCGATCCACTCCTCATCCGCCACATTGGTGACCCCGACACCGCCACCATTTCCCTTAATCTCTCGCCGCCGTCGCCGAGGCGGGGGGCTGCCAGGCCGCGGAGGTCAGCGTGGGCGCTATACGCGCCGCTCCTCGGGGTCTCGGCTCGGTGTGACTGCGTTGCCCGCTGACAGCGGCAAGGAAGATCGGCGGCAGCAGCGGCTGGGGAAGAAAGGCTCCACCAGGAGGGAAGCTCCACATAGGATGGTCAGTGGCGAGGGTCTCCCCTCTCCCTACACGCCATCTCCAATGCTACGAGTGCCTGGAGACGGGCCACGTGCGCCGGGATTGCCCGTCAGCGGTCGACCGGTCAGATCGTTGCTACCGGTGCGGCATAGAAGGGCATCGTGCAAGGGACTGCCTGGCGCGGATACCTAAATGTCCGGTATGCGCGGACTTGGGACTGCCCGCGTCGCACCGGTTGGGATCTCCAGCGTGTAAGCCACCAGCCCGCAGGGGGAGGACCGTACAAGGGATAATGCCGTGACGATCGCGAGGGGAACGGCCCGGAGGAGGCCATGGAAACGGACCCTTGCCCTACGTAAACGGAGGGAGAAGAGGTGGACGACACTTGCTCCTGCAGTGCAACTTCAACCACTTCCGCCGGGCTCAGGACTTAATGCTCCAGAGCCTGGTGGAGCAGAGGATCGGCCTGGCAGTAGCAGTACCCTCCTTCCTCAGGCACCTGCTGAACAGATGTAGCAGGCGGGGGGCCATAATATCCATAGTCTCAGCCCACACTCGCCCAGGGATTCCGTCAGGACCCGGAGCCACATCTCGTGATGCCATCTTCCGTGTGGACGTATACAGCTCTTCCCCGGTCACTCTGATCTCCATAATGTCCACTATTGACGCTTCACTGCAATAGGAACGCGCCCTTGTGCCCTGTGCGACTATGCAGTCCTCTTCCGGTTGTACGGGAGATCCCTCATCCTCCTCCTGCCGTGGAAACAGCGTCCCAACCACTCTGTCCAGGAGTGCCGGATCCACGTTTTCTGTGAGCGGGGGAGCCGAAGGTCTTAGCTTTTTCATGACCAGTTTGTACGGCCTCCCCCATGGATCCGTCTCGACAGATTCGATCAATTGTTTCCACGACC
The DNA here is from genome assembly GCF_905332965.1 of Bombus pascuorum. Classification (NCBI taxonomy): domain Eukaryota; kingdom Metazoa; phylum Arthropoda; class Insecta; order Hymenoptera; family Apidae; genus Bombus; species Bombus pascuorum. The sequence goes on from NC_083498.1 coordinate 20,708, forward strand.
TGTCTTTAGCTTCTCTGATCAATCTCTGCAGGGCTACCCTGGTCTCTCTGTAGGCCCTGTATTTCGCCTGGATCTCATCCTCATTCCTTCTCCACCTCCGACGTTGGGCCGTGGTGTACAGTCTCCTGGCTCTGCAGCATTCCTCACGCAGGTCCGCGATCTCCTGGGACCACCAGTAGACGCCGCTGTTGTCACGCCTATCGCCAGTGCCGGCGCGTGGCACGGAGGCGTCGCATGCCTCCACCATGAACTTGTGGAGTTCGCTCGCCTCCATGTCCACGCTTCCTCGCTCCTTATTCCGTTTGGCGTCCCAGCACCATGCTACGACGGTGGCCGCTGCCCGAAGCATATCCTTGTCCCTCTCTTTCAGTCTCCATCTGAGAGGGGGCGGCCCCAGGCGGCCCGGTTTCCTTCCTGTGCAGCTGCTGCCTTTCCTGCTGTCGGGTTCTAATTCCACGTCGGGTTCTAGTTAGCACGTAGAGATGGTCCGATAGTGTCTCCATCTCTACCGCCACCCTCCAGCCATGGATTCTAGCGTGGAGCTATGGTGTTGTCCAGATAAGGTCAATCGCCGAGGCTCCACAGGTACTCACCTCCAACCTACACAGGTGCTCACCGAGCCTTGGTTGGGCCGAGATCGGTGTCTACGTGTCGCCTAACATCAGCCGGGTGGAATACGCCTCCATCCTGGACGGACTCGCGGCTTGCGAGAGGCGTCTGGGCGTCTATCCGTCGCTGATCCTCGGGGACTTCAACGCTCACTCCACGGCGTGGGGTTCCCGCAGGACCAATGGAAGGGGGTGCGCTGTGCAGGACTGGACAGCTGCGCTCGACCTCCGGCTTATCTTTACTTTTAGTTCTGAATAAGCATTATCTTTGACGAGAACATTTTTTAGCGGAGGAAAATAAAATAGAAAGAACGACTTAACTTTTATATGAAAAAATATAATTAATATGTTTAATTAAAACTAGAACATAAATAGGTATAGCATCACTCTTACATGAATATAAATATATAAATGCAAGTAGTACTTTAGAGACGAAAGATATAATAAAAATAAGAAAAAAGAAAAATAAATAAGAAAACTGTATTGGTTTCTATGACTTACTTCCGCATGTGGAATAATCTATTTGATTGCCATATGACCCATCCTAGAGACAGAACAAAGTTATTAGATTAGAATAATTCACACGAAGTTTGTAATTCTTAAAATTTGCAGGTATAAAATATTTATCCTGAATAAATCCTTTGTATAGAAAATTTACAAGTCGACTTTCGAAGAACCAGATTTTATATTTTATCTAGCATCAAGCACTTCTTACCAATCGCTCAAACACTTGCTAAACATAAAAATTGTAACGTTTAAATAGGTAACTATTCCGTAGCACGTCCACACTATCTCGTTTCGAATATGAAAGACTGTTGAACAATACCATCTCTAACAAAGGCAGATTGGTACTGCTTGTTGATTGGCTACGCTTCTGGACTATCAGCGGCGAATCCTGTACGCTGCGCCGATCATATTTCAATTTTACTCCAATATATTAACGACTTTACATCTTGAAAATTGTCACTATTACGCTGCAGATTGTTATTCAGATATTATATATCAAAGTGTATAAATTATGTAAATGCAGAATATATACAAACTATGTAATAAGTATAAGTATGTAATAAGTATATATATCATCCGCAAAGGCGGTCGCCCTGACCATCACCATGTTGTCGAGCCTCTCTAGCAGCCGGTCGTATACCAAGTTCCACAGGAATGGTCCAAGAACAGATCCCTGTGGAACTCCCGCCGCCACTTCGTGTCCTACCGTACCGTAATGGATACTTATAATGATTCTCCTCTCAGATACGTAGTTGCCAATCAACCTTTTAATCTTCCATGGCAGCTTCCTCTTATCAAATTCCTTGAAAGCATTGCTGATGTCCAGGGCGATCATCACGCAGATTACCCTCTTCTGTTTGCAGGTGTCGGCAAACCTCATCATCTGCGTGATGGCATCTACCGTGCTCCTCTTCTTTCTGGAACGGATCCACTCCGATGCATCTTTCGTTGTTCTTTCTGAAGCATTTCTCCCAGATCTTGCTCATGACTGGGAGTATGCTTATCGGTCGGTACGCGTTAGGAAATCCGGGATCCTTAGCCGGCTTCCTTAGCAATATCACTATGGCCGTCTTCCAGCACTCGGGGATCCGTGCTGAGTCGGTGATGCCGTTCATCACACTGGTCACTAGCTCGCTCCTGCGGTTCGCTATCAGCCTCGCGATCTCGCCTGGGACACCATCCACTCCTGCGGCCTTCTTCGTATTTATTCTTCGGGCAATGTCCACTACATCGCCTTCGTCAATGGTGATGTTATTGATTCCATCCTCGTCAATCTCAATCTCTTCGTGGCCCTCGTAACGCGAAGATTCATGTCCTATGGTGAACAGCCTTTTTATGACTGCTTCCACCATGTTGATCGGCATGTCGTTTGCGGCCCCTTACTCTTACATCTCTTTATGACCGTGCGATAGGGTTTGCCCCAAGGGTCACTCTCGAGAATCTTGCAATAATCTGCCCATGCTCTCGCTTTGCTACGTGCAATCTCCTTCTTCAGCTGTTTTCTAACTCTTTTGAAGGCACTGACGATATATATATATATATATATATATATATATATATATATATGTCGGGTTGACGTTAGGGGCGTTTAATGAATCTTCACCAATGTTGTTCATGGTTGTCGCACAGATATTTATTACACAAGTATGGCTGATACAAGACTGACAATCGGACGCGGTAGCTGGACGCTAATGACAATGGCCCTAGGTTCGATAAAGCGAATCCACGGTCCACGGGATAACGAATACACTTTGCTTCGAAGTCTAAGTCGGATTCGACTCGTAGATTATTCACCGATCGTACAAGCACACTAGGCGTATAGCTAATGAGACTGCCAGAAAGGGAATGACTTTCCGTCGCGACGACGCTGCAGAGGAAAACTATGATGGGGTGTGCCTAAGGGCACGAGATCATCGGATTCGTCAAAGAAAGCCTCCACTCGGAGGGTGAGGGAAATAGGCGCTGCTGTTAATTGGTCAATTTCTATGTTGGCGGTTAGAAAAGGATGCTAGCCGCCCTAGAGAGAGAGTTCCTAGCAGGTAACGTCGTACGTGACCAAATCAGGCTTTCCCGTAACTTCCCGCAATAGGTGACAGATTTACAGGCTGATGGAACAAAGACTGTTTGTCAATCTGAAGGACTTTAGTTAACTAAGTCCTAAGATTTGTAACGGTTCCTCAGGTTATCTGAACATAAACTGTAAACGATGCATCGGCATCTGGCGATCATCTGGCCCAAAGAATGGGGTCTGTGTGTGGCGAGCTGCGGGGCTGTTGGAATGTATTATTGTCAAGTGTCTGTACTGCCAATTCTTTAAAGGAAAGCTATGTTACTTTATATCTCTGTTAGGTGAAACGTTCATCCCGTGACCGTGGCTACGCTCGGCGACCGGTTGTCGCCTCGAGCCTAAAAGCTCATTGTCACGAGTTTCGAATGACTGTGTCTGGGTTATTTCGTACATGCTACGGTATTGAGGTTTTCCAAGTAACTCTAACGGAAACCCGGTGTCCTTTCATCTCCGACACGGCCATCCTGACTATCACACGTCCTCGGGTGTATCTAGAATATTGGATTTTCCCAATGTTAGACTCAATATAACTGTCGTTATTTACAATTTAGTTAAGTGTCAGAATAGGTCAAGGGTCCAGTTTGACAGCAAAAATTCTGGTCGGACGTTTGATAAAGAAAGAGTTAAAAGAGAGTGGAAATCCGTAACGTTACGATTGATATTCGAAGTGCTAGTCGCATTTTGTGAATCATCAGTCTGGGCGTAATGACATGATGGACCATTCTCGATCTCGCACCTGGACGGCCCTCAGTTCTCTGGATCATGATACCACACTGAGCTTTTGTTCAAACACTATGTTAGATGTTATCTCCGTAGTGTTAACGATACTTGAATTGAATCCGGTAACGGTGTGTTGATCCCGCACTTACTTTGTTTGGGCCGTATGCCCCCCGTAAGCGTGTGTGTGCCACTATGTTCGATCCGACACCTGATTACCGCACTGGACATGTATGAAGACATTGTCCTTTGCCATATCGCCACACTACGTTAGATGTTATTTCCATGATACTTGAATCGAATTCGGTAACGGTGTGTTGATCCCGCACTTACTTTGTTTGGGCCGTATGCCCCCCGTAAGCGTATGTGAGCCACTATGTTCGATCCGACACCTGATTACCGCACTGGACATGTATGAAGACATTGTCCTTTGCCATATCGCCACACTGGCATATGCAAACTCTTTCTGCTAAGTGCTGTGGTCAGCATGATCCTCTGGGACCGAGGTACTCGCATCGTCATGGTCACTGTTCTCGTCATCACCGCAGACGTCCAACTCAATAGGAACGCGACTATCTGGCATTTTCTTTAACCTATCATGGCTGTATTTATATGACCGTTTGCCGTCTAGTGTTTTTAAAATGTACCTATCTCCTTCCAAAATTTCCGCTATCACAAATGGACCCCTAAATTTCGGATCTAGTTTCGTTTGGTTCCTTTCCTCGTTTTTCTTTAATACAAAGTCACCGAGATTGAATTTAACTACTTTGGCTTTCGTTTTATCGAATCTTTCCTTATCATACTTAGCGCTATCTTCCATATTTCGTATGGCCTGTTGTCTTACGTTGCAGATATCTATTTCCTTTTCTTCGGTATTTTCAGATAGTAGTAACCCGTAGGGTCTCGCTGTTTTACCAATTAATAATTCTAGCGGACTCGATTTAGTCACACGATGAGTGGTGCAATTTAAGGCTAACTGTATTTCGCCGATCGCGTCTTGCCATGATCGCCCGGTCGTTTCTACTGTTGTAAACATATTCTTTAATGTACCCATAGTACGCTCTATCTGTCCATTCGCTCTACTAGCACCGGTTGCTATTAGGTGGAGTTTAATTTGTCTATCCTTACAAAAATCTTGAAATTCTTTGCCGGTAAAACATCGCCCTTGATCCGCTATTATCCGAGAGGGACTGCCGAATAGAAATATGGCGGACTTAAGTGCCTTAACGGTGCTAAGGGAGTCTATTTTACGAGTGTGGTGTAAGTATACAAATTTGGTAAAGGCATCGATCAGGACAATGACGTATTCTTTCGAGTCGTTCTTGCCGCTCAGCTTTCCCGTTATGTCTACGTGAATGGTATGTCAAGGTATGCTGGTCTTAGGTATGGGATGTAATTCAACTTGCACTTTGCCTGAATTCGCCTTAGAAATCTGACAAGCATGACAGTTCTCTACGAATTTGCGAACATATTTCGCCATCCCTTCGAACCAGTAATACTCGTACAGTTTCTCGAGCGTTTTATCCCAACCTAAGTGCATAATTGACTGGTGTATGTGGTTAATGACGGACCACCTAAACCCTCTTGGTACGATGGGCAGGCAGAGGGTCTTGCCTCTCCTTTGTATTTTACGGTAAAGGGTACCGGATCGTAACTCATACGTACTCGCAATGTCTTCCGCGAGCTCGTCGTTTCGCAGTTTGTTGACGATTTCAGAAATTTGAGGGTCGCGACGTTGTTCCGCTAGTAGCCAATCTTCCGAGATTTCGGCCAGATTAATTTTCTTTTCTTCGATCTTGTTGGTGGGGGCGCGGTCGGTGTCTACAGGATTACGCGAGAAGAAATCTACGTGGGCCATTCGTTTGCCTTCTCGGTACATAATGTCGAAAGTGAAAGTTTGCAAGTAAGCCCACCACCTATGAACCCTGTCACTTAGACTTACTTTATTACGAGCTGCTTTTAACGAGTTACAATCAGTGACAACGAGAAATTCCCGTCCGTGCAGATAGTGGCGAAAATGTTTAACGGCGTTTACGACTGCCAGGGTCTCTAGTTCATATGAATGATACCTGGATTCCGCGGGGCTCGTTCTCTTACTGTAATATTCTATTACTCGGTTTCTGCCGTCGATTTTGTGCATTAAAATAGCGCCGTATCCGTCCGAACTAGCGTCAGTACGTAATTCTATCGGGTAGTTCGGGTCAAATATCATCAACACCGGCTCGTTGGTCAGGATGGAAATTATTTTTTTTTTTTTTTTGCCTTATGGTTTCGTGTCTATCTGTCCAAGTTAGGTTTTTAATACCGGAGGTAAGTGCGTATAATGGTTTCATTACCTGCGAAAATTTAGGGACGAATTTTCGGAAATAGGAGGCTAAACCTATGAACTGCCTAAGTTGAGCGACGGTCGTTGGTGCCGGTAGAGAACTCAAGGCTTGTATTTTACCCGGATTTGGGCGAACTTCTCCGTTATGAACTACGTACCCGAGATAAAGTACAGACGTCTTGAGAAAGGAACACTTCGAAAAATTGAAGGAGAACCCGGCGTTTACGAGGGTACCTAGTACGATGCGTAATCTTTCTAGAGCCTGATCTACCGATTCAGCGATGATTAGGACGTCATCCAGGTAGACAACGACGTACGAGTGGGCGAGGCCGCCCAAGGCATTGAGAATAGCCCTCTGGAAAACGGACGGTGCGTTTTTCAATCCAAACGGCATCGTCGTATACTCGTATTGCCCGTCGGGGGTGACAAACGCTGTATATTCTGTCGAATTGGGATGAATGGGGATTTGATGGAACCCGCTGGCCATGTCGAGGCTAATGAAGTACTTCGCCCTTTGCAATCTCGCGATTTGATCCGCGATAAGAGGTAGAGGATATCGGTCCGCGACCGTATTTTTGTTTAGCTCTCGAAAATCTACGCACAACCTATCCGAGCCGTCCTTCTTCTTTACGAGTAACATAGGGCTCGCGAACGGTGAGTTACTAGGCCTTATAATTTCTGCCTTAATTAATTCGCTTATTCGTTCGCGCACTATGCTTCGCTCTGCCTCGCTAAGCCTGTAGGGGCTTCTTTGTACGGTGATATTAGGGTCGATCAGACGTATCTCTAACTGTCCCGTATTTACTCGTGCACGCGGGAAACCCGTAATAAATGAACTTTTGAATTCTTCGAGGATGGAGATCAATCGGTCTTTGTCTTTGCCGAACACCTCGGTGTCGACCCCATTAACATCGACCTTACTTTCGGCGGTTACATTGTAAACATTGGCAGCTTTTGCCCTGCAGATACTGAGGCTATTTTGGGTAATATTTACGTTAAAACCTTGGCTCAAAATTTCGCGGCCTATCATGATGTCGTAATTTAGGTAGCCGTCGGCAAGGATGTGAAAAATTATTTCCAACGCAAAACCATTAATACGTACTATGGATGCAATTTGAGACGTGCAATTAATACGGTGATTTCCTATCCCTCGCATTACTACTACTTCGGTCGTTCTTTTGCCGGAAAATTTCGAGGCTACGGACTCTTTGATTAGCGAACATTCGGCTCCAGAATCGAAATAAAACGAGAACGACTCACCCAGATGGCTTAATTTACCAGTTGAAGACTCCACCACGCAGGAGTTGACTCGACGTTCGTTATCGGGGTTGCGATTTGTTTTCTGCTGCAGCGGGCAGTTGGGTGCGATGTGGCCCTCTCCGCGACACTTGAAGCACGACACCTTGGACGATCCAGCCGGTCGGCTTTTCTCCTGTCTCTCGGTTCTCATTCTCGTACGACACTCCGCTATCTTATGCCCGGGAATACCACAGTGACGACACTTGATCCGGGGGTCAGGTAGCTTCTGCCGTTTAACTTCGGGGCCCGTTGATGGATTTCCTGACGAAGGCGCCAGCCTCTTCTTCGCGTAGTGGAAAGCATTCATTTCCGTCCAAAATTGGTCCAGAGTCTTGATGTCACTTGTAAGCGCTAATTTCTCGATACGTTCGTCGCGCAGACTCAGGTGATGAAGAACGGCGGCGTTGATCGTCTCGTCCACGTTCAGATAACCCCACCTTGCCCCGAGGAGGGAACGGAGACGAACACCATAGGCTCCTATGGATTCGTCCTCCTGCTGAGGTTCGGCCACCATCTTTATTAGCGCTGAGGTTGCCGTCTCTTTACCACCATAGCGCATAAAGAAAAATTCCTTAAATTTGGTCCAGGTGAAGCCCTTACCGAACGGTAACCGCGCGAACCATGGTGCGGCACTACCGCCCATTGTACGGCTTAGAACGAAAAATAGCTCGTCGCTACGGATGGGCCTTTCGTCCATGAACTGACTAACAAGTGAGCACCACGCGAGCGGATCGGCGCCCTCGACTTCGGGATTGAAATGCGGCAATGATATTTCCTTGGGATCCGCACTCACCCTTTGCTCTCTCAATTGGCACTTGATGTCCCGAAGCTCCCCCATAATTGTAGGCGGTGGTGATACTCCCTTAGGTTCCGCACTCACCCCTGGCTCCTTCCATTGACTCAAGACAGCCAGAAGCCGCTTCGAAATTGTAGACGGTGGTGATACTTCCTTAGGTTCCGCACCCGCCTCTTGCTCTTTCAATTCACTCGCGATGGCCAGAAGCTGCTCCTTAATTGTAGACGGTGGTGATCCCACTTCTGATGTCGGGTTGACGTTAGGGGCGTTTAATGAATCTTCACCAATGTTGTTCATGGTTGTCGCACAGATATTTATTACACAAGTATGGCTGATACAAGACTGACAATCGGACGCGGTAGCTGGACGCTAATGACAATGGCCCTAGGTTCGATAAAGCGAATCCACGGTCCACGGGATAACGAATACACTTTGCTTCGAAGTCTAAGTCGGATTCGACTCGTAGATTATTCACCGATCGTACAAGCACACTAGGCGTATAGCTAATGAGACTGCCAGAAAGGGAATGACTTTCCGTCGCGACGACGCTGCAGAGGAAAACTATGATGGGGTGTGCCTAAGGGCACGAGATCATCGGATTCGTCAAAGAAAGCCTCCACTCGGAGGGTGAGGGAAATAGGCGCTGCTGTTAATTGGTCAATTTCTATGTTGGCGGTTAGAAAAGGATGCTAGCCGCCCTAGAGAGAGAGTTCCTAGCAGGTAACGTCGTACGTGACCAAATCAGGCTTTCCCGTAACTTCCCGCAATAGGTGACAGATTTACAGGCTGATGGAACAAAGACTGTTTGTCAATCTGAAGGACTTTAGTTAACTAAGTCCTAAGATTTGTAACGGTTCCTCAGGTTATCTGAACATAAACTGTAAACGATGCATCGGCATCTGGCGATCATCTGGCCCAAAGAATGGGGTCTGTGTGTGGCGAGCTGCGGGGCTGTTGGAATGTATTATTGTCAAGTGTCTGTACTGCCAATTCTTTAAAGGAAAGCTATGTTACTTTATATCTCTGTTAGGTGAAACGTTCATCCCGTGACCGTGGCTACGCTCGGCGACCGGTTGTCGCCTCGAGCCTAAAAGCTCATTGTCACGAGTTTCGAATGACTGTGTCTGGGTTATTTCGTACATGCTACGGTATTGAGGTTTTCCAAGTAACTCTAACGGAAACCCGGTGTCCTTTCATCTCCGACATATATATATATGTCGGGTTGACGTTAGGGGCGTATAATGAATCTTCACCAGTGTTGTTCATGGTTGTCGCACAGATATTTATTACACAAGTATGGCTGATACAAGATTGACAAACGGACGCGGTAGCTGGACGCTAATGACAATGGCCCTAAGTTCGATATAGCGAATCCACGGTCAACGGGATGACGAATATACTTTGCTTCAAAGTCTAAGTCGTACTCAACTTACTACTCGTGATACTAGGAACGCTTGATTGACTCTTAGCTAATCAGATTGCCAGAAAAGAATGAATTTCCGTCGCGACGACGCTGCAGAGGAAAACTATGACGGGGTGTGCCTAAGGGCACGAGATCATCGGATTCGTCAAAGAAAGCCTCCACTCGGAGGGTGAGGGAAATAGGCGCTGCTGTTAATTGGTCAATTTCTATGTTGGCGGTTGGAAAAGGATGCTAGCCGCCCTAGAGAGAGAGTTCCTAGCAGGCAACGTCGTACGTGACCAAATCAGGCTTTCCCGTAACTTCTCGCAATAGGTGACAGATTTACAGGCTGATGGAACAAAGACTGTTTGTCAATCTGAAGGACTTTAGTTAACTAGGTCCTAAGATTTATAACGGTTCCTCAGGCTATCTGAACATAAACTGTAAACGATGCATCGGCATCTGGCGATCATCTGGCCCAAAGAATGGGGTCTGTGCGTGGCGAGCTGCGGGGCCGCTGGAATGTCTTATTGTCAAGTGTCTGTACTGCCAATTCTTTAAAGGAAAGCTATGTTACTTTATGTCTCTGTTATGTGAAACGTTCATCCCGTGACCGTGGCTACGCTCGGCGACCGGATGTCGCCTCGAGCCTAAACTCATTGTCTCAAGTTTCGAATGACTGTGTCTGGGTTATTTCGTAAATGCTACAGTATTCGGGCTTTTCCAAATAATTCCAAGGGGGGGGGCCCGGTGTCCTTTCATCTCCGACACGGCCATCCTGACTATCACACGTCCTCGGGTGTATCTAGAATATTGGATTTTCCCAATGTTAGACTCGATATAACTGTCGTTATTTACAATTTAGTTAAGTGTCAAAATAGGTCAAGGGTCCAGTTCGACAGCAAAAATTCTGGTCGGACGTTTGATAACGAAAGAGTTAAAAGAGAGTGGAAACCCGTAACGTTACGATTGATATTCGAAGCGCTAGTCGCATTTTGTGAATCATCAGTCTGGGCGTAATGACATGATGGACCATTCTCGATCTCGCACCTGGACGACCCTCAGTTCTCTGGATCATGATACCACACTGAGCTTTTATTCAAACACTATGTTAGATGTTATCTCCGTAGTGTTAACGATACTTGAATTGAATTCGGTAACGGTGTGTTGATCCCACACTTACTTTGTTTGAGCCGTATGCCCCCCGTAAGCGTGTGTGTGCCACTATGTTCGATCCGACACCTGATTACCACACTGGACATGTATGAAGACATTGTCCTTTGCCATATCGCCACACTACGTTAGATGTTATTTCCATGATACTTGAATCGAATTCGGTAACGGTGTGTTGATCCCGCACTTACTTTGTTTGAGCCGTATGCCCCCCGTAAGGCGTATGTGAGCCACTATGTTCGATCCGACACCTGATTACCGCACTGGACATGTATGAAGACATTGTCCTTTGCCATATCGCCACACTGGCATATGCAAACTCTTTCTGCTAAGTGCTGTGGTCAGAATGATCCTCTGAGACCAAGGTACTCGCATCGTCATGGTCACTGTTCTCGTCATCACCGCAGACGTCCAACTCAGTAGGAACGCGACTATCTGGCATTTTCTTTAACCTATCATGACTGTATTTATATGACCGTTTGCCGTCTAGTGTTTTTAAAATGTACCTATCTCCTTCCAAAATTTCCGCTATCACAAATGGACCGCTAAATTTCGGATCTAGTTTCGTTTGGTTCCTTTCCTCGTTTTTCTTTAATACAAAGTCACCGAGATTGAATTTAACTACTTTGGCTTTCGTTTTATCGAATCTTTCCTTATCGTACTTAGCGCTATCTTCCATATTTCGTATGGCCTGTTGTCTTACGTTGCAGATATCTATTTCCTTTTCTTCGGTATTTTCAGATAGTAGTAACCCGTAGGGTCTCGCTGTTTTACCAATTAATAATTCTAGCGGACTCGATTTAGTCACACGATGAGTGGTGCAATTTAAAGCTAACTGTATTTCGCCGATCGCGTCTTGCCATGATCGCCCGGTCGTTTCTACCGTTGTAAACATATTCTTTAATGTACCCATAGTACGCTCTACTTGTCCATTCGCTCTACTAGCACCGGTTGCTATTAGGTGGAGTTTAATTTGTTTATCCTGACAAAAATCTTGAAATTCTTTGCCGGTAAAACATCGCCCTTGATCCGCTATTATCCGAGAGGGACTGCCGAATAGAAATATGGCGGACTTAAGTGCCTTAACGGTGCTAAGTGAGTCTATTTTACGAGTGTGGTGTAAGTATACAAATTTGGTAAAGGCATCGATCAGGACAATGACGTATTCTTTCGAGTCGTTCTTGCCGCTCAGCTTTCCCGTTATGTCTACGTGAATGGTATGCCAAGGTATGCTGGTCTTAGGTATGGGATGTAATTCAACTTGCACTTTGCCTGAATTCGCCTTAGAAATCTGACAAGCATGACAGTTCTCTACGAATTTGCGAACATATTTCGCCATCCCTTCGAACCAGTAATACTCGTACAGTTTCTCGAGCGTTTTATCCCAACCTAAGTGCATAATTGACTGGTGTATGTGGTTAATGACGGACCACCTAAACCCTCTTGGTACGATGGGCAGGCAGAGGGTCTTGCCTCTCCTTTGTATTTTACGGTAAAGGGTACCGGATCGTAACTCATACGTACTCGCAATGTCTTCCGCGAGCTCGTCGTTTCGCAGTTTGTTGACGATTTCAGAAATTTGAGGGTCGCGACGTTGTTCCGCTTGTAGCCAATCTTCCGAGATTTCGGCCAGATTAATTTTCTTTTCTTCGATCTTGTTGGTGGGGGCGCGGTCGGTGTCTACAAGATTACGCGAGAAGAAATCTACGTGGGCCATTCGTTTGCCTTCTCGATACATAATGTCGAAAGTGAAAGTTTGCAAGTAAGCCCACCACCTATGAACCCTGTCACTTAGACTTACTTTATTACGAGCTGCTTTTAACGAGTTACAATCAGTGACAACGAGAAATTCCCGTCCGTGTAAATAGTGGCGAAACTGTTTAACGGCGTTTACGACTGCCAGGGTCTCTAGTTCATATGAATGATATCTGGATTCCGCGGGGCTCGTTCTCTTACTGTAATATTCTATTACTCGGTTTCTGCCGTCGATTTTGTGCATTAAAATAGCGCCGTATCCGTCCGAACTAGCGTCAGTATGTAATTCTATCGGGTAATTCGGGTCAAATATCATCAACACCGGCTCGTTGGTCAGGATGGAAATTATTTTTTGCCTTATGGTTTCGTGTCTATCTGTCCAAGTTAGGTTTTTAATACCGGAGGTAAGTGCGTACAATGGTTTCATTACCTGCGAAAATTTAGGGACGAATTTTCGGAAATAGGAGGCTAAACCTATGAACTGCCTAAGTTGAGCGACGGTCGTTGGTGCCGGTAGAGAACTCAAGGCTTGTATTTTACCCGGATTTGGGCGAACTTCTCCGTTATGAACTACGTACCCGAGATAAAGTACAGACGTCTTGAGAAAGGAACACTTCGAAAAATTGAAGGAGAACCCGGCGTTTACGAGGGTACCTAGTACGATGCGTAATCTTTCTAGGGCCTGATCTACCGATTCAGCGATGATTAGGACGTCATCCAGGTAGACAACGACGTACGAGTGGGCGAGGCCGCCCAAGGCATTGAGAATAGCCCTCTGGAAAACGGACGGTGCGTTTTTCAATCCAAACGGCATCGTCGTATACTCGTACTGCCCGTCGGGGGTGACAAACGCTGTATATTCTGTCGAATTGGGATGAATGGGGATTTGATGGAACCCGCTGGCCATGTCGAGGCTAATGAAGTACTTCGCCCTTTGCAATCTCGCGATTTGATCCGCGATAAGAGGTAGAGGATATCGGTCCGCGACCGTATTTTTGTTTAGCTCTCGAAAATCTACGCACAACCTATCCGAGCCGTCCTTCTTCTTTACGAGTAACATAGGGCTCGCGAACGGTGAGTTACTAGGCCTTATAATTTCTGCCTTAATTAATTCGCTTATTCGTTCACGCACTATGCTTCGCTCTGCCTCGCTAAGCCTGTAGGGGCTTCTTTGTACGGTGATATTAGGATCGATCAGACGTATCTCTAACTGTCCCGTATTTACTCGTGCACGCGGGAAACCCGTAATAAATGAACTTTTGAATTCTTCGAGGATGGAGATCAATCGGTCTTTGTCTTTACCGAACACCTCGGTGTCGACCCCATTAATATCGATTTTACTTTCGGCGGTTATATTGTAAACATTGACAGCTTTTGCCCTGCAAATACTGAGGCTATTTTGGGTAATATTGACGTTAAAACCCTGGCTCAAAATTTCGCGGCCTATCATGATGTCGTAATTTAGATAGCCGTCGGCAAGGATGTGAAAAATTATCTCCAACGCAAAACCATTAATACGTACTATGGATGCAATTTGAGACGTGCAATTAATACGGTGATTTCCTATCCCTCGCATTACTACTACGTCGGTCGTTCTTTTGCCGGAAAACTTCGAGGCTATGGACTCTTTGATTAGCGAACATTCGGCTCCAGAATCGAAATAAAACGAGAACGACTCACCCAGATGGCTTAAGTTACCAGTTGAAGACTCAACCACGCAGGAGTTGACTCGACGTTCGTTAACGGGGTTGCGATTTGTTTTCTGCAGCAGCGGGCAGTTGGATGCGATGTGGCCCTCTCCGCGACACTTGAAGCATGACACCTTGGACGATCCAGCCGGTCGGCTTTTCTCCTGTCTCTCGGTTCTCATTCTCGTACGACACTCCGCTATCTTATGCCCGGGAATACCACAGTGACGACACCTGATCCGGGGGTCAGGTATCTTCTGCCGTTTAACTTCGGGGCCCGTCGACGGATTTCCTGACGAAGGCGCCGGCCTCTTCTTCGCGTAGTGGAAAGCTTTCATTTCCATCAAAAATTGATCCCGAGTCTTGATGTCGCTTGTAAGCGCTAGTTTCTCGACACGTTCATCGAGCAGACTCAGGTGATAAAGAACGGTGGCGTGGACTATCTCGATCGCATCCAGATGATCCCACCTTGCCCCAAGGAGGGAACAGAGACGAACACCATAGGCCCCTATGGATTCACCTTCCAGCCGAGGTTCGGCTACCATCTTCATTAGAGCTTCGGTTGTCGTTTCGATACCACCAAAGCGCGTAAGAAAAAGTTCTTTAAATTTTGACCAGGTAAGGCTTGCATTGACCGGCACCTGCGCGAGCCACCCCGCGGCAGTGCCCTTCAGCGCTTGACTCACGGTGCGAAGTAACTCATTATATCGCATGGGCCTTCCTTCCATGAGACAACTGGCAAGTGAGCACCATGCGACAGGGTCGGTACCCGCGATATCGGGATTGAACGTCGGTAATGATATGTCCTTATGTTCCACACTCACCCCTGGCTCCTCCCATTGACTCAAGACAGCCAGAAGCCGCTTCGAAATTGTAGACGGTGGTGATACTTCCTTAGGTTCCGCACCCGCCTCTTGCTTTTTCAATTCACTTGCGATGGCCAGAAGCTGCTCCTTAATTGTAGACGGTGGTGATCCCACTTCTGATGTCGGGTTGACGTTAGGGGCGTATAATGAATCTTCACCAGTGTTGTTCATGGTTGTCGCACAGATATTTATTACACAAGTATGGCTGATACAAGATTGACAAACGGACGCGGTAGCTGGACGCTAATGACAATGGCCCTAAGTTCGATATAGCGAATCCACGGTCAACGGGATGACGAATATACTTTGCTTCAAAGTCTAAGTCGTACTCAACTTACTACTCGTGATACTAGGAACGCTTGATTGACTCTTAGCTAATCAGATTGCCAGAAAAGAATGAATTTCCGTCGCGACGACGCTGCAGAGGAAAACTATGACGGGGTGTGCCTAAGGGCACGAGATCATCGGATTCGTCAAAGAAAGCCTCCACTCGGAGGGTGAGGGAAATAGGCGCTGCTGTTAATTGGTCAATTTCTATGTTGGCGGTTGGAAAAGGATGCTAGCCGCCCTAGAGAGAGAGTTCCTAGCAGGCAACGTCGTACGTGACCAAATCAGGCTTTCCCGTAACTTATCGCAATAGGTGACAGATTTACAGGCTGATGGAACAAAGACTGTTTGTCAATCTGAAGGACTTTAGTTAACTAGGTCCTAAGATTTATAACGGTTCCTCAGGCTATCTGAACATAAACTGTAAACGATGCATCGGCATCTGGCGATCATCTGGCCCAAAGAATGGGGTCTGTGCGTGGCGAGCTGCGGGGCCGCTGGAATGTCTTATTGTCAAGTGTCTGTACTGCCAATTCTTTAAAGGAAAGCTATGTTACTTTATGTCTCTGTTATGTGAAACGTTCATCCCGTGACCGTGGCTACGCTCGGCGACCGGATGTCGCCTCGAGCCTAAACTCATTGTCTCAAGTTTCGAATGACTGTGTCTGGGTTATTTCGTAAATGCTACAGTATTCGGGCTTTTCCAAATAATTCCAAGGGGGGGGGCCCGGTGTCCTTTCATCTCCGACATATATATATATATATATATATATATATATACTTAGAACACAGACCCACAAAGCATTGAGGAAGGTGATGAGAGAGAGAAAGAAAGACCTCGGTAACACCGATTTCCTCGTCAGTGCCTTCAAAGGAGTCAGAAAACAGCTGAAGAAGGAGATTGCACGTAGCATATATATATATATACATAATAGTAACTAAATTATGTCTATAATATATATACATAATAAAACAGAATATATGTAAATATACATATAACGAATAGAAGAATTATTCAATAAAAATCAAAGGTTTTATATGATAGCGTAGCGACACATGAGTCATAGGACGAGGCGAAGCGAGAGTGACTCATGTTGTTGTTGTGCCACGGAACACAGAACCGCTTCGACATACAAAATTAATAGATTATCTCCGGGCAAAAACAATGTCGCGATCGCGAGCGGGCAGTTATTACCGAGTTATTACCGAGCTATTATCCGAGTTATCATACGAATGTAGCGGCACTCGACAGTAAACATTCCAATGGTTTCTGCCCCGTGGCTCGCTACACACAGACCATATTCTTCGAGCAAGATGATTACCAGATGTCGATGCATTATTCACAGTGTATTTTCAGCTAGCCGAGGACCCGCCGTAAATCTTACGACTTAGTCAACTAAGGCCTTCAAATTGACAAACAGTCTTTGTCCTCACAGTCCGTATATCTACCACCTACTACGGGAAGATACGGGATATCTGCTTTCCTCTCGTACGACGCTTCCCGCTAGCAACTTTCTCTCAAGGGCGGCTAGTTGTAGGCTAGTTGCTAGTTGGCTACATTATGTTATGCAATGCAATGAATTTAGGTTCGATAACGAATCCACAGTCAATGGGATGACGAATGCGATTTGACGATTTATACGATTCTGGTGTCACTCAAATAGAACGGATGAGGAGTCGTCATCGAGCAACCGTGCCGCGGGGGATTCGGGGCCGCACCTTTGACCCCTCCCAGCAAGAGGAAGAGGTGGAAGGCGGGAGGTGGGTTAGACACCGATACCGACACCGATGCGGGGGCCGATTCCCGGCCGTTGTAGACGGTGGCGGAGCTGTCGCGAGCCAAGGTGGGCTACACGACCGCTGCCCTCGGAGCGGAGATAATGAGGGAGATCGAGGAGGTCGAAAGGATCGCCTCCGTCTCCAGTAACATGAAGGGCCCACTTGTGAAGCGGCTAAGGTTGGTCTCACGGAGGACGAAAGCGTCAGTCGCTGCGCTCCAGCAACGCACCGTGGACACCTCCGCTGCCGCCTCGACGGTGGCCGGACTCTGCCGCCTCCGCATCCGCGACTGCGACGCAGGCGAGGGCAACATGCGGATGGATGAGTCCGGGGGAACCGAGACTAAGGGCAGAGACGCGGGGTCGAAAAACGGTCGAGAGCGCGCGGACGCCGCGTATCTGCGGGGGAGAGTGTGCTCTCTGGAGAGTGAAGTCGGCCGTCTCCAGCAGACGGTGGAGCGACTGACCTGGGGACGTACGAGGGGGGTGGGGCAGACGGGGGCGACTACCACAACCAGTGGCAGACCCGTGACCCCAGTGAGGGGACAATGGGCCCCCCCTCCCCCACTTCCCCGCGCACGAGGCGGGCGTCGCGCCGTCTCTGCCGTTCCGATCGGACGGGGAGCGGTGCAGTAGCTATGGGAAAGGGACCGATGGAACTCGGAGGCTCAGGACCTAGAGATCCTCTCGAGGGCCTCAAGACTCTATTCCTCCGCAAGCTGGAGGAATGGCGGGGCGAGTTAATACATAAGGAGATGATCCCCCCGGCCATTGACACTGCCGGAAGAACCGCGCCTTCACTGTTGCGGCCGGCAAGGAGCGCCTCGCTACCATAGCAAAATATAAGAGTATGTTCAAAACTATCAGCGGTAAGGACTTCACGAGTGGCCGGGCGAAACTCGGAATGAAAATTAATAAAATGAAAAAAGAGATAGATGTTTATATAGTACGCAGTGATAACTTCACATATGACCTTATCCTCGAGCTGGACGCTATAAGGAAGTTCAAATTGAAACAAGACGAGAATTTGAGAGTCCAAAAAGTAGGTAACAAAGAGGAAATAATATTTGATAGAAATGAAGAAAGAAGGAATAATCAAAGAAGAAAAACAAACGTTACCGAATACATGGAAACGTACAAGCCTATGGACAACCTTGAACATAAAAGGCTTCCATTAAGCTAACCGAAAACAGATCAAAACATATCAAAAAAACCATACAGATGTAGCATACCCCATCAGAAAGAAATAGAATTTCAGATTACAAAATTACTAGAATACGACCACATAGAGGAATCAAGTTCATCATTTGCAGCACCGATGACACTAGCTTTAAAAAAAGAGTCGAACAGGAGAGATAGACTGTGTATCGATTTCCGGGAGATAAACAAAATTGTAGTTCCGGAATCACAACCGTTCCCAAGAATAGAAGATATCATAGCCATAGCGTAGTCAAACTTCTCAACGTTTGACATTAATTCAGCGTTCTGGTCAATTCCAATAAAAAAAGAGGACCGAGAGAAGGTAGCCTTCATAACATATGTTTCAACGAATGCTTGCAAATACTCTTAGAAGAAATGGACTAACAGAATTCTGCATAAACTATATTGACGACATCCTAGTCTTCTATGAAACATGCGATCAACATATCAGACATATAGAGCAGTTGATGAAGGTTATATGAAAGGAAGGTTTCCGATTAAAACTGACCAAATGTAAGTTCATGGAAAACTCGGTAAAATATCTTGGTCACATTATCGAAAAAGACGGCGTGAGACCAGGAAGAAATAACCTTAAAGCGATACGCGAATAAAAATTAATTTTTATTATAAATTCATAGAAGACGCGTGCAATCTCTTGAAACCACTTCACAATTTACTGAGGAAAAATACGGAATTTATTTGGAATGAAGAATGTGAAAGGTTATTTCAAAAGGTTAAGGAATACCCCTGTTCAAGCCCGATCCTTTCAATATATGATCATAATAAAGAAGTATTTATTTATACAGATGCAAGTGGAGACGGTTTAGGAGCTGTCTTAAAGCAACCTCGAGACAACGGGATGTTACAGCCGGTTGCGTATTTTTCAAGAAAATTGAAACCAACAAAGGCAAAAAAGAAAGCAATCCACCTTGAATGTCTTGCTATTAAAGAGGCGATTCAGTACCGGTAATATTGGTTAATCGGTAAATATTTCACTGTCCTTTCAGATCATAAACCGTTAGAATCAATGAGGATCAAAGCAAAGACTTGACGATGAAACTTTAGGAGACCTAATGCACTACTTATCGCAGTATGATTTCGAGATCATTTACTCCGCCGGAAAAGACAACATAGAAGCAGACGCACTACCCAGGAACACCGTCTTAGAAAGTTTTGAGAATGAAGAAGATGTTCTAAAAGTGGCGAATATTATTAAAAAAACAAGACATAATCAAAGATCAGAAAGAAAACAAAAAAAGTATTGAAAATACAAAAAAGCAAAAAAAAATCGGAAATTTTTTTCAAAAATATTGAAGGACGTCAACGTATATTCGTCTCGTGGAATTTTGGTAAACACATCACAAAAACGATTCATGATTTCTTTGGTCACGTTGGAAGGAACCATATATTGAAGAAAATCCAACCCTTTTACTATTTTAAAAATATGGACCGAATAGTCGACAAATTTTGCAAACAGTGCGAATTTTGTATCAGGAATAAAAGCAGAACGAGAAGGCCGATCGGATTTATGTCGAAACTAGGTCCAGCTAAGAAACCTTTAGAAATGTCATTCGATACTGTCGGAGGTTTTTCTAATAACTCACCAAAGAAATATTTGCAAATTCTTATTTACCATTTTTCAAGGGCCGTTTTTATGTCCACGTGAAAACACAACGCTCAGACGATATCACAAAACTTATAGACTCGATGGGAGAAACCGATTCCATAAAAATTATCCTGACAGACTGATATTCAGTAATGACATACAAAGAAGTCCAAGAATACGCAAAAGAAAAAAGCATTAAATTAATTTTCACCTCGACAGACTGTCCATCTTCGAACGGATTGAACGAAAGGGTAAATCAAACATTAGTAAACAGGATCCGATGTAAAATAAATTCAAACAAAAAAAAAAAGAGAGAGAGAAACTGGGAAAAAATCGCAGAAGAAAGTGTGGAAGAGTACAATAACACAGTGTCACGGGATTTGCTCCGAATCATTTACTGTATGGAAAAATAATTGAAATCGTCCCTAAAGGAATAATTGAGAATAAGATAAACTTAGAAAAAGATAGAGAAGAAGCATTCAAAAACTCAACAAGAAACTTCGAAACTAACAAACAGAAATACAGTCTTCACTCACAATGGAAACAAATTAAACAGAAACAAGTTGGAGGAAATTCGGAAAGGACCTTTCAAAATTCTGGGAAAGATTTCAAATTCCATATACGAAGTGGATAACGGTAATCGTAGATCTGGTGGGAATTTCTTCGCGTAAACTGGTTCCTTATAGGGAATGCAATCGTCAACACGAGGAGGGGAGGTGTAAACTCCCTAGAGTTCAAGTATGATAGGGACTCTCTCTGTTTACGGATAGCACGACTTTCTTTGTTTCACGGACAGAGCAATTTTCTTTGTTTTACGGACAACCATTTTGAGAAACACTCATTTCCCAAACGGACGGACAGAGAGCAACATCGGAGATAGACAAGATCACAGAAATACGAATAATTATTCAAAACACTGAAGATTGACGGAGAAAGAACGGTAGCTGAGGACGTTGAAAATCGAAAATCGATTTTCAGGTAGATATTGCACAGAACTTGTTATTTATTGTTTACTATTATAGATTGATATTAATTATTGTTTACTCCCGTGTTTCATTTAAGTATTTTCACAATAAACTCGATTTTCACCTGAATTACCCCGAGATCTACTACATTACATATATATGCAACGAGCGTAAACATCTTGTCTACAATTGTTGTTGGAATGAAGAGTACATTATAACCTGTTACCTCAGCGTTATAATCCATTCCACTACCTCTATTATCTTAAACGAAATAGGGGATCGATCAATTTCGTGGCGTTGATTATATGATCGTAACGGGCATTTATGACTCCCGTTGACGCGCTTCCTTCAGATCGCGTTTCTCCGCGAATGATCGACAAAATAGTAACATTTAAATGTTTCAATCATGAATAATATTTTGAACATGATATTATTTACATATATTATAGATATGTATCAATGGTCGCACAATTTTTTAACGAATTAAAAAAAAAAGACTGAACTTCTCACTTATGAACTGAAGTATCAGCCATAATGCAACGATAGGCATTATAAGTAAGTCAATGATTGATATAATTATAATCGGGATATCTGTAGACCGCATATCTTAAAAATCTAAAAGACAGCTAAAATATTCTTATCTAATTTTTTCTATTCAAAAACCTTCTTTTATAAAGAATGGCCAGAAAGTTTATTTTTTGCTCAATTTTTTGACATTTATTCAAGAGTATTCGGAATAATTTATTTAATGATTTCTCAACTAATGGATCCTTAGTTTCATAGTCCGATATAGTCTGACTGTAGAATTTAGAAAAAAATAAATGTACGCCAGCAATTTATAAATTACCAAAAAAATAGATACGGTCAGATTGTTTCGATAAAATGAAATGTAAACTTGCTCTCGATGTCTTTAGTAAGGGACGGTCATATTACTTTACCGCTTCATTGACAGGTTGCATACAGACAATTACGATCCAACACACTGCTACTTTCTTTGAAACGTTGCATAATTTGTTGAATAATTTAAATAATAGAGGTACCCGTGATCCCATTCTCACGCAAGTTTGCTCCAACGAAGCAGATAATTTGTAAAACCAATTACACGATATGGAAAATTGGTTTCTTATTTCATCGGAAGATTTAATACTGTACTAATCGTTCATTTCTGTGATTAACGTTATATGTCAATTGGGAATTCAATCTTAACGGAAAACATTACAAAGTGTGGTGTGAAATATCGACTGCGTTGCGTGTACGAATCCAAGGGATACAAGAGTTATTCAAAACCTTATTAAATTATTTTTGTTTTGTTGAAAGTTTTTGTTAAAAGTATTTCTATGATGCGAATAATGTATGTTTCTTAACATTTGTCGCAAAGTTTCCCGATTCAGTATTAATCTTACAAGAATTGTTAGGAAGATGATACATTTACACTGTACATGTGAATGGTGTGTAAGCGTCAGAGGGCGCCCAGGCCTTAGTTGGGACAAAAGACGATTGACAGTCGTTTAGAAGCATTTGAAAGAGTTGGTTGACAACAAGCGTGCGTGCGAGTAGGTTTACGAGGTCTTCAGAGTATAAGATATATGTATAACTGTTGTGTGCTGAATAAAGTAAATTATTTGTATTTCCGAATCCCTCCCATATCTTTACAAGAGTCTAACCGAAGAAAACGTGTATGATTGCGATTTCATATATACACTGTTATCTTCTTACACTATTTTTAATTTCGTCCAATGTATCTCAGAAAATAAAAGATACACAGGAAGCGATCACAATGTTTCTCAACTTTTGACATTAAGTTTATTTCAAATTTATTTTTATTGCTCAATTCTGGCCTATATATCAATCTCTCAAAAGCTTGAATTATCAAACAGATTTCGGATACGGGAAAAAACAATACATTTAAATTGTCCAGACACCAAACAGGAAAGATAAAGTTG
This sequence comes from Bombus pascuorum, assembly GCF_905332965.1. Taxonomy (NCBI): domain Eukaryota; kingdom Metazoa; phylum Arthropoda; class Insecta; order Hymenoptera; family Apidae; genus Bombus; species Bombus pascuorum. The sequence continues at coordinate 43,732 of NC_083498.1, forward strand.
CAGATTCCGCCGTTGCTATACCGTCGAACAAGAGGAATAATGGGAGCGCAGGGCCATTAATTAATTCAAAAGCATGTACAACACGTTGAAAACAGAAATAGTGCAGTTCTTTACATTCGTGCCACAGGGGCACCATGTAAATGGGATTGTAAAAAGTATGTGTGAGAACCACTTTCCGTAAAACGTCTCCGAAGAACTAGTTTTAACATCATTCAGGTCAAAGTTATTAAAGTAGACAGATTCGAAACTAAGCGTCTTCTACGACACAATAACAAAACACGACACGTTTCTCATGAAAGTATCATTTGGAAGCGTAACAATGAGTCTGTTCCAGAGGCACTATATCCTCGTCAAGATAGTGACACGAGATATATACAGGATATCCTACAGACTACAATGCAAGAACTCGAAGAATTGATTACGTTGCAGTGAACTGCAACAGTAAAAGAGTAAAATACGGTACGTAAAGTGTGTTGAGCGATCACGCTCCGAACTCATGCCCGATAAACAGATATACAGTTGTGAGCCAGGAAACGAAGAACAGGAAGTCAGATCCTATACAGAAGATACCTGATTCGTTTAGAAATCAAGAAGCGTGCTGAAATGACAGAGAAGCGGAAGAAGAGTAAAATAAAATCCTTCAACAACTTCGTAAGCTCGTCAAAGAGCTTCACACGTTTTCATCCCTTTACGAACAATACTCCTGATCAAAGTAACCCCTGCGCACGATGAGTATGGACAACATGGTGAACCTGATGGACAACATAGAACCTTTCAAGGAATTGTTCTATGTTCATTTGACGGAGATGAACGGATTATCGTTAATATGGCACGGATAAACTCTGGCATATTTACCACAAGTGACTTTGGACGTCTAACAAATTTCGCAACTGCTAAACTCAATACCAATCTGCTTGTCTCTAATAATCGTAAGTTACTACTGCTGCAGCCCCCGCAAGCTCACTCGTTTGAAGTGGACCTGCTGGCACAGACGAAGCTCACGGACAGACATAAGATGCAGATCAAGGGTCTTCGATTCGAAAGAGTGTGACCACCTGAACTTGACGTTCGAAGGCGGAACGGTTTTGAAACGGTAACCACTGGCCGTACACACAAGGGGAAGATGGAGCTTTCAGTTGTCACGATAAACCTAGCAAACAAAACGCGGCTTTTCATATATTCTATTTTCGTTGCAGGCTCGTAAGCTTGTGTCTTGTCACGTCTTTGCCGAGGAAACAAACGCGCTTTTCAAAAAACTCTATCTGTGCGATACAAGTTTTTCATCCTCGGTGGTGATCATAACGCGAGACACGTTCCCTGGAGCAGCACGTTAAATAATAACAGAGACGAGATCTGTAACACTGATTTAACGAGTGACAGGTGGATCTGGTCCTCCAGACAATGATTTTGATGGCATTTGATTTGTCAAGGCGCAGTCGTTCTTGGATTTTGTACTCGTGGAAAAGCTGGATATTTTTCAGCACCGAGCTGTCAAAATTTGATGTCTTTGTCCGCGAGGGTAAGAACATTGAGACAACAGTCACGAAGTAGTGATCGTCCTCCAGACCATAAATAATAATATTCTTTCGGCCCTAGCTGCCTCCGTTCCAGCCCTCACATGGGATTTCAATTGCGTTGAGAGATATCTGGATTCTTGCTTCGGAGGTTTGCTTTAAGACAAACACAGAATCTCCCGCGTCTTAAATCGACTGAAGAAGCGCTTCGGCACACCATGTTACTCTATCTCATCGTTCATCGAACACGGCAAGTGCTATAGAGCCATAAAAAGGCATATTATGAAGGCCCCTGATAGATTCACCAGTTATCCTGAAAGATTCCAAAAGTATGTTTCTGCAAGTTAGACGAGTGCTAGGTAACAGGAGTAACCTCGTGATCGGCGCCCTGAAATTTTCTTCACACGATTCTCATCATATTCCACAATTGAACATCCTTCTCTCCTAGTGCGACAGAGCAAAAGATGCATCGTTACTGGTACCAAGCCGATAAACAAGTCGAGATCATGACGTCTCCGCTGCCGCCGGTTTCTCAGAACTCAATAGTAATGCGACGAGGCGCCAAGAATAAACGTGTACGCAACACGTACTTTCTGTTACTCATGATTGTGTGTCGTGACTTCCTTTCACATTATAAACTGTTCTTTGTACAGATCTTTAATTTCCATCGTGCTATTTAATCAGTTTAAACTTGTTAAACTTCTATCACTCGTTAAAATAGCATGTTATTTGTATGTAGCGAAGCATTCTTTGTCCGGTCTCCTTCCTATCGCGCGGCAAGCATCGTAAATCCTGCAAGACTACTGGGTACAAATTTTGAATGTGTACGCCGAAATGTGTGTGGTGATCTTCTCAGATTCCCAAATTTCATAACCTTGAAAATTCAGATTTTCATTGAGTCGGGACCGCTGGAACAAGCTGTGTACTTTCACCCGAGGAAACAGGTCTAGTAACCGCTCCGGCTCCGATGTTTCAGAGAATTATTTCACATCGGTAGATTCATTAACGTTTCAATATAAGTTTCTGAATGGGAAAAGGTTATCCGGCTTCGATATCGTCATCGCAGTACCAATATAGCTCCCGCAAAGATACACATTCCTCTTCACCTTGATCTTCAATGATCTCTTGAACCTGCGTATTTTCCTAAGATAAGGAAGATGGAGATAGTGATTCCCTTGCCAGGAGAGGATAAGAACGGACCAAATCCAGCCAGGTACAGATCAATGAGTTTGCTGTTTGCAAAGTATCCATTAGTAAGGTCTTTCAGACGGTGATACAGAGACTCATACCGTTTCATTGTAAAGAGGCTGCCATTCCTCCCGAGAAGCAATTTGGCTTCCGGGTCAAATACAGTAAGGTCCACGCAACAATGAAATTCGTGTCAGACGTCTGCTGTTAGGATAACGTTCCTCATAGACCTAGAAAGGGCTTTTGACATGTTTCGATCGAGCGATTTGGTGTAAAAGCTGATACAATAAGGTTTCCTTAAACACCTAGTTCAGGTGATTTGGTCCATAATCTCCGGAAGGTGTTTCATAGGATGGCGCAAACTATAATGTCGTCTTCCGGGTGGATGACGGGCTGCAACTGGGAACGTTCAACAGCTCCACCCAATTTAATTAGCATTTTCGTCAGGCTTTGAGCCTCTTCCATCTTAATAGCAGTCTTAACATATGCGCGTTGGTATTTGCCAATGACCTCCTGATTTACGCGGCGGCAATATATACGTTAAAAATTAATTCCAAACCAGAGATAGTTGTAGATCGAATTATGGTTTACTGTGGTAACTGAAAGTTCCGTATAAATACTAGAAAGTGCGAGTCTACCCCTTTCGGGCTGTGCATGTTTAAACATTTTAACTTCAACCGTGATGTTACTCGACATCCTCGCTAATTTCGTATCACCGGCAATAGCCACTATCCGTTCCGCATAAGAAAATGATCAAATATCTCGGTATATATTAGTATTGCAAATTACAGATTACACAGCATATTAAAACGCAAATGCAACATAAATTAGAAAAATCTTTTATAACAAATAATGGTTCGTTTTTCTCAAAGCATCTCCACGCGAAGTGCAGTCTTCTTTTGTACAAATTATTGACAATAACCCTATTATTCCGACTTATGCCTGTCCGATTTCGTTCTACGTCACAACGAGCCAGAGGGATTAGCTCAGGCGTTTCAAACGGAAATGCCCGAGGCATTGCATGGGGCTGTTCACTCAAGCTATTTTACATACCAATACAAATATTTTATATAATTTTATATACTATATATAAATTACACATAGCTTGTAAATTCCTTGTGTCTGTAGGACGCGGTGAGACTGCCATGGATTGACCTGTTTATGTTAGAATTAATGAAGAACCATAGAGCCGAAGTGCGCCTAATCGTTGGTTAGCAATGATGGAGACTGGTATGATCCAAATCAGTACATATATATTATTTTTTAAAATGAATTCAAAGTAAAGTATGCACCATGTATTTTCCTCTTCAGGATTAATATTTCAACAAAACCGCGAACATGCGTAAACCACGATAAATAATTTACAAAAAATGCACAGACGAAACTGCCGATCAGCTTTGCTAATAGTATTAACCCTTTTGCGCCTAATGCCGGATATATCCGGCATGAACGAAGTGACGCGATAAAATCGTTTATTCTTTGTGACTGCAAGACATTCAGGTTACATTCAAGACTTTGTTATTTATATGGAGGCTGGTACTACTATGGGACCCGAATGTAAAGACTGTGTTAAATTGGGAAGTATTGTAATGTCCCTCCTAAAACCATATTTAGGTAAAGGCCAAACCATTTTTGTCGACAATTGATACAGAAACCTTGCATTATTTGATACATTATACAAAAATGTTACAAATGCGTCTGTCACCGTAAAAGAGAGAAAAGAAGCAATACCAGAAATGAACAAAAAATTACAAAAAGGAGAAGCGTGCTTCCGCTAGTCTGTAAATATATTAAACATAAATTGGCACGATAAGAAAGAGATTTTTATGATTTCAACAATACATACAGAAGACTTTGTGGATGTATCAGAACACTACAGTGCACAAGAAGTTTTACAGAAACCATCTTGTGTACAGGACTATAATAAATTGATGGGTGCTGCAGATAGGATCGACATTGTCATCAGCACTATAAATTCTACTCGCAAAACAGGGAAATAGTACAAAAAAATATTTCTTCGATTATATTAATATTTATTTATGGAATTCATATTGTCTGTACAAATTGAAAATCAACAAAACAATATCAATTGCGAAATTTCAACTGAAATTAATAAATCAAATTTTAAAGAAATATTAGAAAAAACAACTCCACGTCCTATTACGCCCTGAAATAATCACTCATCAAAACTCAAAGGAAGACATTTTCCTTCGCTTTATGAAGCTACAGGAACAAATAGATCACGAGGATGTGTTGGGTGTGCGAGAAACGATAAAAGAGAAGAATCGTTATCAATGCCAAGAATGTGATGTTGGCTTGTACGTGTTTTCATGTTTCAAAACATATCATACTGAATTAATTTATTAAGCACTGTATATTATTCTTTCACTATTTTCAATCGTTAATCAGACTAATCGGACTCTTCATACCCATTAAATAAGTTTATATCCAGTATGAAGAAATTATGAATATATTTTTTAAAAGAAAAGTCTCTTTTCTTCCGAGATAAACTGTCCACGCGCGATGCGTACGCTTTCGACGCAGAGTCCAATTCAGTCGCGGTGCTACGGCGGACCGAATCGCTGTAGCAAACGGGTTAACCGATAAGAGAATCCCAGGCCTGGCTATCTCTAACCAAATTACGATGGCCCCCAGGGATGTTGATTTCTGCCAATGCCCTAAAGGTAAAAGTGAACAAACTTAAAAAAGCGTGGGTAAACGGCGGGTGTAACTATTACCCTTTCTCTAAAGGGAAAGCATTACGCCGCTGGACTTAGTCGCGTATAATGCAAATATCTTAAGGCCTGTAAGCAGCATGCCGCTGTTAAACGGTTGTGCTGTGGGTCCTTGGAAGCGTCATAGTTGCTCGGGGACGGGGAGCACGAGGCGGGTATGGAAGTACGGCAGCCGAGACAGGCCATAGGAGGGTGCGTGATGACGGGCCAACGGGCCTTCCCCCAGGTAGCTCACCTACAACCCCCACAGCATCCTCCCCAACTTCAACTCCAGCGAGTGGAATGGATGGAGAAGTTGCAGTGGCATACGGTAGTCTCTCGGAAGGCACGGAGGAAGGCCCAGAGAAAGGCTAGGGAGCTGGCCAGGTAGAAGGTGGGCTACGGGGCTCCCCCTATCATTCCGCCTCCGGTAACCAGAGCGGGATGGACGGTGGGACCGGCCGGGCTACCGCCTCCTACTCTGTCCGGTAGGGGGAAGAAGAAGTGGAAGAATAGGGCGCAGGGGAATGGAATACCACCTGCAAGCCACACGTACACAACGATGGCAGGAAGAAAAAAAGGACGGCAGCAGCATGGCCAACAACAATACAGTAACAATACAGTATTTGCTAGATTGGTTCGCTGTATTGCTGGAACTCCAGTTAATAGTAGTTCGTCTAAATATTGTCTTCGCGTGTATAATCTGTAGCAGGTACCAGGACCAGTACGTGCTGCTCTTTCTGCTCTTTGATCAGCATTTGCTCTGGACACCGGATATACTTGTAAAGCATCCATACCGATTCGTGGATTATAAAATTTCAACTTGCAATAGCCCGAGTCCACGACGAATACAATTCCGTCGACAGTTAATGAAGTTTCGGCTATATTTGTTGCTACAACGCATTTTCGTAAACCTCCCTCTGAACGTTGAAAAATTTTAGCTTGTAAATCCGAGGGCAGTTGCGAGTAAATAGGTAAAATGGAAAGTGGAGGAGCAGATTCGATCTCTGCTAAACGTTCTTTCAACGCCTCACAAATAACTTCAATGTCTTCCTGACCGGGCATAAAGACCAATGCATCGCCTGAACGAGGTTGTAAATGAATTTGTAATACTTGTTTCACCGCAGTGTCAACATAGTCTTCTACTGGATTCTTAGCGTGTAATACTTCAACTGGAAATGTGCGACCTGAGATTTGGAATGTTGCAGCATTTCCAAAAAATGCTGAAAATTTGCTAGAGTCTATTGCAATTTTATTTGTAAAATTTCACTTTGAAACATGAGTACAATACACATTTGAAGACTTCATATGTTTAATATTTATGCTATATTCAAATACACATTTATACAGTAAGAACTAGAGAAGCGTTTGCATGTTATATGTTGCCTACCCATCGCTAACATAAGTAAGTTTGAACTAAATGAAAACATTGGTTGCTACGGCAGGTGTATACCATTCAATCTACTCTGTTACAAATCAATTACATATACTAGAATTAAAATAAAATTTTTCTCATAAGTTTCCGATAAGTAAAATTTATCTAAAATACCAATACCAAAATGTAAAACGTATGTGCAAATACTCTTTTTTTATTAAATTGCATTACGGTATAAAAATATTTTTTTTGCATAAATTAACGGATTGCTTGTCCGGTCTGTGAGAAAAGGGAAGTCCACCTTTTCTTTATGACGCTAACAGACATGAACAGGGACCATGATCAACATCACACGGATGCCCACATGGTATGGGGGTGCATATACTGCGAAAAGAGTTTCCCGAAGCTTCATGGGGCAAAGTGCCACATACCAAATTGTAGTGGCACAAGTCAAAGTAAAGAAGGAGCAGATAAATGCGACGCTTGCCCCACAAGCTTCTGAATTCGAAGAGGGCTATTCACCCACGAACGGCATGCGCACCCTGCCGTAAGGAATGAAAAAAGAAGGGAACGGACCCCCTGAACACAAGAAAATGGAGAGTAGAGGAGATAGCACGGGATGCCTGGGACCCATTTTGAATCACTGCCGGGGCATGTACTTGTATGTGCTATGTATTATTTATTTATTCATTTATGTAATTTTATATACTTATTGCTATTGACTTATGTCAATTTGAAGCGAGCGTCCGTTATACGTTCTACGAGGGTGTATCTCTGAACTATGGTGTATGCAGTACGCCGCTGTTTAACGGTCGTATTGTGGATCCCTTGGACAGTCACAGTTGCTCGGGAGTAGGGGAGACCTTGATACGCCGTGTACGATAGGGCGATTTATGTCCCGGCCACGGTGTACACGGCTAAACGGAGTGTGACATCAAAGGAGCGGAAGATAAATTTATATTTTACTTCACAAATCGGCTTGCCAACCAACGGTTTACACCGTGAAGATCCGGGGACGATAATATAAGTATAATAGGAATCCGTTCCAATGATGGAAACAGCTGACCACCCAGCTACATAAAGTTTATGAGCCGGAAAAGATTGGATTAATTACACAGATTACAGAAACTTTTAGTTAAAATTAGTAGAAACAAAGATAATGCCTCGGACGCAGCGCCTCTCTGCCCCAGAAGCGCTGTGTCGGATTTATTCGCTTCGGAGTGAACTACAGTTGACGACCCGGCCATATCCCTGGACTTGCATTTTAAGATCATGGTGCCGCTAGTGGGGGATCGGGTTGCTTGTCCGGTCTGTGAGAAAAGGGAAGTCCACCTTTTCTTTATGACGCTAACAGACATGAACAGGGACCATGATCAACATCACACGGATGCCCACATGGTATGGGGGTGCATATACTGCGAAAAGAGTTTCCCGAAGCTTCATGGGGCAAAGTGCCACATACCAAATTGTAGTGGCACAAGTCAAAGTAAAGAAGGAGCAGATAAATGCGACGCTTGCCCCACAAGCTTCTGAATTCGAAGAGGGCTATTCACCCACGAACGGCATGCGCACCCTGCCGTAAGGAATGAAAAAAGAAGGGAACGGACCCCCTGAACACAAGAAAATGGAGAGTAGAGGAGATAGCACGGGATGCCTGGGACCCATTTTGAATCACTGCCGGGGCATGTACTTGTATGTGCTATGTATTATTTATTTATTCATTTATGTAATTTTATATACTTATTGCTATTGACTTATGTCAATTTGAAGCGAGCGTCCGTTATACGTTCTACGAGGGTGTATCTCTGAACTATGGTGTATGCAGTACGCCGCTGTTTAACGGTCGTATTGTGGATCCCTTGGACAGTCACAGTTGCTCGGGAGTAGGGGAGTCCTTGATACGCCGTGTACGACAGGGCGATTTATGTCCCGGCCACGGTGTACACGGCTAAACGGAGTGTGACATCAAAGGAGCGGAAGATAAATTTATATTTTACTTCACAAATCGGCTTGCCAACGAACGGTTTACACCGTGAAGATCCGGGGACGATAATATAAGTATAATAGGAATCCGTTCCAATGATGGAAACAGCTGACCACCCAGCTACATAAAGTTTATTAGCCGGAAAAGATTGGATTAATTACACAGATTACAGAAACTTTTAGTTAAAATTAGTAGAAACAAAGATAATGCCTCGGACGCAGCGCCTCTCTGCCCCAGAAGCGCTGTGTCGGATTTATTCGCTTCGGAGTGAACTACAGTTGACGACCCGGCCATATCCCTGGACTTGCATTTTAAGATCATGGTGCCGCTAGTGGGGGATCGGGTTGCTTGTCCGGTCTGTGAGAAAAGGGAAGTCCACCTTTTCTTTATGACGCTAACAGACATGGACAGGGACCATGATCAACATCACACGGATGCGCACATGATATGGGGGTGCATATACTGCGAAAAGAGTTTCCCGAAGCTTCATGGGGCAAAGTGCCACATACCAAATTGTAGTGGCACAAGTCAAAGTAAAGAAGGAGCAGATAAATGCGACGCTTGCCCCACAAGCTTCTGAATTCGAAGAGGGCTATTCACCCACGAACGGCATGCGCACCCTGCCGTAAGGAATGAAAAAAGAAGGGAACGGACCCCCTGAACACAAGAAAATGGAGAGTAGAGGAGATAGCACGGGATGCCTGGGACCCATTTTGAATCACTGCCGGGGCATGTACTTGTATGTGCTATGTATTATTTATTTATTCATTTATGTAATTTTATATACTTATTGCTATTGACTTATGTCAATTTGAAGCGAGCGTCCGTTATACGTTCTACGAGGGTGTATCTCTGAACTATGGTGTATGCAGTACGCCGCTGTTTAACGGTCGTATTGTGGATCCCTTGGACAGTCACAGTTGCTCGGGAGTAGGGGAGACCTTGATACGCCGTGTACGATAGGGCGATTTATGTCCCGGCCACGGTGTACACGGCTAAACGGAGTGTGACATCAAAGGAGCGGAAGATAAATTTATATTTTACTTCACAAATCGGCTTGCCAACGAACGGTTTACACCGTGAAGATCCGGGGACGATAATATAAGTATAATAGGAATCCGTTCCAATGATGGAAACAGCTGACCACCCAGCTACATAAAGTTTATGAGCCGGAAAAGATTGGATTAATTACACAGATTACAGAAACTTTTAGTTAAAATTAGTAGAAACAAAGATAATGCCTCGGACGCAGCGCCTCTCTGCCCCAGAAGCGCTGTGTCGGATTTATTCGCTTCGGAGTGAACTACAGTTGACGACCCGGCCATATCCCTGGACTTGCATTTTAAGATCATGGTGCCGCTAGTGGGGGATCGGGTTGCTTGTCCGGTCTGTGAGAAAAGGGAAGTCCACCTTTTCTTTGTGACGCTAACAGACATGGACAGGGACCATGATCAACATCACACGGATGCCCACATGGTATGGGGGTGCATATACTGCGAAAAGAGTTTCCCGAAGCTTCATGGGGCAAAGTGCCACATACCAAATTGTAGTGGCACAAGTCAAAGTAAAGAAGGAGCAGATAAATGCGACGCTTGCCCCACAAGCTTCTGAATTCGAAGAGGGCTATTCACCCACGAACGGCATGCGCACCCTGCCGTAAGGAATGAAAAAAGAAGGGAACGGACCCCCTGAACACAAGAAAATGGAGAGTAGAGGAGATAGCACGGGATGCCTGGGACCCATTTTGAATCACTGCCGGGGCATGTACTTGTATGTGCTATGTATTATTTATTTATTCATTTATGTAATTTTATATACTTATTGCTATTGACTTATGTCAATTTGAAGCGAACGTCCGTTATACGTACTACGAGGGTGTACCTCTGAACTATGGTGTATGCAGTACGCCGCTGTTTAACGGTCGTATTGTGGATCCCTTGGACAGTCACAGTTGCTCGGGAGTAGGGGAGACCTTGATACGCCGTGTACGACAGGGCGATTTATGTCCCGGCCACGGTGTACACGGCTAAACGGAGTGTGACATCAAAGGAGCGGAAGATAAATTTATATTTTACTTCACAAATCGGCTTGCCAACCAACGGTTTACACCGTGAAGATCCGGGGACGATAATATAAGTATAATAGGAATCCGTTCCAATGATGGAAACAGCTGACCACCCAGCTACATAAAGTTTATGAGCCGGAAAAGATTGGATTAATTACACAGATTACAGAAACTTTTAGTTAAAATTAGTAGAAACAAAGATAATGCCTCGGACGCAGCGCCTCTCTGCCCCAGAAGCGCTGTGTCGGATTTATTCGCTTCGGAGTGAACTACAGTTGACGACCCGGCCATATCCCTGGACTTGCATTTTAAGATCATGGTGCCGCTAGTGGGGGATCGGGTTGCTTGTCCGGTCTGTGAGAAAAGGGAAGTCCACCTTTTCTTTATGACGCTAACAGACATGGACAGGGACCATGATCAACATCACACGGATGCCCACATGGTATGGGGGTGCATATACTGCGAAAAGAGTTTCCCGAAGCTTCATGGGGCAAAGTGCCACATACCAAATTGTAGTGGCACAAGTCAAAGTAAAGAAGGAGCAGATAAATGCGACGCTTGCCCCACAAGCTTCTGAATTCGAAGAGGGCTATTCACCCACGAACGGCATGCGCACCCTGCCGTAAGGAATGAAAAAAGAAGGGAACGGACCCCCTGAACACAAGAAAATGGAGAGTAGAGGAGATAGCACGGGATGCCTGGGACCCATTTTGAATCACTGTCGGGGCATGTACTTGTACATAGATACTCGGGGACAGTCAGGGTCTTTGCCCTGTCTGTCCAAGTCGCACTCCTACCTCCTCGTGGTACCGCCGGTAACATGTCCGCCGAGCTGGCGTGGGGATGTTCCCCCCGAGCGCGGCGTGCATGGCTAAACGGAGTGTGGCGGCGAAGGAACGAAAAGATCATCCACCTTCATCGGCTTACCGATTAACGGCATAATATTATGCCGTGAATTTCTGTAACTATGACTCAAACTTGGTGCGTAACAAATTAAGGAACTCGTTCCTTGGCTCAGTTGACGACCTGGCTTGTACATGGTCTTTGAGAAGGATACTATTGGAACTATTGATGGAAACACATAAAATGTTAAAAATTCGATAAGAACAGAGATATAGCCTCGGACGCGGCGCATCTCGACCCCGGATGCGCTGTGACGGATTCTTCCGCTCCGGAGGGGGTCACTGATGACGACTTGGCATGTCCACGGACAATGATTAAGAAAATAATGGTGCCTCTAGTGGGAGAGCAAATAGCCTGTCCAGTGTGTGAGGGAAAGGGAATTAACCTTTTCTTCATGTCACTGGCGGATCTTAACAGGCATATTGAGATGCATCATATTGATGCTAAGATTCAGTGGGGGTGCCTCTGTGGGAAGAGCTTTCCAAAGCTGCATGGGGCGCAATGCCATTTACCTAAGTGTGGTGGCATTGTTAAAACAAACGAGGGCAAGTTTCAATGTGAAGCATGCCCCATGAGCTTTGGAACGCAGAGGGGCCTCTCAACCCACGAAAGGCATGCGCACCCTGCCTTACGAAATGTTAAAAGAAGGGGAACGGACCCCCCTTCAAAAGTCTGGACGGAAGTAGAAATCAATCTCTTGAGGGAACTTGATAATCAGTTCAAGAATCATCGTTTCCCCAATGTAGAAATCAGCAAAGTACTCACCAGCAAAACAGTTGAACAAATTAAATATCAAAGAAGAAAGTTAAGAGCTGCTGGTGAGACAGTAAACCCTCAGGAGGTTGTCATAGAGACAGAGGGAGGGTGCGATCTCGTTGACCCAGGCAATGCGTATCTTGAGACGCCTGAGGTTAACGTAGATCAAGAATCCACTATTCAGTGGAAAATACTGTTGAAAAATTTAATTGAAATGCCGGCCGACGTGCCTCCTGTTTTAAGTGAGGTTCGCGATCGGCTAAAAGGTATTTGGTTTAAACAAGGGAACGGGGAAACCCTTGTTAATGATTTAGATGTCTTGATCGAGGAACATTTATATGGGGCCATCAAGACATTCAACAAAAATGAACCTAGTAGGATTAAAACGCCCAATAAAGGTAAAAGTTACGTTAATAAAAATAATAACAAAACTAATAGAAATGCACGAAAGAGATTCTCATTCGCGCGTTACCAGGACATTTTTAAAGAATGTCCAAAGAGGTTGGCCGATGTCGTGATCAACGACGATCGCGCATACCTCGAACCAGTCAGGCAGTTACCAGAGGCAGCCGAAATTAAGAGACTATATGAGAAATTGTGGGGACAATCGGGACCATCTAAGGTCCCCATTACTAGTACTAGAGTCTCCCAGCTGCCTCTCGAAGAGTATTTTGCGCCGATTTCTCCTGAAGAGGTGGCGGAGAGAATCAAAAGACTAAGGAAAAAGGCTGCGGCAGGACCAGATGGTTTAACTAGAGAACACCTTTCAATACCTGGCCTGCCTACCATCTTGGCTATATTATACAATATATGTTTATATGAATCCTGTTATCCTTCCGTATGGAAGGTTAACAGAACTACCTTGATTCCCAAACCTAATAAGCCTAGCAGCCGGGTCGAGAACTGGCGACCCATTACTATCGGTCCGATTCTCGGCCGTATCTTCTCCTCCATTCTCGACAGGAGAATTAGACAAGGGATCGTGTTGAATCTAAGGCAGAAAGGTTTTACACCCGAGAGCGGATGTAAAATCAACATCGAGCTATTCAATTCTGCCTTAAATTATTGCAAAAGGGATAACGGCGGGATATTCACTATTGTGGATATCTCGAAGGCATTCGACACGATTCCCCATTCGGCATTAACACCTTGCCTGGCTAGGAAGGGTGTGCCGGCCCCCATCATTGAGCTTATTAAAAATATGTATACTAATACAAAGACCATTATAAGATCTAATGGTAAAATGGGGGTCGAGATTAAGATCCTTCGAGGAGTTAAGCAGGGCGATCCCCTATCGCCCTTGCTTTTTAATTTATGCATGGAGCCACTGCTGGACTCGATCGAGGAATCCTCCAGGGGCATAAAAGTAAATAATGAAAGAACCATTCCTGTCCTGGCTTTCGCTGATGATATAGTGTTGCTCGGCGCCAATCAAGGGGAGGCGCAGCGCCAGGTGGACGTTCTCCATAAGTACCTGAATGGGCTCGATATGAATATTTCCATCGAAAAGAGTCAGACGTTCCAGATTGTCTCCAAAAGGGACACCTGGTTCGTCAAAGATCCAGAAATAAGACTCGATGATCAGGATATTCCATCTACAGATCCTGCTGATGCCTTCAGGTACTTAGGTGCCAAAATGGGACCTCCATTACACATTGGTCGGGATCAAAACGAATATGTGAGGAGTATTTCCGAGACCATGTCCGACGCACTAAAGAAGAACGATATATCGTTGCCACATGAGAGACTTCCTTCACTTGGAACATCGAAGGCCGTAGCAATGAACAGACTCACCTCTCTTCATCGTCGATTCCAATGCGTCAAACAATTTGAAAACGTGTATCGTGCGGTAATGCAAGAATACTTAGATCTGGGCCACATGAATAAGATCACGACTGCTTGCCCCTCAAGTAACGGATATTATTTACCACATCACAGCGAGATCAAGGAATCGAGCTGTACTACAAAACCTCGGGTTGTGTTCGACGGATCAGCATCCAGCATTACCGGAGTTTCCCTAAACGATACTCTTCATACAGGATCAAAGTTACAGAAGGATCTATTCAACATTCTATTGAGATTCTACTCTCACCAATATGTCCTAACTGGTGATATTGAAAAGATGTATCGACAAATCCTAGTGCGACCAGAGGATCGGAAATGTCAACATATTCTATGGAGCAATTCCAAAGGTGATGTCGAAACATATCAGTTCAACACCGTGACATTCGGGTTATCAGCAGCCCCGTATTTAGCCCTACGGTGCCTAAAATAGTTGGCAGACGACGAGGGCCATCGATTCCCACGCGCGTTGTCGATTTTAAAGCGAGATTTCTACATCGATGACGTCCTCACTGGAGTTGATACAAAGGATGAAGTACTGTCTATAAGAAACGAACTCACCAAACTACTCCGATACCCGATACTTAAATACCCGAGAATGGGCTTCCAACGACCAGGACATACCTCGAGGGCTATCAGAAAGCGATAAAAATCGAAGATTACAATTGGGTGAGACTCCAACTCTGAAAACTCTTGGTATCTTTTGGGATTTCCACGACGATGCAATCTTTTACTCAGTTGAAGTCAAAACTAACATCGCCCGTGTTACTAAGCGATCAATCAGTTCTGTAATTGTCAGAATCTATGATCCACTTGGATTGCTCGCGCCGGTGATCGTACGAGCACAGATTTTGCTTCAACGAGTCTGGGCATTGGAGACAAACCGGGATGAATCACTTTCATCAGATCTGCATTCAGAATGGAAGCGATACTAATCGCAATTACCGTTACTTAATGACATTCAATTTCCACGAAAAACCATAATCAAAGTAGCTGTTAACATTGAACTCGACGGCGTTTGTAAAGCCAGCGAGAAGACGTACGGAGCCTGTGTGTATCTTCGTACGATCAATGTTGACGGAATCATCCAGACTTTACTACTCACGGTCCGATCCATGGTAGCTCCGTTAAAAATTCTGACCATACCAAGACTCGAATTAAGTGGAGCATTACTCCTTACCTCTTTGATCTCAGCTACAAAGAAGTCCTTAACGATAAAGGTTTCTCGGATCGTGTATTGGGCTGATTCCACCATTGTGCTCCAGTGAATCAAGTCCTCACCACATACGTTAAAAATTTTTGTGGTGAATCGCGTATCCGAAATCCAAACCAGAACCAATATCGCCGACTGGCGCCATGTGCCCACCATTGACAATCCAGCGGATCTAATCTCCCGAGGTCAAACACCCAAGGAATTCCTACATCCTACCATTTGGAAAACCAGACCAGAGTGGCTTCAGCAGAACGAAGAAAATTGGCCAAGCTAGAGCCCCACACCGGCGGACGAAATCCCGGAAGAAGAAAGAACGATCTACCTAGTCACTAATACGATCGACCATTCTATATTAGACAGATATTCTTCCTGGCCAAAACTTATGAGAGTCGTCGCTCGGTGTCTTCGATGGAGACACAAACAAAACCGAGCGGCACCTCTAACAGTAGACGAAATAAATTCATCCCATAACAAGATAATACAATTAATACAAAGCACGCATTTCTTTAGTGAAATTCGAATGTTCCAGAAGGATCGGATCAAAGAGGTTGGAGAGAAGCTCCAAAGTCTAAATCCCTTCATCGATAAGGAGGGGATATTACGAGTCGGAGGAAGACTCAGTAACTCACCGATTCCTTTCCAGCAAAAATATCCCATCATTTTGCCGAAAGCTTTGATAACAGAACTTATTATTCCACGCGAACATTTAAATAACCATCACTCAGGAACACAAGCCACACTATACGCTGTTAGACAACGCTATTGGCCTGTCGACGATCGTAGCCAAGTATGGTGAACTATCAAAAGGTGCGTACGATGTTGCCGAGCCAATCCATTTAAACAATACATATGTATAAACTATACATATACATTTAAACAATATATACATACATTCACTGCGGGAAGTATGCTGACATCCTACAATATGACCTGTTTGATCAGAGATTCGGAGGTAAACGAAAAGTTCGTCCTTCCGAATCGGTTCTTTCTTGTTACTACTCTTTTTTTCTTTTTCTTTTTTTTTTTATTTTCTACCAATCAGCCGAAACTCGTGCATTGTAAGCAACAGTCGTGTAACCGATATCGTAACGTATTAACCTATTTATGTCGAAAAACTGTTAGTTTAGATTATATCTTATGTTTCATTTGTCGTATGAATGATAAGCATAGGACACGAAACGGTATTGTGTTTATGTTGAAACAAACGAAAGACAAAGAGTACCGTTTCGCGTCCTTACCTGGCTTTCATACGACGAATTCAAGTTAAGATAACTGGTGAACTAACAGTTTCTTTTAATTTTTTCATAAGGAATACGAAGATAGAACGATGAATGTATTAAAAAATATATGGTTCCATTTGCAAAAATGAAGTTGAAATGGGACCCTACTACTGGATTTACGAAAAAGTAATTTGCACCACATGTGATCTTCTTTTGAAGTAAACAATTTTTGTTAAAACTTTTGTTGATAACATCAATATCACGTGAGATATTCTACCGCTTATTGTTTCGTCATTGGTTAAATATTGAGATAAGGTTTCTACGTATAATAAACTTCTGTGTGTAATAAGATATCTACATATAAAATATATAGAAAAATTGAAAGTTTCAGACGATTTTGTAGATACCAGACTCAGTATATTATTTAAATCATGCCCATATCTAATTGTAATGACTTGCAACATAATCTGAGATCTGAGATTTGCTTTTGTTTTCATTCATAATTTTTGGTTAATAAACAGGAAAAGTAACGAGTGAATATACTGTATCACGTTTCTTAAATGAAACAATGCATTTTGCGATTAAAATGCAGACATTATAGCAAATAATACAGTAATAGCAGATAATAAAAAAGAAGTAGGGAAAAGACTTACCATAACAGCATGGAAATGAATTTATGAAGAATTGTGTTACTGGAATAAGCTTCTTTGTGTGTCACGAGGTGGATCAAGGGAGGATTCTTAAACAAATTTCGTAGAAAATTATTAACTATTAAATAAATACAATACGAGATTCGAAAAATAATTAATATTAACAAAGACATAATTATTTTATAATAACGTAATATTCAATTGTACAAATAATTATACGTTAAGTTCTGTTATTAGTAACCATTATCGATGACCGACTTTATTTTTGGTTCTGAATAAGCATTATCTTTGACGAGAACATTTTTTAGCGGAGGAAAATAAAATAGGAAGAACGACTTAACTTTTATATAAAAAATATAATTACTATCTTTAATTAAAACTAGAACATAAATATGGTATAACATCACTCTTACATCAATATAAATATATAAATGCAAGTAGTACTTTAGAGACGAAAGATATAATAAAAATAAGAAAAAAGAAAAATAAATATGAGAACTGTATTGGTTTCTATGACTTACTTCCACATGTGGAATAATCTATTTGATTGCCGTATGACCCATCCTAGAGACAGAACAAAGTTATTAGATGAAAATAATTCACAGAAAGTTTTTAATTCATAAAATTTACAAGTATAAAGTATTTATCCTGAATAAATCCTTTTTATAGAAAATTGCAAATCAACTTTCGAATAACCAGATTTTATATTTTACCTAACATCTAGCACTTCTTACCAATCGCTCAAACAATTGCTAAACACAAAAATTGTAACGTTTAAATAGGTAACTATTCCGTAGCTCGTCCACACTATCGCCTTTCAAATAGGAAAGACTGTTGAACCACACCGTCCCTAATAAAGACTGATTCCTACTGCTTGTACATTGTCTACGCTTCTGGACTGTAAGCGAATCCTGTACGCTGCGCAAATGTCTCTGCGCCGTTTATATAAGGTTGTCCGAAAAGTGTCTTTCTTTTCCAGACACTTCTTTTACAACAACGCATCTTTATACAAACATGAAATCTAATGTCCCAAACGTTGTGATTTTTATCGTGATAAAACAAAACGGATCGTACGTAATTCGATAAAATAATATAAAACGAAAGATGTTGTGCATCCATTATTTCCTTATAAAACGAAACAAATTTTTCGGACGACCTAATATTTCAATTTTACTACAATACAATAACGATTTTACATCTCAAAAATTTTCACTATTACGCTGCTGATTTTTATATAGATATTCTATATCAAAATGGATAAAATATGTAAATGCAAAATATATTCAAGCTATGCAATAATTGTACAATATTTTACAGAAAATAGTTAATTTAATATTGTTATCCTCTGAAGCGTAAGTAATGCTAGAAATATTTGGCAAAAAATGGAGGCTATATCTGCAATCGCCACTGAAAATTGTGTAACTGCTATACACATACGTAAGTGTAATACATGGTATAAACCGCTGCAATGCTTATAGCTATATCGAAGAAGATACCCCATACGTAACAATTCTCTAACCTCCACATGACCAAACCATGACCCTAGGGAACAGTGTATACAAAGCCGTATTATACATGTACGACGTATATGTACATATTTTGCTCACTGTCAACAATATACAAGAAGAGTACGTTTACGTATCCCCACAACAATATTTTAAAAGCAATATTTGTATCTCGATACTTTAGATAGAGGAGGTAATACCAGAATTCTACGGGATATTTTGTTGTCCGTAACGAATATAGCAGGAACAGATTTAGCGAACAAGAAAAGAAGTTTATATAAATATACATATACGCGATGTGATCTTATTTTCGAGTTATTTATGGTTTATTTTCCTTTTATTCGTCTTTACCAAATGTAGAGCGATAAATTGAAATCAATTCATGAGAGAGAAGAATTTTGTATTGCATAAAGACGAGCAAAAAAGGTTTCTTTATAATGTATAGAACATAATTATTTAGAAAAGAAACGGACGAATAAATTTTCTTTTTAAAGAAAAAATTAATGAATAATGAATAATAATTAGAATAGAATTTTATATAATAAATTATTTAAAAAGTTGCGAGCAGCTTGAACTTCCATGATATGCTGTAGAAATCAACGTTTTCAACAACTTCTTCACACTACATGTATGTCTTTAACAAAGTCGCAAGCATAGCTGATACGTTCGCTGCTTTGTTCGTCGTGTTGCTTGACGATTTGTTTATTTACAGCCATTAGATATTGATGTTTTTGTCTTCGAACTCTACTTTCCGAATCTAACAATAATTAATTATTTACAACTGCGTATTCGAGACCGTAAGAATCTGATATTGGCTGAAATGTATTTAACTTTAAATAATAACAATAAAGTATAAAGCTCGATATAAACTGTAGTTTAAAAGATAGATTATTCTAAACCTAACTCATAACATTAATAATAATAATTTTTATTACTCAGTTCTGCAAGCGGCTATAATTCGAAAGATCCGTAGAATACCCAAGTTCGTCCAGTCTTCGATTATATATTGAGTGTAAACGGAAGATGAGAGTTAGGTTTATATTAGCTTTCCAAATTCGGCCACCGCAAAGTAGTTGACAAACAATACGAACATATACGATGCTACAGACATACGATGGTGTTATATGTATCATTCATTGTAGTGGTAATACCGACAGATTTTTGCAAAAATCTCGCAATGTAATGCCGAGTAGTGGTAACATGCAACGGAAAATGTTGTCCAAAACGTCGATTTCTACGGCATAATGAAAAATCACGGAAACCCACGCTGCGAGCAGTTTTCTATATAATAACCAAATTTTATTCGTTATTCCTTATTCGACAGACTACCGATTTTAGGATCCTGATATGCAGAGCATTCGAATTTAACCTATAAATGCGAATTTAATGGTTCCGCGGGTGTAATTAGTATTCCTGTAAATAAACGTACAAGGGTCACATTTCCTATAAAAAATGAATATCCTATACATATAAATTCTATAGAATTTAGAACACCAACCGACGGTTTGACTTTTCCTGTATTTACAGTGAGTCGGTCGAACGATATAAATAGAGAAGGATGGGTACTTAGGGGAGAGAATAAAACAGGATTTCGAGAAACGAAGATGGAGAAGAAAGAAAAAAAAAAGCAAGTTAAGAGTTAGAAAGAGAAAGAAAAAAATAGGGTGTATAGAATCCACAAGGAAACTGCAAGATGAAGTTTATTACGTTTTGTTTCGAGACAATCTTTATAAAGCTTTTTCTTCATCCAACTTTTAGGCTCAAATGCGTAAAAGAGTAAATTAATATTAAATTACTTTACAAAGTATACCAGTATACCAGTATAGTAATAGATTTAAATAATAGAAATAGCAGTCGTAATAAAACAACTTCTCCTGAAACATTGCATTTTATAAAATGCTTAATATTTTAAAATACCAATAAAACGTAGAAGTCCCCCTTGTGGTGATTCCCTCACTTAATAAAAAGTATGCTAAAACGACTCAATCTGGTTCAATAAACTAAGGGACTTTGGACAGGGTAACAAAAACATTTTTAAAGTTAAAAAGTTGTACTGTTGAAAATATTGTGCAAAACCGAACCAATGAATACTTTTTGTTACATATGAGTAAAATAGAATTCAAAATTTTTGATGATTGTTTATGTTTATTACTTAACCTTCACAAAATGTTATTGTTATGCTTTCTTTTTATATACGTTACTGTCCATGATATTAGATAAAGATTTATACGAAACCTTTGATTATTGCTTCCGTTTTTTTTTCTTCACTATAAACGCATCGTGGCACGGGCATATAATACAATCCTGACCACAGATAAACATAATGTAAACCTATACGGCATCTAACCCACATCAAAGTGCAAATGTAAAAAGATTTTTCATGGATACCTCGAAAACCAAAGCCGAGCCAGGGTTATATGTATAGGAAAGGTGTGTAAAATCATGATTTTCACGATACATTCAAAAATCACCGAAATCGATGAGGCGGGCCTTAATCTGTATAATTGCTGTAGCGTGCACTCTACAACAAAGCTTACGACAACAAAATTTAAAATTTAGTATTTATGTTACATTGCATTTTGCTTGTTAAAGATATGTATAACGCTATTATTTTTTATAACAGTTTGCATAATGCGCTATTAAATACAATACGATATTAAATACATTAATTAAACACAGATGTATCAATTTTCTCTATGTAAGTGCATATTTATCAAATTTATCCTGCATGTACTTTGTACATATATATCTTGCATAGCACCCTGCATATTTACTGTATATTGTAATGCATAAACTTCTAACAAGCAGAAGTCAGCGTCATTGGGTCATCTGTTTTGACAAATATTTTTCTTATGAATCTAGGACAAAAATATTCTGATGTTTTAGACAATACCCATTATTTGGCACGATATCAAATATAAATATTGTTACGTCGAGTGACACTCTCCTCGACCGGACCACACCGCGGGCAGGCTGACAACCAGATGTCCGCACCTCATCGCGGCGCGCCTTCAATAATCTCAAGGACCCATCCTTATTGTTTACTACGGAAACGTTCGTTCTGTCACGTAGGATGCTGTTACGCCACGAGGTTTAGTATGGATCGTGTTTCTAACCATCGCCCGCAGTCCGCCGGCATCGTATACCAATAGTCCCATCTTCCCGACGAAACATACAATTTATCGACGAGCGTATGGTTGTCGCCTGGCCGCGAGTTCCAGAAACGTCGATTGCGATCCGTTCCTTATTTTCACAAAGAAATCGGCCTACGTGATCATCGGCACGAGCGGTGGCGTGATCCGAGCGCAGTGGGGGTCGTCTCCCCGAGAGGACAAGCAATTTATGTAAGGGCAGTCAGTCTCAATCGAACACTCTATCTGATCAGTCGCATTTACAAAGTCTCATACGAATATTCATACTGCAAACTTCGAGAATTGTCAGAAGTCGAGTCGAATCACTAACTGTATTTATCACGAAACAAGTTGCGACGTCTTTACAATTATTTACCTTGTTGTTAAAACTACATGATATCTTAACCTGTTAACACAGTGTTAAATTCATTGAACCACCCCTGTTATCTTAATCGAAACATGGGGAACGACTATATCGCGGCGTCGATTACACGAATCGTAGCGAGAATTTACGCCTCTCGCTGACGCGTTTTCCTCGCGACCGCTTTTCTCCGCGAACGGTTGTAACAAATATAATCAGTCCATATTGTGGAAACAATAAGTTCTTATTAGTTCTAGATTCATGGGGTGGACAAACAGATGCTGCTTACTTTAATAGTATTCTTACAAATGACGATGGAAATTGTATATCAATGTTCCTATTACTATCTCTATGACATTTACTTTTTCCACCAAGTACACTCTTTATGAACATATTATAAAATTCGCAATTTAAAAATATCAAGTGAATTCCCGAAAGATGTTAATTACAAAAATGTTACCGTTAAGTTTTTATTATTTTATTAAATAATATGAATATTCATGCATTTAATTGTTCATTTTCCTATTAATCCAACAAAGGATGCAACAGTTTACTATAGTATTAGTATGTAGCGGCACAGGAGTTATAAGACGATTCGAACTGGAAGCGACTCATATTGCTGTACCTCAAAGTATTAACGCTGTTTTGGATTGCGAAGTTCTAGAATAAACCAACTCCAGACAAAAACAGTATCGCCGTTATGAGTAATCGTCAACCTGAACCAAATACGACCTTCTATAAGTCCGCCGAACAATATAAACAGACGAGCATTCTCCGTAGGATAGCCTAGAAAGCGAACCAGTATAGCGAAGAATATAGCTAATTATCACGTCGAGTCATACGAACGACAGTTACAACCGACCTATACTATCTCTGTACTTGTACTTGATGTAATTTCAATATAATTGACTATTACAAATTTTCACTCGTCTCTTTAATAACTAACACGTTTAATATCACCTCAAGTATAAGAGTTAAGGGAATATATTTTTCTTAATATTTCGAAATTTTTTTATTCCTATTGTATCCTCTTATCATTACTGTATGAAAATCATAAGTATCACAATGGAAATTTTCAAGTTAACCACGACCGAGGAAAGCATGGCAGTGATATCAAACGTTCGAGTCCTTCTCACAGCTTCCTTCTCGATTACCGTGGTATTGTGTTTCATGAACTTTTATCATAATATGTTACGATCCATAGAGAATACTATTTGACCAATTCACGTCGTTTGTACGAAGCGATTCAAAGGATTTGTGAAACGATAACTTGTAGAAATTGTACTACTATAAAACATCAGCTCATGCGTCACTACTGACTCGGGAGTTTCTCGCAAAAAATAACATTTACAGTCACCATATTCACCTAATCGCTCCCTTGCGACTATTTGTTATTCTCCAGAATGAAAAAATATAACAAAAAGCGTTATGCGAACAATGCAATATAGAAGAAAGTGTTTTCAGAAATGTGTTAATGACTGAGAGACACGCTGGCAAAATATATCGTATTCTGTTGAGACAGACTGATAGAAGAACGAGTGAATGAATTTGTAATAGAAAAATATATTGAAATAAATAAAGGTATAAGTGTAAGTATAATGTATAAGTATAAGTTTATGCTGATTCAGATCCTTACTCTCTCAGTGTTACAATACAATAAAATCGATAGGGAGCACGTTCATATGTTTATAACAAAAGGACGTTACTAAGAAAGTTAACCTTATAGCTCTAGCTAAAGGCTACAAACAACATAAATAGAAGTCTATTTATTAGTTCCTTTGTTCCTAGATCTTGTAACCCAAAACAAATGTATATTCAAGGGTACAATAATACGGACCTCTCCTTATTTAGAATAATTTTGCTTCACTAAATTCTATTTTCGTAATACAGGTCTCTAGGTCACGGATATACATAAATAAAGATGTAGAGTTCTTCTTGAAGTAGTTACTTCAACATATTCAAAGGGAATAACTTAAATATAGACGAACAAATAAATATTTCCTCAAATAAGAAAAAAATTCAACTACCTTTTTGATCGTGCCTCGTATGAGGGGGCGGGGCGGGGCGGGGATGGAGAAAAAGTAAAAAATGATATGCAGCTTGGTAGAGGTTCAGAAGAAAACTCTGAGGAAATTGTGAAAGGAAAATGTTTCACATAAAATGTGATGATTAAGAAAAATGTGAGACATGAAACATGCTATAGAAAATATATTTTATATATTCTATTTTGATTCATATATCTTTACGCCACGAGATCGTCATATCTGCTCGAGGAAAAATATACGATGTAGCGACGACCGTGTGACGCCACCCAAAATCCAGACACCTGGGGACATCGGATATATGTCAATAACACTTGGTAATGCGATAGCGATAAGAAAAGACAATAGCCGGACTCCCGCCCATAAGATACGTGAATCATAATGAGTAGATAAAAACCCCAGTCCTTTAGTCAGTAAGTCAGTCTGTACTCTGCAGTTAATAAAGCATACGAATAGGTTTATTCGCCTCTTTATAACACTTGGTTATTTATTGCGTGACATTTTTGGCGATCCTGCCAGGATCTATTCGGTTCAGTGTAAACGAAATCACGATTTCGGTGTACGCGCATCACTGAAGATTGAATCATTACATTTATATCTTCTCAACACCTAAAACTATACTAACAGACCAAGGACAGAACTTTATTAGCGAACTCATGATGAAGTTCGAAGAAGCATTTAAAATAAAACATATAAGAACAACCAGCTTTCACCTGCCGATGCTTAAAAATTCATTACTTAAATGGGGTACGAGCATAGCTACCTCTCCGTGGTGAATCTCGGTAATTGGTATCGTTTTCCAAATAATGGTACATGAAGTACTATTCTGAATATTAGAAAATTTATTTAACATTAATTTTAATATTAGATTTAAATTGCTACTGGGAAAGTACCTACATTAATATTTCCGGTTATTACAATTTGAAAAACGCTATCATGCTAAAAACTACTTTAATATAGTCTAATCTAGATCATCCAAAACTATTTTAGTGATCTAGACTGGACTAATACCTCCCTATGGGGGCACCGCGGGATGTTGTGGACCACCGTGGGGTGCGTGCGCTTTTTTCCTTAATTATTCATAAGGTAAATACAGATGTTAAGTGCATTGTAATTCCATTCTGTACAATGATACTTATCCATCTTGGAACGAAAAATAAAAATCTCTTCTCTTTTCATCCCTTCGCTTACTACACAGAAAAAATTGCTCTCGCGATTTATCGGTTCGCGATCGCTCAGTTCTTTCAAACTGTCGCGTGGCATACTCTTATATCTTTTTACGCAGGCCCATGATCACGTAGAGTCAGAACTCGACATTCTTGCCAACAGGTTGAATGTCGAGACCGATGCATAATGTTAAATAACTCATGGGCGGGTCTCGTACGTAGTCACCTCCTCATGGTGAGACCTGGTAATTGGCATCGTTTTCCAAAGATTAATCAGTTGATTAATCTTTGGAAAACGATACCAAGCTAAGAACTACGCACCAGTCCAGTTTGGGTCACTAAAAGCCGCGAAAAGAATTTTGGATGATCTAGACTGGACTGCAACGTGGGACACCGTGGGACGTCGTTGGACGACGTGGGACAACGTGGGACAACGTGGGATGCGTGCGTTTTAGCCTTAATTAATCATAAGATAGATACCTATGTTAGGTGCATTGTAAGCTCATTCCGTACAAAGATACATATCCATCTTGAAACGAAAAATATAAATCTCGTCGCTCTTGATTAACATCGTTTGATTAACATCCCCCCCACACCTTATCAAGTTATATAAGGAACACGCAAGTCGCGCGCGAGCTCTTTCCTGCTTGAACTCCCGAAGAATGAACGTCGAAGAAGAATTTGAATATAAGGTAAATAAAAAAAAAGCCAAACAATAACATTGCAACTAGTGATTTATAACGTCTATGCTATTAATTTACAACACTTAAATAATTAATTTATAACATTTAGACCATTAATTTATAACATTTATGCTATTAATTTACAACATCTAAAGCATTAATTTATAGCATTTAAACCATTAATTTATAACATTTAAGCTACTAACATATATCATTTATGCTATTAATTTACTACATTTATGCTATTAATTTACAACATTTAAGCTATTAATTTACAACATTTAAGCTATTATTTACAACATTTAAACTGTTATTTTATGCATTTAAGCTATTAATTTACAACATTTAAACTATTAATTTATAGCATTTAAACTGTTATTTTATACAGGTAAGCCATGAATTTCTAACATTTAAGCCATTAATCTAAAACAATTGCTCCATTAATTCTTAACTATTATACCAATAATTTATAACCATATCCTCCCATTAATTCAAAGTAATAATGCTCTTAATTTATAACAGTTGTACCATTAATTGGAAGCAACTCTATATTCATTGATTTAAATGAATACCATCAATTCGTTGTGAGTAAATTAATGATTTATTTCGTTTTATTTAATATTTACGAAATCTTTCAAGTCCCTGAAGTGCGATTTTATTTCTATATAGCATTATTTTTTAATTTTAAATATAGTATTTAATTTCTCATTTCACTATTTCATATAAAAACAATGGTAACGCAGAGTGTACCTATTGAGTGTCTATGGATGGGATGTAATTTTCCATGACTGCTCAAAATCAAGGAAACAGCACCGTATTCGTGGAACGAAGGAAGCAAGTGCAATTTAATCGGAGGCAGCGAAAACTCGCCATTCATCCATACGCACTAGAATTGGTATCTTGCATGGTTTCGTTTCTTCGATGATAAGTTCAATATTCAAGTATGATTATGCAAATCCACGTACTACAACCATTCTAATTAATAAATTTCAATACACGCTACTTCTTTGTTATAAAATAATTTGACATCTCTGCTTCCAATGCTTAAAAACTGTTTATGTAAATGGGACCCGAGCGTAGTTACCTCCTCGTGGTGGGTCCCGGTAATTGGTATCGTTTTCCAAATAATAATACACCAACTACTATCTTAAATATTAGTATTATTATTTGAAAAACGATATCAAGCTAAAAACTACTTGAATATAGTCTGGTCTTGATCATCCAAAATAGTTTTGGTGATCTAGACTGGACTAATACCCCCCGCGGGGGCACCGGGGGACATCGTGGGACATCGTGGGACATCGTGGGACACCATGGGACACCGTGGGATGCGTGCGTTTTAGCCTTAATTAATCATAAGATAGATACCTATGTTATGTGCATTGCAAGCTCATTCCGTACAAAGATACTTATCCATCTTGGAACGAAAAATATAAATCTCGTCGCTCTTGATCCCCTCACTTACCACATTGGAAAAATTGTTCCCGCGATTTATCGGTTCGCGATCGCTCAGTTCTTTCAAACTGCGGCGTGGCGTACTCGCTCGAGCGTATCCCGGGTACGTGCGGGTCAACGTGCACTGGACAACTCTTTGGATTCGTAGGTCACCCAAGGACAACTTTTGTCTCGACGACTGCTCGTCGTTTGCCTCGAATCACGGGCGTTGTCATCACGCTGGTGATACCTGTAAAACTGTTGACGATTGAGTCGCAGGTCCACAATGCTGTCCGATTGGTACTTCGGTACTTGGACAGGGACCTGCATTTCACGTCCTCCGTAATTCTGATCGAACTCGTGGGGGTGGACCCCACTGTTCAGTTGGGGCCTTGCCTTCGTAATCCTGTTCAGCGGTCCCTCCCCGAATTCAACATGTTCAGTTGGAGTGTGTTAAATCGCAGGCCCATTTGCTGGACACTGGTATCATCGGTAAGTGCCATCGACTGTGATAAGATCCAAACGACGTGTCAGGAATCGAGCTAAGGTCAATGCTTGAGCTTCCACCGAAGCTTAGGGTTATCTGGTGCACGGGGGTACGTCACGTAGGTTTGTTAGTTCCTTCGAGAGATCGCGATTACTTTCGTTCCGGGCGATCCGCGGTTTTTCTTTCATCCTCTGATTGTTGGGGCTCCTTTTCCATAGCAGCCTCATTTCTTTTCATTCGTTCCAAGTTAGACAAATGTATCTTTGATACGGAATGTTCCCGATAGGGTTGCAAATTATTGTACGATGTTTGTACCGATCGATGTAATCGTTGTGTGTGAGATACATGTTGCGTTATGTGGGAGATAGATATTGCGTCGTGTAAGCTTTGTTTTACGTTTGTAAAGATTTGTGTAACCGCTGCGTTGGAGATATATGTTTCGCAGTTAGGCTACGAAACAGCTATCTCTTTACGCAGGCCCATGATCACGTAGAGTCAGAACTCGACATTCTTGCCAACAGGTTGAATGTCGAGACCGATGCATAATGTTAAATAACTCATGGGCGGTCTCGTTCGTAGTCACCTCCTCGTGGTGAGACCTGGTAATTGGCATCGCTTTCCAAAAATTAATCAGTTGATTAATCTTTGGAAAACGATACCAAGCTAAGAACTACACACCAGTCCAGTTTGGGTCACCAAAAGCCGCGAAAAGTATTTTGGATGATCTAGACTGGACTGCACCGTGGGACACCGTGGGACGTCGTTGGACAACGTGGGACAACGTGGGACAACGTGGGACAACGTGGGACAACGTGGGACAACGTGGGACAACGTGGGACAACGTGGGACAACGTGGGACAACGTGGGACAACGTGGGACAACGTGGGACAACGTGGGATATGTCTTGACTCTCAAATCCATTCTGAGTCCATTCTGTACAATGATACTTATCTGACTTGGAATGAAATATAAAAATCGATTCTTCTTTGCCACTGAGTCTTGCGATTATTTTGTGCACGGGAGTGCGTCGCGTGAATCCATTGATCCTTTCAAAAGATCGCGAACGAACGAGTTCGCGCCGCGATTTGTCTTTCATTGTCTCTTTGTCCGAGCTTCTTTTTATTTTTTCATTTTTAAGGGAAGATTATTGTAGTGATGTTGGAGAATATTAAACAGTTTAGTACAATGACTCGAATGTTTCTTTCGCAAGACGCGAAATTATATATGCTGTGTCAATAGCTTCGATTAAATAAATTATTGTTCTATTTCCGATTTATAAAATCATTCTCTTATTTCAAATGAATTTTTAACGAATTGTCTTATTGTTTCAAATTGAGTTATATCTCAATAAATCACTTATGAAATTTAATTTCTTTTGTTGTATTATGTGAATTTGCTACTGCTAACGTCATAAACTTGCAACTTGGTAACAGTTAGATTTAAATACTTCGAAATAAGATTTCGCGTGCGTTTGTCAAGTATTCCTTAAGTATATTTAGTGGCGAACTTTTGAATTCTTACAAATATTTTCCAATATTTATAACTCGCGAGTATAATATATTAGTGGAATGTATATTTCGTGTTCTAATAACGAAAATTCACAGTATATATTCTAATTGCGAACAGTATAATTCTTGCAAATGACTGTAATGCATTCACGGTATTCGTAAGCATTTGTTCCCTATCAAGAAATATCTCACAATTTTCAACTTACATTTTCATACTTGTCCCAATTTCTTAATAATAATTTTTAAGTATAAAGAAATAGCAGTATTTTCTAAATAAACGTTCGATAGGAAAAAGAAGAAAATTGTCGAAACGACGTTTCGCTTCTTTTCCACCCCCCCCCATCCCCACCCCTAAACTGCTTTATTTTCAGGGAATATTTGTGACCGCGCGCAATGCGGTTGTAGAGTCAGTGTTTGCTACGTAATAGCTTCTTTTCAATATTTTAAAATCACGATAGTCTTGATCAAATTCGATCGAATAATCATACGCGAAAATAATAAAATTTTATCAATCAAATTTGTACGCGATTAGAGTTCTTGTTCGCCGATCATAATTTAAGCGGTCGCGGTAACGTAGTCTTTTATTTTCCTTTCTTTATATATTTATTCTTTTGAATATTCGTTTCCGGTATTAGAGTCAGTGCCTCCCTCAAGAGGATAAAGCCTCTCCAGGAGCTCAAGAATGTAAGTAGTTTTATATATTGTATTTCAATTTGTTCTATTTAGTATATTTTGTTTGAAATACTGTTAATTGTAAAATAAAAATGATTGATAATTCAAAAAGCTGTAAATGTCCTTTTTAATTGAAATAAAGTCTTAAAGTCTTAGCATTAAAGTACAATAAAACTGTCTGATACGTATAAAAAATCACTGAATATTTTGTTCTCAAACTTTTATATTAGAGTTCCAATTTACATACTTATTAGAGTATATTCTTAATTATTGGTAAAGTTTCGAGTTTGTTATTATGTATTATCGATATTAATGATATCTTATGTTTGGTTATAGACATACCACTGCTTCAACTTCTTTACCTTCTTTGGGAATCTTCTAACAGTGGCTCAAAAGCCAGGAATGTAAGTATCTTTACTTATCGTACTTCGATTATGTCTATTCTGTATATTTTTCTTTGATCACTATTAATTAAGAAATACAATTTGATTGAAAATTTGGCAGATTAGAGTCTTCTGGGGTAATTCTTTCATTAAAATAAAATAAGTGTTAAAGTCTTAGTACCGAATTATGAAACAAATGACTAATGTATTTCAGAAATTATTAGATTCTTAATTTCTAGATTTTTTACTTTCATATTAGAGTTTCAGTTTTTATACTTACCAAAGTTTATTAGTATTTCAATCTTTATTATTACTAAAGTTACTACAGTTAATAAACTTTCATTTTTCATTATCTCCAACCTTATAAATAATCACTCATCGTGTTTTGTTCTGTAACAGATTCTTCACAACCTCCATTTCTACCACTGGACTCTACACAGTTCCTGATGATATTCGTCCTCTGTTTCTCCGCTTCGAACGGTGAGTCGCATGCGTTTATGTTCCTCCGGTCACTCAATCATGTCGTAGGACGAAAGGTCCGAATCGGCACGAGTGACTGGTTGTATTACGTAGAATTTTTTGCGAGCATAGTGACCGCGGGTATTCTTCATACCCGTGAGTAGTAACACTCCTTTTTCAAATTTATTAGTTTAGGATAGGTCTTCTTGCACATCGCGATTATAATAATTAGTTTTTTAATAATTAGGTTCAACATATGCACTTGAAAATATATTCGTGTTACTTATAAATACGCATGTTAATATTCCGTATGAATATTTGCAAATGGCAAATATCTACACGAATATACCTGTATGACATAAATATACTTGATTTTTAGCTATGAATCGATCGTGACAATATTAAGTCACGTTCGTTTATTTCACTTTAGCTAGAATTTAAAATATGAGTTAAAATTCATTTTTTCCGTACAAGAATGTGTGATATTTTGCGTGCAAGAAGGCACTTCGCGACAGGCAGATTTTTGAATCAAAGCAATAATTTTGAACACTGCTTCTGCACTTTCGAATATATGCTTTGATAAAAAGATCGCCTGAGATTATTTCTTTTTTAATAATATATTTACAGTTAATAATTCCATTTGATCGAGCCTCAATCCTTTTCAATTAACGCTACCTTTTTTGCAATATTAAAATTTTGCTCTAATTTGTTAAATTAATAAAGTTACTTAGTTACTATTAAATTAATAAAGTAAATTTAATCAGAAACGAAGTAGTAAAATATAAAATCAAAGAACGTTAGTCCGTTAAATAAAAATTACACAAACTAATCATCTTTTTAGGTCAGGATTTTCAGGTTTAACCCCTTCCGTGCCCATTGTCAGGATCTCATTCACGTGCCCAGGTGCTACTTGAATGGGAGAAAGACATTGGGCATGATGATCTAGACTTAAGTAATGTAATAATTTCTCAGCGACTGACGAAGCGTTAGTGTATCGTGCACGACGTATTTTCCACATTATGTATGTGTGTTGTTAGGCCGTGGAATTGCGTCGTTTTCTTCTCATTCGTTACAATCTCAAATACTAAAAATGTCGAGACATATATCGATTCAATTTACGTCTCAATACAATCACAATTTCTGATAATATCATCCACGCGATTAACTGCAACCACGCTTTTAATATTGCCGTAAATTACAATTATAATTCCTAGTTTACTTACATTTATTTTAACGATATCATTTTCTCAGACGTGTTTATCACGTTTTACGCAATGGTCACTAGCCTTCGTCAGTCGATTTCAGGAAAAAGGTACGTACCTTAGAGTATGCGTGTTGTGTTAAGCTCGGGTGTCGGAGGCGTCCCGGGACGTCCTCTCTAGTGTAGGACCTTTGCACCCGGGCGTTTGTGTGAGAACCGTGGAGCGGGTGTGTTGGTGTGCCTGTTTTGCCTTTTTTAAATATAGCGCTAGGTAGGATAGGTAGTATACTTTCTGGTATGTCTGTTAATTATAAGTAGGTAGGGCCGGGCAGGTTGGCACAGTCTCTGGTCGGGTAGGCACGTTTTCGTGTGACCAACCTGTTTCTGGAAATTTATTTGAAAAATCGACGGTGAAACTGGCACGAGTAGAGCATGCTCTCGTCTCTGGTTTTTCCTTTCGATTTTTCGAATTTCGCGGTCGCGGTCGCGAGTGGGCTCGAAACGAACGTTTATCGCTCGAGCACGCACGTGCGAGTGAGCAACGGTCACCGCTGTGATCGTTGGTCAGTCCATGTGCACTTCAATCAGCTTCCGCGGTTTATATTTTTATTTTCAAATTTTTTTTTTTGTTTGCGATTTAGAAGTCTCGAGCTTAGATTTAAGTTTCAGCGGGCATTGCGCCCGAAGAAAGAAGAGGCTATAAGCCGAAGAGGCCCGGCAAACTGCCACTCAAGAGGGCAACTACTAATGGCTCCCCATCCTCTGGGTCATCCAGAGCATGGGAAGTCATTATTGTTACTACTTTGTCACTATGCTCGCTTTTAGTATTTTTAGTCGTAGTAGTAGTTTTTGTTTTTTTGACCAATGTATATATCGGTCCATCGTCCTATTGGGCAAATCGCGATTTCTCTTATTAGTGTCGCGACAGATTAATTACGGGTTGTATTAGAGTAGCGAAATAACATCGCGGCTTTTTATTAGTGTCGCGAGAGAATGATTACGGTTTGAATTAGAGTTGCGATAAAATGATAATCGCGTTTGTTTTAGAGTTGCGAATTACGATATCGCGATTGCCTTTTGCAATTTTTATTATGAATTTTTAGAATTTCCTATAGAACTATACGTATCAGAATTTATCCTGTTTTCTATTGTTTAGAATGAGATTATAAAAATGTTATTTTTCAATTATTTTTATAGTATTGCAAGTAGCAATACCAGAATATTTTTCATATTTTAAGTAGTAATTTTCATTAAATTCAGTTTAAAAGTTAGCGTTGCGATATTGTTTCATCGCGAGTTCTACTAATTTTTCCTGTTAGCGTTGCGATAACGAATGATCGCGTTTTCTTAAGTAGAGTTGCGTTTATAAAATGCCCAAACCCTCCGACTGCATTTGTCGGACACCTTTCCTGGATCACACGATACAGCTGCAAGAGCTGTGCAAGTGTGATCGTTCATCGGCAACCTCCTAAATGGTTGCACTGCGATATGTCAGCCCTCCACTCGTGATTTTTCTTATTAGTGTTGCGATAAATTAATTGCGGGTTGTATTAGAGTTGCGAAATAACATCGCGGCTTTGCATTAGTGTGGCGAGAATATGATTACGGTTTGAATTAGAGTTGCGATAAAATGATAATCGCGTTTGCTTTAGAGTTGCGAATTACGATATCGCGATTGCCTTTTGCAAATTTTAGAATTTTTCCTGTTTTCTATTGTTTAAAATTAGATTATAAAAGTGTTCACTTTATTTTATAGTATTGCAAGTAGCAATACCAGAATATTTAAAAAAGCTTTTTCATATATTAAATAATTATTTTCATTAAATTCACTTTAAGAGTTAGCGTTGCGATATTGTTCCATCGCGAGTTCTACTTATTTTTCCCTTTAGCGTTGCGACAACGAATGAACGCGTTTTGTTAAGTAGAGTTGCGTTTACAAAATACCCAAACCCTCCGACTGCATTTGTCGGACACTGTTCCTGGATCACACGTACAGCTGCAAGAGCTGTGCAAGTGTGATCGTTCATCGGCAACCTCCAAAATGGTTGCAGTACGATCCCTCGCTATTAGTGTTGCGTATTGTTTAAATACGAGTGCGTAGATTTAAATTTATTAGCGTTGCGTCTCAAGTTTCGGGAATTTTCAGACTTTTCTTTCTTTTATTTTAATGATAGATTAACTGATATTGCAGATATAACAAAGCACTCTTCGCGTTTGATTTTGAGAATTTTCTGCTTCATAAATATTAGTAGTAAATTAGCGTTGCGAAACAAGAACATTCAGTTCCACTCTCAGCGTGTTGATCGGGTTTATATAGAGTGGAAGACGATCGAATCTTTGTAGCCCTTCTGGCTACTGCTTTGTTTTTTTTTCAGCGCCCCTTATTAGTACGTTTATTACTGAAAATACTGCTAAAAGACTTATTTCTGTATCAGCGTTAACGTTACCATGACTGTTAATATATAGTACTTTATTACGAATGTAATATATATATACATGTATGAAATTGTGAACGATTTCAACACGTAACAAAGTATTATAATGAAATATCTTAATATTCTTACGAAGGCTTGAAATATTTTAAAAAATTTAATTCATTGCTATTAGAATTAATGCTGATGATTGTTCGTTCTTAGAACCATAGCTGTTAGAATCCTTTCGGCCGCGATATTTTCTATCTTTTCACAGTAACATAAGAGTAACAGTATTTTTATAAATATTCGAATTTCATTTGCATGAAACAAGAGTTCATTCGCGATTATCGTCACGTTTGTAGCAAAAATTCTGCAAAATATGATTTATGCGCATATCTTTCGGTTCACTATGTTGCAAGTCACTATGTTGTTGTAGGAAATAACAGATACCGTTGAAAGTTAAAAGACAAAACAAGTGATTTTATAATAATCGGATTTTCTCTCATCTTAGTTATTGCATATGAAATTTTCAAGTTTTAATTCAGTTTAAATTCAATTACTTAAAATTCTTGTTCTCGACGTAACCCTACTTTCGTTTAAAAAGATACAAATGATTCTCTATATTTGCTAAAATTTAATCAATAGTAATTTGATCTATAATTGACCATTATTAGTAGTTTATTTTTCATATATAAAATGTTCTCGTTTTAAAGATGCCTGTTTCTTTTACATGTATCAAATTCAGTAAATGAGTTTGTTTCAGATTTATTAATTTACAGAAAATACATTTCAGTTACATATTTCAACGTTTCATAGCATATTAAATATATATGCTAGAGGTCCAGATGATTTTTCTTTCATAGTCTGATTGTTCTTGATATCACATTATTAAGAGAAGTATATTACGGCATCGTCACAATTTATAACTTTCGATATCTTCAAAAGTTTAGCACAACGAGTTGTATGTCCATTTTGCAAGATTCTCAATTGTATATGTAGTATCGGTATTTTCATTTTCCTTCTCTCGATCCAAGTTAGACAAATGTATCGTTGTTACCGAATGCTGCCAGTATGGTTGCGAATTATTGTACAATATTTGTACTGATCGATGTAATAACTTTCGCAGATTAATCAGTTGATTAATTTTTGGGAAACGATTACATCGATCAGCACAAACATTGCACAATAAATCGATACCAAGCTAAGAACTACGCCAATACAGTGCAGTTTGGATCACCAAAAGCTACGAAGAGAATATTGGGTAATCTATTCTGGTCTGCGCCATGGGACACCGTCAGACACCGTAGGACACCGCTGGACAACGCTGGACAACGGTGGACAACGCTGGACAGCGGTGGACAACGCTGGACAACGTCGGTCCAGTGTGGGTCACCAAAAGCCGCGAAAGAAATTTTGGATGATCTAGACTAGACTGCAACGTGGGACAACGTGGGACGACGGGGAACGACGTGGGACGACGTGGGACGACGTGGGACGACGTGGGACGACGTGGGACGACGTGGCACGACGTGGGACGACGTGGGACGACGTGGGACGACGCGGCACGACGTGGGACGACGTGGCACGACGTGGGACGACGTGGCACGACGCGGCACGACGTGGGACGACGTGGCACGACGTGGGACGACGTGGCACGACGTGGGACGACGTGGCACGACGTGGGACGACGTGGGACAACGTGGGACGACGTGGGACGACGTGGGACGATGTGGGACAACGTGGGACAACGTGGGATAACGTGGGACAACGTGGGACAACGTGGGACAACGTGGGACAAAGTGGAATGCGTGCGTTTTAGCCTTAATTAATCATAAGATAGATACCTATGTTATGTGCATTGTAAGCTCATTCCGTACAAAGATACTTATCCATTTTGGAACGAAAAATATAAATCTAGTGTCTCTTGATCCCCTCGCTTACCACATTGGAAAAATTGTTCCCGCGATTTATCGGATCGCGATCGCTCAGTTCTTTCAAACTGCGGCGTGGCGTACTCGCTCGCGCGTATCCCGGGTACGTGCGGGTCAACGTGCACTGGACAACTCTTTGGATTCATAGGTCGCCCAAGAACACCTCTTGTCTTGGTGACTACTCGACGACTGCTCGTCGTTTGCCTCGAATCGCGGGCGTTGTCATCACGCTGGTGATACCTGTGAATCTGTTGACGATCGAGTCGCAGGTCCGCAATCCTGTCCGATTGGTACTTCGGTACTTGGACGGGGACCTGCATTTCACGTCCTCCGTAATTCTGATCGAACCAGTGGGGGTGGACCACACTGTGCTGTTGGGGCCTTGCCTTTGTAATACTGTTCAGCGGTCCCTCCCCGAGTCCAACATGTTCCGTTGGAGTGTGTTAAATCGCAGGCCCATTTGCTGGTCACTGGTATCATCGGTAAGTGCCATCGACCGTGATCACGCTGGTGATACCTGTAAATCTGTTGACGATGGAGTCGCGGGTCCGCAATGCTGTCCGATTGGTACTTCGGTACTTGAACAGGGACCTGCATTTCACGTCCTCCGTAATTCTGATCGAACCCGTGGGGGTGGACCCCACAGTGCTGTTGGGGCCTTGCCTTTGTAATACTGTTCAGCGGTCCCTCCCCGAGTCCAACATGTTCCGTTGGAGTGCGTTAAATCGCAGGCCCATTTGCTGGTCACTGGTATCATCGGTAAGTGCCATCGACCGTGATAAGATCCAAACGGCGTGACAGGAATCGGGCGAAGGTCAATGCTTGGGTTAGGCTGAACCTTAGGGTTAGGGTTTCTTTCGTTCCAAGTTAGACAAATGTATCTTTGATACGGAATGTTGCCGATAGGGTTGCGAATTATTGTACGATGTTTGTGCCGATCGATGTAATCTTTGTGTGTGAGATACATGTTGCGTTGTGTGGGAGATAGATATTGCGTCGTGTAAGCTTTGTTTTACGTTTGTAAAGATTCGTGTAACCGCTGCGTTGGAGATATATGTTTCGCAGTTAGGCTACGAAACAGCTATCTCTTTACGCAGGCCCATGATCACGTAGAGTCAGAACTCGACATTCCTGCCAACAGGTTGAACGTCGAGACCGATGCATAATGTCAAATAAATCATGGGCGGGTCTCGTGCGTAGTCACCTCCACGTGGTGAGACCTGGTAATTGGCATCGTTTTCCAAAGATTAATCAACTGATTAATTTTTGGAAAACGATACCAAGCTAAGAATTACGCACCAGCCCAGTTTGGGTCTCCAAAAGCCGCGAAAAGAATTGTGCATGATCTAGACTGAACTGCAACGTGGGACCACATTTTACAGGGTTGGACTCCGTGGGACAGCGTTCAACATCGTTGTGGAGAGTTGGAAAAGTATTCTACGGGGTTCGACATCGTGAGAGGACGTTCCACAACGAAGTGGAGTGTTGGAAAACCATTCTACGTGATCGGAAATCGCTGGAGAGCCTTCCACAACGTTGTGGAGGGTTGCAAAACAATTCCGCGGGTTAGGAAATCATTGGAGAGCCTTCCACAACGTTGTGGAGGGTTGGAAAACCATTCTGCGGAATTGGACATTGTTGGAGAGCCTTCCACAACGTTGTGGAAGGTTGGCAAACCATTCTGCGGGATTGGAAATAGTTGGAGAGTCTTCCACAACGTTGTGGAGGGTTGGAAATCCATTCTGCGGGATTGGAAATCGTTGGAGAGCAATCCAAAACGATCTGGAGGGTTGGAAAACCATTCTACGGGGTTGGAAATCGTTGGATATACTTCCACAAAGTTGTGGAGGGTTGGAAAATAATTCTATGGTAATAGGAATCGTTGGAGAGTCTTCCACAACGTTGTGGAGGGATGGAAAACAATCCTGCGGTATTGGAAATCGTTGGAGAGCCTTCCACAACGTTGTGTGAGTCCTCTGTTTCCTGTGATCTCGTGATGGGCTGATCGCCGTTGGCCCGTGCCGTCAAAAAATCTATCAGATGAGTATACGAGGGCATCCTTTTATTGGGCAAGGTGTGATGCCATATGCTTATAGTGGATGAGGATAATTTCGAGGTGAGTAGTTCGACCAAAACAACATTTGACGTGACCGGCTCCTCTAGTTTCTCTAATGCGGCCAGGTTCAGTTTTACCGTCTCAAGAAAATCATCTATGGCTTCAGGTGTTTCCTTTGATATCTTGGGATAATCAAGTATCAGACGCCAATGCCGCATACATATTCAACGGTGAAAATCAAATTTGTTCCTTAGCACATTAAATGCAATTGTATAGTTGGACTCGGTTATATCTAACGAACTTATACTTCTCTCGGCCTTACCGGTCACGGACGATCGCAGGTAGTGGTATTTCTGCACTTGCGTCAGGTTCTCATTTCGATCGATGGCGGACAGAAACGTATCGTAAAAGGACTTCCAATTTTCGATGGTGCCGTCGAATTTGGGCAACTGGATGTCTGGCAGTTTGACGGCGGTCCGTTCTGACTTGGTTTCTAATTCGTGATTTGATGACGTCAGACAAGTTGATAATTGGTTTTTACCAGCAAGGATTTTGAGTCGCCCGTTCAGCTCACCGAAATCCTTCAAGGCCTGCGCTTCCTGCGCGAGGTCCTCGTCATCCAGATCGTCTAACTCTTGTTGGCAGGATTGGAATCGTTGCCACGCATCCTGAAGCTGATATTGCTGTGTACTCACACACGTGGTGCGTGATGCGGTGGATGGCTCAGGGTCATCAATGCTCTCCCTTATGTACTTGACGGCAACTTCGAACTGTTTGTCGCGCCTTTTTCTTATGTTGTTGCTTTTTGCCATGGTCGGCATGATTAGTGACGTAATTAGAATTAAAACTTCTTACGTTGCTGATTTCTGACGTCCAAGCGTGTTGTATAATGGCGGTGGGATCACGTGGCACTGTATGTTCACTGTTAGGAGCACTTTTTACTGGCACGTGCATCCGGCTCGAAGGACCATGTGTTTTCGTCCAGTCGCGGGGAGACGCGTTCGCTTTGAGACGCGTCAACGGGAGTCGTAAATTCCCGTTACGATATACAAATCGACACCGCGAGCAGGGCGATCCCCTGATTTCAGTTACGATAATAGGGGTGATTGTGTTTGAATAACTGTAGTCTACAGTTATCTAAGATATATTTATTTATCACCATTAACAAAACGTGGGACCTTCCAGAAACTGCGCTGCTTATATGACTGTAACTTAATGGTTAACAGATGCGGTTTATGGGGGTTACTTGGGCCTAATACGGGTCACTGTGACGATGGGTAGGCCTAGGCGGCCTGACCATAAGGGATGTCGTGCGGACCATCTCACGCGACGTAACAGATGTTTTATTTTGTTTTTTATTTCCTTTGCGAGTTTGTTTAGGTGTTTTTTGTTTTCTTTTGTTCTATATTTTTGCCATTTTGCTTTCCTTTTTCTTTTTTCTCTAATTTTTTCGAGGATGTCTGGTGGGATTGGTTTTGTTTGTCTAGTGGTAGATTCGGGTTTAGTGGTTGCCCGTGCTGCTTCTTGTATAGTTTCTGTAAATGTTGTTACTGCTTGTTCGATGTGTTCGGGTGTTTTCAATGGGATGTTGTGTAGTTGATTTTGCTCTCGATTATTTCTTTGAATGTTTGCCATTTGGTGGATTTATTGCATAGTGTCTCTGAGTTGTTGTAAAGTATTGGCTTGTTTCTGTATGTAATTATTTTGGGTGTATGGTCGGAGCTAAGCTCGAGGCTGGGAAACATACAATGTGACTCCTTTTTCTGTACCCTAGCAGATGAGTTTATTGTTACTGCTTTTTCTCTGCATTAATAAATGTGAAGTGGATAAGTCGTGACAGATGCTGAAGAAACATCTGAATATAGTTAACAATATATATTTATTAAAATATTCTCTATATGTGCACTATGTGTAGGACTCGCGATTACTATTAGCGGTTTGCGGCTCGCGATTACAAATTCGACTTCTGGTCGATGCGCTACGATGTACGATGCAGTGCGTATGATGATTGCTTAAGATGTCGAGAAAATCGGATCAATTATTACTACTAACCACGAACTATCAACCCGGACATGAAATCGAAAAACCTTTACACCATCAAAACGGCATTCCCACCTAGTTTCTGACAATGGTTTGGATGTAATTTTTTCAACGTGTTTTTTTAGAACATCTCAACGCGATGTCGATGCTGCAAATATTTTGCTATATCTGCCAATAACAAATTCAAATTGTGACTATGGCATGGTACGTAAAACGCTTCAGGATTCACACGTAATATTTTTTAAATATTAAATTGATGTATTCCCCTCATGTTGACACCGTTTCATATCCTTGTCCGCGACAGTCGGATATTTTTATTCCCAACTAATCCAGAATGATCATAGTTTCAGATAGTCATTTTCCTGTTGTATCGTGAACTATCTCAAATTTGATAAAATGTTCCTTGATTTCGACCTCCTCGTCCGTTATGTAGACATAACGAAGAACAACCGATAATTGCTCTTGATGGCTCACATTTGGCGTGCAATCTAATCAAATGGAATAATATTTTGCTCT
This sequence comes from Bombus pascuorum, assembly GCF_905332965.1. Lineage (NCBI taxonomy): Eukaryota > Metazoa > Arthropoda > Insecta > Hymenoptera > Apidae > Bombus > Bombus pascuorum. Next base: position 85,145 of record NC_083498.1, read on the forward strand.
CCTTATTGCATCGATAATTACTTTATTTGCCGTTGCACTTATTAATTAATTTCGAATTGAACGCGATAAGTAATAATGCCCTTTTATGGCTGTTATGTTTAAACGATCATTTAGAACAGAATCAAATTTTGCAATTAATTTTATTAAATCCAAAAAATTACCATTGCGCGGTGTGTACAAAGTATCGGAACTTTCTCGGAAAGCTAAATTATGTTGCGTTAAATATAAAATAACAGCAGTTATTCTTTGGAAAACTTGTTCGTATCGTGCCGCTTCAAATCTTAAAAATTTTTCGCACTCTTTATCAAGTAGATCTTGCCAGTGCGAAGATTTTGTTCAGTTTGAAGCCACTTGTTTATAGCTCGTAAACGTACCGCAGATCGTTCGTACATTATGATTCGCCGTGTCGAATGAAACCAATCGCAGTCCCGGTGAGATGCCAGTTGAGGTACCTGGGCCTTACCATCGACAGCGGATGGACGTTCGGGCCGCATTTCGATCTACTGGTCCCGAGATTACGTATTACGCGAGTAAACGGTGAGTTTACTGTGTGTAAGTAACGACTCCTCCTCCAAGTCGATGGGGTCTGGTAGAGCTAACAACCGGCCGGATCTGCGTTAAGGTTCTGGCTCGGGAACAGACATGACTTGGTCCCGGCCGCGAGACCGGGAGGAGGCATCTTACCAAGGAGCCCAGAGGTCACGCCTGTCCCTTCTTTCTTCCACTTCTTCTCTCCCTTGCGGCTCAACTTCCAATCCCTTAGGGGCTGCGGACTCGCCGGCGAGTCGCAGTACGAGTACGCGACCCAGAGGAACCCTAGCCCAAAACATTACATGTACAATAGAAAAACATATGTTATTGGGACGTTTCGCTGGAATAGATATTATGTGTTTTCCCGAAACCCGTTGCAATCTTACTCTTTCCAACATTAGGTCTTCGTAATGCGGTAGTAGTAACGCGGTAGCTCTCCTATCCACCGGATTTCTCTTTGTATCGACAAAAATCACCTTGTGATCATTTATTTTTACCATTGAGTCTCTTGTTTCTGAGATTTTCAATTCCGCGAGTATTGTAGGTTTGGCTCTTCTTCTTTTCCTGGATCATGGAACTGAGACAAGCCGCGTGGTTTAGCTTCGAATATGGAAGGGTCCTAAGTTGACTTGTCTAGTTGGACTCTTTTTCGGAGAGGATAACGAATCGGCGAATCTTCTTCTCGCTTCCTGATCGGCCAGCACACCTCCGACAGGTTTTTAGACAATGCGTCCGCATTTGCGTTCGCTCTGCCTCCTTTGTATCGAATATCGAATTCGAAATCCGACAACTTATGTCTCTATTTCCAGATTCTTAAAGTAGGATCATTGATAGAGTTCATCCACACCAAAGGTTTATGATCGATTACGATGATAAATTTTTAGATATGGTCGGAAATGCATTGCGCTATAAACGATTGTCAGACACTCTTTTTCTATGGTGGAGTAATTCTGTTCGACGAGGTTTAATAATCTCGAGGCGTACGCAATCGGTAGTCTTTTCCGATTGGTTTTTGACTTGGTACACCGCCCACGGCGTATCTGGATGCATCTGTCGTGAGGTTGAATGCTTGAGAAAAGTCTGGATATTGTAGGATGGATTCCGTTATGAGCTGCCATTTTCAAAGCGTTGAACGCGTTCTCTTGATTCTCTAGCAACGTCCTTTTTTAATAAAAATTCAATTTCGTTTGTTACCCTACTTATACGCGCGTCTTCCTCTAATTTGGCAATTCTTATGCTTATGTCGATTAATACGCGAACATTTTCATCCCACGCTTTCACTTTTTTTAACAACGTCAACAGCGTGTCCTCATTCATTGAGTCTTGTGTGATCGACAGGTTTTCCGTTTATATTTTTTCAATAATCGTAAGAACTTCGATCCTCCGTGGAGCGTATCCCACCGCTGCCACCAAAAATTATATCTGTATATATCGTTACGTTCTATTTAGTCGCCGACGAGAAGGTAGCGTCAACTGACGTTTCATGCAACTGGCAATAAGCTCCACTTTCAGCTAACCTGCTATGTGCGGTGTTGAAGTGATCGTCACTTCTGAGAAAACTCTACATCTGGTCTTCGGTTTCTCAAGCGCTAAGGTCATGGATAGCGCGTAGACAAAAGAATGCGTCGAGGAAAGACCATAAGCGGTACACGTGCGACGTTGGTTTCGGCGGTTCTTTCAGTCTCAGGGTAACGTTGCTAGCGAGAGGATCTGGATCGGCTTACATTGTATTTTACATTTTGTACTTTATTATTCACAATATATATATATATACTTTCAATACCTTACGATTTGCCCACGTATTTCTTTAATTCCATATCCACCGAATAACCTTAACATGCGGGAATTCTGGCACGGGAGAGGATTAAAGTTGTTCGAAAATAAATTAACAATAGGTAATGATTTATTCAAATCTTACTTGATTTCGATATTGACAACTGACTGACAAACTGACGGATATAAAAATTTTCCGTTGACAAAATGATGATTCTTTGATTGATAAAGTGACGATTTTTCGATAGACAAAATGACAAAAGCTTGATTAATGATGATAAAAGCTTGAAGTCACTTTAAACATAAATTAAAGGCGATAACAGCAACCAACTATTCCGTATATAAACATGTAATATAATACAATGTAAATAAGAGGAATATACAAAATGTAGTAGTATACACACCAACAGACACTTTAATAGATCAACAAAGATTAAACCGTTTTATTAACATATGATAAATAAGAGTAAATATCTAGCTACTAAATGTATATTAGTAGGAAATATTAATAAAGATAGCGATAAGTCGAATATGGATATAATAATGGGCATTGAATATAAGAATAACAAGTAATAATGGTATGCGTTATGAAGGTGAGACTGTATATCGATTATAAGTCCAATAAGCATAATGTTCAATAGACATTGTATTTGAACAATAGAAAACTAGTATATGATGTATGACTAAATGTAACTAAATGAACTAATCGAGATTAAAAAACAAACGTAACATGTTTTAATCGAATCATTGTAATAACAGTGATATGGATATGGCTGGGGTCAATTAAATATGAATTCATTCGAGTAATTAAATAGTTCAGTATAGTGATATGTGCACAAAACATAACTTACGGAATAATCAGAAAAGGCGTAGTGGATAGTTAGCTGCTAACATATTGCGATAATCTTCCAATTGGTTTAAAAAATCTATATTGACCTGTCGAATAATGAAATTATGTTGATTAATAATTATAGGAGTATTCAACGTTCAATGTAATAGATTTTATAAATTGCCTCGAAGGAATTTGGAAGAATAAATAAACAAGTGGTGCCAATATTTCTTCATCCATATCCTCCCTTCTGCTACTATTATCCTCGTCAGACGCAAAAATCCGTCCGGCGACCTTCAACGCAGAGAGGCCCTGCGCGCACGGACTCTTGGGTAGTTTCCGAGGTAGCCCGTGCAGCAGCTCTGCCGTCGCCCGTCGCATGATGTCTGCGCCAGCCCACGCGTGCCCCGAGACGTAGCCGTGTAGCGGCACTGCCGGCGCGCGTCCTGATATGTCCTCATACTGCTTCGTCGACAGGGCTGAATTTTCCTTGCTTTCCTGTCCCATCCAGTACGTTCCTTACCAGTTTCCTTGAGCACTTTTGCACAGACGCACTGGCACAACACTCTGATCTTTTCCAGCAGTGTTGTTCAATAATCCGATTAGAGGATCTATTATTTGGGCATCTATGTAGATCGGTAGTGGTTTAACGATATGAGTTGTGACCTTTTCTTTTGGGTCTGTATCTATTTCTTTTATTCGCGAACCGATCGAATTTCGGAGTGGGATGTCTTGTAGCCATTGTTGCCTTTCTGTATCTGAAATTTTCATGACGCTTGTGCCTGGTATTATTTTACGCATTTTGTGCGCAATCTTCCAGTGTTCATCTTGATATGATAGTTCGTCATCGTAGCTGTTTTCTTCTTGGTTTTGCATTGTTTGCATTTCTTTTGTAGATGAGTTTTCCTGTTCTTTGCTTATTGGTTGTTTCCTGCTTAACATATTTGTAGCTTTATTTGTATTTTATTTATATAATATATTTCACCTTTATTTGTTATTTTGATTAGTGGTATTTGCTGTTACATTTCAGAGCATTACCATCTGGCAGTGTTTGTTGTCTTTCCGTTCACCTCAATTCGCTGCTTGTCGCACTTTTATCGAAGCACAGTTTCGAGGGATGCCCGAGAACCGCTGAGACGACATACCAGGCTCCCCCGCGCACATCATTCTGTCCGTAAATGCGATTCCCAACCCGACTGTTTGGTGGCTCCCGGGTGCTGGAGGGTCCATCATATAACTTCAATCCCCTTTGGAGGTCGCGGTGGCCTTCGCGCGCCTCGTGTAGGCGCGTCTACGGGCACCGCCGCGCCCTCGTCGGCCGATCCTCCCGGGATGGGAAACCCGCTCCGCCGCCTCCTTCCGCAGCATAACTAGCTCGTAGAAGGAGGCTACGACCTTCCTGCCTCTCTCGCTCGTTAGGCGGCGGCGAAAGGTCGAACAGGTCATAGGCTGGAAGTTCTCCAACCCGGGGACCGTGGTATTCCCCTCCTTGTTCGTGTTCATAATAAACAACTCCCATTCTGTACATTATAGGAAAAATTTTAATTATTATCGTGTCCCTTTAGGTTGTCGTCCTTGGTCCGCCCGTTTGTCTGTGCGTCACTGTCCATTGCGACAGTACGCCAATTTTAATTTATTTATGTGTACTTCGGTGACATTCCCTTTACTTCGATTTTAACATTATATTTGTTGAGAATATCGAATACTTTGTGAAGTCAACTGTATACTGGTTTCAGAATTTCCCTTTTCTCAGTTCTCTCGATAAATATCTTAAATTTACCGCTCTGAAATCTTGCCGATTGATTCGTCTGTCGTAATATCTTGAAATCCTAATGTTGATTACATTAGATTTTCCATTGTTGCGAGTTGTATCGTATTGATCTTGCCAAACAATTCTCTTAAGTAATCTACGTAGGTCGGTTCCATATTTTCTCCCATTACTATTTTAGCGGACGGTTATCTGGTCAGATATCCGCAAAACAACTCACGAGCAGAGAAATTGGTTCCTGCATGTACAGAAATGTTGCAGGAAAACATGGCTGACTCGAACCACTCTTCCCAATTCCTTGCATTCTCTATATATAATTTGCGAGGTACTCGACCAACACGGAGTGCGATAGTGAACGTATTTCGACAAACGTATCCCATTGCGGATTTTTCCGATGTTCCTTTTCTTTAAGTTTTATGCTTTTAGTTTCATTCGCCTAGAGTTGTGGCTCGCGCTATTCGCCAGTTACGACAATATCTGTTGACTCGCGACAGGACTGTCCCTGCTGTCGCTGCACATTACGTTACGTTACATTACGTTGACATCGCACAATTTCCTTAGTTGCAGATTGTTTACTTTGCTTAGAATCTGGAAAATTCGAAATTAACGCGAAACAGGAATCCTTTCCATGAAAAGTCGTAAGACAACAATAGCGTATTTTCAATTTTTTACATAAACAATTACGTATGTGCTTACCTTAATATGAGAATAGACACCCGATAGAATATATTGACTGTTCGAGAGTTGGAAAATCAGTAAAGTTTGGTGACGATGTTGTGGCGGAGGAAAGCTAGTGATGGATGGGTCTAAGGACACGAAAAGAGCTGGTTTTTCAAGGACAAGTTTTCATTAGGAGAGTGAGGGAAATAGACTTTGCTGTCAATTGACTGATTTTCGAGGTTGGCGGACAACCGAGTGGACAACAACCGAATAGTGTCGGACTCCTACCGACTAAAACTCCACAGTGGTCCTCCAGACGGTTGGTAGGGGTGCTCCGGGGTTTCTTGCGAAATAACTACCAGGACACCTCCCCCCCGTCGTCATCTCCCCACTTGTTTTTTGTGGGAGGCATCCTATTTAATTGTGGACGCCAGGGGGGAACCACACCCCCTAGCGCCGCTTTTCCTGGTTGTGGCGCCCCTAGGGCGGCGGCGGTGCAGTCCCCTTACGGCGTGCGGGACCTCTTCGTTGTCGCTGTGATCGCGATGGATCCTGTGATCTTTCCCGATTTCTCTCCGCCCGCTCCTTTGCCAGCATTACTTGTCCGCAGTAGGTGCGGACGGCGGTGTACTCCTGGGGCCCTCTGATCATCGCATTCACAACCGCTTGTGGAGCTAGGTTCTCGTTTATGTCGAGCTGTAGGACGCGTCGTTGTTCTGCCTACGCTGGACAAAACTCCAGCGTGTGTTGCGCCGTATCCTCCTCTTCCTGGCAATGGTGACAGATGGAAGTCACCTCCCGCTGAATTCTTAGCAGGTACTCGCCGAATACTCTGTGGTCGGTAAGTATCTGCGTCATCCTGAAGGTTAACGGAACGCCGCCTTTGTCCCTCCAGGATTCCCAGTTGGGAAGCACGGCGCGGACGGCTCGGTGTGGCCGTACAGCGTCCTCTTCGATCAGCTGAGAGCGCCATCGCTCCCAGACTTCTAGCTTCGCCTCCTCCTTCGATGTTCAGTACCGACCGGCTGTCGGATGGTAGCGCCACCGTACGTCCTTCCGAGCGCAGGACCCTCAGGTAATCGTACACCTGTCGGAGTGCAAGGGCCTGTAGCTCGAAGGGGGGGACGCAGCCAGCACGGTCGCCGACGCGTAGGACACGGTCCGGTATCCTCTGGCAATCCGGATAGCGATCGTCCTCTGTAGTCTTCTAAGTAGGCTAAGACTGCGGCGACTTGCCATTAGGTCTTCGGCCCATACAGGAGCCCCGTAAAGGACTTGGGAGCGGATCACTCCCTCGTAGAGCCGACGGACGCCCACTCCAGCTCCACCGATGTTTGGTAGCAGGCCGCATAAGGCATTGGCCGCGGCGGTCACCCTCGGGACCAGGAGTTCGAAGTGGGGCTTGAACGTCCACCGACTGTCGATGGTGAGACCCAGATATTTCATCTGGTTCTTCACCAGCACCTCTTCTCCGTCGACGGCGACGGCCAGTCCAGGAGGAGGGGCTCCTCCCCGCCGCCGGCCGCAGAACCACAGGACCACCGATTTGGCTCTCGACACGCTCAGGCCCAGCCTGCGGATCGCGTGCACCGCGCACGCCACGGCAGTCTCGGTGAGACTTATTGTCTCATGCCACCGACGTCCTCCGGCATATATTGAAACCGTTTCCAAATCAGGTCGCTCAGTCCAACGAATTCATTGAAAAATATCGTCAAATTGTGTCGAATTTATCGGTAACACATTAACTGTACGCATCCTCAAATACTTGTGACGATCAGATTACTGTATGATTAACTGTTCAATATACAAGATATCTTCGCCTCTCAACCCAGTGTTAAATTCATTAAACCACCCCTGTTCTCTTAATCGAAACAAGGGAAACGACTCTTTCGCGGCGTCGATCAGTCGAATCGTAGCGAGAATTTACGCCTCTCGCTGACGCGTCTTCTTCGCGAACGCGTCTCTCCGCGAACGGTCGTAACACCTATATGAAGGGAAAGGAGGAAAAGCTCGACACACAGTTGCAGCGAAGTGGAGTCGACGGTGAGCACGCGAAGAACAATACGAGTACAACCTAGGTAACGCGCGCTGGTAAAACTGTCAGGTCTTCCTCGTATAATTAATAAACCTCATTATTAAATCAATCCGCGGAGTATTTCTTTCGCACCCTACACGTCCTACCACCTGACTGATAAAATCGAAAATAAAATCTAAGGAATATTATGACAGACGGTTCAATAAAGAAAATTTCAAAATGATAGATTTGTTACATTTAACGAAAGAATTCAGTATGGGGAAATTTCAAACGAGTATACAGGAGCGCATAACGTTCCCAATATTTTCAAGTACCATAACGTTAAAATCAAAGGAAGGGAATGCCACGATCAGTGCATATAAATAAAATAAAATTAACGCGCGGTCGCAATAGATAGTGACGAGCCGACAAACGGGCGGCCCAAAGGCAACAAACAAAAGGAACACGTTAATAATGAAAATTTTTCTTATTATATACAGAATGGTCGTCGCTTTTTATGAACAAGAACAAGGAGAGAAATTCTACGGTCCTTGGGATGGAGAACTGTATGCTTATCATCCGGAGGTGTATGGAGAATTTTTCACTTATTGTTACTACCAATTACTTCAATCCACTTATCGAAATATCAATGTGTTACGACCGTTCGCAGAGAGACGCGGTCTTGAAGGAACGCGTCAGCGAGAGGCGTAAATTCTCGCTACGATTAGGCTAATCGACGCCGCGAACTGATCGCTCCCCGTGTTTCGTTTAGGATAAACGGGGTGATTCAATGAATGCACTTTATTCCACAGTTGTAGAATATAGATATATTTATATCTCAATAACACTATAACAACTTATACAGAACTTATAACAATAACTTATGCAGAAAGTATAGATTCTAATCGTGATTGAGGTTACGGATATTATGTTCTCGCGAGATCGTGTGAAATACGAATGAATTCTAAGACTATTCGAAATGCTACTGATGTGACTGATGTGTTTGATTGTCCGAATGCGACTGAAGAGTTTTACTGTTCTGGGGCGATTTCTTTGTCTTTCGAGGAGACAACCCCCACCACCCCAGGATCACGCCACCGCACGCGCCAACGAACACGTAAAATCAAACCGATCCGAATCGAAGTCTCCGGAACTCGCGGCCAGACGGCAACCGCACGCTCGTCGACGCCTTGTGTTGATATACGACACCGGATCACCTACCGCGGGCCGCCGGCGACGGTTAAAAACACGATATTAAAGGCGCGCCGCAACAATGTATAGACTTCTGCTTGCCAGCCTGCCCGCGACACGCGAGCCAGTGGAGGAGAGTGCTACTCGACGTAACACAATGACCGTATCATCTGTCAAAACTGTTATTACAATGTAGATGAAATGCCGAAAGCAAGAAGGATATTTTATTATCGAATCCACGATAAAAGTAAATATAATGTCCGGGCCCTTCTCGCGGGGTCATTCGATTGTTGCATATTCACTACCGTAATCCTCAGGTCGGAATATACATTGACAAATTTTGAACAGATGTTACGATAATAAAATGAGCCGCGACACTTTTACAATTGATGATTTTACAATCCGCGAAAAAATAACATACTCAATATTCTCATTTGTGACTCAACATAAATAAAAAACACAAATTTATACGTCCTTTGTACTGCACATCTCGTTGAACATGTGGAAAATCGCTAGTAGAACATAGATTATGAACATACATTTTACTTGTTATGATATATTAATTTTAGTTTTTCAGCTCTGTATCATATTTGGATCTAGGCTTGAACACTTCTTCTCTATTAGTATTGCTGTCTTTAAGATGTGTTTCTCGCAGTAGGCCTATAGCATTGTACTATATATTCAACGTCACTTCATGAATATATTATGAAAATTATGTAAGAAAATTTAAATAAAAGACAAATTTGAGGTAACAAATTGATGTAAAACGATTAAAGGAATGTTTTCATTTCGACGTACTCATTTTTGTATTATTTTTATGCAAAATTATGTTATTCTCGTAGAACATTATAATTTAATTCTCTCAAGTTAACTTACTGTTTGAAATTGACTTCGTTCTGCGCAAACATTTTTGACTAAATTTAGCCGAATATTTTTTGTATCCAACACTCCGATTCGATGAATATGCGGAGCAGTTCAAGGCTTGAATTTCGAAAGAGATCTCGTGTACCACTCTAGGCGTCAAGTAAACCATCGTGGGGTTTTAGTCGATAAGTCCGACATTACCCCGACACTGTCCTTGAGCATTTCCCCACGAAAGAAAAAGTTCAAGACTTGAATATTTTTAGAAAAGTAATAATATCACCGATCTTGGTATAAATTTCAATAATTTCAGTAAAGATAAAAGTAATTTTCAGCATTACTAACAATTCTATTCGCTGATAAAATTAACACGTTCTTCCGAAAATTGCACTTTGCTTTATCCTCTTCTTACCACATTTTGAAATACAAATTTTTAAATCTAAATTTCAATCTAACAACGAAGGTCATCATCCAGGTTGATACATGTTCCCGTTTCGAATACACGTCAAAAGAAGTGTCTCCTTTCAAAAGTTGGGATTACTGTAAGCATCTTCGATCAGCATTCTATTCTTCTGTCTTAAAATAATACAATATGCTCAAATATACTACAACCTGCTACAATATACTGCAAGAGCGATATAGGCAATTGTGACCGAACACAGAAGACCAGGAACGATAGCGTCATAAGCAGCTTGTTCCTTTTTGTTCCTTATTTGGATTTTTAGCTTTCCTCCTTTACATTAATCAGCTCTTTGTGTTCTATCTGTTTCATCTTCTTTTTCCACCTACTTAGGGCTCGTTAGGGCTCGTTAGCTCGTTTCTTGGAATCGGGAGACGAAGTACGTAATTGATCTTCATCGAGCAACCTTGCCAACACGCGTTTGCATCGTCGTTTGCCACTCGCTCATTTGAAGAGATTCGAGAGGCAACGATTCTGATTTATTTTCCTTTAAACGTCATCATCTTGATAGTATTCCTATTACAGCTGGTATATATTTCATGATATGGAGTAATATCATATGATGGTAATAAAAACATACATCGAGTTCAGCAGACGTTCATATAGATCAAATTTTTGATATCCAAATTTACTGCAGTGGTGCAGTGCGACATATGATTAAGTGATTTCACAAAACGACCTGAGTTAAAAATTTGGCAGCAGTCCCATTTCAGGAATAGGTTATCCAGAACAATGAATTCCATACATTTTAGGGCAGACCATATGAGACAGTTGTCCCAATAGACTCAAATGCCAACAAGAACATCTTACAGGATTTTCAGATTCAAGTCGACAATTAGCCGTTGCAATTTTCATACAGCGATGATGGATTAAAATCCATGTCTCGTGTGCAAGCACTAAATATGTTTTCGCTTGAAACCCTTGAAACTTCAGGTGTCCAGGTTTTTCTTTGCATATTATCTATCGACAGACTTGAATGCGGTGACGTTGGTTTGAAAATTTTGGGTGGGCTCGACACCTGTGCTTTGATGAGAAACGTAATCGTTGACAGTACGTCTGTTCGGTTGGAATGTACTACTACACTGATACATCGTATTGATTGTATTGTCACCTACACCGTGACTATAGTCAGTTTTCAATAATACGAGAAGTATTTTAACTCATACAAGGATGACTGCAACGACATAAAAGAAGAAATTACGGAGTACGTTGCCTGTAGCCAAAGCAGTGAAACTTTGTGCTCCTGTTTAGCAACTAGAGGTGCATATTTATATTTATATAATGTAATGCCGCATATTATCGAACAGTAGGTTGTTCGTAAGATTTTCGATTTTCAACTACTTTTTAGGTGTTCGTTAATTTTCTCCAAGAAGCTTTTGCATCTTACAAACTTTTCAACCGATTGCGATCTCACTGCATATAGTTTTGTTTGTAAGTATTACATAAGCAAACGTTTCATTTGTTCGTTTATCCAAATTGAAACTTGATATTATTTTATATTATTGTTGCTATATTTCATTGCACAATCCTTGTATTAAGAGAAACATTTTAAACTTTTGGATATAGTTTCCTTACAGATAAAGCATGATTCTACATTCCAAGTAAACAAATGTATTCGTTTGTGAAATAATGAAAATCTCGTCTTCGTCGATTAGAAAATTGACGCGTTGCATTGAGTAACGTATCCTTGAGTAACGTTGTTACAAAACTGCGCACTATTCACTCTATCATGTGATTTAAGTGCACAAACGAAAGATTGGAATCGTTATAGTTTTCTTCTTTTTATATATGTATCTGTACGTAATTTTGTACATTTTAAACGAATCACGTTCTTCATCTTCTTCCCGTTACTGTGTCAAACTTTAAAACGCAAATTTTTTTCTTTTATTTTTTGCTAATAATTATTTACAAATCTGCCAAATTATTGAAATTCCTCTTCACATAAATAGATATCACAAGTTCAAAACGTTGCCGTGTCATTGTCCAATCTGCATAATGTTTTCAACGATATGATGACCAATACTATATCTTTAGACTTGTTATAGATATCTCCAACATATGTTGTTATACGACAAATTACAATATAGTAGATAATACATTGTTGGCTAGGAATTTCCTGAATATTTTACAATTCCGTTCAACTAGACGGATTGCATTGGAGTCTGATTCTTTTTCATCGCCAAATACAACTTTTCTTTAATGTTTTCTACATTGTATACTGTACACGTATCTTTATGACATAAAAGATATAACTTAGAAAACACAAAGCTGGCACCCCGCTGGGAGCACCCACCCACATGCTATATTTATTTTATTTTTTTTTTTTTTTTATTTACCAATGAGATATAGCACTTTACCAAATGTCCTTCAGGACAAATTGTAAAAACCAAAATACACTAAAAATAAAAAGAACGTATCTTTATGAATTCTATACGTTTTTCTTTACACTGAGATGTGAAAGATATCTAACGTTGCAGTGTTGCACGTTGTAAATGCTAATATCGCTGCAAAATACATTGTACGGTTTATCGCAAGACCTACTATTTTAGCAAATCCATTTTTGCCAATGCGACTACTCTCTGCTCTTTTTTGTTTTATACTTTGCAGCACTTCTAAGCAATTATGTTGCTATCTTTCCATTTCTACTGACATATTTTCTAACTTCTATGACGGTGTAATTAATTGTTTACTGTAATAGCAGAATCCAGTCAATTTCATTATTATTTAAAATTTTCCCTTGAAGGGAGATTTACTTACTTCCAAAATTTAGTAAGAAATAAAAGAATGAAATTTTCGGTAGATTTGTACTCTATTAGTTTGTTTTCAAAATACCTCAACAGTAATTATTAAAAGATGTAATAAGATTTCTTCTATACCATTCATAATTTATTACAGCGATTCTCTGTATGCTTTCCGTGACATGCATAACTGGTAGAATATAAAATTTAGAAAATATAAACTTGTAACACATATAAATATTAAGTATGTTCTCGTTTCTCCTTGAATTCTGTATCAAATGTAGTGTCAGTTTATAACATAACCAATAAAAGTGTGTCAAAAATAGAAAGAAAAGAAAAAAAAGAAAAGAAAAAAGAATGGGAAATGCAAACGGATAATGGAAAAAGGTAGGATATCTCTTATAAAAACAGCACAACCCCTATACGTATTCTGCTGTTTCGGTGGTCGACGACAACACGATAATGCCAGTATTCGCCCTAAGTAACCCACCTCCTATCCAATCATAACAGAAAACGAAATAATTCGTCATTCGGCTTGCCGATATTTCTGACTCTGCGATTTATTTTCCGACTAGATTTAATACATTGTTACATTTCACTTTATAAAGTGTTCACGATCAAATACGAAATACAATCGAATAATTCCAACTGTTACGTCGCGTGGGATAGTCCGTGCGCCGTCCTTCATTGTCTGACTGTCAAAGGCCCACGCACCGTTATACAGACCCTCGATCAATGAACCTAAGGAACCACCATAACCAGAATCTTTTTAACGGAATCTTTAATCCTGCAAGTATTTCCGGTTTATGGTTGGTCCTTAGAACAGTCCTTATATTTATTATTCACTCTTAAAAATCACAGAGAAAGCGGATAGTTATCTAACGGGAAAAGCTAGCTTTTCCCATGAACAATGTCACCCACGAGCCACGTTGGTAGGAGGCTTCATCCTCCTGTTTTCATTCATTAACGTGGATCCTAACCAAGGGACATCGCGGATCGTTACCCTCACCTTTCTAACGAAAAGTGTGAGCAACGAATCCGCTTTCTTCGTATCTAAAACACACCCACACCGAGCTTTCCTCCGTAACGACATGAATAGTTAAAAAATAATTCGAGTAACATCAGGAGTAAGAAGTCAGCTCATCAGAGTCACCAAGTCGAAGACAGTCAGTCGACAGAGTAACAAACAGTCAATCGAGTCAAAATCATTTATAACAGTCGCCAACACGAAACGAGTCTCAGGCCGTACTCATTCGTAGTTTGGCATTCAACATACGCATTAATTGTACCAAATATTGAAGTTATTGGATTGTTGAAAAAAAAAAATATTTATTATAACCTATTAATATCAGCGCTATATTCATTAAACCATCCTTATTATCTTAATTGAAGTAGGGAATCGAAAAGTTCGTGGCGTCGATTATTTGAATCGTAACGAGAATTTGCGACTTCTGTTGAAGCGCTTCTTCGAGATCGCGTCTCTCCGCGAACGGTCGAAACATTTAATTCTTCGAGTCGGAGAAGACCACTCACCAGTGATCACACAGTGCCACGTAAACACATCAAACCCAGCAGCGGAAGTGTATCACTACAGCGAAGACAGTGACGTCAGGAGCGTCACCTTCGAAGAGGTATAACCCGTTGGTCGAAGAACGTAACCAGGCAGTGTACCGCCGTAGCTGGACAATCAACAACGACGAGTGCTACAGGGAAGCGCGACCGCAGGGGATTCGGACTCCGCGTTATTGCCCGGTAAGAAGAAGAAGGAAGGTGCGGGATGCGGGCTGGACACCGACACGGAGGCTGCCGCCACCGCCTCCGACACCGGTCTTGAGCCGCTGGAGACGGTGGTTGCGCTTTCTGGAAAGTAAGGTCAGTTGTCTCCAGGAGACGGTGGAACGGCTGACCAAGGAATGTACCAAGAGGGCAGGAACAGACGGAAGTAACAACGGTGAACGGCAAGCGGTGGGGATTAACACTACGAGGGGGACGAAAGGAAATGCTCCCGGGTACCCAAAGTGAGTGATGATGTCGCGTCGTCTCCGCTGTTCAGGTAGGACGGGGAGTAACAGAGCAAAATCGGGAAAGAAGTGAGGAGATTCGGTAGTCCTCGAGATCCGCTCGAGGATCGCAACACTCTGTTCCTTCGTAAGTTAGAGAAGTGGTGGCGGGATATAATGCCTAGAGGCGCGATCCCCCCCCCCCCCGGCCATGGACGCTGCCGCTGTTGCAAACACCGTGCAATCACGGTTGCTATTGGCGAGAGACACCTCGCGTTCACGTTATTTCGAAACTGCTAATCTTTGGGAGAGAGCTATTGTTCTAGAAGCTACCGTGACGGGTTACACCGTCTTTTTGATCGACTGGGGATAGAAACACACACAGCCTTCGGTTCGATTTTGTTACTGTTACGCAAGTTTGCAAAGTTATCATCATGGGCCAGAAAGATCCGCATGCCATGCATGCGCGACCAATCGGAGCAAACGTTAAGACTCTGTCTGACCCAGCTAACTCTGCTAAAATGGCGAGGATGCCTGTTAAGCATTGACCATGCATACCTCGAGGAGGTGGTGGCCGCTGTCGCCGAGACGGACGGTTGCCGCGCAGACAAGATGAGCGTCGGCGTGCCTCGAACCGCCCCGCGGAGCTTCGACTCGGTGTGTCTCCGTTGTCCGTTGTACGGCGGCGAGAATGACTACGAGCCTGTCCTATAAACAAACGACGAAAACGCTTCACGAAGCGTTCAAGATTCAGTGTATATACTATGAAGTTTGAGTATATTTTTATTAATCGAGCATATATCGTTTGTTGTGTATAAATTCTTGTATATAATATCGTAGAAGCTGAAATATGTCAAAGTAAGAGTCCCGACGTTTAACATTTGAAATAAAAGATAGTGGAGATACTAGACGTTGGTTTATACTGAAATTACAATCTTCTTCCGAAAAGTAGATACTTCGCAAATTATCAGGAAGAAATGATGCTGCTCTTCAATCCCCACGGACTTGCAACTTTCCGATGCAAAAAGAAATGAAAAATGCAAAAAGAAAACATTAAGAAGTTGCCATCACAAATGGCACCTAATTTGAAAATATACTAGGAAATAGTCACCGGTGTCAAAAATGTAAAAAACAGCTTTTTGTATAGTTTTATGAACAGCTTTTTCCTCGCGGCAGGCTGATCAATGAATAAATGTCACAAGAAATGCTGATAAAGGAAAAACACTTAACAATTGTGCCATTTGCGATAGGTAGAATTATTGTCGAAACGTGGTTATGTTTGTTCTCATCAACTGTTTATTGCCTACATTCCAGCTTCATTAGTTCTCGTCGAATTGTTGTCCAAGTTACCTGCGCGAATCAGTGTTCGTCGTAAAAGTATATACGATATATTCGTTTTAAAAGTATACACGTAATTATTTCTGTATCACATCGAAACCACACCAGACCCACTCGCCCACAGTAAACCCCGCCCCGCCTCGCACCAGATCGACTCAAACAGGTTAAGGCGGAGTCTGAAATGATGATCGAGCAAAGAGTGTTGCGGCCATCGAAAAGCCCATGGGCGTCCCCTCTGCACGTCGTATCAAAGAAGGACGGAGGCCTACGACCTTGCGGCCACTACTGTGCGTTGACCGCCCGCACCGTACCCGATAGATACTCATCGCGCAAGTCATATTGAAGACTTCGCGCAACAGCTGTGTGGTAAGCGCATTTTTCCTAAGATCGATCTCGTCCGCGTTTACCATCAAATACCAATCGCACCCGAGGACGTTAAAAAAACTGCGATGGCGACCACGTTTGGGTTATTCGAAGCAGTTATGACGTTTGGACCGCGGAATGCCGCGCAAACATGTCAGCGATTCGTGGACGAAATCACGAAAGGGCTCGATTTCGTCTACGCATATATCACAATAAAAAAAATCGAAGATGAAAATAAAAAAGAGAATTTATTGATTACAACAATGATAGTTTAGTTCCGAGCTCCAGCCGTGACTTTCCAAGACTGAAGCTCTAGCAACTCGACTTTCTATCGGATTCGATTCTTTTCCCTTTGTCGCCCCTCAATATTCCCGCTATTCACGTATGTGTTAGGCGTCCGCGACCGTTGCCACGCACGCCTTCTTTTCGAACATTCGGCGAAAGGATCGTTGGAATATCGATGGATCATTAGGCATTTCACTTCGGCCATATACATTGTTAACGAGTGCCGCCACATCTTTATCTCCGTCATCAGTCCATCGGTTTTCAAATGTGCCAGTCGTGACACATACATCGACGACTTTCTAATTGCTTCGAAATACGAGAAGCAACATCACGAACACTGGCGAACATTGTTTAATCGCCTAAACGACTATGGTGTCGTAATGAATCCCGCGAAATGCGAATAAGGCGCGCGCGAATCACTGATAGGGGGTGATGTAGCGGCACATACGTCATAGGACGTTCCGATTCGATGATGTCTCACGTAGTTGTTTTGCCACGCGATATTCAGCATAATTTCAGTAAAATTTGAAATACGAAGGTATTAAGGTCTAAACCTATCTATTTCACGGGAAGATTTAATACTGTAATTACTGTAAGTATTCATTAAGTGATCTATAAGTAATTGAACTCAATTTAACGTTATGTGTTCTTCTATGATTAACGTTAAATGTCAATTGGGAATCCAATCTTAACACAAAAAATTACAGAAGTGTGGTGTGAATCAGTGTCTTGCAGATGACATGCAGTCTTCAAATTCAAGGGATATAAGAGTTACCCAAAATCTTATTAGATTATTTTTTTTGTTGAAAGTTTTCGATACAAGTAATTATATAATGCGAGCAATATATGTTTCTTAACTTTTGTTGCAAAATTTCCCGATTCAGTATTAATCTTACACGAGTCTAATCGATAAAAAGACATATATGATTGTGATTTCATATACACACTGTTATCTTCTTACGCTATTTTTAATTTCGGCCAATGTATCTCAGAAAATAAAAAATACACAGCAATCTTTAAGCGATCGCAATGTTTCTCAACATTTGACAATAAGTGTATTTCATATTTATTTTTATTGCTCAGTTCTGGCCCATATATCAGTCTCTCAACAGTTTGAATTATCAAACAGATTTCGGATACGGGGAAAAATAATACATTTAAGTACTCCAGACACCGAACAGGAAAGATAAAGTTGCAGATTCCGCCGTTGCTATACCGTCGAACAAAAGGGGTCTACGAAAAGAGGGAAGTTCATCTACTTTTCATGACGTTGCAGGACCTGGACAGGCACCTTAACGAACATCATATAGAAACTTCCATTCAATGGGGATGTTTTAAACGCGGGAAAAGCTTTTCAAAGCTCCATGGGGTAAAACACCATATTCCAAAATGTAGCGACCCCACGCAATGCAGTGAGGGTCAATTTAAGTGCGATGCTTGCCCAAGGAGTTTCGTATCCCAAAGAGGTCTATCGACCCACGAACGACACGCGCATCCTGCCGTTAGAAATATAAAAAGAAGGGGAACGGACCCTCCTATAATTGTATCAAGTGGCAGAGTTTGTATAGCTGAACAGGTTATCCTCCAGAAGGAGCTTGGAAGTAGGAATAAAAAGAATAAAAGTACTACAAAAGTTAAGCCCCAATATAATCATAAATCAGCAAAGGACAATAAAAGGGAGGAAAGAAAAGAAAGAAAAGAGCAAGTAGACATAAGGGAAGAAGGTACTCCTACGCACGTTGTCAGGAGATATTTAAGGAACGCCGAAAGAAGTTGGCCGACGTAATATTATATAACGATATGGCCTACTTATAACCAGCCAGGCAACCGCCAGAGGCGAAGGAAGTGAAAAGTACTTTACAAAGTTCTGTGTGGTAGAACTGGACTCACAAATCTTATAATTCCAGGAAGCAGAACCTTAGAGTTGCCATTATGCGACTATTTTATGCCGATTACTGTCGAGGAAATAGATGGAGGGGGGGGGGGAGAGAAAGAAGAAAAAGAACAAAACAGCGGCAAGTCCAGATGGGCTTTTAAAGAAAAATCTTCAAATTCCTGGCCTGCCCATATATAATTATAAATAGCGAAGGTATTTAACATATTATGGTATAGCTCCTATTTTCCGACCGCATGGAAGGAAAATAGGACTACGTTAATACCCAAAGCCAATATGGATGGAAATAGAGTCGAGGATTGGCGGCCAGTCATAATTGGCCCAATTCTTGGCCGAATGTTCTCATTTATCCTCGCTGGACGACTAAGAAGAAATATCGTTCAAAACATCAGACAAAAGGGATTCACATCCGAAAGCAGATGTAAAGTTAATATTGAAATATTGAGTGCCACCTTGAACTACAGTAAGAGAAATCGGGAGGAAGTGTTCACAATTGTGGATCTACAGTGGATGCAATGGAACCATTAAAGAGACAAAAGACAATATAGGAGTCACCGCTGCCGTTCAATTTATGTCTCGAGCCGCTGCTAGGAGAAATGGGGAAAGAATCCCGGTGGCATTAATGTTAACGAAGGAAACAAGATTCCTGTGCTGGCCTTCGCGGATCATATCGTCTTGCTTGGTAAATACGAGAGGGAGGCACAAAGCCAGATAGACGAACTTCACAAATACCTGGAGAGCCTGGGCATGAACATGTCTGTTGAGAAAAGTCAAGCGTTCCAGGTGATAGCAAAGAAAGACACCTGGTTCATTAAAAACCCGGAAATAAAGATTAGAAACGTAAGAATACCGGGAATAGATCCGGATGAAGCCTTCAGGTATTTGGGCGCTAAAATTGAGCCTCGGAAAGGCGTCCATTGTGGCATAATAGCGCCTGAGATTCTGAGCATGGTAAACAGAGTAAGGAAGCTCTTCTTGATACCATGCCAGAAGATCGAATTATTGACAAAGTATATCTTCCCTCAATTCGTATACAATTTATTGATCAATTCACCAAGCGACGGTATCTTAAAGCTTACGGATAGTGAGGTCAGGCAGGAAATTAAAACAATTCTACACTTGGTACCATCTACAGCCACCGGGTTCTTGGCTGTAGATGTCGCTGCTGGGGGTCTATGGTATTTACTTCCTAATTATTGTATCGTGGAAGAAAAATATCGGATTACGGGCACCGGAGATTCAAACCTGGGTCCCGAATGTTCGTAACCAAAGGCGCTAACCACTGCGCTATCGTCGTCCGGTGCTAGATAATGTCTGGTGGCGGTATTTGTTGCCGAGTGCCGCCACATACGTCATAACGTATATAGTATGTCCATTTTAAGCGTATACGCGCTATTATTTCTATACGTATAAAAAAATAGGCAAAGAAGTTTCATATAGAAATTGAATGGTACCAAGGGGGCTTGTACTCCTGTTATTAAGTGCTCCAACCTATGAGCGGCAATCGGAATTTGAAATACATATATCGATAGGAAAGTAACAGCAAACACAAAGAAATTTGTTTCGAGAGCTTACTGTAGCGTTTTATTTCTTCGCTAGTAGTATACCACGTTATTTCCTAATGTAGCGCCACATGAGTCATAGGACGAGGCGAAGCGAGAGCGACTCATGTTGTTGTTATGCTTCGAAACACGGACACCGCCTCGACACACGAAATTATTCTGTTATAACTATTCTGTTCCGTTATAACATTCTGTATCGATACTTCGTCACTTTATACTAAATTTTGTAATAACTATCATAATTGGAGTAGGAATCTCTCACCTTACGTATGGATCGTGAAATAACCTCGAATCGACGCAACAAGGGCAACCGCCGTTCTAAGACAAATTCGAATCTTCCGACTCCCCCCGACCAATATAAATAAACGGACACGATCGCGAGGGGAATTATTATCCGAATTACACGAGCTACTTATCCGCGCTATTATCAGCGATTAACAGAGTATACGAGCTATCGAATTATCCGCGAGCGTTCCTAATCTATCTTTGCGAATACGTTGTACAAACAGCTATCGACGGTATTTATACACTTATATTTATTATATTTATTCTGAATATACTTGACGGTTGCAGCAGCAATCTCACTCGTTACTTCGTAATACGGATCCTCTCATCATCCGCCAAACTAACAAACCAACAAAGATAGAACACTAACGAAGATAGATCAATGAATGTATTAAAAAATATATGGTTCCATTTGCAAAAATGAAGTTGAGATGGGACCCTACTACTGGATTTACGAAAAAGTAATTTGCACCATATGTGATCTTCTTTTGAAGTAAATAATTTTTGTTAAAACTTTTGTTGATAACATCAATATCACGTGAGATATTCTACCGCTTATTATTTCGTCATTGGTTAAATATTGAGATAAGGTTTCTACGTATAATAAACTTCTGTGTGCAATAAGATATCTACATATAAAATATATAGAAAAATTGAAAGTTTCAGACGATTTTGTAGATACCAGACTCAGTATATTATTTAAATCATGCCCATATCTAATTGTAATGACTTGCAACATAATCTGAGATCTGAGATTTGCTTTTGTTTTCATTCATAATTTTTGGTTAATAAACAGGAAAGGTAACGAGTGAATATACTGTATCACGTTTCTTAAATGAAACAATGCATTTTGCGATTAAAATGCAGACATTATAGCAAATAATACAGTAATAGCAGATAATCAAAAAGAAGTAGGGAAAAGACTTACCATAACAGCATGGAAATGAATTTATGAAGAATTGTGTTACTGGAATAAGCTTCTTTGTGTGTCACGAGGTGGATCAAGGGAGGATTCTTAAACAAATTTCGTAGAAAATTATTAACTATTAAATAAATACAATACGAGATTCGAAAAATAATTAATATTAACAAAGACATAATTATTTTATAATAACGTAATATTCAATTGTACAAATAATTATACGTTAAGTTCTGTTATTAGTAACCATTATCGATGACCGACTTTATTTTTGGTTCTGAATAAGCATTATCTTTGACGAGAACATTTTTTAGCGGAGGAAAATAAAATAGGAAGAACGACTTAACTTTTATATAAAAAATATAATTACTATCTTTAATTAAAACTAGAACATAAATATGGTATAACATCACTCTTACATCAATATAAATATATAAATGCAAGTAGTACTTTAGAGACGAAAGATATAATAAAAATAAGAAAAAAGAAAAATAAATATGAGAACTGTATTGGTTTCTATGACTTACTTCCACATGTGGAATAATCTATTTGATTGCCGTATGACCCATCCTAGAGACAGAACAAAGTTATTAGATGAAAATAATTCACAGAAAGTTTTTAATTCATAAAATTTACAAGTATAAAGTATTTATCCTGAATAAATCCTTTTTATAGAAAATTGCAAATCAACTTTCGAATAACCAGATTTTATATTTTACCTAACATCTAGCACTTCTTACCAATCGCTCAAACAATTGCTAAACACAAAAATTGTAACGTTTAAATAGGTAACTATTCCGTAGCTCGTCCACACTATCGCCTTTCAAATAGGAAAGACTGTTGAACCACACCGTCCCTAATAAAGACTGATTCCTACTGCTTGTACATTGTCTACGCTTCTGGACTGTAAGCGAATCCTGTACGCTGCGCAAATGTCTCTGCGCCGTTTATATAAGGTTGTCCGAAAAGTGTCTTTCTTTTCCAGACACTTCTTTTACAACAACGCATCTTTATACAAACATGAAATCTAATGTCCCAAACGTTGTGATTTTTATCGTGATAAAACAAAACGGATCGTACGTAATTCGATAAAATAATATAAAACGAAAGATGTTGTGCATCCATTATTTCCTTATAAAACGAAACAAATTTTTCGGACGACCTAATATTTCAATTTTACTACAATACAATAACGATTTTACATCTCAAAAATTTTCACTATTACGCTGCTGATTTTTATATAGATATTCTATATCAAAATGGATAAAATATGTAAATGCAAAATATATTCAAGCTATGCAATAATTGTACAATATTTTACAGAAAATAGTTAATTTAATATTGTTATCCTCTGAAGCGTAAGTAATGCTAGAAATATTTGGCAAAAAATGGAGGCTATATCTGCAATCGCCACTGAAAATTGTGTAACTGCTATACACATACGTAAGTGTAATACATGGTATAAACCGCTGCAATGCTTATAGCTATATCGAAGAAGATACCCCATACGTAACAATTCTCTAACCTCCACATGACCAAACCATGACCCTAGGGAACAGTGTATACAAAGCCGTATTATACATGTACGACGTATATGTACATATTTTGCTCACTGTCAACAATATACAAGAAGAGTACGTTTACGTATCCCCACAACAATATTTTAAAAGCAATATTTGTATCTCGATACTTCAGATGGAGGAGGTAATACCAGAATTCTACGGAATATTTTGTTGTCCGTAACGAATATAGCAGGAACAGATTTAGCGAACAAGAAAAGAAGTTTATATAAATATACATATACGCGATGTGATCTTATTTTCGAGTTATTTATGGTTTATTTTCCTTTTATTCGTCTTTACCAAATGTAGAGCGATAAATTGAAATCAATTCATGAGAGAGAAGAATTTTGTATTGCATAAAGACGAGCAAAAAAAGGTTTCTTTATAATGTATAGAACATAATTATTTAGAAAAGAAACGGACGAATAAATTTTCTTTTTAAAGAAAAAATTAATGAATAATGAATAATAATTAGAATAGAATTTTATATAATAAATTATTTAAAAAGTTGCGAGCAGCTTGAACTTCCATGATATGCTGTAGAAATCAACGTTTTCAACAACTTCTTCACACTACATGTATGTCTTTAACAAAGTCGCAAGCATAGCTGATACGTTCGCTGCTTTGTTCGTCGTGTTGCTTGACGATTTGTTTATTTACAGCCATTAGATATTGATGTTTTTGTCTTCGAACTCTACTTTCCGAATCTAACAATAATTAATTATTTACAACTGCGTATTCGAGATCGTAAGAATCTGATATTGGCTGAAATGTATTTAACTTGAAAGATCATTAAAACACAAATGGTATTTAAAGAGGGCGACGCAATTCTTATACATAATGATCATAAAGCAAATGAATTGGACGATAAATGGTTAGGTCCTTACCACATCGAAAAAGCTATTATTACGAAATTTTATTTGCGGTATAAAATATTACGTTATAACGTATAACGATATATACTAGTACGTTACAACGTCTATCGTTACGTAGCATTACGTAATAACGTAGAAGGTTATATAGTGTTACCTTATAACGTATAACGTTATGTAGCATTACGAAATAACGTATAACATTATATAGTGTTACCTTAAAGCGTAGAAAGTTATGTAGCATTACGTAATAACGTATAACATTATATAGTGTTATCTTAAAGCGTATGACGTTATGTAGCATTACGTAATAACGTATAACGTTATGTAGTATTACGTTATAACGTATATCGTTATGTAGCATTACGTAATAACGTATATCGTTATGTAGCATTACGTAATAACTTATATCGTCATGTAGCATTACGCAATAACGTATAACGTTATATAGTATTGCCTTATAATGTATAACGTTATATACTATTTCGTTATTACGTATAACGTAACATTCCTACATTGCAAACATATATATATGTGTCGGAGATGAAAGGCTACCCCCCCCCCGTTGGAGTTACTTGGAAACCCCCAATAGTGTAGCATTTAGAAAGTATTCCAAACACAATCGTTCTAAACTTGAGATAATGATCTTAGGCTCGAGGGGACAACTGGTCGCCGAGCGTACCCGCGTTCACGGGATGAATTTTCCACCCAATAGAGTTATAGAGTTGCATAGCTCTCCTTTAAAGAATTAACCGTACCTACACTTAATAGTAAACATTCCAACGGCCCCGTGGCTCGCCACACACAGACCCCATTCTTTGGACAAGATGATTCGGAGATGTCGATTCATCATTCACAGTTTATGTTCAGCTAGCCTGAGGACCCGCTACAAATCTTAGGATTTAGTTTTCTAAAGTCCTTCAGATTGACAAACAGTCTTTACTCTATCAGCCCGTAAATCTGTCACCTATTGCGGGAAGATACGGGAGACCTGCTTTCCACACGTACGACGCTTCCTGCTAGGAACTCTCTCTCTCTCTCAAAGGCGGCTAACATTCTCTTCTAACCGCCAATATAGAAATTAATCAATTAATAGCAACGTCCATTTCCCTCACCCTCCGAGTAGAGGCTTTCCTCGACGAATCCGATGATTCCGTGTCCTTAGGCACACCTCATCATAGTTTTCCTCTGCAGCGTCATCGTGACGGGGAGGAACATTCACGTGCGATCTCATCAACGAGTGAAGAAACGTCTTTACGATCGGTGGATACTTCACGTTTCTAACAAAGAGTCAGGCACAATCTTTGGAGGAAAATACATTATGCTATCCTGTTGACCACGGATTCGTTATCGAACCTAAGACCACTGTCATTTGTGACTAACCACCGCGGTTAATTGTCATTTCTATAATACTCACACTTGTGCTAATCAACTTTACCTCGATTGTGTAACAATGATGGCTAATTCCAGTGAAGATTCATCAGACGCTAATCATAAGGATAACCCGACATATATTAACAATTATATCATATTTCTCACTTCTATAAAGTATAATTCATACTTATTTTTGCAATATAATTATTGCACAAGTATATCTTTAAAACTGCTATAAATAAATGATTGTGCTTCTTGCAATTTTTCAGGAATTAATAATTTGTTGCACTTGTTACAATATAAATACAATTGTATATAAATCTTAAAAATAACTACAAAATTCTGCATATAGTGCTATATATAAAATTATTGCTAATTGAAATTATTTAGAACTAGTTACAATTAATTTTATTGACATCGTGGGGATTCTGTGGTTCCTGTTACAGTTTTCTAATGTTGCAGTAGAAGAAATCCTGCAACACACAAACGAAAAATAAATTTCCCTTGTATTAGTATGTAATAATCTAAATGTAAGAATGTCACAATCATTTTCTTATAATATTAATTAAAAATAAACTTATTTGGAGATACAGAAATTACTAAAATCGAATTTTATATTATAAAAGTTTGTAACTTCTCGCAGAAACTTTTTAAGGCCCAGTGCAGACGCGCATAATCTTTTACATTTGAAAAATCAATGCTTAGGAAGCTCAAACTTTCGTGAATATGAACGAAAGAAAATCGACTTGTGACACCTAAAGCGCGGGACGCGGAACGGAAAGCATTAAATATCTCATCTATTCTGTATCTCGTTGGTAATATATCTTGTCGATGATATCAGTTTCTTACAAGAGTCTGAAGATGGCTTATCACTACATTTCCTTCTGTGCAGAAAACGAGCAAGTTTTCCTATGTATCAGGACTACTTATAGAACCATTCAATCGTCAAAAGTGATAAACAGGAATCTTACCATTTGACGGAACATTGTGTTATATGTTCTGCAATACCGACCATTGCAGGGCGGACGTTGCATACCGACGTGGAACTCTACTGTATATTCAATCCAAATGCGATAGTTGGTATAACTAGGAACAAAGACAAGATATTATACCCATCGATGAAATACAGGATAGACGTAACATGAAATATTTTTCCGTGTTCCACGATTTAGAGGTTTATATTATATAACCATGAAATTGGAAATTATTATTGTAGAGAAAATAAAGAATTCTACGCATACTTTAATGCATCATGAAGATAATATACATACTAATGTGTAGGTTTTATCGTTGCTCACATGTTCAAATTTAATTTTTGTGCTATACTATATATCGCCTATGCGCGTATGTGTTCCATGTCGCCTTGACAAGTAAATACAACAGGCGATAATCGAAGAGGTGCATGCGGCAAAATTCATTGAGTTGTTTTAAAAAGGCTTGCGAATATGTATCCGTGAACGCGCTCTCGGTATGTTTGCCTTTTTTCCTTCTTTTCTTGTGTTCATTTCGAATAAATATAATAGTGTAAATAAAACTAAAATATGTAAATCTTAGAAATTTATAGGGCACGAAATCCTAGAAAGCCATAGGTGCGTCTTGTTCTATGTTGTATCCCATCGAACTCATCGGAACGACAGTAGTAAGGATCAGAAAAACAGTCAACTAAACTTAATGAGCGAAAAGTAAGTAGAAACAGTATCGTTAGCGTCAGACTGCTTTCGTTTTATGTATTATTTGCCGACTCCTCGCGACATTTTCGTGGAGCAAATAGGGATTCGAGTTGCCGTGCGAATTTATCGCCGAGTACAAAACGTGCTGGTGGCTGAAGCTTGGGCACGATTATCGTTTCGAGCACTTTTATTAACACATAACGGTATCGCAGTAGACGACCTCACCGAGCTCAGCACGTAAACCGTCGCTTTTCGATCGGACTTCTCCGACGTCGAATGTGCCATTTGCTTTTTTACTGTTAGAGTAGAGTCAAGGGAAAGCTAAAGTGGAGGAGAGCCAGAGGAAAGCTTTACCGTAGAACCGTATAATACCTATGCGAACGACGCTATGCAAATAAATACAACGTAAACGGGAGCATAGAATAATAGAGGATAACAAATTATGGATGATATACGCTCGTATAATGCCCATTGCGGAGGGACTGCGAGCTATAAGCGGAGGTTAAAGGTATAATGCGGTGGCTATGATCGTGAAACTGAAATGAAACGAATTTCGGCGAACGACCGGAAGATAAGTAGTTAACAATGTCGTGCTCCCTCGAATCCTTAGACGGACTAATTTTACGTAACCGGTTGTACTAACAATTTCTAGAATTTCTGAGAATTACTTCCTCTAAACATTTTTGGTATATTCCTCGTTAAAGGAATTAGCGAGATGTTTGCCTTATTGGAAAGATCCTCCTTTCCTTTATCGTTGATTACGAAGAGGAAGGACCTTATGTGATAAATCACTTAATTCTGTCTTACATCGGTCCATTAGATAGATCCAATTTCATGTATTCAGCTGTAATAACTACTTCAGAAAAATGTCGATTCACTTTTCTAAATGCAGGGTTCAGGATACTCCACCGCATACGTAGTCCCTTTTAAATACGGGATTGAAAAAGACAGTCTTAGAAAAGTTAGTCGATCTAGCAAAATCGAAACTCTATTTAATTTTTTCCAATAAAAAAAAATCTTACATTCTACAAAGAAAATATCATCCTTTGGGGCATCTCAACAGTGTAGTATCTATCGTTTCTATGAACGTTAGGCATTCGAATAAACGTATCGCGATGTTCTTCGACGATTTTCTCATCGCTTACGTAGGTACACGAAAAGCGAAAACTGAGTTTGTACGTTCTTCCATTAAGTGAAATCTTTCGATACACATTCGTTACAAACGCGTCAGCTGCAGCATAACGGTCTGCGTGTTTACACCTCCTCGACACCGGAAATACAATCTGCATGGAACGCGATAAAAATATCACCGCATAAAACGAACGATCGCATCGTCGGTGACTGGAATGATTCGATAACAATGACCTAGGCTGTAAATCAAACGAACGTAGCCAGCGCGCGTTGAACCGACTGTTTCGAGTGCATCATGCGCTTCGACCTCGCCGCACCAGGGCTTTACGCGCTCGTGTAATATAATCACCCGTTGCCCAAACGTTTGAAACGGTAAGCTTAAAATGGTACACATATAGAGTTGTAGGACAACTATGGTCGTACATTAGTAGGACTATACTGACCCTGATGCAAGCTTACCAAGTTTACTCAATGGTGTCCTTTCTATCATAAGTGCTTCTCTGTTAATTTCATTTATTCTGACTTTGAATGGGCCAACTAGACATTACCACAATTTCACACGATTTAACGGTCAATTTATTCTTAACTATTGGTTGCCGACCTGGTTCAGGTCTGGAGCGAACAGACAGCTTTTCCCGCAGAACCACGCGAATATTTTACGATGGTTATTTAACCGATTCTACGCTGCTCATGAACGTTTCTCGTGGACTCGCTGCGTTGTTCGCTTTTCTTTCTTTCAACATGTTCATTGCTACAATGATCGCAAATATCTTCCGACCGGAATTGTCTTACGCTTGAATAGAATAGCGATAAAGTTATATGACCCTGCCACGTTTTTTCAGTTGTTCCATTTCGATCTAATCGCGTTCTTCTAACGTTAAAAAGTATCTCAAATTTAACCAAGATGCGAAACAATTGTCATTTACATGATTTCTCGTTCCAATTTTTTATAAATATTTATTGGAATAAGAGTAACATTGAGATATAAAAGTTCAAGCGAATAGAAAAAATTGATATTTTAAGGAAAGATCCTCTAGAATGATCGCGCAAGGTAAAGAATTAATCCCGTGTAACGTTGCGACGCGAGGAAAACGTTCGTGCGACAAACTCCCGTGATCTACATCAAGTTAGCACATACGAAGGTCAAGCACACGATCGCATTGCAATAAAGCCGTCTACGATATATCGACGCGGTGTATTCACAAAGCGTACTAGATGTCGCTTTTGTCGGCAATTTTACAACATTGTGAATAGCAATAACAACCACGCGGCTCCGATTTTTGTTCGTCTGCTCGCTTGTTTGCATGCCTGTTTATTTATTTGTTTGCTTGCTCAATCGCTCGCCCAGTCGCTTATTTGTTTATCGTCCTTTTTTCTTTTTGATTGGCCCCATTGAAATTGACCGATCGCCATGCTAAATTTGCTATGCGCAACTCAATATATCTCTGATGAACAAAATTTTACACTTCTATCGGTCGAACAATAATTGTTATCGACTGGTACCGCTTTGGTTATCCTTTTTCTTCGGTAGATGGTACCGCGATTGTATCTTGGAATATTCCTTTTGCAGAAAGAAAGAATCCGGTCTGACCGGATTACCGGAATTGTGAATCGAAGACTTTGTCTTCTTTTGTTTGTCGAACGACTTTCTGTGTCGATTGGGTTATCCGGGTTCTATTCGGCCCTTGTTCGCTGGATATAGATTTACTCGGAAGTAACCATGGTTTATAGAATTTGGTAATTTTTGTTTCGCGAGCGTAGCAAGAAATGTTAAAGCCAAGGCCAAGTCCTCTATTGTCACTCTGCCAGTTGTTGTTTCAAGTTGTTGGTTGTGTTGGGTTAAGTAAGAGAAGGTAGGATGTTACGCGATCAGAAACATTTTTTCTGTTTATCTTTACGGTAGAAAATGATCTTTTAAATCTTTAATCAAAAATAAGATTTATCTTTCTTATTAATAAATAGCTGGTGAGAGCGTATAGATTTATTTACAGATACAAAACAAAATCGCGTTAAAAATTGTCATTTTTCATTGATTTTCCGAGAAATCTTTTCGAAATTTCCATTTCGATATATTTTTATTATTTTACATGTATATTTTCATTTTATGTTGGAATTGGTAAACGGCGTATTGAATTTTAGAAATACTCTCCTATAAATCCTGTAATACCACAGGAAATGTGACTTATCATGTTTTTCATCTGCGGCCTTCAAATGAAAACAGCAAATTATACGTATTATACATTAATTTTATAATACATTTCATTTATAAAATAAATTACTACAACGAAAAGAACGTTATTTTACATATTTAACGCATTCTTACACTGTGAGAAATGTTAATTCCAGGCAGAAATTAAATAATGTATTATTTATCAAAAATTACTTAACATCGACGCTTTTTATAAAATCGCTTCTTTCTGTTGATACATTCTACGCAATTTTTTGCGCGCATAAATGAGATCCGATATAAATTGTTTGATACCGACCAAAGGAATTAATTCTGCTGATATTTACGAAAATATTACGCGTTTCACCTGCAGTAGCTGCATAATTCGTGAAATCTGTGAATTACCGGCTAGGTCTTTATAAATGATAAGCCACCTCTTTTGTTTACTAGGCAATCACCAACGGAGCAGAGATAGGGGATGTTTAATATTTGCTACCGGGCAAAGTAAGTTTGCAAATCGTCCCTTTTATCCGGAACTCGTAGAGCAGATTTCTTTACCTCTTCCACTCGGAATCTGTCTCTTTTCTCACGAGGCCATTGCGTACAGCATACGCGATTGGGAGATACGCGAGATCATTGTCCGTTTGCTCTGTTGGATATAAAACTCTTTTCTTTCTTTTTCCTGTATCTGCTATAAAATAGCACATCAGCTTTACCTTCGACGTTCTTTCATCTCGGAATTCAACTTTTGGAACATCAAACAGCCGCCACCGTTGTGCTGTCCTCCACCGTAAATCGTCTGGGAAATCATCCGCAACTATTACTGTGCTTTTAAAATCACAGCCACGTGAGATTGAGCTACCGCGTTCCAGTTAATCAACAGATTGTCCGCGTTACGCATGATTATTGGGAAGATGAGTAGTTTTTTGTGAAGTATTTAGGAAAAAGGAAGTGACTGGAACGATTAGTAATTCTGTGTTATTATTACTATTTATTGTGAAATTAAATTAAATTTTTCCTTTTATGTTTCTTTAGTCAATTTACATTTTCAATTAAGCATTGCATAATTTATTGTCTTTCTCTCGTAACAGATAAATTTACAAGATAATCGTTTTCTTCAAGTTTAACGTATGTACCTGTCTTCAAATCTTTTAAATTACAAACGCGATTCATTTTTCAAAGAAAAGGTCTTTAAATATTACACGCAAATATTGATGGATCTCAATTCAATATACACAGATGAAAGAAGTTAAACGATATCATGTATACTAAATGTATTGGAATATTGAAACAACTCTGACACTGTTCTGATATAAAATGTTTCATGAGGTTTATGTAGTATGTATTTTGTATTATTTCACTTCCTACAAAATTGAGCATCCTAAGTAAACAGTCGATTGAATTGTTAACGTTACGTATGCTCATCAACAAAACATTAATTCTTTCCACCAGTAACATTTTATCGTGCACATTCGTTTAATAGATTAAATATTTGTCATTGTTTGATTCGATCAAATAACGAGAGCAGTTATTTTATCGAAAAATACATTGGGTGGCTCTTATTGTAGTGATCGATTTAATGGAGAAGCACGTATTAAATAAAGAAAGCCTCAATTATATTCGCGAGTTAATTAATTTTAGTACCCTTAAATTATAGCATTTATTTATTCATTTATAATTATCGTTTCATGTAATAATGATCAGGATGATCCAGATTATCGATCGTTGTTTAAGCAGTTTATCACAATAATACCGGAAGAATATGATGCGCGCAAATACCAAACATTATCCTCAAAATTGTATTGCGTTGTATTTTTGAAATTATTGCGTTGCGATGTTTATGTCTTCACAATTGACAAAGTATTTGAAATTAAGCATAAAAGAATTCGTCAATCTTTATCTAATAACGTTTATCGAAATATTAATTTGCGTAAATGTGCAGTCTAATTATGAGACGTTCTTACACACTTTTATACATTTATGACCCAACTTTTACAATTTCCTCGAATTTCCCATTTTCCTTTGTGTTTCCCTTCCACTCTCAAAGCGTATTGACGTCGCAGCTTCGAACGTATCGCTTTAAAGCAACAGATTAACGGATCAGTTTCCTAAATACCACTTGTAAACCAGACAGAAACGGAAAGACTGCGATCAAATTCGTACGTACTAGCGGCACCACGCCGTTTTATCAGCGATAGATCGATCACATCGCTATGAACACAGCTGTCCAAATATTTCTGTCAGGCTTTTATCATACAATGCTGAACGCGCATGTCGACGATTGTTCATATATAGTTGAATAGCTCCCCAACTGTTTGACGTATCGATGTTAAAACAGGAATCCACGAAAAAGGGGAACGATCGATGTCAAATATACCCTTAAACACCTGTCGTTTAAACTCATAGCCGTAAGTCTCGCGTTATCGTTTCTATCGTATGCGAATCTCAAGCGAAATCGAAGCAGCAAAGGCAAAGCGTATTTCATCGTCGCGTCGCACAACGAATACGACGTTGGCCGCTCGCCGATGTCGTCTCACGAGACCCGAGACGTTTTATTTGCGGCTACGGTACTATGAAGTGTATTCAGAACCAACCTCTCGATAATAGCTTTTGTCGATTATCTTGATATCTGACGTTATATAGTTCTCTAATAGCGCGTAGCTGCGCAGACGATCGCGATTGTGAATCGAAGTTGGTGTCGAAGTTGACGGGGCATTCGTAATACGGTTTCGACCGCAAATATTTTGCTGATATTTTCGTACAATCACCATGACGGAAGCTAAAGAGTGGACATCCAAGGTGAGCATAGTGCGCGATTAGACTATTGATCATTCTCAAGCTTGTGAAAAAAGTGAACGCAACGCGAATATAATTCCAAACATCTTCGATTTGATGAGTTATAGTCGGACGAATATTCGTTTATACCTTCGTTTCAAAATTTTACTAAAGTGGAGTGGAGGAGGAGCAGTTTGATCCAAACGCACCTTACAGACCAAATAAAGCCTCATGGACGAAGATGATCGTTGTTTGGGATGCTTGGTATCCGTGACATACATACGCAATGAAAACGATGTATACACGTAAATATGTGTTTTGTCATAGGAAGATTTTCTAGAAGAATCAATCCTGTTCAACTTGTGAAAGTGATAACTCATTAATAAGCACGAATTATCTATTTTATAAGACATAGAATTATTGCAAATACGCTACGAGTATTAAGACGCCTTCCGATATTTAGTACAAAGTAGTACAAACCGGATGATTTTCACCGTTTTTATTTCCTAATTATTTTATTACAAACCTGTTATTTCGTTCGTGTTACACGCGTTTCACGATGTAAAATCTATTCGAATTTTTCGATAAATGTAACGAATAAGTGTTGTGATATTTGTGATCCCAGCAACGCATGTAAGGTGGAATTCTCGAAAGAGTAGAACCGTGATTCGTACAATCTTCGTCGTTTTCGAATTAACGTACACGAAGATTATAGGCGGAAACGGTATCTACGATGAAAGCTATAGTACCCGTTAAGTACATAGAGTTTCGTTCCAAAAATATTACACCGACGATCTCCTCGCGGCGGCGTAGTCTCGTTCGGAGAGGGGAATAATCGAGTTCGCGTGCGTCTCGATGCGCCGACGAAACAATGGGATCGGCCATGCGCGGAAAAGAACAGCGTTTCGTTGGATCTTATCTGTTGGTGGCTTACGGTGCGAGTAGATTAAACTACCGATGCTCGTGCCGTTAGACTTTGCAGATAAATTCACTCGATTCGAGCGTTCCCTTAATCTCGTTACGTAAATACCTTGGACGGTCCTCCAGTGGCAGCTCTTACCTTCCCGCTTCCCGCATTACCTTTCGCCCGAGTGTATTGTCTTCCACATTCTCCTCTGTTTCGTCCGACTCTATGTTCTACAGACTGATCCTTACACTTGACTATCAAGGAACTTGATTCCGCTGTTCGATATCGAAGAATGACAGGCAGGGGTGCCGTGGTTTCCCAGAACACCTTACGAGGAAGAGGTTTCTGCACGCACGAGCTCTGCGCGTTGTCTTTGTTAGGAGAAGCAACGAGGCGACCTTATGTTACGGCCAAACATCGTGAATTTCAGCTAGGCCATCGTTTAGTAATTTTTTAGCAGGCCTATAGCCAATACGCGACACTTAGAGAAATTCCATTTAGCTCGGTCATTAATTCATTATTCAGTTTAATTTCAGCAAGTATCGTAATGTACCCTAAATTGTCTTTTACAATCTAGCTTCTCGGCACTGAGCCTAACAGTTCTGGATATTTTGAACTTTTGACACATAACACTAATATCGTAAGAAAGAATTATTTCGTGTTTTGTCCTTATTATTAGTACGACACCATGCTGTGACCGGCCAGAGTGCTTGACCAAATTCCTACTGATTCGTACGATAGATCGTGCAGTGCACGGGTCCGCCTTAGATTGAACTGTTTACACGGGAAACGTGTTCGAACCACAGAATGTTCGGATAATAGAGAATTCGGATAATCGAAGTTCTATTGTTGTTAACTCGCATTTATTTCATAACCTACCTGTCCACACAACTACTACAGGAGGTTCTTCCGGTTGTTGGCCCCTTTTTTCCCTATTCGGTTGCCGGTTGTCGTGCGTTTCGCGGCGATGATTTATATGATGCAAATATAACGTAACCCGTGTTATTGGCAGACGAAGAGGGTTTCACTGGGAGTTGGCGGTGCCTTGGTGCAGCTAACGCAGGATCCTGAACGGGGTAGCTGGGCCAATCCCATCGAGTTTGTTCTATCCTGCATCGGGTATGCCGTTGGCATTGGCAATGTTTGGCGTTTCCCTTACCTTGTATATCGTAATGGCGGTGGTACGTATATATACATATGTTCGTAGCTGTGCGTATCCTGGCGTCGTGGTGAACGTACGGTATGTATGCTGCATGTGGATACGGGTAGCGTGTGCGCACGACTTTCCCATACGAGAAAAACGTCTAGTCGTATTCGCTAAACAGACGGTCACGGGCTAGCAAACGAACTACTGGATTACGCGGAATGATTTATTTTCGTGCGTCGACCGTTTTCGTAGAAAAAGGAGAAAACCGAAAGGGAGAAAAAGGGAAAAGAGGGGAAGCAGAGAAAGAGAAATAGGCGGATGAGCAGACGCGTGACACGGAGTGTACGTGCGTGGTCGACGTGACGAAGCGACTAATACGAATAATTAAGCGTAGTTTGGCAGCTCGTGACCGAGCGTTCGGGAAATTTAATAAATCTTTCCTGGCTGCGTGTGCGGTTGTGCCTGTTGATACAGCCGCTCCTCTCTTTCACCGGGTTTATTTGCGAAATTCCAAAAGGGAGGAAAAGAGAGAGAGAGAGGGAGAGAGAGAGAGAGAGATGCTGCCCGCGTATTCTGAACACTTGGCTTTTAATTATTCTATTTTACTTCCACTCTCGTCGTTTTGTTCTTTTCTGTTTACGTGGCCCCAGCTCTTCATTGTTCCCCGGTCGGCGCGGCGGCTCCTAATGAAAGACGACCAAAGAGAGAATAGTGGCTGGCCGTTTTTAACCTTTCTACTGTAACGCGGTGTTTCGTCGCGTTAATCAGACTCAGGGGCTCGATAACTTTTAATTAGTATCCATTCGAAGTGAATGATAAATCGGCTCGTATTCCTTGGGTATATTTATCTAGTTGTTCCGACGTAAGCGAACATGAACGGGACATTAATCGACAACAGAAATAGCCTTTTTAATCGAAGAGACCATTTTTTACTTACTTTTTAATAGTGCGGTTGTTTAATTTTTTCGTTTATTAATCAACTTTTTTTATCCACGATTTGCCGTTTATTATACGTTAGAATGAGAAGATTAGATAGAGTCTTCGGTATTTATTTGACCGAATAGAGATGTATATACGTATACATCGATTCACGAAAGTATTTGAACAATTACCATGGAAAGCTTTTATATCCGTACTGCATGTAGTATGCATGAATGATGGTATAGTATGGATAATCGACTGCTTAAATACTTTTATAATTTCTGCGAGGTATGTACTTGTAGCAAGCGTCTTGTAATTTCTATACGTATTTTCAGATTCTACCGATATAAACGTTACAAGTCCCATAACAGTGCTAATAAAATTTCATTGATTAATACGAATGCATCGTATAACATACATAATATATCCATAAAAGATGTCTTCCAGTGTTCGAATACTTTCGTGAACCTACGCATTATCGTATCTGTCGCCATCCTCGTTAAACTCTTTATAAATACGTTATAGCATATTTCCAGTCGTTGCTCTGTTTACAGGTGCTTTTTTAATTCCATTCGTTTTAATGCTGATAACCATGGGATTACCGATATTTTTTTTGGAACTCGCGATTGGACAATATTCAGGACTTGGCCCTAACGAAGCGTTCACACGTATGGCGCCGGCACTCGAGGGTCTCGGTTATTGCACCCTCGTCGTCATTTTGCTTGTAATGGTCTACTACATGGTGATCGTTGCCTGGACACTTTTCTACACGTTCGTCTCGTTCGTGCCAAAGCTCAGTTGGGCCTACTGCGACAACGATTTCAACACGAACGGTAAGCACACTGATAAAATAACAGACGTATTGCCGCGCCCCTTGTAAATTTTAGAGAACGCACCTCGCCTACGAACGATGGGTTCAACTTGTTATTTAGTGTAACGTAACGTAACCGTGCCACACGCGTATTTTATCGTTCCCATAAAGCCCGAAGAGGTCGTAGAACCGTTTTAAACGATCGAATGACGAACGGCTCGTTTCTTCGAAATTCAATTTCTCTACTCTGCAGAACGGAAGCGCATAACATGAGAAAAATATTCTCCTCTTCCTTCGTATCGTTACATGCTGCTTTATGTTTTTCCATACATTGTATAGCTGGCAATTTATGAGTATATACGTGTACTACGTATGCCTTTTGTGTTAACAATATGTA
Source organism: Bombus pascuorum (assembly GCF_905332965.1). Classification (NCBI taxonomy): domain Eukaryota; kingdom Metazoa; phylum Arthropoda; class Insecta; order Hymenoptera; family Apidae; genus Bombus; species Bombus pascuorum. The sequence goes on from NC_083498.1 coordinate 122,350, forward strand.
AATAATAACAATTTTCATATTGAAAATTTTTTGTTCAGCAAAATATAGCTTGCTTTATAAATATGGAATGATACATGCGAGTATTTTTCGGTTTTTCTAGAAACAAACTTTAATTAACTTGGATGGAACGAAATGCTATTTTTCTCTCAGTTTCAATGTCCTCTTCGGTTATTTAAAGTCGCATCTAATCGTTTGTGTGTGGTTAAAGCTTTAAAAGGGTATTGGTATTGGTGAGTGGTTCTCGTATATCTTATCTCCATAGGTAAAACTACTATTTTAATGTGTCGATCGTAATTTGCCAAATTATGTCATACATATTATCTTTTCTTATTTAATCTACAATCTCTCTAGTATAATCTATTCTAACATCTATTCTAATCTACATATCTACAAATTATCGGTAACAGGCACAAACCTACAACATTGTTCTTCATTCGTATTTCGTTTAAGATATAGAGTGTATTTCTAATTGTACGCTGCAATGAAGATATGATAAGAGTCCTTTCTTTATCGATTTAGTAGTTCTTTAAATGTTATTGCGCTTGTTCGTAGAATATAGTAAAGCAATTTACTTTTACAACTAAATGATTTTATTCGTTAAAAGAATTTATTTATATTTCATTCACCAACTTTTCCTCAATATTGAATCAAATCGTACATGTATGCCCCTTTTTGTGAGAGTTGGATGTTTTATTCAAAATATACGTTGTTACAAACATTTTTGTGCAAGATATTTCGAGTTATGTGCGATCTACAGTATCGAAATCAGAACATAAAATTAGCAAAAGAGACCGAGATAATATTCTCGTTCGAGGTATGACCTTATTTTCAAATTGCGATTTATTTCATCCTGTAATAGTTACTCGCCTGTCTTTAGAGAAATCGTTCAAAATAATACCGTAAATATCCACTGTGATTGTTCAGCGGCAAAGAGTTCAAAATAAATTACATCCTTTGTTGCTCGAAAAACGGTGACAAAAATCTTGTAATGGAAGTTCGGTTTAGCAACTTTACTTCTACTTTATTACAACTTTCATCGACAGAGCAATCATTGTAACCACTGACCGCTGACCGCCAACCGCTGACTGCCAATTGATATGACCAATATTGTTATAAAGAATTTATTTTGTTACAAGTGGTGATTCGACATTTTTCCAATTTCATGGAGACGATCGTTTGCTTTTATCTCTGCTATTCCTAGGTTACTTCGTTAAATCTATACGCTTTTGATGTGGATTTCTTTTAATATTCTCATGTAGATTGCATTGGTCATCTTTAACACAGTAGCATGTATCTTTTATGATTGATCAAATGAATTACAAGAACAAAATTTAACAGATATGAATATATATATATATATGTATGTATGTATGTATGTATGTATATATGTATACATTATTACACAGCGAAGGAACGAGTGCACTAAAAAAAAGAAATTGTGCATTTTTGACCGATTAGGAGGTTTGGGTTGAGATTTAAAAAGTGCAATTTCTCTTTTTTATATTTTTTTCTAATTTTTTGTCCGCCTAAGGATTGCTTGCTTATCTCATAATAAAAACCTTATCTAATTGTTTGTTACGTACGAGACAAAACGTGTGTATTTAGGTTAATGCACTTCGTGGAAAAGGTTGACTCACACCACGCAAATGCATGCCTCATACACATAACGTACTAGCTTGCTTCGCTATCAATTTCTGGTAGGCTTTAGGGTATTTGTATGCATAATATATGTATAAAAAGCTAAAAATTAGAGATCCTGGGTCTTAATCGCCATAACTTTGCTAAATTTGCTCGCTGTACAGATCGTAACAACTTTTATATTTATGTAATATTATACGAAAAATTTATTCTATCTCATTATAGATTTTAACTCATTTTCAGCTTATCTTATATAACTAAGTTATGAATCTTATATAACTAGATATGAATATATATATATTATTTTATATTATATTATTAATAATATATATTGCAATTCTAATGCTACATCCTACGTTTTTCATTCGATACGCTACAAAGCACGATCTAGGGTGTGCGAGAAAACAAGTGTTTTCATAAAAACGTGATTGTCTATTAGTACATAGATGTTACAAAAAATGTGTTAAAAATGGTTGTGCCTGTGTCTCATACAAACTTGTGCACTTTGGACGGTTATAGCTGTGCCCACGTTTTACGCGTTAACGGGTTAAGGACGCTCGTTCGTGCGATTTTTCTCAGGTTCAACAAACAAAGCAGTCTCTTCAGCTGCTTATTGCTGCCGCCGCCTTACGCGTGTCACTAAAACAAGCGCGCGCGTGCCCTCGTAGCCACGCCATAAGGGAACGCTTGAAACCGGAAATCCCTCGTAGAACGAAGTATCTCTCTGAAATAAATGCGGGGAGAACAACAAAGCGCTCGTGTAATTAGTGGCGGTCTCTCGACGATCGTAACAAAGTACCAGTGCGGATATACATACGTACATAGGCTACATAGGTATACGTGTATATGGCCAGCTATCGCATGTAATATCGAACTATACGCTGTCAGCTCTACGACGCATCGTATTCTGTAAACGACAGCTATTTCGTTTCAATCAGCGATAGCCTTTGGAAGCCTTTGGAAGCCTTTGATGTTGTTTCCTAATTATCGCGTAACCAGGGCAACGATATTGGATATGCGGGGATAAAGCCATAATGTTGACTTGTACAGATTGTTATAGTGGCCTGCAAGGGATCCAATGTCAAACGAATGATCCGGAAACAATATTTTACAACAAGACTTGCGTATCGGCCAGGCTTATCTGCAAGAACTTTGGTTTCGAGGATGGCAACGTCACGCATTGTTTCGATACGAACAGATTGGAACTTCTTCAACACCTGTATACTCGCATCCTTTCTTCGGAGGAATATTTCAAGTATGCCATGAACCAGTGTATGGTATAAACCATTTTCTTTTTTTTTCTTTCGATATATCGATCACGATAATCATTAGATCACGGATTTTTGTGCATTTACGAAAGATCACGAAAGAAACGAACAGAACGCATGCGATATGCAGAGTAATACATCTAAATATAGCAGTTTTTATAATACTTGGTGATTACTTTTCTTTTAATGAAATGAGTTCGAGTGAGTATTAGTTCCAAAATCGATATTCTAAATATATTAGGTCAGACGAGGAAAATAGACCAGTTTTTATATCGAGAATTAGGTCAGTGATACTGGAGAGTGCTACGAAGAAAAACATAATCACCTTTTCTTTCCACAACTTTTTCCCATTTCGCCGGCAAACACAATAATGCTGTCCACGTAAAATTGTCTGACTATCTTTGTACTAAAGTGTTCTTTCATAGAATCTTTTAATTAGCTATGACATGTCCCATTTTGCTATTTACCTTCTATCTTTATTTAGCTATCGTGTAGTTTGTTATTCATTTATAAATAAGAAAATCACGGAAAAAGCTGAAATATTTAATCGTTATCGGATATTATCGTTGATCGAATCTAGCGACCGTGTATTGGGTCTACGAGGTGCCACGTGGGAACATTTTGGAGGCATAAGATGGGAATTGTTAGGATGTCTCACCCTCGCTTGGACAGTCTGCTACCTATGCCTGATGCGCGGTGTCCACTCCATTGGGAAGGTCGTCTACTTTACTGCACTTTTCCCTTACGTCATGCTTACAGCGCTGCTGATACGAGGTAAGAAGAACACAAGAAAAACGCTTTTCGTGCAATAGAAATTTCTTCGTTGATGCGATTAAGGAATTATGTATTACGTTGAGAAACGAGCTCATTCACGTTTTCTTAAAAGAGAGAGTCAAGTGTGTTTATTTTCACGTAAAATCTATCTAAGCAAGGTGTAATTTATTTTACATAAATTCAAACACATGCATCTTTACATTCTTTAAATAAATTTTAGAACTAGGCTGGAGGCTTTTATGCAATTTCATATTTCTGTAAACAGAACTAAGTTTCATTCACTAAAAATTATAAAGAGCACTTCACTTTGAATATTTCATATATTTTTATATACTATTTGCAATCTGTAGATTTTTGCACCTTTGAAACTATCATAAATGCATGAAAATTTGCAATATACCGATAACATTTTCCGAAATGCTTATATTAATGAAAAGCGAAAGAACTTATTGCTCGAGTTAATATTTTTGCTATTACATAACTCTTACATAGTATCGTTAACTATTACATAAAAGCCGAAAAATTTGTTTTTGAAAAATTATATAATATACATTTTTATCTTGAAACTGTTTCTCCTTCGTATAAAAGAATGTTACGATACTGTGTGTATACAGGGAATTCGTTGATCGTCAGGATTTTTCAGATGATATAAAATTTTAATTATACGGCAGAATAAATGAACACTTTGCAACATATTATTAATTCAGAATTGCTGCAAAACAATTATTTTTCAATCATCGGACACGTTCATTAAGAACGCAATAAATAACTATCAACGAATCGGAAGAGAATATTACAATCGATGAATTGTCAACAAATTAAAAAATAAATTAATTGTTAACGGTCAGAGATGATAAAATGGCATCATGACCCGCGCGAGGTTTTCGCGTATATGAAGTTTCATAATTAAAATTCTTCGACAAGATAATTGATAATTTATGAATATTAAAATGATATTAAAATGATATTAAACGAGATATCTCTTTATGTGACATTAAACTTCAAATATGAATTAAAAATCTAAATTTAGGAATTTCGTGTATCATTGGATTGCATAAAAAATACGTTTTTTTAACGATATCGGTTATTTTAAAGAATTTGTCAATTTTTATTGGTTTATTGTACACGTGCAGGTGTTACACTGGACGGTGCTGGTGACGGTTCTCTTTGGTTTATTACGCCAAAATGGTCAACACTGGAATCAACTAGCGTATGGGCAGATGCTGCATCCCAAGTTTTCTATTCCCTTGGTATTGGTTGTGGATCTTTGACCACTCTTTCGAGCTACAGTAATTTCAATAACAATTGCCACAGGTAAGCGTATGCGTTCGATATTCGACCACGCAACTCCTTCTTTATAACACTACTACGAATTTTGTGTACTCTGAAATTGGTCGAAAGCGTATACTCATTCATCAGGAAATAAATTTATGGATGAGCAAATGTAGATCGTCGTAATCTATTCGTGTTCTTACCAAATCACCATTACGCTCTCAGCAATCCAATAAAATTACACGAATATCCAATTAAAATCTTCCGCTCAATTAATATGATTCATTCACTTAAAGTCAGCAGTAACGATAATGCATTTTACATTCGCGTGAATCTTTGGATACGTCCACCAACGATTTTGCACTCGTGCTTCGAATAAAAAAGCGTTCAAATGTCTGAATTCTGTCGTCGGAATCGACTGTAGTGATCTTCTAATGACGTGATTCGTCGTAAAATGATTAATCTTTTAGCTGTGGAATCTGTGTCCTATTAGTGCATCAAATACTATAAATCTTTACGATTTAAAATTCGTCGAGATATTTATTTTCACGACGATACATGAATCGTTACGTACACATTTCCTATGTCACTTAATAAAATTTACCATATGAGGGGTACATATTCGCCAATAGATTAATTTTAATCAATAAATGATTATATCCAAAATCCATATGAAGCAACTCCTTTTTAATTCTTCAACGTAGTTATTACAGCGCACTACCGACAGTTTAAATCGACAGTGAGAGGATTAAAGTTAGACTTATCAAGTCCAGAGTATATTTCAAAGAGTGAACCAATGAATGCGCGTGGCCACGATATTTGGACGTTGAAAACGTCTGCTTCATTTCGTACGATACTGATCGTAAGATGAATCATCCAAACCATGGTACCTCCGAAACGACGATACTCGCCGAGTCGGAGCGTTCACGTGCTCGAAATATTGCAGAAAGTCGTAATTAGCATGATTATCCGACGCTGAACTTCTCTCCCAACGGCAGATACAATTCGTTGCACGTTGCATCGCGTATATAAATTATATCAGTGCGACGCAAGTCGAATGAGCAAGTAGTGCAGCACCGGAATATAACTTGCCGCACCAGCTGGCCAACTTTTACCTGTGATTATTAATTGTTCTTCCTCTGTTCTGTCATTTAACTGCCGCGTCTCGTCTTTATCGCAGGATACGTTTTATACTTCTGAAAAGCCTTATATGGCGTCGCTCGCTGAATCATAAGGTTGTTTTCTCGTGACGATATGAAGGTAAGACACAATACCATCCACCCATTTTCGGTCACACTGATGCGTTTGATACGAGCTTTTATCGTCCGTCGTTTGCGAAATATTCATACACGATTCAGACGTCCTGCGGGAACGACTTGTAGATACAAATAATAAACGATCTTGGTCTCTTAATAATCGTGGAGGGTACGACAAATTGTCAGAATGTATGAAAATATAAAAACGTGATAGAACCTGCTGTATCCAAACTAATGACAAGGCAAACTTCCTGCTACCTGTCTTAAATATATTTTTCTCCTTTACTTCTCTTAGAGACGCAATTATCGTGACGTTTACGAATCTCGCAACGTCGATCTTCGCCGGATTCGTAATTTTCTCCATTATGGGATTTCTTGCCCGTCAAATGGGCATACCAATCGACGAAGTGATCAAAAGCGGAGCAGGGCTGGCTTTCATCGCGTATCCAGAAGCCGTGGCACGGATGCCGTTGCCCAATCTCTGGGCAGTGTTGTTTTTCATCATGCTGTTTATCCTAGGCATCGGTAGCCAAGTAAGTACTTACATTAAACAACAGGATAGTAGATTCGCGAAAAGTAACGATCGATTGAACGAGTTGAACCGTGCGCGCTCCTCGCGTTTTACAAGTTCGTTAAAAAATGGAGTAGGTACTTTTGAAGTTAAGGAGAGCAGTGTGCAAGTCGATTCGCGGTTGCCGAGCAAAGAGAAAGAAGGTTTAGCGAGAAGAAGCGAAAGAATAGATGAAGGTAAGAAAAGGGAGATAAAGTAAAAAAAGGGGGAAAGGAAAGGGCATGAGCAGAGAAGCGTGAAGACTTTTGAAAATGAAGAGCATCGTATTTCCATGTTGTTTAAAGTTTAAAGTACGGCCTTGTTATTTGCACGGTGTGAGTCTGCGCGCGTGAGAAGGAGAAGGCAAAAATTTTTCGTCCTACCGAGCCAACTAAGAAGGCGCTATTCAAGTGCCGCGAAAACCGGAACGCCAGCCGCCGTATTCGTCAAAAGAGCTGTGAGGGAAAATGTGCTCGCGAGTAGCCAGACGATCGTGCCGTGTTACTTTTGCATCACCTCCCGTCTCTCTGCCTCGAGGCTCGTATATCATGGAAAGAGTTATGGTTTGCCGTCCCACTGAAATCCACACCTTTCCTCCTGTCCTCGTCTTTCCACCCTTTTTTCCCTACGAATGAGAGAACCGTAGAAAGGTAAACGAGCGAGGCAAAAAGAAAGCTGGCGGAGAGAAAGGGAGAGCCGGGGAAAGAAAGCGAAAGGCTCTTTGTTTTCTACACGCGTCTCTGCCCCTCTACTGGCTCTGCAGCTTGCACGCTGAAGGGTAATTAAGACAGACGGCGTCAAGAAAGAAAAAAAGAAAAAAAATATATACGAGGGGGAAAAAAGGGGCGAGAAAGAAGAAAAGAATATAAAAACGGAGAAAGGGTAACGAGAATCCCCGACGGGCGAGCATCGAATCTCGAGTAACACAGTCGGTCGTTGCTTTTTACGATACGCAGTTCGCAGGCGTGCAGGCGATAAACACCGCCATATTGGACCTGCGACCAGATTTACGAAAACACGAGAGCTACGTGGTATTAGGGATATGCGTCACTTGCTGGCTCCTTGCTATACCGATGGTGTTCGATGGTGGTATTTACCTGTTCACGCTGATGGACTGGAACACCGCTTCTTGGGCAATACTATTGATCGGCATTGCAGAGGTCGGCGTGGTAGGCTGGTGTTACGGGTGCAACAAATTCCTGCGTAACATAGCTGAAATGCAAATGCGGTTCAGCCTTTTGCTCCGCAGATATTGGTGGCTCAGTTGGGTTGTGCTCGCGCCTATCACTTGTCTGGTAAGTGCATTGTAATCGCATCTCCTCCGTTCGTGTCTTGACGCGTTGCTACAGTTGTTTCCGTGCACCAGGGCCCTCGAAATACACCTGGCCAACTATGTCCAAGTTATTCTCCGATAATTAACTCGATCGATATCGAACTTGTTTTACAGATGTCGGACGGCGATGCCGCTCTGTGTAAATGAAACTCGATGGCGTAAAATGCCGAGAATATTTCCATTGAAAATCCCCTGATTTGTAATCTACAATATGCAATTATCGAAGATACTAAAGTATCGTTTGAATCAAAATTGATTAGGTTAAAATGTAAATGTTAATTGTAAATGTTATTAGCGATGGGAAATTTGACAAAACGTTATCGATCAATTAATTTGTTGTAATCGGTTAGGAGAATTGAACATCTCTGCGTAAATATAAACGAAGTATAAAACGTTAGAAACTTTGGCGACGGCTATAACAGTAACAGTTTTATCTTGGAAAGCAAAGCTTTTTATAATTCCAAATTTCTTCGATATTCAAAAGAAATATATTCTTCCAGTTCATAAAAATGTAAATGATTTTTAAATATACTAGAATGTAATTAATCTTTACATATAATATAAACAGAATTCGCATTCTAATGTTTCACGAAAAAAAGATTAACATATAATTTCGTATGTTCCTAGTGCACGAATACACTGTACGTCTTATCGGTGTAAGATAAGAAAGCGTTGAATAGATACGTATTGGATAAATGCAACTTATATGTAGATATTGGTTAAAAGTTTCCAGATAAACTATATCAATTATGAAATTTGTTTTAAAGTGTCATAAATATTTTATGTTCAACCAATTTTAATAGTAGTTTCGCTGGTTACTAATGATGCAGCCTCAAATTGAATTTCCTAATACAATAGATACAAGTTATATTGGGAAATTTCGAGCAACTTTGAAAACAATAACTTTCTGTCAGAGTTTCATAACTTTGACATACATGAATGTATAATGCTTAGTATCTGAATTGTATATTGTGCTCTTAGGTGAGGTCAGCAGCCAATTACGCATGTCCTTGTTGTGATTATATCGTTCCTCCTATCCATTATATAATACATTGATATAATTATATAATAGGGATAAAGCTAAATCGATTTCCGTGTTATTTCGGCACGATGAAGATTTGACGCTTTTAAACTAAAAGAAGCACTCGAAGCGCTACATATCTATGTCTAAGTGCAATCAAAAAAGTTAGTTTCCCAAAACTGAATTCGAATTATTTAAATTTACGATTCTTTTACGATATTTCTACAAAATTTCACATTAAGATTCTTCAAAATAAATATTACTTTGAAAAACAGGGTTTACTTCAAAATCATATTTACTTTTATTAAAAAATACTCTCCCACGAAGACATATATTTTGCGTTTGCTTTTGTGGCCTCTCCGTTAGCTACAAGATGAGTAACCGAACAAATATTATTTTTATTAAATTACATTAGGCATCTTAAATATTTCATATACTCCGATTACTTCTAAAACAATCAATGCTATCTACATTTTCAGAATCTTCAAATACATAAATCATCGTTCATTCTGGCCATTGTACATCTGAATCTGCCCAATATTCGCCCCCAAATATACTATGTAATCACACTTAGCTTCCGTAAAACTTGGTTGAAACCATGGCAATCATACGAATCATCCGAGCGATTAAACAAATCCTGTTCACGGACACGAGTTAGTTCGTTCGTTCCGTTCGTACCACTCTCTTTTTCCGGGCATGCACCTCATAGTTAAGACGTTAATCCTTTCTCCTTTCGAGGTGTTTTCACTGACGGTATTATCGCGGTTTTGCTTCTCGGTCCGCAAGCATTTAGCGCGACGCTTGTGCTCCATTATTGATTTTCCGTTTGTTTTAGACTCTTCCTCCGTCTGTCTGTCGTATATTTTTTTCTTATTCTTCCTTTTTTTTTTTTTTTTTTACTCTGCCTCCACTGCTTTTGCATCTTGTTTAGTAAATGACCTCGCGTTCGGTCCTCGTCACGCGCGCCCGAAGCCATTGAAAAAATCACAGCCTAAATAATTATGTTCCATTGCGCCCACTTCATCGTTAACAAACGCAAATCCACTGAAATATCTGGATCACTAATTCGAACAGGCGAAAGCACGCGCAGAGAGACACGGTAAAGAAGCAAGTAATGATCATTCTCTCGAGTCACCTTGGAGAATTTTCATCATTATCGCAGCAAGAGCAGAGTAGAGCCTCTCCGGTAAAGATTTCTCGGTTCTATTCTATCGTAACCTAGAGTGGCTCAGGAAAGTATTCGAAACTTATCACGGAATTTTTCTACGAACATATTATATATATTATATGAAACTTTTTGAAATTTTCTTAACATTATAACGAGACACGACTATCGTGCTTGTAACTGTAAAATATGAAATGTATATAGAAGTTATTCAATTAAAAAATGTCTATAGAGGTTAGAAGACATTTATTGCAAACATACACTTACAAATCGTTGCAATAAGATCATAACTTCTCAATCAATTTCTCGAAAACAGAACGTCATGCACACATATCCTTTTGGGGTTGTTTTACGTCAACCTGAAGCATGAAATGCACATATAGTTAATTCATTCGAGATTTCACAGTTTTCGCTATCGCTTTGTTAATGAAAAATTAGTATGCAACATGAATAGTAGTCTTAAACATATGATTAGTGCTAAAGATGTCTCACTACATGTTGTGGCTTATTAATATACCGAATAATTGTCTGTCCAAATACTTTGGTGATCTTTGCGATATATATGCCTTTAGTAAATATATTCTAACTTCTATATATATTTTTGGATCTGTTTCAAGTTTTACCGATCTAGTCACGATAGTCTTGGCTCTTATCTAATGAGATCTCAAAATATTTTGTATCATACGTATACCGTATATAAATATATAACAAGTTCCTAGAAGTGTTCGAATATTTTCACGAGTCATTGCACTTCACCGATGCCTATCGTGTTCTATATCTGTCTTTGTATCAAGAGTTCCAAAGAGATCTAAATCTGATCGATAGATTGCTTTATTAAATGCGATATACTCGGTGCCGGTTACCTCGATACGACAGTTTTCAATACACCATAGCTCGATTTAAGATTGACGCTCGATCAATCCTAATTTATTTCCGGAAATAATATTCCGCGATAGTTTGTCTTCCAAGAGTTCGTTTCGTAAACATTAATGTGGATTGTAGGATAGCTTCTTCCGATAAAGGCTTAAAATAGCTTAAAAGTTTCGCATCAGTCGCTGGCATTGGAAAGTATCTAAGGGCGTTTCTTGTAAACCTTTACATTGGTAAACTTTTGTAATGCTAATGTCCAGCCTTTTCTTGTGAGTTTTTGCTAGCCTGATTAATTTTAGAAAGTTCAGTGCTTCGTTGCAGTCATCTCTTCTTATTATTAACGGAGTAATTAGGATTAAAAATAAACAAAATTTTACTTCTATAATTTTTACTATGTTTATTTAATTGTTAATTATATTTCTTCTTAAAGCTCTTTTTTAAACCTCAGTTAGGTCTTCTATAGATCCCCCGCTTCGTTCATCATCTTTATAATACTTAATTATACAGGATGAACGGGGATAAATTCATTAAAAATTTTATGAATCTATTCCGAGTAATTTTTCGTCGTGTACTACACTTTCTCTTTTATTGATTAGCTCTCTCTATTTTTCTTTATAATAGAAATTGACATTTCTTGCGTTGCAAGAATTTTTATTAAACATGTAGGTAAACAAATATAAATTTTGATAGGTTTAAGCACAATAATTTGTACTTAATTTTCATACAGCTTGTTTTATGCTTTTCCGCTTTTTATTTTTCAAATTCAACTACCAGCGTAGAATCCAGTGGATTATAAAAGTATCTATTATTGATTAAGAACGAATGTGTATAGAGATATGTTTTATTGTTCGAGAAATTATTAATGATATAAAATTATGTTCACAAGCATCAAAATCTCGTTAAAATTCTGTTCGAAATAGTGCATATTTAATTACCACTGAAATAAATGTTGCACCAAATATTTAATGTATATAGATATTCGCATTATATTTTTCTGGTGTTCACGATAGCACAAAAAATGCATGATGTTTGTTTTCGCGTTTTTCCATATCTTGGCAACATAACCCGACTACATTTAACTGGCAACACTGTAGGCGGAGTCTTTTTATCTTCTTTCTGTTTTTTGTTAAATTCCTTTTGTCCATGATATTCCCTTTAAAAACGAGAAGGAGAAACCGCATCTTAATATATATTTCTAAATATACTTTTTACCGGTTTTATACATTTTAATTACAAAGTCTAACAGGTAATCGTAATCGATTACAGTCTACTAGCATGAACGTTACAAGACAGTAATCTTTACGTGTACCTTTTCCTTTTATTTCGTCGTAATTGTAAATGAACGAGCATGGCATGTACTGTTTGTACTAAGTTACGTATACTTTCATGTATACGCATGGAATGACGTTGCTCCAGGGGAAGTTCGCTTTAACGAGCAGCCACCCTTTATGTTTTCCTATATTTACTCTCTACATTTTTCTATATTTTTCTACAGAGTATCTCGTCTAACTTTATCACTTGAGATATCTATCTTACCTTTAGAATTTTAAGATGATGTTCTGTGCGAATATTGCGTGGCCTTACAAGTAAGATGAAAGTATTTTCATTTTAAACAGGGTCATCCATGGATTTTCATTAGCATATAATAATAGCTTTTTGAAAGAGATAAACAATATGAGATTCAAAACGTTTCTAGATATTTTGCAAGAAATTAAACACGACTTTCAGGCGTGTAGATTTTAGCAATTAGTTGGTTGAAGTAATTTTTGTAGGCTCTTAAAATATCCAACTTCTTTGAATTAAAACAATTCTGATACAGTGTAAAATAAATGATAATGAATTTGATGAGCGAGATATATAGAGTTTGATAATTTGCCTTATTGAAAAGCAACGCTTTTTTATTGATCAATCCAGGAATTTCTTTTAAATCGTTGCGTTTAATGTCATATCCACGTTAGTTTTGCGATTAATCTTCTTGCAATCTCATGAAATATACAATAAATATATAAAGACGCTATGAGCCTTCTCAATAATCTAGTATTACACTCTTCTGATGTTTACGTAATTTTATCCAAATGATACATTTATGTCGGTAATAACTCGTACGAGATTCTTCTAAGATATCGATAGATATTAAATAAAGAAACACGAATATACATACGCTTTGATTACGATGGCTGATAATATGGTTTCGATATTTGTATTATCATAGCACAGTCGATACACGTATAATACAACAAAGTTCTTTTTCTTTAATACGATTGTACGCGAACGAAAGTACGAGAAAATTTAATGGATGATTCGTTCTGTCAGATTCAAACTGCAGAAAAATCTATATTCGATATTTCATATGCACCAATCTAATACCACCTATACGCATTTGCACGCGCAAGAATATAAGCGGTGGCAGTTTTCCTCAATAACCATTCTTTTTCTACCTCTTCTCCTTTTTCGTGAAACGAGCCATATTGCTGGAAACCCCTGTCACGTTCCATTTTAGCGATCATGAATCGTATCGAAATAAATGATCACGGTACGCCGAATCGAGTGGCGGTTTTTCCTCCTCTTTCATCGATTACCGGCCTCGTCCGCAGGTTGATTTCGAGGCAACCAATCAAATCGACAACTTAACTTCTGTCTCAAAGCGCACAGACTCGAATTGATCGTCGAGAAAAGAGCGAAGCTTTCCTCGGTCGCACTCTCCTTTTTTTCTGGAAAAACAACAGAAACAACAAGCCTGTGAGCTTTGTTTCGCGATCAATCGAGTACGATCTCTGTTGATTTATCGCCGTTTTTCCGATAAATCGGCTTGCGTGTTTCGGTCATCAGTCACTTGATTTTCATATACAACGTGTCCTCCAGATAGGATGCAATGGCGGCTTTGAAACTTCCCACGCCATTCCGGAAACGTTTTAATACCTATCGGGAACTTTGGGCAATGTGTTCCTTTCGGTGTAGCTCGTATGTTTAATGTAAGTTACATAGCGAACTCGAAGGTATCGATCGTCAGTATTTATGGACTTGCTGGTTGTCGGAAAATGGAATATATTGATTTTTCCTACAGATTATGGTAGTTATACAATACATATTATATGTATATGATATATTTTATTATATAGAATCCGTTCTCTTTTTCTTTTATATTTTACGATGTTTCCAGTGGCGAATTATTACTCTCTCCTCCTCTTTTTAATCATATTTAACGAAAATTGATGATTTACAGAGGACTAGTGTAGAATTTAGGTTTATCAGTACGATGAGATCGTGGGTGTGTTATTAAAGCTTTGAAGCTGTTAGATCAATTTCATTTAATTTGAAATTATATCACTCCATCCTTCGCAATATTACTTCTTTCCCACTTTCTTCTTTTCATCTTCTTCTATTATGTTATTTCATTTTTCACTTTTATTACTTCTTTCTTACTCTTTTTCCCCTTATCTTCTATTATGCTTCCTCTTTTGATATCAAACGTACATTTGTCACTATGCTTTAATATATTTCTTTAGATTTCAAATAGTAGATACATTTAGGCTTTTACGAATATGATAAGTTGTTGTAAAAAATCAAAAAGAAGGAAATTAAATATCGAAAATTATATCTATTATTCTCAGAATTTTAGCGAAGACAGTGCTAATGATTTACGTGAATAGATTGGTCTTCCGTTCCTTAAGGGGAACTAATTTTATATTTCACGTTTAAATTTTGATGTCTTCTATAGATTTTACTTACCGCTTCGATCATTTTTGTGATATCAACTTCAGTTCCGATAAAATCTGTAAGTATCCAGTGTTCAATAAGATATTACTAGCAAGTAGTTTATCGATCTCGCTTCACACACGAAATGGAAGCAAACAAATAATTTCATAATCATTTAACATTAATGTCATTAATCACAAAAACAATTCGTATTCATGATTATTCAAGAATTTAATACATTCGCTGTCATGCAACATGTGGCAAATCAATCGCTATATTCCCTGTTTTGTTTTTGGTACTATGCAATATGTCGCATATTCACACTTACTTATATACATATAAAATGTACGAAATACGTATAAAATTTAAATATGACGTAGTCGTGCGATATTGGTTTTCAACTAAGATAGATAAAATAAATTTTATATATTTCTATGATCCTACGATGTTGTATATTTGCAATTTTATAACTAAATTACTTTCTGCCAAGAACAAACTAAGTGTCCATATAATCTTTAGCGACACTGTATACACCTACAACACAGTGCAACAAAGACTATAGTTAAGGAAACGAAAAATGACATTATTCACAACAGTACGGTATCTACGATACAACAGAGGCAATTTAATCGACGAGTAAATACTTATTGGAATCAGATTTCGCTAGGACGGAGTAAATTTTCATTTTAATCTAAAATTCTATGCACCGGAGTCGTAAAGATACCTGAGGGAGAGTGTGCCAAAGTCAGCCCCGATTAAAAATATCAAATTCTTAATTGGCCGTTGTACCATCAAGCTTACTGCTCCCCGGAGAAGTTTACACAAGAAATAAGAACTCCTTTTGTTTCCCTCCTCTTTTCCTCTATTCCTGGTTTTTCGTTCGCAGGTGGTGTTCGTGTATCAAATATGTACGTACGAGATGCCTCGTTATGGCGAGTACATATTCCCTAGCTGGGCGAATGCGATCGGAATACTGATCGGCCTGTCGACCCTCGCCCCGATGCCGTTCTTTTTCATCCGTCGCCTCTGGAAAGGTCCGGTAAGTACGTCACGAGAACGAGAGAGTAATAACAACGATCGGTAAATCTCATGGATTTCTATCGTAACGACTAGACTAATAAGCATTAATTTGCCGGTCGATTACCAGCAATTGCACGCTATCAAATCGCCGAGTTTATGTCGGAAGCGGACTGGTTATAAGCTAACTCTCGAGATATCAGTCGGCATAATGCTCAACAAACTAGAGATTATTATGCAAACTGCTCGCTTGTTTTTACGACACGCTACTGGCTGAAGCACCGCCACCTCCTGCTGTTTAGAGTTTACGGTGATTCTAACTATAATAATCCTACATCAAGGCCTTACTCCAGGTTGGCCAAACGGTCTCGATCGCGTTTAAGGGTTTTTGAAAACATTCGTGTCTCGAGACGGCAATAAAAGCGTTACCGTTAGCACATTTTGAACAGAGTGCCCCTATATCTTTACATAGCAGAAACCCCTAATTTTGGACCAAGGACTCAGAAACTTTTCGAAAAAGTGTCGTATCGCAAAAACCGTTTGACGGAGAGATATCGCGTGCTACCTCCTTGCACATTACACCCTCCTGATATAAATCTCAAATTTTGGGGAAACGAATACATACCATTATATCTCTTAATCATACTCGAACAATTCTGTATTTTTATAACAGCACATTTATAATCGAGTTATAAATCCATTTGACTCAGGACTGATATTTCAACATCGTAACACTACAAAGAGAAACGTTCACCAGAGGAACAGTTATCAATAATCCAATTTAACGATGTTTTTTTTTATTTTTTGAAGTTTCTATGTAGGCTCTCTACAAAGGTATGCTTATAATATACTAGTTTCAATGCTAACGAAAATTGTGTTAACTATGTTATAGGAAGAAAATCGAACAGCGACATAAAAGGTGACTCTTCGAGAAAGTGTCATCGTTTTAATCCTTGTAACATTTTGTCCTTGTTTACAGAGAAGAGAAGAATATTATGGTACTATCTTCAAGAATTTTTTATGATTAGTTATAGAGTTATTGTAGCGAGAAGATTGATAATTTTCAGTGTTCTTTCAATCTTTTTTCTGCAGGAACCGTAGTATTACTTTTACTTGAAGTTTGGAATAGCGCAGAAATTGACTATTTCTTTCTACTTACTTTTGTATTAAAAAAATAACATTTGAAAAAAATTAATATTTTATATGATAAAGGTAAAATACTAAACGTCTGTTTGAGGATTAACTTCTTTTGTTTAGTATTTCTTAGAAGAGATGTTTTATGGTTGAGTTTATATAGAATCATGGTATTACAAGAGTGTACAAGTTTCTGCGTAAATTTGAAGATTAAAGCAGTGCAGGGCTTATCGGTTTCCAGTATTTTTTCTTCCAATTTACTGTGGTATCCGGTTTACTTAAAGGCCAAGATAGTATACTGATTCAATATTTTACAAGGGAAGGAGAAGGTCTTGAATGGATGTGTACTTCAAACTGAAACTAATACATACTTTTCAGAATTGCGATATACTTCTTTTAAATTTTTACAGTTTCCAATCTTTAGCAAAATAAAAATTTTACCAGAGAATATTATGCCCAAATTAGATAAATGGAAATCGAAATAAACTGACGTCGTAATAACTAAATAAAATATACCGTCGCTCGTTAAAGACATAATCTGCCTTCAAAAGCGGTAAATTTCCATTGAATAATCAATTTGAAGCGATTTCGCGTTGCATTTCACATTTATCAACAGTAAAGGAGATGTCGAAAAACTGCATGACACTCGATGACAAAAATACAATATATGAATCAATTACTGCTAGAAGACACACTTGTAATTAGACTGCAGATTTTTTAAAATTTACAAGTAATTTGAAAATGCAATATTACACACAAAATTGCATATAATTTGAAGAAATACATAAAATAATATCCAAAGTGTAGTGTTTTCTATAATATATATTTGGTAAGTGAAACAATTTTCTATAGAGGCTTTAGTAACTATTTCTTGAATTATATTCTCAAAGATATGCATTTACATAAAAATCCACAGTCTCCTTGTAATAAATGTGATAACGTATTAACGTTAATTAACTTTTAATAACTGTGGTCATTTTTTATTGGGGTTCTAATTTTTTGTACTAAGCATTATTAAATATCGAACGTGGTCAAGGTTTCATTTAAAAATTACTTGCCAAAGCATCTGATCAAACACGTGACAAGGATATCTTTGAGGATTTCTTTTATTCATGAAGATCGCAATAAAACGATAAAAATCTGATGTGGGAATATAGCAGATTAAATTTCTTGTTTTAGCGGAACCAACTTTTTCAGTGCAATGCAAACAAACCGGAATATTCGCGGAACGTTGAAAGAAAATCAATATAGGATACTAGCTGGTATCGGAAGTTCATATGTATTAGCAATAACTACTGAAAGTTATCCGCAGTATTAGTTTTCTATTCATCTTCTCCGGTAATTGATATAGGAAGTAATTGTGCGAGTGTATTACTTCTTTTACTCATTAATAGATATGCTAGATCTGTACCATGCTCAATCCAAAGTATCACACGTTATCATTTCCTCAATTTTATATATTTAATTTAAAGCTATATTGATTGAAATTAAGTAAAGTTTATGGCATAATTTTTGCTCGTGTATTATTGAGCTTCAATTTGACGATTTTTAAACAAACAATTTATGTTTAATTTTTTGAAATAATAAAAACATGGAGGAAAAAGCATATTTTCTTGATATCTGAAATAAAATTCATATAAAATGTTTTACTAACTGTATTTATGATAAAAATTACAAAATATGTTATAATTTCTAACTTTAAATATTACGCGTAATTCTCTTTTCTCCAAAACGAGAATCCATCGTGATAATGTAGTCATAAACTTACATCTGTTTTCATTAAATAATGTAATTATAATGCTTCATACTGATATTACATTGTAGTTAAGACAAATATTTAAAAATCGTTAAATCGATGAAATATCAACCTGCAGTTTTATTTCTTTCATCTGATTCTTCGTTTCTTCGTAACGATGAGAAAATATTATAGATCCTAATTAATATTTTCCTATTTACTTTACCGTCTAATTTACTTTGATAGGGGTAAAAGCGCTTCTATTAAGCTATTTGTATATTGAATTATACAAGTGAATTTCTTTCTAGTTTCTTTATGAATTCATAAATTCGAGTAACCACACTTTTTGAATTATTTCGATGCCCTTCGTAATTACGTAATTGTACAAGAATTACAGTGTGTTTAGAAACGCCGTGATCGGTGTAGACACTGTAAATATCCAGGACAAAATGTGCCAACGAACGATAATTGTATAGTGTTTCGCGATATCGTGGCTATAATTCAAAGGCGAACGAATTGCAAATTTTTTAAGAGTCACGTGCTGTTCAACTGTGGTTAAGCCCTGCAGCAGGTATGCGCCGATTTAAAAGTTGCTTTCCCTTTACCGTAAAATCTCACCAACTTTGAAATGTCTTAATACAAGTTTTTCCACGGTACGTAGGTAATCGTACTTTGAAACGAAAAGTTTCGTTCCGTGCTCCATCGTACGGATCGAACCTATTTCAGCCGTACTTCTGACCTCTTCTTGACCGCTTCCGCTTTGTTTTACTCGATAAATTTACTATTACTCTTATCTCCTTTTCTCTTGTTTTCGACTCTCCGCACAGTTTCAAACTACTTGCGAGCTTCGGCAAGATATGAGCCCGCGTACCAGTCAGAAAATCTCTCCTTTTGCGATGCAGTGACCGCTACAGTTAGATGTTAATGCTTTGAACTTAATCAACAACTTTGCAAACTTTTTTAATAGACGCAACATCTTACTTTTAACTCTTACTCGCCACGAAAGATTATTTTCTTACTTTCGGCGAGTATTTTAATGAAATTATGTTTCATATCACAATTGAAAATCTTTACACGCAAAATGCAAGATAATTTTATGACAAATCCGAATATCATTTTTTCTTTAGAACATCTTTTAGATACGGTGCTATCGTTACGATTCTTGAGATAATCAAAATCGTTATCTAAGGAAGCGTAAGTTTGATTGCTATAGCTCTTGAAATTATCTTCTTCAAAGTGGATGATTAAAATCATTATCATCATCATTTAATGATATATACATACGGATATATTGTTATTTAGTTTTTGCGAGAGAAAGTATTCAAATAATACTGTTAAAACATACTCTTAATACTAAATACTTATTAAATTATTATTCTACCAGCAGTATTTTTTAAGGAACGTTCGAATGGTTTTAAGAGATCAGATTAAACGTTTACAAAAAACATACGCCCCTCGGATAACATCAGTGGAATCTTTTATTTGCCTAACAATGGCTAGCAGCGTGCAGTTGAAACGGCGAACTCGGAGAATGCCAACTTGAATTGTTTGCATAAAGCCCGGCGCTAGCGATTGTTCAAAGAATTTAACTTTCGTTTTAATTGTCCGCAGAGGGACTGGAGTTTGTTTCGACCAAAGAAGACGTGGGGACCAGCTGTGGAGAAAGGTGCAGGTAACGGCAATTCGTCCATGGCGACCATCAAGATCTCGCAACCGTATAGAAACGAACCGCAAGAGAATTACATTTAATGATTTTAACGAATTCATCTACTTTTTAGACGATTCTAGTCACGTTAACGCGAATGTTAATCACCCGATCCAAGCGTTCAAGAACGCTCTCTTCCCTACTAAGTTTTTTTCTGTTAGGAAAGTTTTACAAATAGAGTGCGGATTTTTATGCATTTCTGTGAAACTTGAAGATGCAAAAATACGCAGAATGCATGTAACTTTCAAAAACTTCTAATTAATTATAATAATTTCAAAAAATATCTAAAATATAGAAGTTTCGAAATATTCGAGCCATACACAGGTCGAAGTAACTAATACCACTTTTTGAAATTTTTGAAATTTTAGCGAAGGTTCGATCGAAGTTTATCTGATATAATCTCATCATTTTTCTCTGCTCTTTGTTTCGTGGAATTTTTTCATTTTTAGGCAAGTTGCGTTTTCTTAATTGTATTCGTAGAAATATGAATTCGCATAAATCTCCGCTGTCTGTTCATCAATGATCTTTGTTGTATTCTCTTTCATTCGCTTTTGTCTGATGTGAAGCGAATTAAGAGCTTTCATCAGATAAAAGTCAGACTGGAAGTTTTAAGGAACCCGGCAGATTTTTCGGCCGAGAACGAAGAGCTACGATATATCAACACTTTCATATTTTCCAATACTCGCTGTAAAACTTGGGAACTCTGTTTTCGTTGAAACTTTTAAATTAATGCTCACGAACAACCGCGGTGGTAGCATCAACTACAACGAGGTGCGTGTGTTATAGCATTTCGCTAGCTGTTTCAAAGCAATGTTTTAATTTCTATGCCCATGTGAACACGCTAACGCGTACGAACGATATTAATGAATTTGCAATTTTTACCTGAAAAGAACTCATCGGTTCGTTTTGATGTTTCGTTCTTTGCATTTCAAACAGGGAATGTATCGGCAATTCCACTGGAATACCAAGCGTATGCAAAATTCGATATGCGTTCCGATGTCAACTTATTTTTTGCAGAATCCGTAATTATTCCATAATTGGAATGTGTCATCTAATTGGTCTCGATTTAATAACGTTGTATATGATAGAATATGTTAAAAATACAGTACTTGGATTTACAATGCCTTAATAAATGTCAACTTATTCTTTATACTGAAAATTTTATAGTCTCTCTATGTTGTTATATCTTACAATTTGAATGAAAAATTCTGATGAACCTTTTTGTATGATATATGGCTGACAAGTTATTGATAGAATGTTCAATCTTAGAAGTATTAATGATTTCCCTCTTGTTAGATTTAATAGTGGCTTATATTTCATACACTATGAGACGCTACGATGCAAAGACATTAGTTAAGTTAAGGCATTTAAAGTAGAGAAGATTATTTCAATTGAGAGACATATTCAAATATATATATATATATATATATATATATATATATATATATATATATATATATATATATATATATATACTTATATTTATATACAATGTATACAAATATTTGCCAGGGAATATTGCGGAAATAACAAATGTTGTGAAAATTTAAAAAATTCGCAAAATGTAACAAAATTATTTCGATATAGGGTCTAGCGATAACTTGCCAATTTGAGAAAAATGATAGTTATTTGTTACTTGTTATTTATTTATTATACAGTTATGCCAAAAGAATTGTTGGTAACAAATACGTTACGCAGCGAAACGATAGAGATGGTTTGTGGGACTTCCATAGGAATATAACACAGAAATAAAAATGCTGTTGCATCTGCAATACACATATTGCTGTCATATTGAATATAATTCATACATAGAATCAACTAACTGATTGTCATTCCTACAAATCTTTTTACAAAATTAAACTAAATAAATATTTCCTCTATACGAATGAAACAGTTATCGATCCAAGGTTTGTCCAATAATGTATAGAGTGGGTTGAACAAAATTTGATACACGAATTTTACGTGTCCGAATAATTCATAATCGATTATTTCGTTTTTTAAATCTACGGTTCTAATTCGCATTCTTTGAAAAACTAAAGCAGAGAAAAGATTGTTTTTAATTTACACTTATTTGTTATTTGGCTTTGAAACGAGTAATTGAAACAAGTGTAATAACAGACACGCAAAGAGAAAAGAAATCTGACCAGTAACGTTACAAATCTAAAGATGGCAGACTTCGAATACAAAATTCGACCTTATCTTTTCCATTTTGATCTTTCTTCCAATAATGAGAATAAATACTGTTTATATAAATCAGGATGCGTGTGCATTAAGCGTTTAATTTAAAAAACAAATGGACAGCTCGAAAAACATAAGAATGCAAGAATTCTGGAAAATCGAAGTAGAAACGAAATAGATCATGAGTAAAAGCGTGAAGAAATCGAGAAACATATTTCTTTATCTTTATCTCATCTATTTGTACTTGGATATATATGCACAATTCTGTACAATCACTCATGCATAATTGTAGCATTTGTAGTATAATTATCGAAGATATTTATAGCGTGAATTACAGTTTACAACATCGTTTTTAAAATTATCACCACAATATCGACCGACCAAATATAAAATTATCAATCTTAGTTTATGTACTGTATCAAAATCACAGTTTTCTAGCCTCTTTTTCACTATACGTGATACTTTGAAAATTTACTTGTTTAGTCCCCGATACTCGAGTGAGCGGAATACGAGGTCGACTTCAATTGCATGATTCGGCTGATGTGATCGAAGCGGCGAAGTTACTCTATACTGTATACAACTATACGTGGTCTTGTAATAAAGCACGGTCTGCTACATCGGTTGCATCCGAGCGTGTGCGGTAGTGTGCACGAAGGGACGACGTACAATAGTGGTGTCGCGTTATGATCACCGGTCACGCCGGTGGAAAAGTGGCGAATGTCGCTCGCATTCGTCCCGTGTTCTCTCCTAATTAATGCGATGGAACATCTCCGGTACAAGGAATTCCGTGTCCTCCGCGCGGCGTGGCAATATCGTGTGGCCGTCTCGACCGCTTGTACTCCGTCTTATGGGGAATGTCGGGACGGCGAGAGTGTGCGGCTTGCAACGGTGCGTTAATGAGAATTTCGCTCGATCACCGCCTCGATTCACAACGCGTGCCTCACCGGTTCAGCCCCGCAGCAACGGCGACTTTTTGCCCACGAATATGAACCCCTAAAATTGCCTCTCGATCCCTGAATTATCCTTCCCATGAATTTTTATAAGCCCGACGCGTTTCGTCGGCTGCGCGTTTCACAGGATCTGTAGACGCTTCGTATATGCTAGACGCGGGTATTTGGGAGACAAATTTTGAAGGGATCGATTCTGTTATAAGAAATCTGTGTTCCTTGGTTCGTTGGAGTAAGAAAAGTAATGGCATTTTTATGAATATATAGGGAATTTAGAGATGAACAAATGTGTAAAATACCCAATATTATGTTTCCTTGGTTGTCTATTATTCGAAAAAGATATTACTAGTATTCAGGTAATTCCTGCAATAAAAGATATCCAAGGTACTAATCCGATTGAGGCTGTGTTAATTTTATACGCATTACATTAAGTACTATGGAACTAATGATAAGCATTATACGTGTACGTAAATCGATTGTCTTATCTAAGAGGAAGAAACGGAAATATCATCTTGATAGTAGACCGATATGTATCTTTATTTCTACATAATCTGTACATAATTATAATAATCTTAAATCAACATTGTATATATTAGTTTATATCTAGTGAATTATAATCATTGACTATATAATAATATAATTGGGGAATTGCTATCTATTACACTCATCATGCACAATCACTTTTCTATCGGTACAATAAGTACCTGCAAATTTCAGTAATAACCGGAAATGAACAATCGGAATTGACAGTTTATTGTTAATGTATTAATGTCAATCAGTCAAAAGCATTTCTAATTTGACATATTAATTAATATTTTAGCGTTATTGCGGTATACCTGTCTGTCCTAGATATTCTCTCATATCAATAATAGGTATAATAAATGATAAATCGTAAATTAAATTGTTTACTTATAAAGGAATATTTATCTTTATCTTAAAATGTTTAGTCTTATCTTAAACTTATCTTAAAATGTATAATCTAACTGTCAAAGCAAAAAAAAGAGTTATTTGTATTAAAATTGTATATAACAGCTTGACGCTTCAAATTTGGATGATATCGTCGGTTGAAATTTTTTTATGATTTCAGCTGGATTCTACTAAATTCAATCGTTACTTTAATTAGCTAGAAGAATAATGATTGCCACGTTTGCTCAACTATTCATCTGCGATGCAGGTTGTTTAAAATTGAGATAAAGATAGTAGAGAGAAACTAAATTCAAATAATCGTGTTCATCAATTGCGTATTTTGAAACTGTGATAAATTGAATACCATAAGCTGTCTCGATACTAGTGCATAATGCTTATCAAATTATTTGACTTCGAACGCAGCTGACACCTCTATCAAGACCATATATCTTTCTCGTTATCGCTTAATTCGAAGACGAGGACATCTCTCTTATTATATGAATGTTTCTTAAGAAAGTAGATACATAGAAATCTATCTGCACACGAGTTCCAATCTCTTTATTATTAATATTATTATTAGTAGTAGTATTAAAAATCAGCCACACTTGCAGAAAACCAGAGAGTCAAGAAGCAAGGACGAAGGTAGAACTTGGAAAGATTGTTGCTGATAATAATTGTAGATGTTCCAAGTCCTACTTCAAGACCGGAAGCCTGAGAAAAAAAAACTGTCCATCCATCTAAAATTCATTAATTTAACAATGTCACCAAAATTGTATTTTTCGGATTAAAAAGAAATTATCTGGACAGAGTTCTTATACAATTGATAGAAAAGTAGAGAAAGATCAAAACCATTTTTCATCTAATACACAAAACATCAAACGCGCGATTTTGCGCGTGATCATGTAGCGTGAGAAACGCATGCATCCAATATTGAAATATTGCACCTGTTCCTAATTTCGGGAAAACCAGACCACGCCTCTACTGCCTACCATATGTGTCCTACTTCAATGTTCGAATCATTCCGCAACGCTTCAATCGCTTTTCGATGTTCAAAAATAGAAATTTTTAATAATTCAACTTTCATCTAAAACGTATGAATCTATAAATGAAAAAAAAACATACGAACGTAATGAAGATTTTGAAATGCAAGAGGTAAGTAACACATATATTTTGTATATTTAAGAACGTAATAAAATTTGCTGTCAAAAAACTTTTAAAGAAAGATGATACACAACTTTAATCGTTCCAAGTACCTTGTAGGTGTATAAATCTTATAGAAGTAAAATTTGCAGATTAATTAGTTTTTAAAAGGGATCAAACTTATATAAAGCAAAATATTGCTTTACTTTGGAAACGGAAAAATGATTTGATTTTAATTGACTTTGAATTGATTTTTGACAGTTTACGCAAGTTATTGATGAAAATGGCAGCTGCTTTTACTTTTATTTCTAATCCCCTACCTTTATTTTCAAATTCAGAATTCTATTTTACACGATTGATTTGTTTCTTCAATATAAATGACATCCTATCAAAAAATACTTTGTATTACTAAATACGCTAAACAGAAGTAAAACAATATTCTATTAATTTCCCTAGTAAATTCGTTCAATTCCAACAAACGCGACATTGTACGATATAAACAAGATCGTGAAAGATATAAAGATAGAGGGAAAGAGTAGGAGGAAGGAGAAAAAAGAAGAATAGGAAGTGGAAGAAAAGAGGTATTAAACAAGGAACCGGAATAAGGACAATCGGATGACTGGAAGGTAAGAAAAGAAATGCCGCGGGGTATAATCTCTTCACGATAACGAAGCAATCACTGTGGCTAGTTTATAACGACTTAAAGGAAAATTTATACCGGAGGAAGTCGTCTGACGCAGGTATAACGCGGCGTACGCCACGAAATTAGGTAACAACACCGATAACGTTGGCCAGTCCGTGTTGCTGGTCGCGTTGTTGCTCCTAAAGTACGTGTGTAACGCACAGACTAAGTCGCTGGTTGTATAGTGTCTTAGATACACGCGTCGTTAATTAATTTCGTTCGTTGCCTGCAGTTATCTATGAACTAGCAGCTCTTTTATTCGATAATCACGAAAACGGATGTTCTTTGTTAAGACGAAGCTTTTTCGCTCTCTCTTTCTATCTGAAAGAGCAGCGTTTAAGTAACTCCTCCTCTCGTATCTATACCGTGCCACGTGTCTAAAGAAGTAAGCTGAAACACACAGCGGCTCACTAAAGTATTAGAACACTCTTAGAAATTTCTTTCTCTGCGCACATGCACAAAACATTTTAAGATATCATTAACACCGTAACAGGACACAGCATATGGTAAATCTTATTAAATGTTGGTAAAATATGAAACATAAAAGTATAGAAAGTACCAGAAATTTATCGGAAGCAATGTATGGAATTGTTGAAGTGGTGATCACTTCTAAGAAAACTTTATGCCGTCGACAGCGTATAGACAGAACACTGCGTCGAAGGCAAACCATAAACAGTAAATAAGCGACGTTGGCTTCAGGGTTTTTAGTCATAGGATAACACTGCTAGCGTGCGGATTTGGATCAGCTCAATGATATTCCGACTTGTATTTACATTTCAGTATTTAAAGTATATATTTTCTATCTTACAATTTATCCACGCGTTCCTTTGTATTCATACACATCTAATAACCTCAACAGGAATAAAGATTGGCGCCTATAATGCAAGATCTTTTAATTTTAATGTTTATTAAACTCGGTTCATCTGGTCCTGTTATAGATAAGACAGAAGAGGGTCTTTCGAATTGAGTTTAGGTTTTGAATTAATATAAAGTTTTGTATAAATTAATTATAATTGCTACAACTATAACTAATTATAACTATATATTAGTTAATTATAAAGGGTTAGGTTAATTTTTCTCGCTGAATATTACTCTGTCTTCGTGTAAATTTGTAGTAGTCCTTAGTAAAGTGTTGTTAATAAAAATCGACCAAAATGTCCATATACTTATGGAGGATAATGTACGTTCCACGGTAAAAGATATTGTACCTATAAAATGTCGACAGTGTTAAAGAAGGGGATTCAAGAAAAGAAAGGAAGACAAGACTGCAAAAAGAGAATAAAAAGAGGATATCTGTGCCACAGGACAAAGAGAAGCGGTTGCCCGCTGGAATCGAGAGAGTAAATGGCGGAGCTGGCCATAGGCAAAAATAATTAGAAAACGATTCATTTATTCGAGACATTTCTCAGGTGGGTTAGCGCTCGCAATTAGTCTTTAATTCTCGTTAGTTTCCTCGTGTACTCGTTCGTTCACTCTTTTCGCACTGCGTTCGCGGTGTGGATCGTAGTCGCGGTTTGCTGTTAATTGAACTTGAATCTACTTGCGTTGGTAAACGAAGGAAAACCGTCGGACGAGAATTACTCCGTCGAAATCAGGTGGTGATTTCACCTGACTCCATAAGATTGGTTTCGTCGCATGTCAAGAGAATTTGTCAAATTTTGATTGATAATTCGAAAGAGATGTCGCGTGGTTATATATATATATATATATATGTTAGAAATGGTTGGCATATTTGAGATTTGAGTTCATACGGACAAAAGGTTTGATTTCAATGAAAATTGTAATACTATCATATTTATCTTGATATATCCATGTTATTAATTATAGTATTTTAAGTTTTAAAACATTTTAATCATAATCTGATGATCTTAAACAATTCAAACTCGATCACACTCTCTACTTTGACCAGTATAGCGATATTTTTGCACGAGGAAATATCCAGATTCTGTAGTATTTATTATAACGGACGGCCCGATCGTCGTTTTGCCTGTGTCTTGTGCACGGTCATACGGTGAAGACAAAAATACGTTTGTTCTTAAAACGTAGGTTATTTCCGTTTTATGTATACATATATATACAAATAAGATACATAGGTATATGTATTATCTTCTGGGAGATTCTTCACGGAAGACTTGTTGTTTGTCCGTTGCACATTTATGAAGCCACAATATTTTTAAAGGAAGAGACGACTCTAGAGAAGTCGCAGAATTCCTAAAATTTTAGGTATTACGTGGCCGAAAACTTCTGTGAATTTCTATGGTTGCGGTTCGCAGAAGGTCGAAAACCTCGGCCTCGTTTTATATCGCAAACACGTTTCAAAAGCGAAAGAATAAAAATTACCGACTAGAAAAGCAGTTGCTCTGTGCGAGTAATATCGCGATTCGCGACGTAGACGCGAGATTTTTGTACGATGGAGCAACAGAAATGTAATGCAAGTATAATAAAAGCAAAATTATTTTGAACGTCAACGAAACTTTATCTGTACGGCTTGTACAATGGATCGAGTTCGTGCTTTGTAACATTTTGCGTCAGATTAATATAGTCTGAAATAATTTTGTAGCGCATATTTTGAAAAGCGTTGTAATGATGAATATGACGATAATAATAATAATAATAATAATAATAATAATAATAATAATAATGATGATGATAATAGTGGTAGTAGTAGTAGTAATAATAATAACAACAACAACGATAATGTCTTATTAAAGTGATATACAGTTTGATACACTGTTATGAAAATTATACCTAATTAGTACACGAATGATGCGATCAATGTAGGAAGAATTGTATTAAACGAATAAAATAAAAGATATTTTAAATAATTTGTTCGAAAAATGTAATGCATAAAATTAATTAGTTTTTAGTCGCTTGTGAATAAGGCAACATCAATTGGGGGAAAATTGAATGATTAGAAAAAATACTGTTTGTTACTAAGCGTTCGACTATTTTGAAAATTATTTTTGTGAATCATAAAAATCGTAAAATTATAAAATAGTAAAATATGTGAATCAGTCTTACAATTAGGAATAACCATGAATGTGAAAAGAAACGTTGAAGAAAACAATTATTACTGAAAGATCTTAATCATAAATTACAAAGAACCTTCATATCTCTTTTCTTCGTTAATTAATCAATGCATATATATATATATATATTATTGAAGTTATCCTTTCAATAAAATATATCAAACAAACGGTTTTACAACAATGTACATCTACTTCAGCTAAATTTACTTCAAACATATGAATTATGTAAAATATTTCGTTTTACTTCCTACAGACTCCACCAATTTGAATATTCGTGTCCGCAGCATTTGTGAATTTACGTCGTTTTAGAAAGTAACATGTATAAAATATGAATATAGGAGGGAATATACTTCGTCTGGCACAAAGTACACAATATTTTGCGGTTCTCCATCGAACAGGGGGTAGGTGGAATCACACGTTTCGCGCTCTTTAATTAAACGTAAATGGCGCGAGATGTTCGCTTCTCCCGTAGAATGTGGCTGTTGGCAAGGGCCGATGAAAATGGTCGCGTCGTCTGACATTAACGTTGGCTCCTTTGATCCGCGAAATACGGCATTTTAGTTCACAACGAAACCTCCCATTCTCTGCGTCATTTTCGAATCTGGGGCTAATTGTAGCTTAGCTGACGTTGTTCCAAGCCACTCTTCCATTAACCGACCAGTACAGCAATTAACCGAAATTTCTACGAAATTTCATGCGCCTGTCTCAAAGGACGATTCGAAATTTATTATTTCCATTTATTATGTACACTGCACACTCGTTACCGTGGCTTTCTCGAGGGAGATTTCCTTTTCTCTTCCTTCTTCTAACAACTCCCTCTCTGTTTATGTAATATAAAAATATATGAATTAATGGCAAACTAGCAACGAAAAGCGATATTTACTATACGTTTGTAGAATGAAAAGCTATATGTATATATAAAGCTATGTACACACCTCATCCACAGCATATTACAATTAAATAAACGGTTCGTCGAATCGTTAACATATTTTAAATATTATTATTAGAATCACTCACGATAGTCCCACATTAGCAATTCGGTAAAATCTTGTCTATTTTATCCATATATCGATGAGCTGCTCAAATGGAAAATCTACCCCATAATTTTACGTTTCATTTATAAATTTCAATTCTTTTACGCCGAGTAATTCTTAACGATATAACATTATCACATCGTAACATTCTAAATCTTCTTGAGTGTTTCCGCCTGTGTTTTTGTGACTAAATTACACTGTGTCAAAAAAGAGCATGTGTCCATATACTTTTAAGCGGTAGTGCAAGGTTTGCGAGTATTTGTCCGTGTATGTTGGCTCGCCACCTCTTTTAACTCTCCCATCGGGCAACAGTAACAAGCTTACCGTGCCTCTTTCGCCTGCGAACGCGGGCATAATGGAAGATTTAAATTTGCAACTGGGGTTACGCACGCGTGCGAATTTGAATTTGGATCTATTTTATAATCCGGGCTATTAAAGTTGTCGCTGAATTTGCATTCCCCTGGTCTCTCGCATCGCCTCTCCGGAAATTTTTGGCCGGAATGGGAGCCAGCAGCGTGACGGAGCGGCGAATGAAATTCATGAAAGCGTTGCCCGTGGCCCCGTACACGTACGTAGGTACGTTTCCACTGGTTATTGTGTAGACACTAGCTAGCCGCCAGGTACACTTCACTTCCAGCTTTTATTTCTCCTTTTCCTTTTCGTTTTACTTTGCCCGGTTTGGCTTGGTTTGGTTTAGTTAATGTCTTGTTTCTCTTTCCGAATAGAGGACAATATTTTTACTACAGTAATAAAAGTATACATACATGTACATTTACCCGTTGGTAATTTCGGCTAGATAAGAAATGAAAGATAATCAAGTGCACCGGTGAAAAATGTACTGTGTAAAGAAGCTGGAGGTAGCAATTTTGAACGCGATTCGTGGTGGAATTGAATATGGTCGCCCGGGGTATTTGTTGGAAATGTTTGAATAAGGCTGAGTACTTTCGGAAAAATGAATCGGACGGAGATCGATTGGAAATATTTGCGGTGTGTAGATTTCGAGATTTAAAGAAGACATAGTATTACATGCTGAGTTACAAAGGATCCGGTATCGTATATGTTGTTTCGTTAATAGAATGTAAAATGAACAGTTTACTCAATATGTATGTATGTTGCTCTTTATTTGTGAATTTATGCAAATAAAAATATGACTTTTACAAATTTATTTCTATCCACAAATGTACTTAAACATGCTGGAAAGCAATTATCATATGATTGTCAGTATTTTTGAATTAATTAAAAAATAGAGGATGTTTCGTAGAAATTTGCAGTTTTTCGAAGCTTTTTCAGTTTTATAGGAATTACGTGACAAAAAGTTAACAGAAATAGAAGTTGCCGGCATAAGGCGCGTTGTATCTGCCATTTCTTCGATTTGTCACACAATGTTACCTGTCATGCCGTGTTATTCGTATTCCGATCAAATTGTCCACTGGATACGATGAATTCAACAACGATCGTTATCTCTTTCATCATGAATTTTAATCTCAGCGAAAGCAAGTGGCGTTATTCGATAGTTGTGAATCTATCACAAATTGTTAGGTATCATTATTGCATATGATTTGAATTTAGTGACTTATAATTGCTTTTTCTGTGACAGCACACTAATTTAATTATTAATGGGTTTTAATAATCCCTATAAACTCGACTCCTCACGCTGCAAACAAGTTAATATATATGGCAATTAGAGTGAGCGATCATTAAACTACGAAACCATTTTGTTGCGTTGCATGTGATGGAAATACTAGTTGAATATTAAAATGCGGTTCCATTATAACGATATTTGTACAAGATTGTTTATTAATTAATGTGTCTAACAAAGCTAAATCAAACTTTGGCATTTAGCATTACATTTATTAACGTTCCACGGTATCAGAAATAAATGCAAATTTCGTTTCTCGTGACCACTATTTCGCTATAATTTCACTGTGTTAATTATATAAACGAATATGATATCCTCGTCGCGGTTTTATTTTAGGGACAAATCGGTAGCAGCTTTTCTAATGGACTAGATACCGAAATTAAGGTATCTTTATTGTATAAAGCAACAATAGGTTAGATACAAATCTTTTCAATGCGTCGCGTAAATAATTTTCGCATAAACAAGTACTCGAAGATAATTTGATTAATTAATTGTAAATATTTAACTGATTGAATGTGACGCATTAAAACGTACGCAATAATTGGTTGAGTTCTGTGTAAAATATATAGCTACGCTAAGAGCACTAAATTCTGATGTTAGAAAGTAATCGTTCATAATTTTAACATAAAACAGTGTTAAATTTCATTGCTCGAGTATTTTCAACTTTCTGTTAGTTACTGCTGAATGTTCTTTCTCTAAGTTTAAGTTTTATTGGTCAACTCAAATAAAATCGGTACGACCTTTAAAAAAATTATATCGTAAAATACGTATAAAAAAGTTTCGCGACTAATGAGTTATACGATTGAAAATCAATGACCAACTTTTTTCCAATTCTTGCGAATTTCTGTTAAAGATCCGTCTTCCTTATTCTTTCACGAAATTCGACGAATTAGCAAGCGGAAGTCGATAAATCGTCGTAAGCAAACTTCAGATAAAACTGTCAATTGTTATAGACGCTGAAAACTTTGATTGTATAAAATTTTCAATATCCGAATCTCAAGTTAATTTCCTTATTAACTTCTTCCTCGTTAAGGAAAAGTGGAATATACGCGCTATTTTTATAACAAAAATAACTGATTTACATTTGTGTACGCTTTATCGATTTTATGAAATAAAAATAACGTGTGAAGATTTTTATTATATTGGTTCTTCGATAAGTCTCGACCGATTTCAGAATCTATTTTTGGGAAAAAGATATAGTTTCTACTTTGAAAAAAAGATCTATCGATATTTTGATACAGATACGAATTATAGAAATTTTATATAAGATAGATATGAATCATAGTAAGTAACAACGTAGAAAACCTGGTTTCAACCAAGATGAGCGATCCAAAGGTTAAAGTCAAAGCCTTTATTGTGCGTCGAGGCAGGAGGTCCCACGAGTGCAAGACAAAACTTAGAATCCTCTTTATGTTAGGCACTCTTGAGAATAGATTTATGTACTACTTTGCAAGTATTTGCTTAATTTTATATATAAAAGTCGTAGCGAATGTCTCTATGATAATTCTATTCTAATAGAATTCTGTTTAATTCTAAATTCTCATCTCTTCTGATCGTTTGTTTATTATTCCACTCTCGGAATCTTATATGTATAATATATGAAATGAATATGTATAGTTGGTATGTTATTATAGTCCTCCAAATATTAGGTTTTGAGAAGTTCCATTCTTCCCCTTAAATGTTATCAATTTTCTATTATTCAGGTTTTTAAAATGCAAGTCTGCATATAGGGTAGATACAAGTGTTTTGGATAAACAAATTCGATAGATCGTAATTCTACATTACGATTATGTCCATTTCCTATTTTGACTCTTATAAAAGGTATAAGTAAAACAAAATAATAAAAAGAATAATAAATACTTTGTCATAAACGAATTTTAAGCAGTTGGTAATTTAATGCAAACAAAATAGTCCAATTTTCATTACAATGTAAGTACAAAATATTAAAAAACATTAAAATCTATTGATATATTTAAATGAAAAAATTTGAAAAGATACGCAATCACATTTCTTACATATTCAGTTAAAGAGCATCGCTTCATTTCCTTAATAATTCTTTTTAAAGGAAAAACAAGGCTCTACAAAATCGGTTAATAAACAATGAACGATGACATGAAAGGGCAACTGATACGTTAAATAGATTTACTTGTCACTGACTTCCTTCGATCAATTTTGAAACAATCCTCGGAGGTCTCGCCTCCATCCATCCTTCATGCGTAATTTGCCCCTCATTTTGACATCCGGCACTAGTTTCCTCCCTTCGAAGGGGTTAGTTTTGAAGATGTTTCAATCAAGACCTCCGACAGCCGGTTTAGGAGAGAAGGAGCCTTCAGAGAATGTCGACTCGTGAACAGAGACGAGAAGTTTCCCGTACTTCGAGAAGATGATCCCTAATGCTCATAAGTGTACTCTAATAGCGACATTAGCTCAAGTGATTTATTTACGTGCAAAGCAGGAGAATTTGATGCGCGCATTAATTTAGACGCTCCTCGAGTTCCGACTGTCTATGTTCCAAACATTTGCGGATATTTGTCTGCGTATTAACTAATTTAACAACAGTCTTCGTTCGAATATCTCACGAAGCAAAAGGATTTGCTCTGCTATTTTTATATCGCGTAAATTAATCGTTCTGTGGAATTCGTAGCGATTAAGAGGCGAACAATTTACAGTATTCTGTTACTAGTAGAATCATCGTAACTATAACTATCCTTTTCTCTAATTTTCATCAGAAATTTGATTTTGTTTTCATTATATTTTGTAATGACTTTAAATCAAGTGCAGATTGTCATATAATCTATTCATTAAATAATCGATGTACGATAGGTTAGAAAATCGGCTCGTAATAAACAGGTCGATGTATAATAGAGTGTCACAATGTTCGGTGCGTGAAATAAAATTAGACATGGAATACGAACCAGAAACTGCAGTAAGATCTCGTTTTACAACGAGCTACGTTCTATGCAAATCGCATCGTCGTAAAACGAGTAGCAGGATAGGTATTTATTGTTGGGTCGCGGTCGAACAACGTGAAATTCTTCTTCCTTGGGGTTGTAAATTCTGAGTTCACTACACTGGTGCGTGATTTTCGCACCGGTTGCCAGGCAAATTAATTTTGTACAACTTATTCACGACGGAGGCTAAATTTACGATGTCAGGCTAACTGTCATTTTTGGTCCTCTGTTATACGATTCCGAAATTTGATTCTTTCTTTTTATTACGCACCTAGAATACGATTCGATAGAATGCAAAAATATTTACATCAGAAACTTCGCAAACAAGCACGAACTTGGTCTTAAGCCAGCTTTGCCGTACAAAATTGAATTTTTGGACGCGTGTAGCAAATACGTTAGAGGTTCGTAACTTCCATATCTTCAACGTTAAATTAATTAATGTACAGCCGATTGTAGTGAGGTGAACATGGTAAGTAACTTATTAGTTAATATATTTAATGAAGTATCCGCGTAGAATAACTTAGACTAATCTTGAAGTAAGGGGTATATGATTATAACATTTGTAATTGTGGAAACGATAAAGAGGAAAAACTGTAATATGTTCAAAGAAGTATGAAACGATATTCTAATTTGTTTGAGACACGCAATTATAGATACGTTATCTAACGAGATGTTAAGCTTGTATTTAACTTAAGCAATTATATATAAAATTCGTATACAGCGTTTGAATATTTTTATAGTCATATATAAAATTCGTTGTACAATAAAATACAATTAATTACACTTGCAAAATAAATGATGTATAAATAGTTTGACATAATAAAGAACTACTGAACGGTCAGTCACACACATTTCAATGACTTGCGAAGACGAGTCAATAAACTCAAAAATACTACGATATCCAAATAATAAAGTACCGTTCCCATAGTACGTATATATTAATTTATACTAATAATATTTCTCTTAATAAAGGTTTAAGGTATCTTCAACTTTGTAGAAAATGAATGTATATTTTTCTGAACACGAAAAAGGACACGATGAACTTTTAAAAGTTACAATAAATGTAAAATGATTTCTTTCTTCGATGG
The DNA here is from genome assembly GCF_905332965.1 of Bombus pascuorum. NCBI lineage: Eukaryota > Metazoa > Arthropoda > Insecta > Hymenoptera > Apidae > Bombus > Bombus pascuorum. Next base: position 158,378 of record NC_083498.1, read on the forward strand.
TAGTTTTTAAAAATTATTTTAACAAATTAAAAATTAAATCTGAGACTCCTCCACATTTCACGGTAGTTGGGTGGACATGGCCCTTCACCTACCTTTCGCTGGAAACTGGAAGTAGTCGGCGGGTTGTCACATCACAATCCTATGGGAGCTGAAGATTTCGCACGGGATCTTAATCTGCGGTGGAGACAGTTGTAAGCTGACATACTACTTCTTCTGGCATAAGCTCCAGATCCTACGCTAGATAAAGAAACCTAGAGAAGGGATCAAAATAAAATATTCTCTCCGAAGAGACTATCTGGCACACAGATGGCTTCTTCTATTCTTATATTCTAAGACTCTCAAAACTGGAGCCGGAATGTAAGGCGAGAATCCAAGTTTAAGGCTAACACTTGGCCTGGATCGTCACGTATCAGTCTCTCAGATAAACATATTTGCAATTTGAATCTGTGTTAAGGTAAACTTGAACAGGAACTACGAGAGCAAACACACCTACGTTTGTTGCGTTAGTTGGGTCATGTTTACAGTTCTCCGCAATCTGATAGAATTCAAGTTAGTGAAAAACTGCATGCTTGTCTTCGAGTGGATATCTATTGGGAATCACTTCGAGCTATTGTATTATATGTTAGCCATGTTATTTTCAAATGTAGTCGGGTACCAGGTCATTCTTGAGAACGAAGTAGCAAGTTTATAGTTTCTAACGTACGAGACCAGGTCATTTTTGTATCGTTCAAGACGCTGGAACAAACTAACTGTCTCGAAAAGGAGCATTTAGGAGATCGTCGTTTTAACCAACGGGACATATCCTCGCTGAGTTCTGGAGTCTTGCGTCGGACACGAGGCATGTAAGAATCCTGTGGTGATATAGTAGTACCATAACAACTATGACGTATCGAGGCAAGATACAATTGCGTCTACTTGTGAAATTGGTGATGGGACATTTGAGCCTCCTTCTGATATAGTGATGCAATCGATGTAATTGATGCAATTGAGCATCAACAATGGACCCACATGAACCAGATACAGAGAGCAGCAGAGAATCCTCTCTACCTAATTCTACGGTGCCACCAACTGATAGCCGCAAGATCAAAGATCTTGGAGGTTTACTGGCTTGACTGGCACTCAGAACTATCTACAGTCAGAAAGCTTCATCGTTTCTCGTAGGTGGCCTCAATACCAAGGAAACCCAGCAACTAAGATCGTCTCTGGAGTGCAGATACGACGATTCAAAAGGATCGAGTGCCTGGGTATCTTATTTTTATTAGTAGTGGTATTAATACCATCAGGAGAACTTAATTTTGTCTCGTTTTTTATTATGGATCTTTTTATTGGCAAAGTTGGATTGAAACATTATAAAATTAAATTCCAAATACACGATTTTTTAATCAACCAATTCTGAATAAATCTTCGCGTACGATATGCGACAAAAATTTGAAATTTTTTGTGATTTAATAAATTGGACAGAGAGATTGAGGTTATCGTGGTTGACCTGTAACCTCCCACTTTGAAACAAAAGAAAAGAGTTGTTGTTTTTACCAAGGAAATCTTCTACGCGACGCAGATGCTTAATTTCCCTGCGGACAACGAGCTTTAATCGCGTCAGACGTTGAAGCACAACGTCCCGTTCTTTCCACGTTCTCATTACTAAGAAAATCAATAGTTAAAAAATAGGGGAGAAGAAGAAAACGAGTACAGACAGTGCAAAACATTTCAAGTATTTCCACCGGTTTTTATATTACGTTCGATGCTCAAAAATGGTAAATATTACTTTCATACTGAATCGCGAACATTTCAGCGATAATGAATGACATTCGGGGAAAAAACTGAATAGCCATAAATCGTAAAATCGACATAGAGCTCCAGCTCGACGTTTGCTTCGACTAATTTAAAACGTTTCAGTTAAACTATCGATCGATTTTGAAATGCGACTCTTTTCAAAGTGTCAGGCTCGCGCTTTGTTGATACGGGGCGTAAAATTTCGCGATAATATTTTTTTTTCTCTTGAAATATCTGAAATAATAAATACCGTTTTGCTCTAAACTATACATATATCACGTGATTTTTGTGTTTGGTTCGTTATTAACTTTCAATTAGTCGATAACGATAAAATTGATTTTTGAAGCGTTTCTAGCGTTTAATAATCTAAAAATAATGAATTTTATGAAAAAAGTTATAAAAATAAACGGAATTAACAATTTACCGTGTTGAAGCTACCAATAATAGCAAGATCATCGACATTTTATGCACGTGTATTATACTCTTATTGTGCTGTCATTTAAGACTTCACTTTAAATATCATTATTTCTTCATTCTGATTGAAAGTAGTCGAGAGTTCAACATTGGAGAAACGTACATTTTACATATAAATCTAAATTATATAATAGAACTACCGATGGCGAATAACTGATAATGTTTACTATTCATTCTTTTTACCCCCGTATGTTTTTTATCTCTTCGGCATAAGGGTGAAAAGTAAATTTCAAGTAAGTTAAATGAAATCAATGAGAAAAAGATATCGTTAGGATCGATAAAATATTCATTTATTCAAAAAGTAAAAATGATAATACGAAGAGACATGCAAATTCTAGATATACGAAAATCCTAGCGTTCTTAAAAATCCATTCGACATTGCTTCGCGCTGCAATGTCCGTGCAAGCGATTATATGCGTTTAATTAAATACTCGGTATTTATCGATTAATTACCGAGAGACAATGGGTTGCGACAATCCTATTTTCTACTAGGGTTGATTAAACCGCGGTCATGGGTCAAAGAAGGTGCTCCGTCTCGCAAGTCTGGTTTACGTCGGCTTCATTGTTTAAATGTCACGCGTATAATTTTAATTCTCGTCAACTGTAACGCCGGACGGTGAATCAATAACCGACGATTGCCCGTCCACCGGTGCTCTGCGTCCGTGAGAGCACGTCGCGGAGGACAAGCAGCAAGCAAGCACGGGCGACAGGGGCGGAATGAAGCGGAAAGGGGTTGGAAACGCCGAGGTAAATGCGGTTGCCATGAAGCGAACGGCCAAGGGAATCATAATTTGGGATATCGTGTTGAGTTTAGTTGCAACTTGCGTTCCCTTCAGAGCTTCGATGTGACATGAAATTCGTAACTGTACAAAAAAACGAAAAATACTGGAAAAGGACTAGAAAGGGCTTAAACTTAGTCCTCACTGAAGCAACAACGAAAAACTTTTTTTCTCGAAAATGTCGCTGGTTGTTATTTACAATAATATTTCTCCATATCCCTTCATACTTTTGTTGCCAATAACAAAATTTGCTGTTGTTTGTTTCCGATAAGGATAAAAGAAAAATAAGCAACACGCAGCGATACATCGCCACAGGAACAGATGTTCCTTCGGTGTATACATACTTGTATATTACGCTAGGAACAAATATCGCTTTAAAATCGCAATAGAAACCAAATATTTCTCTGAATATTGCGTTACTTCAATGTGGACAAAATGTTTCTACGAGTTGACATTTATTGGATACCGTTCGAAATATACAGCAACAATAGGTATCAAGAGGTTCCTCATTGTAGCTTCAATGAAGACTTCAGCTTTAGGTTCTGCGGCTTGGTAGATATTTTCTTTTGATACAGCCAAAATGAAAACGATGTCGCTCAATATTTCGTGAAAAAATAATAACAGTTCATCCACAACGATGCTTGGCGTTTTTAGGGAAGATAAACATCGTTCTGTCAAGAGAAGTTCAGGTTTTTTTTGAGGAACAAAATGAGGGACGGAAGTCGCGCTCCCCTATCCGTGGGTATCGGTAATTGAAAGAAAGCGTTGTTAACGACCAGATAAAAATTTGTTAAATGCAACCATTCGTCGAAATGAAACCATTCACTGACGATTAAGATGACGATGTGTTACGACATTTAAAGAAAGTTATCTAACACATAGTAGATTTAAAAACAGGAAATATTATATATAAATTCCTTCATCGTAGCAATTATTCTATGTCTTAATAATTTATATTTCCTCTACGACGTACGAGTTCAACAGTAGAAAGGTTAATAATCGTTTAGACTGCGATTCCCAAGATTTTCAATCGATTAGTCTATATCAGAGCTTTTAAAAAGCCAAGAGATGCTGAACATCGGAAACATTATCGTGAAACCGGCGAGTGTAATAATTCTTATAAAGCAGGATCGGACGGTCGGTAGATTTTCCGGTTGCTGAGTTTATCCGTCTCTATTTTTTTCCTTCCATTATTTCATAATATGGAAACCTCTGTCGAGAAACAGGTAGACTATATTAAATACGAATAAAAAGATACGAATAGGAGAAATATTCGGTAATCCAAATAGAATATGGTACGACAGATTGACCGGCGGTTCGGTAAATAGATTCGAACCGAAGCGACATCTATTACACAGCAAATTACAGTGACCGCAATTAAATAAACTGCGACGTTGCCTTGACGGTGTTGGAATACCTTAAATACCACTGGAAAATTGCGATCCGCTGGTGGGCATTAAATCAAACAGCCTGTTCATGGAAAATTCGTTTATTTAGCCACGTGGCGTGGACAGGAAAATCGCGGAACGTTTCCACGCGTCGTTAATCTCGGCTCGGCTCGAATCGCGTAGGAACAATATGGTGGTAGGCAATTGGAGGTAGTCGGAAGTTGGTAAATGTCGTTGAAGTTGGCGGTGTAGGAACGGAGCGCACGCGGTTAGCGGAGTTGCCACGGAGCGGAGGCCCGGATGGCCGGTGATACCCGGACCGGACTCGACCGCGTTGCGACTCTTGTATCAGAGATAATATCTCGCTCGATTCCGAGTGGCCGCACTCGCAGTCACGCGTTGTGCTACGACCGACACGCGCTAATTATGCAAATGAGTTTAGGACTGGCGCGGGCCGCTGTTAACGAGCGATGCACGTGCATTCACGTTCCATCGAGCGGAGAAACATCGGGTTTACGCGCAGACTACGACACGCGTCCACGATACGTGCACGCAACGTCGCGTCGTTGTCGTCGTCGTCGTCGTCGCCGTCGTCGCGAAATCAATTTTTCATCCGGACAGAAGTCAATTTTCAAGTTGAGGAAGAGAAACTTCCGGAACGTGACGGCGTGCTAAGAGAGAAATATCCCGGTCATTTCAGTAAACGAGAGTTGGGCATCGTTTAACATTTTAGATGTGAAACTTTTACAATGATTAGATGTATTTGTGGTTCTTTGCGATTCTATCGTGTTCTTCCTAGTTCGTTGAAGCTCGGTTTCCACGTTTTTCAGGTCTTCCCTGAACAAACGAACTGGGATGTTCGCAACGTTTAGTAATGATCACGTCAATCTAATAGTTGATTATTGATAAATGCAAAGCGTCTAAAACGAAAAAAATTTAACAGAAAATACATTTTGATTGTAAATGCAGAAAATTATTATAAAACTACAGTATAACGAAGGTTCTTCTACGGCTCGTTATCAAGAAGAGTACGAAGATTAAGCCGTTTACAACCACTTTACTTCAGGGTAACAAAATTTCTTCGCTGACTGTGTGCCGAGGTTCTTCGCGTATACACGACAAATCGATGTGTTAAATGAGAATGAACGACTTGGAAACCTTCGACTTCGAATCTACCGAACATTCTGCCTATTAAATTTTATTTCAAACTGAGATTAGGAGGATTTAAAAAGTAATTTGAAGGAATTTTATCTCGCAACTCGACATCCGCGAAAATTGACGTTCGTCGACTCGCAACTATAGTTTCTACGTAAAAATGATAAAAACTTGCCTTCTTCGCGTATCTTGTTCCGTCTTATTTTTTGCTTCAGAATTTATCTAAATATATTTCCCTTAATTTTCCACTATTCAGCTGATGAACGGTCCATCTTTTAGCGATAGTATTCGTATGGCGATCATTTTGAATATTAGACCTTGGACGATATTTACATAATTGATATCAATTTCGGGGTGAATATTTTAAGCCCAGTGCATAGTAATAAAGCGACTGATCAATTTAAAGTCGATGATACGCAATTTAACCGCTTCAGATTCAAGTTGGTATTTATTTGTTGTTAATTCCGCAACGTAAATATCTTTGATACGCTTTGAGTAGCTGCGTAGAGGATTTGTTCAAGAATATTATAGCACTAAACATATAAATTATTCCTTGCTCTCTGTTCTGTTAGATAACGTGTAATAGTAGCTTGTGTTTATTTACTAATACCCCGATACTAAGATGATATAACATTTAAATTGATTAAATTTTAAATTCATTATGTCCTCATTATACGTGTAATGTAAAATACTAATAAAATAAAGTTTATTAGAGTTTTTCGATACATATTGTTGAAGTGGTCGCCACTTCTAAGAAAACTCTACATCTGGTCTTTAATTTTCTCAAGCATTGAAGCCATCGACAGCGCATAAACGAAAGACTGCGTCGAAGGTAAACCATAAACGGTACACATGCAACGTTGACTTCAGGGTTTTTCAGTCATAGGGTAACACTGCTAGCGTGCGGATCTGCATCAGCTCAATTATATTTCGAACTTTGTACTTACACTTTAATGTTCAAAATATATATATTTCTTACCTTACAATTTATCCACGCGTTCCTTTGTATTCACATACATCCAATAACCTTAACACATATAACTAGTAAATGTCCTAATACTTGTGGCTTATAGCGAATGCATAATTTTTAATTATATATTTGTACTTTTTCCATTTGAATCGTTACAGCGAAGGAAAAGGAAGAAGAAGTAAAGGAGGACTAAAATACGATTTTTGTCCAAAGGTCAATAATTTCGTTGGTAAAGTTCCTCGGTGGGGAATTCATAGAATACAGGAACAGTTGAAATTATATCAGAGAATGTAATTGTATGAATAGCATGGTTAGACGAGATCTTTCGTAAATTCTGTAGTGGTATAAATCTCTTTGATAGAGTATGTAGAGAGGTCAGCGTAAATTAATATTTAACGAATATTGGATAGCATGCGTAACAGTATTTGCTTAAATAATGTATTATTATGTAAATCAACAAATTGTAGATATGTTGCATTAGTTAGAGTTAGAAAATAGGAGATAAAGCTTACTATACTAGCTACGTTATTCTTGTCGATTAAACGATACATGTGGCTTAAAATGGTCCGATTTGAACTGTTTAATTATGCTCAACGTAATTTATGAGCAATTATATATAAGTTGCAACTTGTTTAAACAGCAATTTCAAGAGTTTATAATCGAACTTTTTAATGTACTTTCAAAAGTAATTTTTTCAGTTAAATCAACTTCGCGTTCATAGTTTCAACATATTACGGTGGAATTAAAACAGAAAAAAATGCGGGAAAAGAGAAACGTACATTGGAGTCGTTCCTGTTTCGAAGTTGGCGATCGTAGGTTTTAATCAGAAAGTTTTTCTACCATGAAACTATAATAGCCCCTTCGTTGCTTTATAAATACTGCATCAAGCATGCAGACCGAAGATAGATCGTATATATTCATTTTTTTAAAGTTGAAAATTTCCTTCCAATTTCTATTCATCCTCATTATTGCTGCCTGATACCTTCGACAAATAACTAGGTATAAACATGAAATCCAAGCAGAAATGTGTATTATTTATTAAATATTATAGCGAGTACTCTATGATTTTGGATATTTTATATATTTTTGCATTTTACGTGCATTCTGTGCATTTTCGCATCTAAAAATTTCCTATAAATGCATAAAAATCCAGAATCTGATTATCCACGTTCTCATTTCCTTATTAGCTTTATATTATAAAAGGTATCGCACTAAATCCGTTACAATCATTATTAATGTCTCGCACAATCAACAAACCGAATTAAACGGCGTGTACCTTCGACATTTTTTCGTATTATTAAAATGGCGATATTGTCTTGTAGCAGAGATAGTGGCATACCCTGTATACATAGATAGACATTTTTATTCGTTTCTTTCGAAATTTCTTCAAACCTTGTAACTTTCTCTGAGCCACTCTGTTATAAAACAGACAGAGTTTAATAAATTCCGCGTTGGCTCGCTGTATTATACTTTCAACACACGCAAAACATTTAATGCTTTAACACAAGAAAGAGAGAGAGGCAGAAAGAATAACGAATGTTGTTAATTTACATGTTGTTTTTAAAGTTCGATATTTTCAGAAAGGAGTGTAAATACATTTATAATGTCAGTCTTATAATTTAGATTTTATCAAAATATCAGTGTCGGACCTTCGAACCGTATTATTTAAGGACACACTTGCTTTGAATATTAATATCCTTTCTTTGTACGACAACCTTTTTAATTCCGGATGTCAAATAAATTACAGTGAGTTAGCGTAATTGTAATATCGAAGCGACCGCTTTGTTAACGCTGATCCATTGTAAATGCAATAACGGCAAATACATATGTGTAACAGGTTAACGTGGTTCGATATACATTACGTAATTCACACTCCGTGCATGAGTAAAATCTTCATGCGCAACTAGCATATATAATTCATAGGATATCGCGGTTGTATTTCGGAATAAAATTAATTAAAAAATTAATTTAACTTTCGTCAAAAATTATATCGTTAAATTTTAACGTTTTAGTGTAATTATTAATCACGGTAATATAATTAGAACCGTACGTTAACTAGTATAATATATTATAATTATCGTAAAATATAATTAATTTTTGTAAGTTCAATCTTGTAGTAATCTTACTAACTTTGTTAATGATTACAATTTCATGGCGACTTTTTATACAGTGACATTTGATAATATGATTTTTGGTTCGATACTTTACTATAATTAATAAAATAGCGCACGAGACCCGAGTTCAATCGTACACTGCAATAAGAAATGAAAAATACGTCACAGAAAGAGCTGCTTTTGAGGAAATTCGAATTTAAGCTTTTACGACGCGCGTATTATATAATATTAAGTATTAGCGCAAGAAGTAGTAGTAAAGAGACTTCCTATGAATTAAATTACAGCGAATCTTTTACAGATTGCATGGCAACGATAAAAAAATCATATTCATCGTATTAAAATCCGTATCAGTGAATTTTGTTTTTAAACGCCAAAGAAGCTGCAGCATGAACAATGTAAAATCGAACTGAATGCGAACGATCGGAAATCAAAGGACAAAAAGCAGCGAGGCTATCAAAGGCTACAAAACAGTCTGTGAACGATGTTTGAATCATTTTTTACACCTTTTTGGAGCCTCTGTAATCCAGCTATAGTAATCCCGGTAAACCCATCACTGTATCAAGCTTCCATTAGTCAGCCAATCCCTTCCGAGAGGGTCCGAGTAAAATCTTCATGCACAATCGGGACGATATGAAGCCATCAATACGTAAAATTCAGCGATGGTCCGCGGGAAAGGGTCAGAGGGGTGCTGATTGCGTCCATTGAAACGGAAACGGGCACCATACTTTTGCCCGTTCGAGTCAGAAATCACCGATCTTGAAGGGGCAGAGTTGACGTTTCGCCGGCAAGCGTCGCGACGAGAACCATCCACCTAATTTCTGTTCTATCGACTGATGTGTCATACTTACTACCACTACCACTACTACAAGACCGAACGTCTCCGTCAATGTGGTGGCAGTTAGTGGTAAAAGCTGTCTGGGGAATGGACCGTGGCCGGTCGTTTTTCAATCTTTCATTTTCGTCGCTGTGGAGCGCCAATGGTGACTGAATGCCAGAAGAGACCACCGTAGGCTTGATTTCGCGCGACTCTATATTGACACAAGCGACAACGATCAATTCGGACCGAGAACTTCGAACGACCGCTCGACAGAGTCGAGTGGTTAGAGATCGTCGCGTCTGCTGATGTTCCCACACGCGGAGAAAATTATGAATACACGTATCGCTGTTGTATACCGAGGGCAACCGAATACAGAAAGGGTGTTTGCGGATATATGCGCGTATGTATACGCCTGTGCAAAAGAGAGCGAGAGAGAGAGGCAGAGAGAAAGGGAGAAAAAGGAGAAGAAGAAGAACAAAGCGAGTAGGGGGAAAAGAGACAGGCACGACACGAGATAGAATATAAATGCTGTGCACGACAGTCGTGCAAATCTATTCGCCAGATCCAGTAGCATTGTCAGAATTTAGCTCCTACGGTTATTTCGTGGTATGGGTTCCGGTTAAATGAGAATCTTTTATACATTCCGTGTACACCGTTTCCGTTACCCTTTTTTCTCCCCATATTTTAATTAATGGTAGGTTGCCGCGCGAATGCAACCTACGAGAAATGGAATCACGACGACCCACTCGTTGTCGTGCCTTCCTCCTCCTCCAAGCGATCCTTTCCCCTCCGTTCTCGCGCCTTTGAGTTCTTCGGTGGCGGGTACACGTAGTATACACACGGAGATCGGACGAATGCAAACGGTTTTACCTCTCGTTCCACAACTTTCAGTCTACTTGCCGTTTCGCTCCCTTCACGCACCGAAAGTTCTCATTCTCTTTCATCCTCCTCGCCGCTCCTCTCTCCGCTTCTTGCCCCTTTTTGTCTCGACATCGACGTTCCTCCCTTTCGCGGCTTCTTCCTAAAATAACGCGATCTTTTCATTCCCCTTTGCGGTCTCGTCGCGTTGCCACACGCTTCTCACCCGCGCTCAGGTCGTATTGGTTACTTTGCTGCGTGAATTCCGCACTTCGAAACGAAATTTCAAACTCCCGCCATCGCTTTCAGCCAACGCGTTTCTCCCTCTTTTATCTCTGTTTTTTTTTTCCACCTCACTGCCTTCTCCCCCCTCTCTCGCCCTTTATCCTGTGTCACTGTTACATTCGCAGCTTTCTCCGCGTTGCGTTAAAACGTTTGCGATGTCCAATATTTCTGCGACGATAAATCACAAAACGCTACGTTACACAACCCTTTTGGAAGAGTTGCGGGTGCACGACGCGCTTTTGATTCTCTCCACCCTCGCGACGCTACACGACGCAACACGACACGAGCTTCTTCGTGACAGCACGTGCACCCCACGGCGGTTGCAACGTGTCACGAACCGAACTTACGTGCTTACTACACGTTTTCGTCGCGACGCACCACGTCAACGCGTCCCAGCATCCTTTCAACCGATTCCCGTTAACAAGCTACTTATCAGACGCCGCTAAATCAGCCAGAATATTTCGTCGCATTAATATCACGCCTGTGACGCGATTCTCGGCTAATTTCTAACTACTTTTGGAGTATTATGCGAAATTAATTAGAAACTTACATGCTGGGTCTCACTACGTGATAATAATTTGCCAAGGAATAATAATATAGCGAAATGAGAAATTACGAGATTGTAACATTCCGTAACACAATTTTTACAATTTTGCGCAATAAGATATAAATCGCACCAGTTATATGTACGTTTTCGTCGAGTATTCGTCGCATGACGATCGTTGTATATTACAAATATAAAGTAACATAAATAGGAAAATATAGTAGCAAAATAATAGAATCAGTAGTTTAATCTATCATTTAGAAAAAATATTAAGCGACTCGCGGTATAAAATTCGCACGGCAGTGAACGCGTCAATGAGCAAGAATCGCTACTTATTTATTCGATTTTTGCCGTTCCACAGTATGGAGATTTTATTTCAATTTTGCAGTCTGAATAACTTCGTTTCGATACCCTATCGAGTCAACTATAAATAATTCGCAACAGTTCGGCTGAAATCTAGTATACGACAGACCGCCTATCTTGTGGTCGATATCGCTTTAATGCATACATAAACGTTTAATGACAATCTCGCTAAAGAAAAAACGGAATGGATGGAGAAGAAGTTATCTGCGCGGATGGAAGTTTGAAACGCTACACTTATCGAGATACGCAAGATAGTAGGTATATAATGTATGTTAGTTTGAAAGTCAACATGTATACGAGACGATGCTGATACGCGAAACAGTCTTTAACATCGTTTCGTTTCGAATACGCAGCTGAAAATGATAAATAAACGGTATATGAACTTGCGTGTAGCCTTTTCACCTAGGTTTTTATTTCTTTGTTCCACGTTTTTCCAGCTTCCGTATTTATGCTGCGTTGGTGATATTCGATGCGCAGCGTTCAATTTTTTACTCTGGAAACATCCGACGTCGATTACATATGGCGCAGCGTAGAAATTAAGGACGTTACGACTTGATGACGCGTACGCTTCATATTCGATACGTCGAGATACAATGTAATACAATGAAAATTCGTAAATTTGTGTCATCGTGTTCTAACTGCATGGATTTCTTTGTTCTCGGTAACGTGGAATACTTTTTAGTAATGTCAGTCGTAATGTAAATTAAATGGTTTTTAGATAAAGACAATGTTTATATCTATATCTGGTGTCATGTATAAATAGACGACTAAGCCTATATTATTTCGGTATAATTTTATTATATCCTCTGGCAGTCGTTATTCGAAGAATTGCACGACTATTGGAAATCAAATAGAAGCGTTTACTGACACGAGTTTGCACGGGAGCTAACGCGATAATCAGCCACTTCGAATTCGAGCTCGTAACGCGTATTTTCGCGATGGTGCCGTTAGAACGGAGGCGAAACGTTAGGTTTCACCGTGAACTTTCTCTGTGACGTTCCCAAATGCCGTCTCGGGATCGTTCGTGACGCGGATTTTCCATCGGCGCTTCGATTGTTCGCGTTTCTCGCCAAGGGAGCAATCTTATAACGTTCCTTTGAATAATCGCGCCAAGGGATAACGAGGCCACTGTGAATTATAAACCACGATGTAATGAGACAATCCCAATAGAAACATATCTCTACGATAAATTAAATTTTCTAGTGATACGAGCAGAGAACAGGTATCGTACGTTAGAACGTAAGAAGAATTCTGAGAACAACCAGCAAAGAAATCATTCAGTTCGTACAATATCGTATGACGTTACTTGTGTAAGTACAGTATATAAAAAAAAACTCATTTTTGACTCGGTAAATATCTAATTTATCGCTAAAACGTAACACGACGAGATTGTTAGAATTTATTTACAGGATACTAGTGACATACATGTTTTATTTAAGAGCGTCTATTTTTTAATCAAAAGCGACTTTGAGCTTGTTATCGAAGTACAATCTATGTAAAATGTATTTACTTTACTGTATAATTATCGGTGTTTTTTAGTTCATTGTCGCAAATGAATAAAATATCATGTATCGGTTGTAATAGTAGATATATACTTTATATAGGAGGTGAATACGTGTGGATCAGAATTAAATAGACATAGGTATAGTGTTATATACGTTCATCGTAGTACTTGACTGTTTAAAATATGGAAATGTTTCTCCCATGTTCTCTTTCAACACGCGATGGCTATAAGACCGAAAAACTCACTATTACTTTCCGACCGCGACACTTCAGGTCCGGACCATAAAACACTGTCGCATCTATTACAACTTCACCCTTGCTATAAGGATACCCTCGCTATAATTTTTAAGCTACCGAAATCTCATCGATATCGTTTCTCATGCTACGCTGATTTTATACAATATCAATTCGCCGCTTTCGATCATGAGATATTCAAAGTAAATCATCGCTTGTAATCAACAATATGAAAATTAAAAGCTTCATTTTGCTTTAGCGTGCGAATGTAGCTTTAAAATCTTAATTACTAGTTGCCGAATAGCTCGCATATGTATGTTTAAAAAATATTTTTTTACAACAAATACATTCAGTTACCTTATTTGTATTAGAGGTGAAAATACAGCGTGGGATTCAACGGAAAGAGAATTTGCCTAAAAAATTTCTGGCACAAGTTACCGAGTACAGAATTAACTGTGTTTTTTGATCTTCAATCGGTAAGTTTAAAACCGCGAAAAGTTGTTTGATTTCACTTTCGAAACCGCGATGAAGCAACAATTTTGAGGGAAAAAGTTTGCCGGTATCGTAATTCAGCGGTTTCGTGATTAACCGCGAAAACACCGTACGCAAACCAGAAAATTTTCACCGACGACAAGAACAGCATATACTATGCAGAGAATCGATGTTCCTCCTCGTTTCTCTCTGTTTGAAACTTTTTTACGGAAGGGTGTTATGTGCTGCGAGTTTAGATAGACTTTAATACGTATATGCGTAACAGCCGTAAATTATGAATTGACGAAACCGCGGACAATTCAACGAAAAATGAAACTTTTCTATCGTTGCAGCGAGGCTTGCAGCTCTGAAAGTTCAGAGCAGTTAGTTTGTTGAATAAAGCCGCCGCTCCAGAAATTACGACTGATTTCATGAAAAATCTTGTTCCTCCGATTTTCGACCGTTTCCATGGAAGTTTAGGCTGTAATGAAACTAGAAGCTAGGAACTAGGCGGTGATGTTCTCTCGCGACTTTGCTCCTCGATGACGCGCCATTTTTTAGCTCTACCCTCTGGTTCGGGCATAACGTTCGCATATATCCTAGCTGGTTTAACCATAAAACGTAAAACGAATACCGTGTTGCAGACGCGATCATCAACCATTCTCCTCTTTGTTCGTAAATAAATAACAAGCTCGAGCTGCCAGCGAACAGAGCGCATCTTCTTTTAGGGAGGGCCGATTTAAAACAGGGGACGTTAGCGACGCTCGATCGCTGCCCGATCAAAATAACCGCGAACCGGGTGTGGTACAATCACGCATTAATCAGCCAGTTAATTACTCCTGCGCGCGAATATCATTGAAAATCGTTGCGTGCAGCATCGATAGCTCGCGACATATCCAGACCGACGAAGGTATGTAGGTACGTATATATTGGAAATTCAACCTTCCGCTTGGAGATTTGTTGCGTTTAATCCACAAGAAAATATTAGGATTGTTGGCTATTAGAACTGGTTGCGTACACTGAAAATAGAAATGCTGATTTGCATATTGTCCGGTTATACCGAACCGAACGTTAGAAACGCGAAAACAAATAAAGTACACAGTATTTTATGAAATAAAGAAATTAACGTTCATTTTATTCTCTGCATCTTTCGATCTATGAAGGCTTATTATTAATCGTGATACGTGATATTTCTTTGGAAATTTTTCAATTCTTGTTTCTTTTAAATAATAAGATTAAATAAGAAGATTAAACGAGGAAGAAAATTGTATCGTTTTTAGCTACCATAGCGGTTAAACCACACAAAGAGCACGATATGGATTTAATAGGAAAATTCTCGCCGGTTTTTGTTAACTTTATCCTATAACAACAACGTTGTTACGTTAAGCGCCCGTAAAGCATCGACGTATGAACAAATGAACGTCGACGTTAGCACGCGATATCGTTAAATAAGTTACAACCTTTAATTTGTATTTAACATTGGATAAGTTTTAAACTAGTTTAAATACTTAAAAGCGCATACTTTGTTCAGCAACGATTTTCAGGCACTTCGGCGGGTAGATTGTAAAACAACTGGATCTCTCCAACAAATCCAATTTCCATTACGCAATCGGGAAAGGTGGTGCGGGAAGTTGAGAGGAGAGGAGGCGTGCGGTTTCTAGCGGAAGCCAACGCCGCCACGAGCGCATAACGGCGCATTCTATGGAATCTGTAAATTCATAAGCGGCGGAACATCTTCCGGCCGTGCATCTTTCTCCTGGTCAGACGAGGGTAGCTAGAGCGTTTCCTGAAGCGAATCCCCCGTTCCTTCTCGTTGAACGTCATCTCTCCCGATATCTTTGAACGGACGAGCGTGTCAGGGGCGGCTGGAAGTTCGCT
This sequence comes from Bombus pascuorum, assembly GCF_905332965.1. Classification (NCBI taxonomy): domain Eukaryota; kingdom Metazoa; phylum Arthropoda; class Insecta; order Hymenoptera; family Apidae; genus Bombus; species Bombus pascuorum. The sequence continues at coordinate 173,984 of NC_083498.1, forward strand.
TCACGACCGACCGAGGCGACTGTTGAGAGGGCGGAGGAGGATGCGAAACGTCACGGGCGAAAGAGGCACGGAGAAAGGGAAAAAAGCCATCGTTCACCATCGATTTCTCGAGGCAGGTCCGGGTGAGTGACGGTGGCATGGAGTAAACTCCGTGCTATAATTGAGTTCGACGTGGCTTGAAGAATGGCCGTACTACGATGCAACTGGCGCGTGCACGCGCGCACCTGCTCTCTCTCTCTCTCTCTCTCTCTCTCTCTCTCTCTCTGTCTGCACGTGAGACTATACAGGGTAGGGCGAAAATAGTAGCATGGCCAGAAAAAATAAGTCGAAACAAAGAAATGAGATTTTTTTCACACGAGACTTCGTTTTCGAGAAAATGGATATTGAAACTTTATCAGGTAGATCGAGTTTAGCTAACTAATTAGAAAGAACTATAGGAGATTATTCTAGCCGTGAAAATAAGTCAAAAGCCTGAAACAAAGCTTTTTCACAAGATGCTTTGTTGCTGAGGAAAGTAAATCTGATTTAACATCGCGCGCAAATATAAAACAGAGACTCTTCCTCAGAGAGTGTATTTCATTATAACATACCACCGATAAGGTTTTAAACAAACGATCAATATTTCATATATCTATCGATCCCACAAGAAGATAGTAAATATTTCTTTCGATCATTAGCTTGCCACTAGTTCGTACATTTCATTGATAGTCACGTATCGTTAATATAAATCGCGCAGTATTGTATTTAGTAAATCGATATTATACGAACTTCATTTCTGCAAGGTGTATACTCATTTTTGCCACTCACCGTATGTATGCAGTGGATGTTATTTCTGCAGGTAAGTCTGCACGGAGGGTGAGTTCTGAGAGACGAGCAGACGGTTGATGGCGCACACTCTTTTTATCCACGATTTTGCCACTCATCCCGTGACAGTTTAATTAATTACTTTTAATGAGCACAGACGCGCTTGATCTCGCACGCGAACACCAGCTGCTGCACCGACTACGTAATTCAACGTGCATGCGACAACGGAGGGCGCGCGTCTAATGTTTTCTTTAAGAGGTTGCCTCGGGTAACGAATTTCAGGTTATTCGTTGGAACCGCTTTCGTTATATTTCCACTTCTTTTTAATTAGTAGCGACTATTTCATTCGTTATTTTTCACCTAACGAGATTACGTTTCTTCGTTATAATAATTGACCTGTTAAAGCGAAGAATCGACGATTTATCGATGAGAAGGACAGAATTGAAATTCAAATGACGATGATGTCTGCACATATGGTTCGACAAAAGAATTTATATGCCGAGTCGTGAATAGAAAACACGAGGATACCGTTCGAACGAGCAATATCGTGAAAGTTAATAACGATCACGCACCATTTACAAAAACGAGACTTTTTCGAAATGGTTGTTCCATTTCGTTACTCGCTGTTAAAGGTAATCACCCCAGAATGGTGGAAAGAGAGTGAATGTAATGGGCCGAGGTTTTCTATCGAAGCTTCTACTGGTAATAGAATTGAGAACTTTGTATACGTTACTAGATATATTTGAATATTTAATGAAGTAAAATCTAGGAGCTAAACGTACCAAATTCAAGCTGCTGTATTCTCTTTTATATACATCGTAAATTCTATTTACGTTTAGTTGTAAGTGCAGACTTGTTATAAAAAAAAAAAAAAAAAAAAAAAACGGTCTAAAATAAAAATGTTCTATTTTTAAAAAGAAGCGAAAACGATATCAACGCTACAATATTGGGGCAGTTGAAGCAACGTTTACCAAAATAGACCCCACAGTAAATACTAAAACATCGAAAGCAAAAAATCGAATATTTTGCAGTCGACCGAGTTGCGTCAGTTTTTAAATAAATAATTCTGCATAACTATATGATTAACTAGGCTGTTAATTGCTAAAAAAAATAAATTTTCATGATATAGGCTGGGTCAAGTATTTATTATTCAAAATGAAGATAATAAACAAAGACAAATAATTATTCCGCTGTATGAACAAATGAACTTATTTGAAGAAATAAATTATTTCAAACTGATCTGTTTGTGGAATACATATTTGGTTATTTCAAATAATCATACGAAATAACAAATTATGACTTCTCATACATGATAACAAACATATTAATTGTCATGAATTATTTACTCTTAAAGCATCTCCGTATTAAAACAATTCGTCAAATAATTGCAGACTCACTAAATCATGGAAAATCATTCGGATGACATAGCAAAGGAGGAGAAGCATTATTCCAAATAAATATATTTTGTATTGAAAAATTTTATTTTAACGTGTCTATGCCTATATCTCTTTGCTTCTTGTTAAAGTATTGTAAAACTTCAAGTTCTGTCTAGAAATAAATTATTATCTTCCCGAGTACTGTATTTGCCTTTCTCTCAGGTTCGATATTAAACTTGTCGTGAATTTAAAACTCCATTTCCTGCGTGCAAGGAAACATCGTTTGAAGCATTTGAACAATTATACGATTTACGATTCTTCGATAAATATATCGTGCAATCGATATCTTTTATTTATTATATTTAGTCACTTCATTTAAAAGCGTGGACAAGAAAAAGCAACAACGAATTTCGTTTAAAATTAAGTAGAAACGACTAGAGTGAAAATCTACTTTTGCTACTACGTTTTCAAGATATGAGCTAGACAATCTCCAGTTGCGTAATAGGAGCTTCTCAGTATTTCTTTTCATATCTGGAAGACAAGATATTACGTATCCGTGGTACGTATCCTTCTCCCTTCGCACACTGTTTCATCCGACGGAACAGAATACGCGAGGGTTTCCATTGGCAAGTTTATGACACGTTTCCGAATAAAATAGAATTACTACTAAGACAGGATCTTAATATATTATAGATAGTAATAATTCATTACTCGTGATAAAAGGATTACGACGATGAACGGATAATAAGGGGCCCTTTGTTCTAAGTAACTAAAGAAACGCAATAAAACTGTTGTCTCTGATGACAAATGAATAAAATATGGTACACGATTATTCATAAACATATGCATATGTATGTGTATGTAATAACACGGATATGCATTATTAATCGATTTTTAATGATGCGATCTATGATCAAGCTGACGTCATTTGTAACAGAATACAAAATATTCTTTGCCTGACTGTATATTAAATCCTTTCTATTGTTAAGTATTTTTCAGAAAGATCTCAAATATTGAGCTTCAACCACATAATGCTTATACCATCCAAATATTCGCCAATCTTCAATCTCAACATTTCAATATGAAGCGTATATACTAACCAAACCTAACCCGAGCCGACAAATATTGACAATATTATTGATCGTATGCAGGCCCCTTAAGATTAATTTGACTAACGTTCACGTTAGGATTGTGTTCCACTGTGAATATAGGCTTCATAATCTTGCGAATGGAATAATCCACACGATTTAATTCACGAATAAGGCAAGCCCGTACAAAACCGTACAACAAGATAAATCCCTATGCTGTACTTACTTACATAATTAATTAAAAACCTCGACGGCTATTTCATAATTGCTTTCCACCACATTAAGGTACCACCTGTACCTTATATTTTCAAAAGTATATTAATTAATTTACACGAAAAAATGTATTATTATTTGATTTTAGATTGATTCTGCACTGGTTAAATGAATATTAAAAATACGTTCGTACAAGATATACATTCGTACAAGATATAGAAATCCACAGTCGCATGATATCGATGTAACGTCGATTGTTTTTCGTTTTGTTCAGTCTTCGCTATACTCTGTTTCCTGACGTTTGGCCGCGACGAACCTGAGCCCACAATTTTTTGGCTTTTACGCGATTATTTACGGCACGGCCAGCGTGTATTCACTTGACCGACTGCAATCAGCAAAACAACCGGCCTCCGCTTTCGCCGAAAAGCGGAAAGCCCCGTCCAGCTTCCTGCAATTGTCCGCGTTGTCCGTTAATTTTGTATCTTTTAATTCCTCTTTCGCCACGCACGAATATATATCTTCGTACTCTTCAACCTCGATTTTCCGTACACCTCTGGTGACCCGTGTGTTTCCGTGGTTTCACTCACGATCAAGTTTCGCTATTTTTCAACGCTCGTGTCCGCATTCGATTTTTGCTCGACAACTTGTCACGCGCCTAGTTGCTACCCAGCTAGGGTTTCTTTTTTGCCATTTCCTGACGAGAATGCAGCAAAGAGAACGGATGTAGGCTTCGGAAGTCGTGCAAACGGCCGAAGCATGCGAATGAAATTTCTTTCACGACTAAACAATAGTCCTTTGATGAGAAGAGCACTCGAAAGGTTGCTGTTGATGGCATGACATGAGAGTGGTGGTCGCATGCATATTATTGGATTGACGAAAAATGATGTGCAAAGTGATTTATTATTTATAAGCGGTAGATCCTACACTAATACATTACATAGAAATACCTCTGCGATTGTGCAGTCGTGTGATTTTAGTTTTAATCGAATCATATTTGAATTATATATGTTCAAATATTAAACTAATTCATGTTTAAAGTGTTATAAAATTACATGTATCGATTAATAATGAAATGAGTGCATTCAAGTCGCGGAATAAATTGAAAACAATGTAACAAAAATTTCAGTTATATTTAGTAACTTTATTAATTCTATTAGTTTAATAATTTCACCCTGAAGTAGCGAAGAATCACAATATCTATTTGTGAAATATAAAATAATCTTTTCCATTGTTTAGAAGTTTCATTTAATCTTTTAAGGTTTCAATCTATAATTAATTTCGCTCGCGAATGTGATTTCTGCAAATCAAATATTAAATTACGAATCGGGTTGACAACGATACGCAACGCGTGCAATGGAAAAACGTAAAACCGAAAATATACTAACCTGTTAATTTGACATCCAGTATTACTTTAAAAATATGTACGTTGAACTTTTGTTTGATATCGAATTTCAGATTGGATCATAATGCACATTTGGAAATATACAAATACAAAAATTTCTCATACAAATTTTTGATAAAATTTAAATCAGAGAAGTATAAATATAATCAACTATCTTAAGTATGTATACGGAAGGAACTCTTGTAATGATTTAAAAATTCATTCACAAACACTTTTGTTAGCAATTTCTTTCTTTGATTCAATATCACGAGGCACAGTATCTCTCCTCTTCTTACACTACGTAATTAAATTGTTATATTTAAATTGTATCGATTGATCGACACACATGTATCACTGTGATAGTACAAGCTAGACACTAGTACGTTTAACCAACATTACGATTAACAGCGTTAATCCTTAACAGCATAATACACATATACTGTATCATTTTTACCTCGTCGAAGACATAAATTTAATATCACTAGAGTACAGATATTTATACAAATTCACACTTCTTTTACTCATTAAGTATTATAACGAATATTATACTTTGAATATTTTATGTACTTTTGTATATTATATGCAATCCGTGAATTTGAATACTTTTAAATTTCCCATAAATGCGTAAGAATCTAATTATCACATTTAACCATTGAGCATTCCAGCTCTTTTTACGTTACAAAGTCCTGACGGTATTAATTCTACCTGAACGTAACGTGGTTATTATAAGACAACAGAAAAGCATCTTCGTCGCGTTTGCCAATAATCCACGCTCATTTCCATCTAAAGTAAGCGTTCGGTAAACGCCCTTTTTTCCTCGCATGATGGATTGTGCTGATTTCCAACGTGCGTCGATCTAACGGCATGCAGGCTCGTTCGGTAATAAATCCCACGCACGTATCTGCTCTTCTGCCGGCCTGTATCCTCGGTTTGATTATTTCATAGTCGGAACGATTACCGAAGACAGCTGAGTAAATACTAACACGACCGGCTCGTTCGCCGACGTGACTGCATTTTGAGCCGGTGCTCTCTGCTTTAAGCGGTGATCATCGAGCGGTTCGTCCGAGCTTATACGTGCGTTGTAAACATAAAAGAGCGAGAGAGAGAGAGAGAGAGAGAGAGAGAGAGAGAGAGAGAGAGAGTACGTATTAGACCGATGTCCAGTTTGATTTACCAAAAACTTCGTTTCCTGCATTTCGTCGAAGTATACGTTCGCCGTTTCCTTGGATTATGTTTAGATAACCCTACTGTTTCCTGTTTTGTAATTTTTCCGACAGTTTCAAACAGATCGTGCCAGAGCGCAAAACTACGTAGTTTTAATTAAAATAAACGAAATATACTTGACGATCACTTCTGTAAAGATCATTCGTTATTAAATTGTAAGAAATTTTTCTAAATAACACTCCTTTATCAAGAAGTCCATTTTTCTTTGAACAGAATATTCGAGCATTTTGGCAAACTGAATAAAAGTTGCAAAATGAATGTAGCTTAGCTACGTGCCAAGGTATACCAAAACGGCAAGGAAATTTTCTTGTAATAAATTCCAGTGAAGTCGACGCGTTATTTTTCAGGCGAGAACTAATCGTGGCAAACCATAGGAATGATAGCAAGCGTTAGCGACCTCTGAGTTTGTATAGTCGAACCGGATAGTTACGTCAAGTTTCCACGCACGACTTCATAAAGTTTGCAAACCACTGGGCTACCGGATGGACCGTGGTTTTCGAGGGAAATACCTTGAAGAGGGAGTCTCGAGTTTCGTCTACAACCCAGCACCGATGCTCGACGTATTTATTCGTGGAATTCTGGAATTCGTTTGCGCTCCAGATACCGCCGCTGTCTTCCCGTATCCGTATGCCTACATAAGAAACGAGCGTCCTGACGTCTGGATATAATTTTTATGTCCTATCCAAGGTACTACGTCTTTCTGTCGATCCGCTGTCGCCGATCCTTTGTTCCCGTCCTTTCCTTTATTCTTAGAAACATGGCCGACCGTTTACCAGACGACGCATGCCAGTTTTCGTTCCTGCAGATGCCAGGTAAATGTGTCTGACTCTGCTCGTCCTTTTCTACTTTGAAATACCTCGATCCGTTTGCCATCACGTTCCCTCCAATCCACAAAATCCAGGCCGATGCTCGAGGAAAGACACAGCTCACTCGTCGAAACAAATACACCGAGAACGCAGCCGTTGAAGTTTAACATAAATTTTGCGAAAAGATCGGGTCGACGTCGACTCCATATGATGTTTGCACTGGCTTTTTGTTATATCGCTCCCGGCTAGAATGCTGCATGACAGTATGGAAAGCATGACACGATCTTTCGGATTAATACACTGTAATGCACTCGATCTTCGCCCTTCTCTCTTACCTTCGCAGAATCTTCGTTCCTCTGATTTCTGTCAACCATCTGTGGATACAGTCTCTGTTTCCAGTTTTACGTTCTCGAACGTTGATCCCACTTATTCAACTTTTCAACAAGCCAACATTCGATTATTCAAATTATATATGGTATTACATTACTTAAACAGAACTTTTCCATTTGATTAATCGCATTACTTGCATAATATTCTATCGTTGCAATTTCGTCAATATATATGGTATTTTAGAGTGTTAGTTGTAGCTCATTCGATGCTAACGAAATTCTGAAAAGCTTCATATAATGTACAGAATATATTCATAAAAAAATTCTGTCATAGATGTTCGAATACTTTCACGAGCTACTGTATGCATTCTGTTGGGTACAGATCAATGCAGTGACAAGGCGCGTTCGCTGCAACATCGGCCGAGATAAGTTCTTCCTACGCCACACGCTTTCTTCTAATATTAAACTTCTTCCATTCGATTCGTCCCGTGTGCTTCTCCTACTATAGGAATCTATTACAGTGCACGATGAGAAATATTCGAAAAGTCAGCGTATTCAAACATGACGTAAGCGTGTATCCGCGGTCTTGTTCCTCTTCGCATGTGCATACGTAATCGCTGAATAAGTACATCGTATGTCTCTTACTCGTTCATACTAGAAACAGTGGATATTGATAATTCTATCGCTTTCTTAACAAAATGAATAAAAACCATCCGTGAAAAATATATTTTATTTTGTATTTATATATTCATTTTGTATTAAACCTCGACTGTATCAGTTGGTAAAAATTTACACAATATTAATAAATAGTAACAATAATAAAAGTTTTATGATGTTCGGATATTAGTTTGAATATTAAATCTCTGTAATACTAATAATAACGACGACGGACGAACGAAGGATACAAAGGTGAGACATTTAGAGAAAGAAGAATTTTTATCCGAACTTTGTTAAGAATTTATCTACGATCATAAAGGAAATTCGATGTCAGACTTTTAAAAAGAATTATTCGACTTCTGAAGAATTTTGTTAGAACTTTGGTCTTTGCAATATTCAATTTCGAATTAAACTTTATCGTGTAATTAGTTTATTATTATTACCGATATATTTATATTTATTGATAAATGAGCCTACTTTTAAGTTTTCCTAAATCGTTACGAATATAAATACTCAAATGTTTAAAAATGTCTTTTTATAAATAATTACAATGAAAACACCCATCTGAATGATTAGAAATTAAATCAGAAATCTTTGTACAATAGACTCGTAGAATAAATTTTAACTTTTTCCTAAAATTTCGTCCATTTTCTACTTTATTTGCTCGGATCGTCGTATATTCTGCATATTATTGGAAAAAAAGAAACGGAAAATCGAAGAATGAAAATATCAGCAATAAAACCGAACTTTATCCACATAACTGTGCTTACATATACTCACAAACATCGAGCACAACATTCACGCATTCTCAAGAATATCACTTAGCCTAGTAGACAATGAAAGAGACCGACCGTTTGTTGCAACATAGAGCGAAGCAATGTTTACCATGCTGGGACAGCAAATATTTACAGTGAAAAATGCGTTCGTGGATCCCCTCTGGTTGTGCGTGAACGGCGGGAAGGGCGCTTCATCGTTTACATTGCCGGAACGGCAGCTGAAGTGCTGCTACCGCAAATAACGACGCGAATTATCGTAACGAAGCACACCCTATGCCCGATCTTTTGCTCCTTAACAACTGCGGGTGCTTGTCTTTCCAGCCAGAGTAGTTGAAAAGTCACAGCAAGGGCAAAAGATGGGGGAGGGGGCGGTGAGCAAATGTCGGAAGGGTGCATATATTAAAAAATAACCACGATATATTAACGCGGCATGGTATTTCGATTTTATCGTACATTAGTCGAGAACTTCGCTTACCGAATAGAACTTAAACGAAAGAATTCCATCAAAACAAAATTTTAGTTAAAGCTCGATCAATTGAAGTTTTGATGATTGGATTGTGCGAATGAAAAGTAACATAACAGTGGAGAAAATGGTTGAACTCGTATTATGCAAACTGTTTATCTTAAATCAGATAAGTGAAATTCTACTGTATCGTTGTTTATCGTCGTATCGTTCGCAAATCCACCAAGTATGCTTTTTTTCCTAGATGAAAATGTACATATTTACGATGTCATGAATTATTAATTCTTGTTATTTAGTCTGTGCATTTTGAATACGGTATTGTTTTAGAATTTGATTAATAGAACGAATATAGGAATAGTTTCCGATCGGTGTAAAATGTGTGTAGTTGTGGACGGTTCGTTCAATAATTTTATATGTTACGATGATATATGTACATTCCACGGCGGAATATAGCACGCGATATGAATTTAATGTTTTCATAATTTCCACGAAGTAAAATTTATTCGCTTTTCACATATAAAGAATTTCATTACGTAATACAATCTATTATACTGTAAAAAACTGAGAGAGCGTATCAATTAAGGAAACAACGAAATAACCGTAAATCGATGAGATAAAACGATGATAGCATGTAATTCTGAGACTATGGCAGATATATTTACATGAGATTGTTACAAATATATATACAAAATTGTTTTTTCTGTAAAGTTTCCATCACATGCTTCCATCAGTATGCGATTTATATACAATTTTGTAATATATTTCCAACCATGCATATCACATTATAGCATAAATAATATATTTCCAGAGAAAAAATGCATTCGTATGAACAATTTATCCCGAATACACGTTATACGTAAAATCTTTTCCTCGATTTATTTATTTCGTTCTGTTAATTTCTGAATCGAATACAAAGAAATTTACACAGAGATAAACTTTATAGGATATATACTTCAAAAATTAATCGGGATAATTATATCACGTATTTCAATTTGTACATAGATTAAATTATGATTTTATTATATTCCAATCTGAAAGAACTATATTACAGTACACAGTACTATATACAGTACAATGTTGAAAATGATGAAAAATTATTTAAAGGGGCGCAGGAAAAATGTAATGTTACTACGTTTCAAAAAATGTAAAACTGTATTATTTATAATAAAAAAGAATTTTGATGAATTCAGTGAAAAAATAATAAATGTAATCGTGTTACGCGATCTACCTTGTATATTCCATGAAACTTTGATTCGATGAATATGCCGCGTAAAAAAAGGAACAAAGAAAATGGGAGAAGCCAGATCTGAATTTCAGTGAAATGTATTTTACAAATTATGTTCTAAAAGTACACGTTCCATAAATTTGTGATTCAATGAGCTCGTATTTATTAAGCTTTACTCGAATAGCCGGAAATAAATGAATCGAATTAAAATACTGTGGCATAGTTACCGTAGGAAATTTAAAAATTCTAGTTTTACTAACAATAAGACACATTCGTCATAAACACGTACTATGAAAGATATCAAATCATTTACTTATAATTTTATTTTTCTAAGTATGTCAAAAAATTTCGTTGTTACAAATCATTACGATAAAATCCTACCTTTTATTTAAGTATAAAGCTAAGCATTTATAGTTCGTACACGATCAATGACCACACTTTTTGATTAGAGAACAATAGTAATCATATAAAATGATAATGTTATAATATTTGTTCAAATCGGTAAGATTAATTGGTCACTAAACGTAATTACATTAAGAATCTGCAACACACGTAAGTATTTCTCTTAGATGAAAAATTCATACGCCAATCGCAAAATTAGAAAATAATTCTCGCTTTAAAAATTCTCTCTTTCAGTGACGGAGCACGACTATTCTCGCAACAGCAACAAACTGAAGTGTATTAAAAAAGTTAATATAAAAAGTTAAGAATGAAATTTTAATCTAGTAGAATTGTAGTATTTGTACCATTTTTATATCTTATATTAGTAATTTTTTGCATGATTATAATTTTCCATCATAAAATTTCATGTAACAAAAAATGTTTGAATTTAAGTCCAGTTTTATCAAGTTTTAAGAGTCAACGGTAATTAAAATAAAATCTAAATAACAGAATCAGCTTGTATAGAATAATAAAATAATTTAAGGAAACTGTATATTTTTAAAAAAATAATCCATCAACATCATTTTTTGTTTTGTAAATATTTATAAGACGATGAAGTCAGGTTTAAATTTCGTTTAAATTCTTTCTCGATTTAATTTTGCTATTTAATTGTAAGAAACTATCACAAATATTGCTACTAGATATCATTGTATCTAAATAAGTTCTGTCATTTCCAAAATTGTGTTCTACCGTGTTTAATTCGATCTATTTTATATTCGTTGCATTCAAAATATTAAATATCGTACAACGTAATAATTTAGGCGTACTAGGATCCGAATTGTAGACAAATGTTGTTGGATATCACGGAAGTGACAGGAAAGAAGAATATTTGCGTACTGTCAATTATTAGTGCGGATCATAAAGCTTCAAGGATCGAGGCAAATCCTCTCTCTCTCTCTATTAGCGGTACGATTTTAATAAGAGACGACGTGAAAAGTCCGCGGACTCGCTATCGACGAGCATATTTAAAATTCCCAATTTAATGAGCAGTTTTACATTCATTATGGGCTGCAGCGTTATCGCGTCAACACGCCGACGTAATTAATGCAACGCGCAAAACGTTTATTACGCTGCTTAATTAGTTCTCTGTCCAATATGCTTTCATTTATCAGTGACACCGTGTCGCGAAGTAAATTATTAATCAACCGTGCAACGTCTGCGTCGGAGAATGAAAAACATCGGTCGCTTTTCTAAGTAATCGTGCTAATCTTCGCGGCAGCGTGGTCGGCCGTACTCTGAAAGTTTCTACAATCTTTCGCTCGTTAGCGACCTGTCGTGTTTAATTTACAAGATACACCATGAATCATGGACCAAGCTGCTACCTCAAACTTTAATATACAACGTGAATTATACAGGCCCGTGGAAACGATATATCTATTTCGATGCTTCTTACAGGAGGTTGTCCCGAATGAAGATTTCTTTGAACAATTTTCAGCTAATATATCTAGAATTTCAACGTCTTCTTTAGATTTTAAATTACAGTAGCTCGCGAAAGTGTTCGAATACACTTAGAGACCTTTTGTGCGTATATTACAGAAAATATTTTGAAATCTTATTAGCACTGTAACGACACATGACTATCGCGATAATTACATGGAAGTTACAAGATACTTATTGGAAGTTTGTATACGAATTGTAGGTATACGCTTCTTAAAAATTACCAAAGTATTTGTGCTTCGTTGCATCTGTTAAATTTCGAAAGTTTCGTTTAATGCACATAATATATTCGTAAAAAGATTCTGTGGTAAGCGTTCGATTACTTTCGTGAGAAACTGCTCAAAAATAATACCATCTACCTAGTTTTACGTTACGTATTACAGTTACGTAGAACGCGCTTTTTTCGATGCATCGCTAGTTGTTATCAAACGATTCTCTTTGCAGAAGGACATTTATCTAAAAATACTTCGCGCCAAAAGCCATCCACGGAGCTTGAATGGATAAAGGAGCTCGTACAGCAACACGATGAAATCTTTATGGATCGTATTGCGTTGCGATTCCGCAATGGACAAATGAATGTCGCCATCATTAACCGAGGAACGTCCATTAAAAATTTCATTCGTCAATTTTCTACTTAACATCCTTTAACATGCCTTAGGCCGGTTTTACGCTTTACGAATGAGTACGAATGATCTCGGACAAACGTGAACGAGCTGTATAGGTAACCCACAAAGGAATGTGGAAGTCCATTTAACAAACTACTAACAGCTTCGAAATCTTTCGAAACTTGATATTTGATCGAATTTCTTCAATATCATTGTTTGCCCATATTTACCTCATAAAATATAATTAAACGAAGAATTTTCGAGGAATATATTTTATTCTCTTTTCTACGTTTCGATAATCGTGAATTTTTTAGACTCTGATAAAATATCCATTCTTTTACTGCTTGAAACTTTAGAGCACAAATAATAAAATTTTGTAATAAGACTAAAAAAGCAAAATAGCAGAACATTTCCTAGAATTGTAGGTGTTATACACGAACATATCTAGTACATAGTTATTGCCTTGCATTTCACATATGACTCGTGATAACTGAAAAAGCATTACCATCTAGGGGAAAGTTACCACAAAAGCTACAGGATTTATACGAGCAAATCCAATTTGTTATATCAATTATTAAGGTCAACTTTGAGAGAATATATCCCTATACTCCTGAATTAATAAAAAGTAATTGTTTCTTCTTTTCTTGCTGCATTCAATGTCGAAGAATACCAATATTTTCACGCTGACACAATACTATTTCTTCTCAAACGCGACACATTCCATTTGTTTTTCAATTTATATTACACTATTTTTGCCCTTTGTCTCCTTTCCTCTTTTGTCATCTGTCTTTCTTCCGCTGCATGAAAATATCGTCATTCTCCTTTTTAAGATTTCCCAAATGTGCTCTGCCGCGTGTTGATATTTTATACATGCATACATCGAAAGTCACGGAGTGTGTTTGCGATAGAAGTCATAGTTTTCAACGTGTATTAAACGATACGCGTGTAATTATATTCTGATTCGACGAAGAAAGAAATATGAATCGGGCTTTTCTTTTTCTGTAATTTTATCGTACGTATATTACAGAAAGTAATAAAACCTGTAATAGTTCGATCTAATTTCGTATTTATGTCTGTCACTTATTTATTCTTATGCCAATGTAATATCAAGAACCTACGTCACATAACAAATTTTCTGCTTGAATTAATAATTTTACATCGTACAGTACATGTATCGATTTCTGTCCGATAAATTTATGTTTTCATGGCTATTCGCACAATAGCAGCACATTCGATTGTTTTTACAATTCGAAATACATTATTATTTTCGTTAGTTCCACATTTATGTCGATGAAATGAATACTTTTATTATTATATTATAGAGTTATTTTTTAGCTTTCAAAACTACTTGGAAACTCGCAAGGCGATCAAGACTTTTAAAACTTTCATTTCAAGACACAAGACAGACCAAGACTTTTAAGACTTTCAAGAGCTTCAAGCTTTGAATCATGTTCGAACTAATTCGAATCTTTTGCCCTGTTCCGTCCGAAGGAACATAAACGCGAGGATTTTCGTGGATAATTTTTTGATGATCAGTTTCGCAGTCAAGCGAGAAATAAACGCGATTATTTCCGAAGGGTAATTTAAATAATTGAAATGGTCCAATCGATCGAGAATCAATGGGAAGAATTTCCGCGACTGTTATCTAATTAAATTCGAAGACTCACGTTCGTCTCGCTCTCTTTCTGCCAAAGCATGTTCCACGCCTCGGGTGTACGGAAGTGCAGTGACCGACGTCCAGTCATTTTCTCGCGTTCAGTGAAAACCAATCGGCATACACATTTGTAAGACTTCCCATTTGGTCTTCGCTGGACGCCCGATTGACAGCCTCGTCTAAGTTTTTGACGCGTCAACATCTCCAAACGTACGCGGAGTAAAGAAACGATCGGTTCTCAGTCTCAGGCGAGCGATACACAATGAAACGAAGTCAATTCTCAGCAGTCGGAGAGCGAAGCATCGTTTAACCATTCGTAACGATCGTAAATCTTGTCTCAGCAGTCAGAGACAGTTCGAAAACTTCTCATCGTTCGGAGAAGAACAAGCGTTAGTGTCGTTGACAGTTCATCGCTCATTCGACCACTACTCCATCCCTCGTGAATCAGTTAGCCAAGCTTAATTCGGCGGGCAACAAGTACAGCGCAGTGTCATCAACATCGGACACATACACGCGCGTACATGTCATATATACACATTTAAAGCGATTCGAAGTGTTTCGGATCTCACCACTACGAGCCAATATAACCCGACCCAATATGTATATATAATGAAGAGAATCAAGCGTATGTATATATTCTAACATATCGAATAGTAATCTCAAATTCAACGATAATAGATTAACTAGTACGGGCACTTCGATTAACCAGTTTTGGAACTACAACTACCACTGCTACTCTTCTGACAGGAAGACATTAACGATATACTATTGCCTGAACTCTTCGACCATTATACCAACGACGATTGCCAACCAAGATAAAGCCACGATCGTCGCGATAAAGTAAATGGTGAAAAACTCCCATAAACCGCAATGAAAACAGTAATTTGCTATAGTGTAAACAACACGGAGCGTCGTCGGTGCTGGGTGCCCGCTGTAAATCTGTTTTGACGCTATTACGAAGGCGACTGAGACGGATCAAAAGCGGCTGGACTCACGGATTGCTCGACGATACCTGCTATAAAATTCCTATCGATTTACAGACACTCGCGAGTAGTCTGGATGCGTATCGAACATCGGTGCAGAGTGAACCACAGTTACGCGATTTCGTTACGACTCGGTGAAACTTTTATGGGGCTCCACGATGCTTCCGGTAGCGGTGACAGGAACTGCCTCCAAAAGTTGCCTGGGTATGGAATGTACATCGTGGTCGAGAAAAGCGCGCCGCGAGAGCTCGGCTCACATGGGAGCTCGTTTATTATTTAAGCTTGTGTGCGTAAACGTATTTTCTTATTAGCGAAATCGTTGGGATTCAAGCACGAAGCTTGAGGGTTGAATTTATTAGAACGGTGGGAATGTATTTTGGCAATGGCCATTTCTATCGTGCAAATAATAATTTATTACGATTATGGAAATATTCCAGGCGTTGTCGGCTGTTACACGGAGTAGCGTCATCTAACAACTTTTAATGCCCAATCAATAATTATGCAAACTGTCTTCGTGTACCCTCCTACTTCGATAAAATTACGGTGGTGTGCAAAATAATTTTTCAGCCAGATAAATTTTTCAATTTTGTATGTCAAAAGCGATATGTTCACGAATTTTAACTAATACTGTGTAACTATATGACAGTTTTTATTTGTTGTAAAATTGTTGCAGATAAAAGCTTCGATAAAGCATTTAATAATAAAAGCGTAAATCATGGAAATAAGAAAAATAACGAAATATAATTATTAGAAAGCTACGATACAGCTAAGATATTAGCAGTATTGAAATTCTCGCTACCATAACTTCGTATAAGCTTCCGTTCTATCTCACAAAATTGCATCGCGTAAATACCTGATCGCTACCGCTCTATCAAAAAGCCAAATTGCCAATGATTCACCAATAATCGGCCGAAGCGATCATGATATTCTGCATTTTGAAAGCCTATGTTGAATTGTTTATAATTTCAAACGATTGAAAGCAGTCGAGGAGGAAAGCGTTCATGGCTCGTTTACAGCCTCTTTCGCTCTTCGTCCAATGAGAACCATCCAACAGTGCAATTTATCTTTTAGAGCAATCGCTATACTAAAATGTATTATTATTATAATCGGGCAGATCAACTATATCAGAGTTGTTTTATGAATAGTCAATTGTGCGTTTGATGACGGACGTGATGCTGTAAATTGCAAGTGTAATGACCGGAGAAAAGCGAAAAAGAGAGCGAGAGTTTGTTTCCACTACTATTTATTTTGTTTAAATTTCTGTACACAGTTATAAAAAAAAAGAACGATTTGTAACATTATAAATTCAAAATGTGTTTTTAATCATAAGTTCAAACGATGCCATCGTACACTTTGACGTGGAAGACGCATACCGTGTCAGAGACATTTATCATCAACGAATTAATATTCTTATCAAGTCCAGTCAACGTTGTTGCTTATTGTGAAACGTTAAAACTTCTACGAACAGTCATAAAATACAAACTCCCTGGGAAACTCAGTAAAAAAGTGGTCCTTCTTCGCGACAATGCTCGACCGTATTCTATGGTGTGACACGGAAGTTGTTACATAAACTTCAGTGGAAAGAATAGGAACATCCACCGTGTACATTGCTTGGGCATCCCGCCATATGATTTCTATGTGTTTGGTCGAACGAAGAAAGATGTTGCTAGAAAACATTTTAACCCGCACAAACGAAGAAAGCAAACTCAAAATAGTTTACGTAGATACATTGAGAAGATTAAACTAGCTGATAGTTTACGTGAGTAATAAAAGAAGATATTTTCCATATACTCGTATTTCGCTCTAAAATTACAAAACTAGGCGGTATTATACATTTTTTGAAAAAGAACTTTAATCCTTTTGGTATCAACGACTTTTCACAAGCATTTTCGCAAGTAGCAACGAGCTTAAAATTTCAAACGAACACCTCGTTAAAATTGCTTCAACATCGATCTTCAACATCGACCATCAAGTATTCTAGCCGAATGTAAAAATTACGTTTTCATTAGAGCAGTATCGCATTACACGGTCAAATAAATCGCATTCTGTTTCCACACGCTACGATCGGATACACGTGAAACATCGTTTTAAAGATGTAAATGCACTCAACTTCAAGAGCTTCGTAATTTAATTATTATTGGTCATACAGATACGCGCATACGTAGCAGCCAGCACTGCCTCGTCGTATGTGAATATCACTTTCGAATATTAATTGTATTTCCGATAAAGTGAAAAGCTAAGCTTTCAGAAACGGTAGAATGTAAATTGAAGTAGAAATTATTCGAGGATCGTGGCAGGGTTAAGCTTCCGGGGACAACGTGCTTTGGATTTCCAGAGGCACGATCCATTAAACGTGATGAGGAACGATATTCTTCCATTTTCTTTCGTAAGAGCAATGTATGCATAGAAATACTGCGAACAAATTATTCTTACGTATTAACTATCTACAAAAATTCTCAGGTAATCGTTCTTCCTTTTGATACCAACGCTTCCCATTTCTGAAAGAACATCTACGCTTTTGATGCGTGAAATTTAATATAATGGCTTGACCTGGTTACTGTTGTGTGTGCATGTGCGTATATGTGTGTGTTCTCTCGGCTACATTTAATATTCACTGAAAGAATATGGGAGCCTCGGAACCGTAGATTGTCATCCACAATGGGGATAATTGCACGATAGTATGAACATTAACGACAATCTGCTTTGCGAATCGACCGTTGTTAGAGCAGCCTTGTGACATTTATTCTAGTATGTATGTCAGTATGTAAGTAAATTGATTTATAATATTCGTATGGAAAATGTATTACATTAAAATGTAATAAATATGTCACTCGTCTAAAAACACAATAAAAAAGTAAGAAAATATGATTCAATTATACTGTTTAACTAGATTTTATTTATCGTTGCTTTCTGACAATAGACGCATTCATTCCCTATAATTGAACGCATCGATGAGAATTCCCGCAACTCACTATTGCCACCTTTTTTCCGAATGAAATAGGTTCTGTACTATTTTTGTATAAAATAGAGAGCAAAACTAACAAACAAAAAACACCTAACGGCCTGTAATTAAATTCCAGGAGAAACGTGAAACAAGATCAGAAGGCAAATTAGAACAGACAACATGAAAAGCTTCGAATATAAAGGGTAAATTCAAATTGATATTTTTGAGAAGGCTATATTTGATCCGTGTTAGACATCGTATAAAATAAGAACTGGATTTTTCTTCCAAACCATGTTAAATTAAATTCGTGTAAGAACAGAATTGTATGTATATTTTCGTATTATATTGTATTTTGTTCTTATCGATGTTAATATATAAAATAATATTGTATTTTAATAACATTATTAAACAATATTTTACGTGTAATTATAAATTCTTAGTATAATAAATGCTTTTATAATACAAAATCTCATAACTCTGTAATTAAACAATTTAACTTTGAAAATGCAAGAACACACATATTCATTACGGTGTACTGCATTTGCTTATAATTGGAAATGGCATTAAATGCAATATGAAATGCCACGAATCTCATTGTCAGATGTGATTTGTATCGTTCATGTTATAATACATAAATATAGATGTTGACACGGGATCAGCTTTCATTGGAAGTGTGAAACACAATGTTGCAAAGATATCAGAAAACTACTAGTAATATAACATTATCACGTACGAACATATTTTCTCAAACGAACAACAATATATCTGAATATTGCATATATTATCACATGCTATATCGTTACATTCAAAAAAAAATAATTTTTCGCAAGATTTTCCAAAAATAGAGGAGGGTTTACACCTTTTGTTTAATTATCTCTAACCTTATACATGTATGTAACTCGAATTTTCATCGTTGTAAAATTTCTATATAAATTAAAGAGGTGCGCTACTTTGAATATTTTTTATTATGAATTATAGATTATTCATATTTTTGCAGACTATTTGCCCTGTACGACAAACATCAAATTTAGTTAATAAACAAACAATTGAAAATATCGAACGAGATGTACGGTATAGCAATTAATTGTAATTACGAAGCGGTTATTAAACGTTTTCAAATAACGAACACGTTAAATTCAACCTTTGCTGTAATGAAGCTAACGATAAGTCAAATATTGCATTTCGCAATTATGTCACGCACTACTTTTTAACTCGCACAATTTCGCGATTTTTTTAACGGAACGTTGCTCTGGCCATCTACGATTTTGCCTCACTGACTTTAAATTCTATTTACATTTCTTTCCACAACTTTCATAAGGCGTGTTATGCGTTGCTTTATATGTATACAACTTTCATACGTAAGTTTTCGTCTGTTATTTGAATATAATCATAATATTCTAGCTGGACAAACCTGGTATAATAGTCTGTATAATGTGTACATTCACATGGGTCTGCAATATATAGAGTACACAAAATATACATATACACGTATATATATTCTTGTATTTTGTATCATTCTTTCCCGAATTGAATAAACGTATAAATCACAGAGAGGCTGTTTTGGTTAATAAAAATGCACGCGCGAAATTTTAAACGCGATTATAAGCATCGATATTTCCGAAGATGTCACATTTACAGTAGAACAGAGAATTTTCACGTTTCACGTGAACTTCGCGTCATCGTGGCTCAGAGGCAATACGCTCATTTGTCCTTCGTGATTAACTCGTGGCGACAATCGGCTGGTACACGATTTTCACGAAATTCTGTGACAACCGCAACCACAAATGGCACCTTCCGTTGGAGAACCCGCACGTGTATTGCGTATTTTGAATCGGTTCTCTTTTAATTCGTTAATTTCGCTTGGTCCGAAACGGTCTCATCGAATCAATCAGTAAAAATTTAAAATACTATGAAACGAAGTTTCGTTCTCTTCCGTTTGCTGCATTAATGACACGAATACCAAAACTTCCCAACTCTCCGCGAAATCGTTATACTTTCTTCTCGCGATTGAATAATCGCCGACCACGGCCTTGCGTTTAAACGATAACAATGGAACCGGAAATCAAATTATCCAGGTACACGAGGCCGTTCTTTGGCGCTTTAGAAAAAAAATCTCCTCTTTATGAATGCTGCATGCATAATTGCCGCAGAAATATTCTGGCGCGCGCGTTTCAGCTCACCTTTCCTCTTCCCATCTCTCGCCCACCACTCACCATTCGCTTTTTGTCCTTCTTTATGCAACGAAAGAGGGATCAGCGAGAGACACGGAAGTAAACGCATATCGACCGGAAGTTTATTCTCATAATGTCTGGAATAATGGGCGCAGGAAGTCGAGACAGTCCAGAACAGGAAACACTTGTCTCTTTCTCAGAAAATTGCCGCTTTAATCGTGCGTGCATAATTGCTACTAAATTTTGCAAAGACCATAAGCTTGCGCCGCATGTTATATGCATGCACATAGATGTGTATATAACAATGTTTAATGAATTTAGAGATCCACGATATCAAAAGAATATGATGTAAATCGTTCGACGTTTTTGCAATTTCATTGAAGACTCTTTTGTTAGCGCGTTTTACATATTTATATACTTGATGTAAAATTCTTCGGAATGTTTAACGAGCAAACTTTTCGAACTTGTATTTTTTCTGGAAAATGAAAATTCTGCGATATAATTTGAAAGTTTAAATAAAGGAGAAAGAATTATAAAAAGCACATGTTCATTAAACAAAAATATTTTTCTCGGCACTGGAATACCGAATTCTTCAGAACGAAAATATTTTTCAATGTAACGCAGTTTTACCGCAAGAAACACACACCTACAAATTTAATTCTTCTTTCTTCATTTCTATCGTTTGTCGATGTTCTTCGATATAGCTTCAGCTCGATATAGTTTAATGAGGTTATTATGAAAGACAATATAGCTAATTTGTCTTGAATATCAATGTTTCAGCGATATCTCATGAACTGTTGCCTTAGTTGCTTAGTTTAGTACAAACTCGGTGAAAATAACTTTAATTTACTACGAAAAGCTTCAACTTTCTAGCTTCGGACGACATTTTAAGTATTTAGTAACGTATTCGTTTATCGAATATATTATTCTAACGCTTTTTACTTATGGTTACTATATATATAACATGGTTGCATTTACAGGAAAGGGCGTAGTCGTAGTGACATAAACTTTGTAGGAACTCGCCTTCTTTTTCTCCGTTGTTTTCCTACGTTCAACCATGCGAAAGATATGCCGCGTCCCAATTGCATCGCCCTATATTACATTCTTTTCTAGTCTTCGCATACAAAAAGTATTGGCACGGTATAAACGTCTACTCTAAAACACAAAGGTTTATGACTGTCATTAATTCTAATTAGTTCTAACCGATTACGTTATTTGTAGCTATAAGATTCAACGAATAAATAATATATTATTTACTATATTAAACTATTGTTATTAACTTTTTGTAAAAGCATGTCAGCATTTAAGAATATAGATTTAATTCACTTTTATTTTATTTTGAAACAGAAATCAATATCACGTAGAAAATTCTGAAAAGTACGGCTAATAAGTTTAAAGTAGATTCTGCATATATAGGAATGGAAAATTCTAAAATTGTTTGTACGGAATTAGTCGCTGCGCTGGTGGTAAAATAATAAGATAACGTTGCTTAACTTATAAATGAGATTTCAATGTTGCAGTTAATATCTTGACGTTTTTCTAATTAAAACTGAGAAATTATTATATCGATAACAAAAATATTTTACGCGTTAAATTATTGAAGATAATGTGACGTCGAACTGACGCGAGAGGATAAAAAAATTACCGAAGATAAAGATACGGCGTTAAATTGACACGACTGCAAAAATGATGCGTGCCGTTTGTGTGCAACGGCCCTTCGGTGTAAAATCGCTGACTGTAAGTAGGATTTTGAAAGAGGAGAACGATAGTAAAGATAGGTAAAAATGGTAGCGAGAAAAGTACCGAAAAAGGAAAATTGAGAGAAAATCCGCTCGCACTCGCACGAACCTGGACACCATATGTTCTTCCGAGGAAAAATCCTTGAAGGCAGCGGGACAAAAGAACAGAAAGCTGAAGATGTCTAAAGAAATCCGGGCTGAGAAAGTTCAAGGGAAGAAATGGAAAAGATTCTTTTACAAACTCTTATGCTTATACTTGCTGTATATTTTTAATAATTTATAAAATAATTGTGTGCATATGTTTCAACTAAATGTTTCAATTAAAATGGCTCTATGTTTTCAAACGGTATTTTAAACCTGTATTATTTGTATATTTCTTATACATACGCACACACGTGCACAAATTCATAGTGATTTCACGTATCAATAGTTACAAATCAATTATCTCGAATCGGATCGATTCATTGTGCTCGATTTATCGCATTCGCGACAATCTTTAATCGTCGTCTTGCCTGAAATCTCGATCAGAATAATGAATTCATTTTCTGCGCGCTTTGATCGCCAGCGCAAGCTCATATTTTTAACGTGTTCAGAATTCGGGAAGAGAAATATTCTTTCCCGCGACCAGTTTTTCTTATCTTTCATTTCGATGCTTCACCCTGGCTGCGTTTTGTCATCTGAAATGGTTATCGATTGAGAAATCCACAAAAATGCTTTTATATTTTCTGCGCGAGAACGTGTCTTCTCAGTTTTCGCATTGCTGCATTTTCTACGCTTCCAAAACAGCGATTTATGTGCGAGAGAACCGTATACACATAGAAAAGTGAAAAATCTTCTTTTTAATATGCGAACTGTAGTTGCATCGCATTTTCGTTTCAATCTGTTAATTGTATTATTATCAATGAATTTTGAACTCTGTACATAAGGAAGTTGCTTGATAACACATGGTTCGAAGTTCATACCACGTTAAATTTTGAAATGTGTCAGATACGTATGTTTTTCCTATAATCTTTTTCACATAAATTAGTAATTGTCCTGTTTCACTAAAAGTTCATTTTTAGAATAAGTTTATCAATTAGTGCACAACTTTTTACGAACATTTTATCTGCCAAATTATGGAGCGCTTGATCGATGTCTTTACCCTCTATATATTCCATTAGAATTCAAAAATAGAATTTACAAGACAGTTTTACAAAATTCGAGCCACTTATAACAATCTTATTACTATAGCATAAATTTAGACAGTCTTAATGTTAAGCTTCGGAGATCAATAGTTTCAGTATGAAATCACAATTTTATTTCGTTTTTTCTATTGATCCTGCAGATCTGAAATAAGACTTTTGTTCTTTACTTGTAGAGCTCTTTTATCTCCGGCAACTACTTTGATATATTATTGATATGTTACTACTACTTTAAAATATTATTTGATCTCTTCTTTTCTTTTTATCGCTCATATATATGCTATGTTATGTCTTTGGTATTATTCAGCAGTATGTGTATGCTTTCGCATTCTTTGAATTTTTCTTTGATATTTTGAGGTTTTTGTAACTCTGTGAAGTAAAATGGATAGTGCTCAAAGCCACAGGCATATTTCATGTCGTACACATAAAGCAACGATGGAACCCAATGGTTTCACTGCAAAACCACAGTCAAAGAAATGTACGAATAACGCGTCTTTAAAATTTGCATTACTGCCAGGTATTCTTCAGTGTCTTACGAAAGTAATACTAAATCTAGTTTATAGTGGCTTACGAAACGTCTTAATGATGAAAACACAGTCTAATAATATCAGTTGCCAACTAAATGCGAATAACAACGTTTTGAGAAAAACACAATCATTTTTTATGGCAAAAATATAAAGTATCCGATTACGATCATATAGATTTCGAAGAAAAAATTATTGAATTATCGAGCGCACACAGCAGATATAATTTTGAAATAGGATCGTAGAATATTCGATCGGTTTAAGTTGATTGAATTTCTTCCGACCGCGGACGGTCTTATTTGAAGAATATATATCGCGAGCTAGCGAAAATTCTCGCATTTTCAATTTCCCCTAGATACGTACGTACTGTGTAACGGGCATTCAACGTATCAAGAGAGAGAGAGAGGGAGCGAGTAGGAGGCAGGAGTGGAAGAGAGAGTAAGAGAGTGTCGAATATCGCATTCATTGAACCTCAGTGGTAAAGGGAGAGGTGCAGGAGGACAGAGCATACTTTCATTTCGCTCCGCTTTTCATTTCGAGTTGGAATGACAAGGGGCGTGCACTACAGCAAACACAGAAATACATTTTCTTAATGTAGTTCTTTATGTACGGGACCACAGAAAATACTTGTTCCCGCTATGGTGATGCTAGCCGATGGGAGACCCATTACAAATGCAATTAAACTTTCTGTCGAGGAACGTCGCCTGGTATTAGTTTATCAAGAAGAGATTCACTCTGTCGAATGTTAAATAACTCCTGCTAAAATGGAATATATACTAACGTTCCATTTCTATGTTTTCTACCTAATAGATCCTATTTCTCTCCAAATCAAACCAAAATATTGCACGCATAACGTAGCCGTCGCTATCCTCTTCATCGATGTTTCTAATAAATTTATAATTACAGAATTAGACAAAATTTCGAATCTCTGTGACATTTTAGATCCAACATGTTTTCCTAATGTAAGCGTCATTCGAGCCATTCAAACTTTTTATAAATAAATTGATACAACGAATCAAGGCTCCTTTCAATTTTTTACTCTGTAAGAGCAATGTTTCGTTCGAACGTTAGAACGTATTAGATTTCTAAGAGATTTCAAATAGACTCCAATTTTTAAGTACTTCCGAAATGGATGGTTCGTAGCGTTTGACTTTCGTGTCACGAATATTCATGCCAATTTATGTTTCACTTGAATAAACATGGAGAAGTAATTTAAATGCATACAGTAATTAAAGTTAGGAAGAAACTGCGAGATCTAACTTAATGCAGACAAGAGGGACAATAGCGGATATTTCTGAGAATTATTTATATGTTTCTGTGAATGTAAACAAAATAAAAATGTAACTGGTATATTAAAATATGTAAATACGAAATAAACTATAAAATAAAAAATAGTTTGCTAAGAAGTTTGTCAAGAAATGCTCGTTAGTAATTAAAATATTTATTACGTTTTCATAATTTCGCAGCTATTTTTGATCTATAAACATTCATTTTATACGATATAGTTGTATAAAAGTCATTCTTCCGTAGAGATGTTTTTCTTTTGCAAGCCAAATATGAATACAAGGAACAAGTTGCGCACAAAGAGAGTCACTTGCTACGAAGCTCGTGTTTACCGTAAAGTAAAAGTTATTCGACCCTGTAAGGCGCTGTTCTATACCGCTAAGGAAATTAGTTGACGTGTTATTTACAGTAAAAACAGAGAACAAACTAAAAATTTCGTTTCTGCGAGTTTCGTACCGGTTGCATTCCTACGTGATTACATTTACGAGGATACGCGACTATGCAGCTAGTTTTGTTCAAAACACAAATAAAAAATAACGGAGCTTCTAAGTTAATACGAAGTTGTTTATCGCGTTTACTTCCAGCTGATTAAAATGAATAATTATCGTTTTTAACTACCGACGATACGTATAAAAGATTAAATCATAATACGACGTATTTTCCTCGTTTAATGTCCGAAGATTTTTTCCAGAAAAAGATCGGAGATCTACCTGATAATAAATATAACAAAGCTGTATCCAAAACCTTAAAAAGAAGTTGTTGAATGCTGATTGTGAGGTAACAGATGCTTAATCGTGTAGAGGATGGTTGGTCGTGTGATTTAAATGACGAGATTTCTCGATATTGAAATTCGCTACAGACCGTGTATAGATCGTTGATAAGATCGGTCGAGACTGACACTGATAAACTTATCACCTTATGATTGCGTTCGTCTATTTATACTGATCGGGCAGTACCGGAAAATTTTAATTTGACTTTGTTTAACGGTCGTACGTAGCGGCAACATTATTTTGCTCGCAGTTTATTTACTATTACATCATGTACGTTCTAAAGATATTGATACTCCGAGGCAAAACAACAACACAGGAAACAGAATGATTCTATATGACAAGGTAACTAAAAAATCTGGTAAGAGGATTTTTCATCTAAGACGTTGCTTTCGAGGAAATCGATTTTGTATATTGATCGAATGCGAATACGATTGATAACGAGTAAGCACTCAGTTATCGGTATCATTTCGTTAGCGTTGGCGGTGATATAATCAACGTCCTGAGTAAACTACACTCGGTAAAACTCAAACGAGCTCGAACGAATGCAGATTCGAACCAACTCCCAACCAGTACACTTATATACACTTACACCTATATACATACAAGCATTTGTAATCAAGTTGCTCGATTCAATAATTACACAGTAAGGTTGCATTAAGGTAGTGTTACATTTGAAAATTTCAAACCAAGCAAATAAACGATCTCCGTTTGTTTTCCTCATTTTCATCGCTTCTCAGAGACCGGATAACTAACGGAAGACTCTAGTTTCTTAAACTCCTATCCAAGTTAAAGAACAATCAGAGACAAAGACAACGGCTGACTATTATATTTCGCTAAAAGATTCGCAAGAAAGCATTGTAAATATCGATACTGAATAATTATGAAATATCTTACGGTATCCATAGTAGAAGCAACGTATTTTTAAGAAGCTACAGGACTTACTGGGAAGCAGACAATATTTTATACATACAAACGGTAAAACTTCAGGTGATACGGTATTTCAAGATTTAACCTTATTTTCTGCTTCATCCTTTGCCCGTTCAGAAAGAACGCTTTTCATAAAAAGCTCGCCAAGACCGAGCTACCTTTGCCCGTATTTCTTCCTTCTCGACCTCGTTCTTCGATATCGCACAAAGGTGTCCAAAAGGAAAGGTGAAACAAAAAGGAAGACCGCGGATTTGTCGCGCGAGCGGATTCCCCTCCGATCTCGGGGCGGCGTAACGCCCCGAATTATTATACAGATTATACAAAAAGAGGCGGAATTTATTTAGAGAAGCCGAGCATCGTGTTCGACGTGGTTGCCCAGTCTCGTCACGTCGGCCAGTATTCTTATAAGGGAAGACGGACGTAAGGTGCCGACAGAAGGATCCAGAACACTGGAGCGGAAAGAAAGAAATCGCTGGGTGGAGTTGATCCACGGAGAGGAGTTGAAGAAAGAGACCGGAGAAGAAGGCAGATCGCGAGCGCCCCTTAAACTACGAGGAGAGAAGAAAAGAGAGACGAGGAGTACGTGTGAAAAATGGGAGCATGTCGCGCGAGTACTCGTTCCTCGCAAGACAACGAAGAAACAGATATAGCGAGGGGAAACAAACGACGAGCGTCTTTTGCCGCAAATACGAGTCACAAATCGCGGCGCATTCAGCCACCGCCACTCGTCGGGAATAATTGCTTTGCACGATGCTCAAGGAACGACCACGTCCCCCTATATCCGCCTTTGTTTCGTTTCCTCCATTACCGCTCGTTTGTATTACTTCTGCGCCTTCTGTTCACATTATGTCGCGAGCTCCCGCTTACGCTCGTGCAGCATCTCAGACTCGACTCTTTTTAATTGCTCTCGTCCGTCGACTCATGCAAATTTTTAATGTTCCGCGATATTTCCATTCGACGACCTAAAGCCGCGAGACGAATTGCATCTTGATCGCATTATGCCCAAACATTTTACTCTGACTGGAAATACTGGTAGTAGAATTCTATGCTAGCGTCTCGCTTTCTTCGTTTTCTTTCTTTTCTTTTTTTTTTTTTTTTTTTTTTTTTTCCTTAGGCGAAAAACTATACCTTGAGATCACCTTCCCCTTTGACACTTTATCAAAGAACATTAATCATTCCATTTCTTTACAGCACATTTATACAAATATAACTATAGCAACGTTACGAATACAGTACTGTGGGTAATAATTAAGATCTTGCTTTCATTGGAGCATATTTTTGGTTAAATTTCAAGTAATAAGAACGAAGATGGGTTGGAAAAAATAAGAGTTGAGATAGATTTCAAATGTAACTTAGAAGCGACGCTACAAACTTAAATACAAATCATACAACCTAATAAATCCCTGTTAGTTTCTATTGGATACAACGATGTAAATCAAAGAGCGACCACACGGTAATTCGTTCGTCTTTCTACTTGTTTCAAAAATTATTTATTTCAATTATGGACATCCACCCGTTTCTCAAAAACCGTAGCAAGTTCACATAGAAATTAGAATATATACATGTTATAAAAATTATCAAGATCCGGGGTAAATGAGGAGAACAACGCGATGGTTTCACATGATTCAGAGATAAGAAGAGGTGGCGATTTTTTAACCCGAGCAGGATAGGAGTAAATTACATGCCTGGAAACAAGGTTCGGTCTTACCGAGACCCTAGGTCGACGCTTAGGTATTTCCACAGAGCGTATAATCGCACGACACGAACTGGTAAATTTATTATTGCGTTCCGCGACGCGCGGTAAGATGGACAGTGCCGGCTTATCGCTACATTCTTCGCAAACGTTGCGAGACAATACCACGGTTTACGTAATTTAGGATATAGCCCTGTAGCGAATCGATGCAGGTCGCAAAAGACAGCTACGAGTGCATTGCACGATATTTGGATCGATAGCGCTGACTTTGTTTTGCTAATTTGTAATTGATGTCGCCTAAATGTAAACGTTCTTACCGTTCTTCTCTGTAACAATTCTGTTTATTCGATCTACGTGAAAAATTACAAACGTTGAATATTATCGTTAAACATTTCCAATAATATACCAGAATAGTATATGATATATAATTCACATCTCATAATTTATTGTCTTGTTCTTAGTTCCATGCTTATGTCTTTTTGATACTAGAGCGTGAATTATAGCCAGCTACTTCTTCCATCTGTAAGATGTATGATCATATATAGTGCTACACTACTTGTCTAACACGAGCTTATTTAAATTTTTCTCGTACGACGTATCATCGCGTGAATATTTTTTCTCGACTGCTCGTTTGAACATTATAACGCTTGTGAATTTAAGTGACACGCAAAAGACTCGCGACGGTCAATTTACACTTGTCGTGAGTTCATAAGTCATCGTTGCTCGCTCGACCCCTCCTACCATGTAATGCGCGCGTCATAAATTCACCGTACCTCCGTTCTCAATTTTCGAACATTTTCTAAATTTTTATACGCATGTTACAATCTGTTGGTAATACGCGATACGAATCTAAATTCCAGGAAATTTGCCTATATTTCATTTATTTACCTTATTTATTGCCATCAGTGGTTATTCCAAGCAAAAATGTATCTGAGTTTTTAAAATCCTTGACCAAATATGTAATATATAGTAGATAAGAAAAGTAGGATAGTAGAGCAAAGTTCTACTAATTTTAAACTAATGAAGTAATCCTCTCTGCTTTTTCAAAAATTTACCGCTACCTACGAGTTTTTAGTCTCAAATAAAAACAGCTTCTAAAATTGTTCTGATTATACATTTTAAGATATAAAAAAATCCTGCTTTTTCCGAGGAATTTTATCTTTTCTAAGCTACCCACTTGGCACTAAAGCACTTGTAAATCACTACAAAACAACTTCCATGTTTAACTGTTGGCATGATATATCGAAGTTGCAACGTTTCTTTAGGTTTTCAGCATACAAAAGCTCAACGAGTACTTCTGAGAACTTCAAACTTCGATTCGTCATTTCGTAATACTTCTCAATCCAATATCGTCAAATTTATACATCGTTTGCCTTTTGAACCCCTTGAAATTGAACTACTTGAATTTCGTGGTTTTAAAAGAACTCTTTTAACTGCCACGTATCTCCACGGTCCACCTTTTAGCAGTTTTCTTCTAATAGTCGTTATTTCAAACACGATCTGATCTCTTCTTGTTCAGTACTAACGCAGTTACAGTAGCGGATAAAAGTTTAAGACGATGATTTGTAAACCGGATTACAAACATCTTATACGCATATTCTTCTTCTATTCGGTTTGTCTCTTTGGAATAACATAGCTGTATGTTTGACCTTCGTAACCTCACACCGTCAGTTGTTAAATACAAACATCGTAAGAGTTAAAACAGTTAGTTACCGCTTGTCACTTGTAAACAGTGCACGTTAGTTTAAGACGATCTGTGTAAAACGTGAGTATGAGTACAGTTTTTGAACATTTTTATTGTGGAATGTCAAAATCATTGTTTAGTGTACCTTTTATTGCTTAAGATTCATTTATGTAGGAACAGACTATGGGTGAATCAAAGAATGTACTCGAAAACGAAAGGGAACAAATCGTAAGGCTGCGAAAGCAAAGTAAAACCTTCACCGAAATAGGAAATATAGCGAACAGGTCAGAAATGGCTTGTAAGCAAGCTTGGTATAAATTTTTAAAGGCATGTACTGCGATTAATCGAAAAACGGAAAACCACGGGAAACAATGTCGAAAATGAATCGTTTTCGTAGTGCAAATAATATTGCTGCGGAGATGAACTATAAAAGCGATATACAAATAAGTACTGTTAGGAGAAGATCAGAAGATTTAAACTTAAGAGGATGAAAACCCCAAAAGAAACCACTGCCGAGTTCTAGGAATCGAAAAAGACGACTTTGCTAAAGCTCATAAGCATTGGACAAGTGAAGATTGACAAAAGGTATTGTTTTCGGACGAATCGAAATTCAATCGCGTCTCTTCCGACTGGATTCGGTATGTTAGACGTCGAATTGGAGAAAGTTTGAAAACACAGTGCGGTTTAAAAACTCTTAAACATAGTGGTGAAAACGTTATGACGTGGGCGTGTCTTTCTCGAGGCGGCCTTGGTCCGATATGTCGTATCAATGGAATTATGGACCGTTTTCAATACTCAGGAACACAATGTTGCCTTTTGCACGCAACAATATGAGTGATGATTTTATTTTTCAATATGATAATGATCCGAAGCACACGGCTGCCGTAGCCATCGCAATTGCCAGACATTGATCCAATCGAGAATTTGTGGAATATCATAAAAAGGACAATACAAGGTACGCCGAAAAATTTAAATGAACTTTACAATTAAAACAGCTTGGTGTAATATTACGGTAGATCAATGTAAAAAATTAATAGATTCTATGCGAAGAAGATGTACCGAAGCGATAAGAAATAACGGATATTGGACAAAATATTGAATTTAAACAAAAATTGTGTATATTTTCTTACCAAAAATTAATATATTTTGTGTAGTCTTCAACTTTTGACCGACGAAATATTATACAGATTTCGTTTCATTTTTATAACTTAGCTACTGAGCAAAATATCAAAATGAAATTTTTTTTCCAAGTGTATAAACAAATGTCTAATTAGTTAATACCAAAAGTAGAACACTCTATTTATATTTTTATGGAAACTAAATCAATTATTTATTTCTTCCATTTCGTTTTAATCTTTTATCCACTACTGTACATAAATATCAATCCACAGTTAAAATATGCTTAATTATAAAATTTCTAGATATTTTGAAATTCGTCTTTTTCTACGATTAATTCATAGTTTCACTATCGTACTACTATATTAATTTACGATGGAGGGAGTCTATCAGAGCTTTTACGTGATATACTACAGAGCTCATTGAGTAATTTGGTCCCTGATCAATTAATTATCTACATAATCGAATAGCGTATCATGAAGTTACGATGGAAGAACGTTTCCTTCTCGTTTCGCTATAAATATTATCGAACATTTTGAGAAACTAAGAATGCAGCAAAGGAAACGCTGTGAATCAATAGATGGCAGATACTAAACGAAATGTACATACGATCTGTTATAAAAGCATTTAGATAGTAATATACATCGAATATATTTATAGTATATCCATGTTAGCAGTACTTTTAAAAGATTACTTTTCGAAATGATTGAATATTTGTTATCAACAACGTCACTCATAAACACCAACTCTCTTACCACGTAAATCAAAATTGTACCGCTATACAATTGCCGGCTCGCATTCATGTTTTACGGTTTGGTTCCAAATGTTTTGAATTTAGTTTCTTTTTCCAGTTCCTTCCACACTCTCGAACTTCTATCGCTATCATAAATGTTAAATTTACTTTAGTCGGTATAAATAATATTATTCTATCGCTCGCTTTCTTTTGAAATATATTCTTTAGCAAACCGAAATCTTTTCTTCCTCTCTGTTGAATTAATGTATAACTTTCTTTTGGCTATTCGCCCCTTTTAGCCCTCCTCTTACAATATTCTTTTCACGTTTTCTAGGTCTGCATCCTCCGATGGACCCCGCATCCTTCGTTTATCGTTTCTGTTAATTTATCCGTGGCTCTTTTTAATAAAAAGATATTATCACGAATGTTAAGAACACGCGTGCACCCCTAGCCTACCGAATATATTTAATTCCATCACCGTTTATAATATATATTTCACATAATATAATATGTACTTATATCCAATTTAAATGAATTACAGAAATACACATTTAAATTCTCCAAAACTAATAAACGAATGAAAGGTAGATATTTCGAATTGCTATATATAGCTGTTTATATTTGATATCTTTGCTGAATCAATTTTCAATCGATTCTAGATATTAATTTCCTATTTACAATAATTGATGTTAAATGTTATTTACTCGTGGTTGCTATATGATGAATTTGATTTATCGTAGGATCGTGGGATCCGCCTTTCTATCTGTTTGGAATGAGCATACTAACGGGAAAAGAGATGAACGATTCTCGTGGGATACTCTGATTGGTAATTGGAATTTTCCGAATATCAGCCAATCAATGTGTTCAAAAAGGTAATCAAGGTTAAAAATTATACATAATACGATCGAGGAGAACAATTAGACCTGGCGACATAGCCAGTAGTAGAAACGTGCTGATAGAAACAACAATTTCAACAAAAACGGAAATAATCTAAGTATTCATAATAAATAGAGCACTTTACGTAACTTATAAAAGGAGATGAACTACAGCAGAGCCTCCCATTTCCGAACTTCCATTATCCGAATACCTTAATATCCGAATGTTCTACCATCCATACAGAATGTCTGCTAGTAGTAATAGATGTCTTTTCCTACAATATGTATTTTAGTACCTATGAGGAGAAAACTAAAATTATGAAGACGTGCATTTTCACGATGAAGACCGTTAGTAGGAAAATGCTTTTGCTCGATAAACAATATACATGCTTTATACAACTATACGTTAGTTGAAGCTAGGAACGGCGTCTCTTAAACATAAAATATGAAGTGATATAAAAAAAACGAGTTGTTCAACGAGCACACATACAATTTAACTTTATTTATATGGAAAATATTTATCCAATTTCCCTAGTGTTTTTATATTTTACATTATTTATCTCGCATTGTACATATCAGCAATCTATGACCTATGTGCTTGTTTTTTCGTGTACTACGCAAGAATACCTCGTCCCGTTGAGTGACTGCCGTTCGATCACGTAAATATTTTTCATAAATAATCCACATCGATTGCATGCGAGAATACCTTTGTTCCTTTGTTGGGAAAACAGCTCTCCACGGCGATTGTATTTTATTCGGTCACGGGGTTGCCAGTTGATTGTGCAAATTCTGTTTATCGGGAACGCGCGTAAATTCATGCGTGAATAATTTATGTTGGCCCGGCGAGAGCGCACTTTTGTCCCTTTGTCGATGGAAGGTTCGCAACGGCGATATTTTATTCGGTGCTGTAACAATTGTTGCTTGGCCGTCGTGAGAAATTTTCTTGCCGCGTCCCGACTTGTAAATTTATGTATAAATTCACACGTAAATAACGAGCTTCAGCATGGCTCTTTAGTAATCGAAATAATACTGTTCCTGTCACAACGTCGCGCCGCAATTAAACTGCACTAAGGATACTCGATAAGCGCGCAAATAATTTCGACGTATTTCTACCACCAAAGGTTATTTAGGAACGGCGGTAGTGACAAGAAAAAAAGGACAGGAGAAGCGAGATCTAAATCTAGCGAGAGAACTAACGATCGGTGTACAGTTCTACATTCTTAGCTTCTATTTTAGAAATCGAATTAACTTCTTCATGTAAGGAGAAATTAATTAAGAAGGCCGTGCACAGTGTAATTCAATGTTCGTTACGCCACCGTTACAACGATAATGTTGATATATACGGGTCGCATTTGCGCTTTGTCGTGGTCATCTTGTGAAAAAACCATTAACATTATAAATGGATTAACTCGTTAAGCTTTAAAGAATGGTTTTAAAGAAAAAATATAGTAAGATATTCCGAAGCCATAATATTTTCACGCAAAGGGATATCTACCATAAAGATGACCTAAAGATCTTTGTAGAAAAAAGAAAGAAGCATGAAATATTTTACTTTGTTAATTATTATATTCGTTATCATATTTCATTATACTTTTTTTATAGACGAATAGATAATAAGCGAATTATGTAATAATATTTGGTGAAATTATCGTTTCAATCACATTCTTTTATTGTTAAAATTATATTGTAGAAAAAAGATAGCGATGACAGTCATAATAAACACACACATACACACACACACACAATACGATAATAATTCCTACAATAAAGTACAACAGTAAGATAATTAACCGTAATAGCACGACTGAGAGAAGAATATCCCACATCTCAAAATGCTCATTTATCTCCCGTGGCAACTAATTTAATTCCTCAAGGTATCCCTCGAGACCTAACGGAGCGAAGCATCAAATAAACAACGTTTCCGTTTCATAATGACACAAGCACATCGTTACGAGTTGGCCACAGCACCAATTAGAAAGAGCAGTCATGCCAACACGAACAGAAAGCAAAACAGAAGAAGAAAAAGTGGAAATACGAAAAAATATACGTAAACACAGACGAGCGCCTTAACGACGTCCTCACGAAGCTCGAAATTGTCCGTAGTTGCGATTCACGAATTATTCAA
Source organism: Bombus pascuorum (assembly GCF_905332965.1). Lineage (NCBI taxonomy): Eukaryota > Metazoa > Arthropoda > Insecta > Hymenoptera > Apidae > Bombus > Bombus pascuorum. Next base: position 209,212 of record NC_083498.1, read on the forward strand.
GCCACAGTGTGGTGACCAGTCTCGGGGAGAGAAACAGTGAGAGAGATAAAGGGAGAAAGAGAGAAAGAGAGAGAGTGAGAGAGAGAAAGAGGGAGGAGGAATGGAGCCATTAACAAAGCAGTCCTTACGTAGAAGATGGAGAGCCAGGTCAGCGGACCCGCGGGGTCGGCGAAAGAAAATCAGAGGGTAACATTACCATTGTACGTACACAACAACGAGTCGCAGTAGGACAATTGAACGCGCGCCTACGCTGCCCGGGGTCATGGAAATACAACACGAATGCAAGAGGTGCGGTGATAAAGAGCACGTGGCAAGAGACTAGCTGCGGGCCATTTGGAATCGGGCTCATTTGACGATTGAGCCGATGCCAGGATGCCGCGGGCTTCGTTTCAAAAAACGGGACTAGTTCACACGCGCAGGACCATATCTTGCACTCACGCCCTTCTCCGCTTTTAGATCCACACGTACGAATAAATATATGCACACGTGCCTATTTAAACACGTACATACGTGTATACCTACGTAGGTAGACATACGTATATGCGCGACACATCTGGTGCAGCGAGCGCAAACATTAAACGCTAGAACACTTTGTTGGAATACTGGTCCGAATCTTGCATGCACGAACACTTCCAGCCATAAAGGAACTCGCGCCAACGATTCACTGAACACCGTGAACACAGACACGACCAGATATACTCCAGATCAGTTCTCCCTGCCGCTGGTCCAGAATAGACGAACGAGCAAATGATCTGGTTTTGTTGAAGAGGCTCTGCCCGCTGCTGAAGCTAATTATGACGAACTTTCAACGAGGCGCGGCTCGGTCGAGAGATAGAAACTTATTCGGTGCGCTTAATTTTCCCATGGGCAGTAGTAGTCAGCTCGTGCAACAGCGTCGCAACATTCGACGAGCAGTTGGAAAATCGCGCGAGAATCTCGTAATACGTGTACGTACCGTACGTATGATACATCGTTTTACGAAATGGAGGAGTTCGAATTGCGCTGTTTACGCTAGCTTACGGTAGAAAATATCGTGTAACTTGTATTTACGAGGGAGAGAGATTGGTCGAGAGAGCTACTGGCGGAATTAGAAGTATCGCTTGCGTGAGATTGCAGCGGCGAGGAGAGGCCGAGAGTAGCAAGCACGTTATTAAGGGCGAAACTAATTTTGATCTCCGGGAATGAATGAATTACCGTTATGCACGTTTTGTTATTAGTTTTAGAAGTTGGAATGAAATCTGGCAATGTTGGCTGACGTATCGTAATATTGTCGCAGTAAGAATGATTCAATTTCTCTGTTTGGCGAATGTTTTCTATTTGATTATTAAAATTGAACGTATGCTACTCCGTTGAGTGTCTGTGGATTGCTTTATTAATATCATTAATATTAATAAATATATATAATTATATTATAATATATATTATAATTGACTAAAAATATGTTCATTATGATATTGCCAACAATTCTAATCAAGGTAAATAATAGCTTCGAGATGTTTCCACAAGAACAAATAAACCGCATATATTTTTATACGCAGAACTCGGAAACTCGTATTCAAGTGAATAATTATTGTCTTACCGGTTTAGTTTTAACTATCGTCGCAACAGCGTTAATTTCAAATTTTTTCCCGTAACGCACAATACATTCATAAAAAGTTCCTACAGTAAGCTTACGTATACAAGCAATCAGATCTCTCAACGTTTCTCGATATAGCATATAACTGGGAAACGAAACGCAATTCGATGGTACTGCCGACTCAAACGAACAACGGATAGTCGCGTTTTTCTCGACGGTTAGTGCCATAGTATAGAACCGTTTCGTCTCGTTGCAGTCCAGTAATTCGATGAATTTCGAGTATGAGAGGTACGTCGTAGCCGGGCGAGCCCTCAATTAAGCGAAACGGTTCGTCGGCCATGAGGATGCGGCCTGATGTTCGTGCGGACGAGAAGCAGTCGTAGCAGAGAATCTGTCCCAAGCTCCTGCGCTCAACCTTTCTATCTTCCTCGTTTCCCCTTCTCGATCTACCCATCTATTCGTGTATCTATCCCGGTCTCTCTTCCCGGCTGTCTTAAATTAGAATTTCAGGTGAGTCGTTCTGAAATCCGATTCGACGACTCTACATGCGACAGCGCGGAGCGGGGATTCGTAATCGATCGCAGCTCGAGCTGCGTCGAAAGTGAGAGAAACGCAGAAAGTTGCTAAAAGTGGCCGGATAAAAAGGGTGACAGAGACGGTGAAAGGGGCAGAAAGTTAGAGGAACGGAGTACGGAAGGATTTGTAGAGGGCAAAAGAAAGAGCGAGATAGAGAAGATAACGAGAAGGTAAGCAGAGGTATAACGATTGAAGGAGAGTGGCAGGGCCGAAAACAGAGATGTCGCCGGTAGTGGTTGTCGTGACTAGCTGACTGTTGCACCAGTATTACACTGGTTTTAGTTTTCAGCTGCATCGTTCCCGAGCATCTCGTCCTGTAATGCTCGCAATAATCATTTAACATTCACCTGTGCATATGTATCAGCAAGTGTCCAAAAGTATTTGCAGATACTTGCGATACTTTCATCGCAGATATATGATTGCGTTTAGATTCAGTTTCAGCGCTAGATCCTCAATTTGCAGAGCCGATTCTTTCGTGCTGAACTGCCGAAAGCTTCAACGCAAGTTTCACTTTATTACGTACAGTTAATAACACTTTTGAAAAGAAATTCCCATCGCTTAAAAAGATGAAAATATAACTAACGTCTAATTTAATGTACGATTAATCTCGAATCTTTTCCTAAATCATCGTTTGTTTAAAAAGCGATCGCAAATAACATTACCGTTGTCCTCCGCTCTGTAAGATAGGCGAAACGCAAGCGAAATAAAACTCTATGTCACGCAAAACGGTGAATAGTCTTAAACGTCAAATATTTGGTGAGCGAATGCGCGTGATTATGTCACCGCGTTCTAAGTCGACTCAAGATTCTTATTTGCCCTGCTATCTTTTTCTATTTCGTCTTTCCCGACACGACGCGTCTTCGCTCTGACAACTCACTGTCCTACATAGACTCCATCTCTTTCATTCTCGCTTCTTGTTTCTCTTCTTCCCTATTTTATTTCCCTAGGTTTTACTCTTCTGTAGTTCTCCCATCCCACATTTCATTTCCCTCTCCTTTCTTTTCGTCCTCCTGTTCTCTTTTTATATCTTACTTTCCATTCCTATCTTTCTTTAACTTCTTTCTAATTCCTTCTGTTCGTCCTTTTTATACTTTCTCGTTTATTTTCTCCCTTTCGTCTTTTTCTCTTTTCTCATTCCATTTCCCCCTATTACCTCTTAATATCTCTTTTTGCCTTTCTTCTTGATTCCTGATTGTCTTCCGTTTCCTTCTTTGATCTCTTGTTGCGGAAGCAAAAGTCGATCCTTGAAAGTCATCCTTGACTTACCGTCGAACTTGCTTCCTTATTGACTCGTTAATGTTGCAATTTTTGTATTCCAACAAAACTCAGCCACCGCTCGATTTATCTTGAGACATCTAACGTGGTTGACAACGTAAGTAGTCTGTTCACAACTATTGGTTTCTCGTGTGCCATGCCATTTACCGTCAACGAACGAGGTTCAAAGAGAAGTTCGCCTTGGCCTGGGAAAATAGAGAGGGCTGCCTGTACGCGACACTTCGTTCTCGCAAAGGATATTGAGATGGAACGTTATCCAGTAAGAGGTCCAATGAGTAATCACGAAACATTATTGTCTAATTTTCTTAAATCATCAGGGTAGTTATACAAATAAGGCTGATCACGAACAGTTGAAGGTAATCCATAAGGAACAGTATAATCGAGTTGCAATTTTGCTAAGAGTTGTTGAATTATTTTGATGGCACTTTTAACATGTGATAAATATACTGATCTAAATAAAAGTTATCGCTTTTATGCTTGAAATTTACGTTTGAAATTTAGCTCTTTGCGACAGGTATAAAACATAAAACCTTCCTAATACTAAATTGGGTACATATGTTTTATTAAATACTCAAAACGCGCATACATATCGATTCTACTTCTAATATTATGACGAACAACTACTATTATATGTGCATATATACGTACGTATATAATAATGTTTGCTTAACTGCCACGGTTTTTGTCCGGGTTTTTAAACTCCGGGTTGAAAAAACGAGAGTTGGAAAAATGGACGTTACGATGCACGTTGCAATGTGCGTCATATTATTTCATTGTACGTATTGCATGTGAACAATCGCACGAGGTACGGCCGTCAAATTCGATGTCCATGCTACGCCGACGAGGGATGACAAACGCTAGAACGCCCGTTGAACTTTCGATACGCATGTTGTATTCCATGTATGTATGTAATTGTAGGAGTTTGATCAAACGAATTAATGTCCGTTTTTGATGAAATAACGTACAAAGTTTCTTTCTATTTTGCCAAGTATTAGTCAAACGTAACCAAGATATGCGAACATGACTAAAAATAGTAGCGTGGCAATTACAATATAATTACAGTAATATTTCTTCATCGAGAAATCGCTGTGATCTTCAATTAAATACCTATTTTGATTTTATCTAAAATTTAACGTGTTTATATTTGATTTTTATGCGCGTTTTTATTTTATTTTCCTATGTTACGAACGTTCGTTCTATCTTTCTAAGGAAGAACTCCAACTCTTAACTTCTATTTAGTAAATGACTTTCTGTACACTTTTGTATATCTTAATTACACGAAAACTGGAGACAAATCGGTAATCCAATTCCGATCTGACGGTTAAAGTAAAGGGAGAAACAAATTCTGCGCTTTAATGTTGACAGGAAAGCGAATCACAGTCGGAGTTTGAGTTTCCTCGGAATTGCACCGTTTTTTAATTCCCGTGCTTCATCGTCGTAGGAACAACCTAAAGGCCACATAGCGGGATCAACTGATCGGTTTACTTAATTTCCGAGCGTAACTTTAGAACGAAATTGAAGTCTCCGCGTCACGTGGTCGAGCTGGAATTTAAAATATGCTTGGGTCGTCTTGCTTGAGAGCCTTTGAGATTTTCGGTGATTGAAACTGACGAGCGTTGCTCGGACAGGGCGTATCGTATGATCGAATAACGTGGTAGATCGAGTGTGTGTCAATCGACACGTTGCTGCACATTGTGTCGATATTTGCTCTTCTTTCGACGTGACCGTTTGTGTATGATGTTACATTCATTGATTGCATTTTAAACGTATTTCCACGAAAAGCACTCTGGAAAAGTGAATAAGAGGGCTGTTTGTTTTGTAATCAATCTCTCTGTATTTATATCTTTTTTGTGGCTGCTCGATTTCCTTTGTAGAAAAAATTCAGCGAACAAATATTTGAAAATTTCGGATTTATTTGATAATTTAATCGTCTCTGTAAAAATATAAACGTATAACGAGCGGAGCAATATTAATCAGGATTGGAATTCAATCGGAAATTATTGATCTACTTTTCAAATTACACAATTAATTTCGCAGCCAAATATCGTTTATTCAATTTTCCGAACACACGACTGCATTCTCATATTATTAGACCCATACGCGAATGATTCGAATTTGCGAATTGTTCGACCAGTTCGACGCGTTACGAAAAATTAAAACATTTTAAAACTGTATATCGCGCTCTTGAGCTTTGAACGTTGAATTTCAAACTTTATTTTGAACTTTAATCTTATTAGCTTGCGGTTAATCAATTTTTATCGCAGTATAAACGGCTCTATGAACGCGTTTGATGCTAGCGGGGGAACAACTTGTAAAAAATCCACATATTCTGTAAACGAGCAGACATCTTTTTCTTTAAATCGATACTTATATACGTTTCATAGGCAGCTGTATACGACATTTCAATTTTTGTTCAATTTTTATTCCCCTTGCACTTTCCTTCTGCTTTGTCGTTGCAACATAAGATGCGTACCTTTTTACGTACTTGTCGGCATCAAACCTGTCGGAAACGTTTGCGTTCACCTGAAGCATTGCGTCTCGTATATCTCGTAGAATGCTTTTTTTCGAGTCTTGCAATTCTCCTAGCGACTTCCTTGCACACGCATGAAGTATAACAATTCTACAAGAATTTGCTGAAAGACGTTGAAATCGTTCGACCAAAATGGCACATTTTCAAGGAAGACATTTTCGAGGTTCCAATAAAAGCTTCGAGTCAACGTTCATATTTCTTTCGATGTAATGTATTTGATATAGAAATGAAATTGTATTAGGCCAGACTATAGTTTGTTATGTGCACTATTTGCGACTACCCGTAGTTAAAAGAAGAATTAAAAAGTTAATCGAAATTTATTGGAACTTGTTTCTGTGACGAGGAAAGTAAATCAATACGTATGTAGGTGGATGGACCTGAAAGAAATCGAACAAATTGTAGATTTGTTAAGTTAATGTCACGTATTTTCTAGTGTCGTTACATCGATCGATAAATAGATATTTCGCCTGATAAGCGTAATAGTCATCTTTGATCAGAAATCAAATAAGATCTGATATTACACTTATCGATAGGTATTAGTTAACTGAAGTAATCTACTTTCTTACTGCAAGTGCACTAAACTGATGATTCTGCACAATCGATAATATAAATTTATGGAAATTTGCACGCTTTTGAGATAGCATAAGTTAAATTAGAAATTCGGTTCAGAGCGTGGATATCAAAAGTTGAGTGCCTTTATAAAACCGATACCAAATTCTGTTAAATGGTGCACTGAAAAAGACATTTTAGAAACCGCTTGAATCGACGTAAAAGCGTTAATTCAAAATTTAAGTATTTTTACGAAAAATTTATAGAAATCGAATGATGGATCTACAAGTTAAAAATGTATGAAGTAGGTTAATTTTAATTTCATGTTTCGTATTCAATAACCAAAAGCAAATTTTATCATTTAGTTTGAAATGTTTAGAAATTGTGTCAAGAAAAGGGAATTAAAATTTTTTATGGCGTATACCATATTGTTGTTATGTTGTTTTTCGCTTTAATTGTTTACTTGAATTCAGGCGAAAAATACTTGACGGTAGAACATGGTACAATCATCGACGATCATTAATAATACTTATGTTGCTAGGAGATTAATAGGAATCATAATGATTCTCTAATATATACCTTCGATATTTTGTGCCTTTGTGTAGTCAAATCTACTTTTTCTAAGCAATATTTATTCTTCAAACAGAAGTATTTGGATTGGACGAAACGTCATCTATGAAATTCTTATCACTTTTCCATTAACTCAAGCAAATATTCATCTCCTTCGCTGCGCATCCAATCAAACTGCAAACAGTTCAAGCTTCGTTAATTCGTGTTTTTCGAGAACACGATATTTTCTAATTGTCCTCTATTAATGGTAATTTGAGCGCCTTGTATCAGCAAAGCAGTAGCAACGTTAAAAAGGTGTTGAAGTGAACACAAGTATAGGTTTATTGATTAGAATATTTGCGTTTCAACAGCACTTAACGTGTATCGACGTATACAGAAACATACTATAAGTATAGCGTGCTTTATGAACTCATTATACTAACAAATTTTTTTACTTCACAGAGCATTAGTAATGAGCTACGAGCTCATGTACTGTTATCGATCTAAATTTTTATTATTTTTATAGCAACCTGATTCAGTACCTCGATCAAAGAATATTTCTGTATCGATAACGCGAATCATATCGTTCCCACGAAGTTTAACGTCACGTGACGTTACTATTTACTTTGTTGTCATTGTACAGTTTTAATAATATTTCATACACGTCCCATTTATTTAAATATAAATTATAATAGACATCTGTTTCCCTCGTATAGTTTAAAATTAATTTCCATAAAAGTAAGTGTTATTACTAATACGTATTGTATTATTACTAATTATAGAATTTAAAAACAAACGTAACGTTAATTATATTATATAATTGTGTTACGTGAACTAACGCGATTGTATAACATCTAATTTTGTTCGTAACGCGTGCAGTTCTTGTTCCAAAAGAAATATTACAGCTGATGCGAACTTTCAAGTTTAGGAAACTTATCAAAATTAGTTTGTTATATCATTTCCTGTACTACTTTACTAAGTATATTTTGACTTAATACCCGTTTTACTATTTCCTTTCTTTCCACGCTCTAGTTGGATTGTAAAACCTATTTACGATGATGTATCGAGACGTTGACTTATGTGATATAAATCACATAAATCTGGTTAAAAGTAGATGCGTGTAATTAATACTCATCATAACACAGAAACAATAGCTATAATTTTCAAACTTAATAGATGATGGATGCGTATCATTATTCGTTATGTAGATGCGAGTTTTTATCGAATTCTGTCTATTGTATTTATTGTATTGGTTTTATTACTAACATCAATGACGTTGTTATATTCGATCTCGATACAAAATGAATCAGAAAACAATTTATTCAACTGCAATAACTAATATCGATGCTTGGGTCAGAACAATAAACATTTAAATGTCAAGTAAAGTGAATTTTGCTTACAAATTATATTTCCATCGGTAAATTGCTATTTGTTAAATAATATCTACTACTGCTATTTATAAAATATGTACGCTCTTTGTGGGAATCTTGACACGCGGATTGCGCGGAAAATTGAATATTTTTAGATCAAGTACGGTTTGCTAAACGCTAAATATGTTTGGAGCGCAGCGTTGAAATTTCGCACAGGTAAACATGAAATTAATTTCATAAGATGTATATTGGAGGAATATTCGTTTACTTAATTCTTAGTAATACGAAGGGAACAAAGGGTAGACATATTTTTCCCTAAATTGCAATCAATTTACAATGAACTATTTAAAATAAAAATACGGGAATGCAAATCTCTGTTTTTGAAGATAATAATCCACGTGATACGAGACAAATAAATACAAATAAAATGGTCAAAGCGAGTTTAATTTAATTGTTATTTCAGTATGTCCATGGTTCATAAGTCGCTAGCTGTGTTAATCGATAATTTTAATACAGTTATGCATAATTTAGTTCCATAAAGTCAGAAACAGGCATCCTTTGTACCTATATTGATGCTTTGAACAGTTCATGTGCTGTAAGCAGGTATCGTATTGGTTCTATACCAGGTGTTTCAGGATAAATGTGATCTAAGATAATACCTAAATTAATTAATGGTTCTATGGTATTGTAACGAACATTTTATTTGTCTTAAGCAATATAATAGGATAAAAATTATGTTTCCTAAAATATTTCAAATTTTCTTGTAGAAAGCTACAGAAAATGTCTTACTTTTGATACATACATACTTTTTAACTAAATGTGAACAGTAAACGCGCTTATTATATTCCATTTCTTTTTTATAACACGTAATCGTGTTAATACTTTTCATCAAGCTTTGATATACTTCAATCCAAGAATATTTATGAATTTAGTTGGTTGTTTACGGAACATGCATTAATACCGTCAAAAAACATCGGAATCAAATAATACGTGCATGTAAAAGTGTAGAGCTTATAACAATGTCTATGTTTCTGTTCCACAGACTGAAATTTAACGAAGAGAGCAGATCTTTGTGCTATGGAAAACGGCATGCGATTCGAGTGCTTATTGGATGTTCAATAATAATACCTCTAAAGCGAGAGTCTGCTACGAAAAGTCATACAGATGAATCCATTAGCAGTCCTCGGACAAAAGTTACAAACTCGTCCTCCACCCTCCGTAAGACTACGCTCTACAACTCTTTATCTTTATTAAGATATCTTTTAAAACTTGTAACAACGACTAATGGCATTATTATCTGCTGTTTTACACATCTATTAAATTAATAAAAGATGAAGAGAAGTAGCTTCAAGAATTTCTTTGTAAAAAGTTGGGCATTAATTATTAGAAAAATTTCAACAAAGGAATTTACAATTCTAAAAATTCTATAGAAAATTTCCTGAATTCTAGCAGAAAAATTAAAGTCCCATGACAAATTTCGATATCCCGACGCAAAAGTTCTGAAACGTTTTCGAAATACCAAATTTATCTTCAGACATCTCACAGAACATGATGTCAACGAGTTTTTCACTCTTGCGAGAAAGGAGGAAAAGTTCGCGTGAACAAGGTGTTTCATGACCATTTTCTACTTTCGTCCTGCGTTGCCGAGCCTATCAACCATTTATAAAAAATGATAAGGAAGAACGACAGGCCCGGTCAGATACAAATTACCGGTATGTTGCGTCAAGTTAGATGGAAACTAGCCTTGGGAATTGAGGGAGGCGCACAGGGAAATCGCTATACACCTTTTACCTCCATCTACTGCATCCTCCTTACTAAACATTTATCCTACGAGTGCCTGCCCTTTCTAGCTTTTCTGTAATAGGACTAGCGTAACATTGGTCAAGAACTGCAAGTTACTCCAATCTCCTTAGTGAGTGTGTATATTCTGCTGTCAAACTCATTAGGATGCAGCAGCTACTCGATCGAAACATTGTTTCACGCCACTGCGACGATTCTCCTTTTCGCTTAGCGTTCAGTAAGTTTTAGTGTGCATTATATAAAATTTCATAAAGATATACTCTTTCAAATATCGTTCAATTGTTCTTTTTTTCCAGCTCTGCCCCAAAGGAGAGGAACGTTCGCGAAAGTCGTCGAAAACGTCGCGACGATACAACGCGTAACGTATCAACGACACCGACTATTGAAACCCGAAGAATAACAAATATATCAGGTATACGAGTTATACAAAGTGTATAGAAATTATACGTCACGATTGTTTATGACGGAATTTTATACGTATGGCCTGGGTTATGAAGATGCATTCCAAGACGGAATCGTAAATGTTATCGTAAAAAAATATTTAATATTTTTCACCGTTTTTATGTCGAGTTTAGTCAGGAAATGCGAATCATCTTTCTTAAATTTATAAACGTATATAAGTACATATTTACTTAGAAAATAAAATAGATATCTATCACTAATTTCGTTATGACAAAATTCAATATTATCGATAGCTGAACCAACGCGAAACAATAAGATAAATGTAATATGTTCTCCGCGAAATAACGCGTACTATTCTTTCTAACAACTCTCCGACGAGAAAACTTCTGAACGGAACGTTGCCGCGAAAAGCAACCAATACGAAGATCCTTAACGGTGGATAGTTAAAAAGTCAGGGGGTAAGATAAGATCAAAATAGTAACGCGTGCCGTCGTAACGGAACTACACTCGGCCAACTTTACCCACTGATACTATAACAGAGAGGAAAGTAGGCTGCACCCTTGGGTTTCTCCGTTATACTCTCTATCTCTCCTACTTGTTCCTCCCATCTTCCTCTTCTCCAAGCAAGCTTCATCGCTTCGTTCCAGTAGTATAGCCTTTCTCTCGCACCCTGTAGCCTCGTCTCTCTGTGTCCTTGCGCTCTTGTGCACGGTGTTTACGAGGGTCGAAGATTCGCGACGTAACACCTGGGGCTTATGATTCTGGGCATTATTGCCTGAGTAAATTAACCGTGCGATATTGTTCCCCTTGCTCGACGTCTTCGAGTCTGCCTGACAAATTCCTCTTATACACCTTCAGATTGCAAACTTTTCGATTTCGGCCGCTGCATCCGCGTCGAATTTTAACGAGGCGTACGCTGCTCGGAATTACGATCGCGTTCCGTAACGGAGATACCAGTACCGAATTTACCATTCGATCCATCGACTTTCCACGATCGATTTCGCCCCAAGGAATACGCTTTACAATTTACTTGTATTATGCAAATATCAATTATTAAGAATTTCACAGTTTCCGGGGGCGAAACGTTTTTGCCCTCGCAAACTTTTGCTTCGAGCGAAAAAAGTGAGAAGCTGTGAAACCGATTTCTCCACATTGTTTTCCCTTTTTTTTTTTTTTCTGTATTACGCGTTATGTTAAAAACTATTACTCTAAGCGCAATTTTGATTATCAAGTTTATATTTCTGTATGTATTTATCACAGCTGTTATAGAAGATTAAAAGAGTTGAGAAATAACTAGATTAAACATGTGAAAACAATGTTATGGTTGGTATATTATAATCTATCGCGACTAAAACAAAATATATAAAATTCAATGTGTTAACAATGATTAAGAAAATTAATGATAACCGTGACGTTCCACGAGTTCCATAATTTACGCACTCACGGAAACGTAGGTATATGCGAGGTCTGAGTATAGTCGAAAGCGTATCGATTGTCGTTCCCATGAAATTAATTTCCTGCTCGGGAGGATGTTCGAAAGGCTCTCCGGAGGACTGTATATAGGCACTGGTACGAGCTCTGCAAGCACTCAAGTTCACCGTCTAGTTCGCGGTTGAACCGGTAAAGTCGGTGTCTTACGACTTCAGGTTGAACCCTCCACTGGGGCGAGGTAAAAGGCGGACCGTAGAAACCAGGAAGGGCATAATTGAGTACACTTTATTCGTTTGTTGCACGCTGTGGTTACCGTGCGATATGAAATGGTACAGGTGAACGGAGATTTCAGCCAATTCACTTGACTCTGTGACAACAATTCATCCCTTCCCAAATAAATTCTGTTGTTCTTTAAGATGGACAGAGCGAATAAATTATTGAATTATGCCAAGTGATGTTGATCACACGAGAAGGTCAATGTTATTCCGCAGGAAATAGCAATCATAAATCAATCATTGTTCTGATATAGAACAGAATTTCTAGAATAGAATTCTGAATAGAATTTCTGTCGGCTTGAAATCACTTATTTACTCTTCGTATGTTACGCCCAGTTTATAATAAGAATTCTATTATAAAGCTGTTTTACTGGCTATTTTAATCCAATACTTTGTTTCAGTATTTTGGTTAGTAAAATTATTCTCTTACGATATTTATTTTGTTATTTTTCAAGTTGAACCGAAATATCTTCCTCGTTCATATCCTATTTTAATTTTCAATCAAATAAAAAATATGACGTTTCATATCTTACACGAAATATTTCAATTTATATTCGTTACTACGCGCGACTATATCATCGCAGTTTTTATTTTCGCTAACGTATGATTTAATAAATTCGAATGCTTCGATGTATTAATCACACCAATAAAAGGTTTTCTGTTGTAGCCTGCTTCGTTGATTACATATTACGAATCGTTGAACTACTTTTATAGTATAATTAACTTCGATCATACCTGGCAATCACAGGGCACTTGTTTGCGGACTGCATCTAATTGTTCCGTATGTTTTTAGGTCTGAGTAGACCCAGTTTCATCGTACGCCTTAAGAATATATACTTCGTGTGCAAAATTTCTTTATCATTCTTTTACTACGAATAGTCAGTAAAAAGGATGCAAAAATTTTGTTCCATATCCGATACAATTGATAAAACTTTCTCTTATGAAATGAGAAATATTCATGATGTCCAACGGAATACTTCCTTCTGAATTATTCGCAAACTCTCGTACAACTTATACACGTTCAGCTCCTCGATCATTTTGAAAAGAAAGTTCGTAGACAGGTGGCAGAAGCAGGATCGTCTTTCACTCTCTTCGTTTCATTAAATGCTTTTCAAGCGATTTAGCAGAACGAGTATCTAAAGGCATTTCTGGATGATTCCGCTAGGCTGGTTATACACTCTTAAACCTAAGTGGCTCACTTTTCTCCACTTCTCTTCCGACGTGACATCGTCGAGTCGCTCCCCTTTTGTAAACCATTCGAATCCTTGGTAAACCTCATACACCAACTTTCGTAGACTCCACGCTATTATTCACGCTAAGGATACGTGGATGAAGTCGTGGCCGGATGGTGTAAGCTATTAAATCTCGAGTTTCGATAAGTTTCACGCAAGATTAATGATACGAAAGCGTTATCGCTCGTACGTATTTATAGAAATGTAAGCAATTACTAACTTTAAATTCATTATTATTAAACTAAACTTCTTACGATAGAATAGTTTACAAATTTCTTTCGTTTCACACTCCTTTTTATTTTTAGAACTCTCATTTTATTTTTTAAACGTACACTGTTTCATATAGCAATACTGAAAATTATAGATTTAAAATATGTAGCGAAGCCTTCGGTAATATAAGAGGTCAATGCGTGAGACGCTGGAATGGTGGAGGTCAAGTGAAGCAGTGTAGGTACTTTTAGCAACAGAGAGCGACTATTTTCGAGAATATATTTTTGGTGTTTATCCTTTCGATGACAATATTATCAATAATCGTTAACAGTAGCTGCAGCACGGTGTATCTTTCTCTACCTCTTGTTGTTCGAAGGTAGAGCGTACTCACGGTGTCCACAAACAATGTCGCCACCCTGGCTCGGACACCTCTTATGGCTTACGTCGCCGGATTACGCTTGCACCGTGCGACTAGTGCTTTTACACCCTCTCTAATAATTTTTTCCTCCAGTGCAGTGTCATTACTTAGCTAAATATCGCCACTTTGCCATTTCTTGCGAATTTCTTATTTAATTGATTTTTCGAATTTCTCATTTAACGAGGCGTACACGAGTATCGATTATTATTCAATAGTAGCGTAAACCACACAATTTGCAAAACGAAAGATAATAATTAACATTTGAATTTCTTACAGCCAGTAAAAAATTAACATAAGATTTTTACAAATCTCGGAGAGGCGACCAAAAGAGCATGGTATTATATTTAAACATTTCCCAAGTCTAAACTAATTTGATGAATGACCCTGTTTTCTGCGAAACATTATAAGTGTGTTCTATGACTAAAGGGAAGAAAAAATTTCATAATACCGTAATACTGCGATTAAAATGCACAATAGGTTATCGTATTGTCAACGAAACGCCATTACTTTTTTGCAACCGTCCTAGACTATTATTTGAGACACATTCTGCGATCCTATGAACTAACATCTATCCCCGGTTGATCATTAAGATAAGCGTTAAGATAATTTAACTAGCAAAGCAGTTCTTTTGAGGTTAATAAGAAGCACACGTTTGCCCTCGCGTTACAACGTTCCTCAATACGATAATGTTTTGTTCCTTCCTGTATAACTGCTGTTATAATTGTACTTGCGTAACAGTGTCGAGCGATGGATACTCACAGGATAACAACTGCTGTGCATGAACGTACAACTGTTATTGTTCCCGCCTGTTGCTAAACTTTCATCAGATTAACTTTTGCCGTAAAATCTAAACCACAAAATCTGCTCGTTTCGTGGTTTAGTAAAAGACAAATATAAATACACATTATTCGCGAGTAGTTTTATTGCAGGCTTAGACTTCCCATTCTAATCTTTTCTATTTATTAATTTAGATAAAAAGTTTCGGTACTTTCTATTTAGGGGAAAATGAAAAAGGCGATGTGATCTGGACATTCGCACAATTGTATAAAGAAAATAATATTAAATTTTATACAAATTGTTTTTTGTAACGGATATCCAGGAAGGTAACGTAAAAAATGGTATTCGATACTCGAATCTACAAAACAGAAACTGATAGGCAAAAGCAAAGAAATGTCAGTTGTGCCTCTTACGCTACACGGTTACGCGCGTGCGTACGAGCAATTTTGAGAACGGATTTTATAATATTTTTCGAATCACCGTGATATGCGATGCGTCGCGTCGGCGCAAAACACGATTTATTCGTTTTCATTATTCGAAAAATCCACGTTTCGAAAAGCTGCGACCTCTCATGGACGTTATTCGTAAACCGATTAAACGGAATATTTACACGAACAGTCGAAGATGTGAATATTCCTTTTTAATGCGGATCGAATCCCGGTGAGAACATAGCGCGCAAAATCGAATGACCATTTCGAAACGTAATGGAAAATTTTCGATTTCACCACTCGAAATTGATTTCGAATTTTAATTTCGTTTCGTGTAGTTCTGTCTGGTAATTTTTGATATAGAAAATTATGCGCCCTGAATTTTGACATGCGTTATAGTTTTTTATCTGTTCTCGTTGGTCGAAAGATTAACGTCATCTGGCAAATATTTGCGGGACAGAATGCGAAATACGTTATATGAATCCACGTTTTCTGTGTTCGTCTATTTTTCTCACAGGCTGGAACGGAACTTGACGTATCGTCTATCAAGAATTAAGAGCGATTCGTTTCCAATATACGGTCCAGGAGATTCCATTTTATGGTTTCTCGATTATTCCATTTTCTATTATCCCAGACTTTCATTATCCGATTTATTAAGGGTATACGTACTATATGATGCATTTTCAGATTGCACGTTAAGTCCTACTGTCTATTAACAAATACTATATAATACGATATCATATTATATGCTATACTATACTATATAACATTCTCTATTAACAAATACGAAGGTCTGCAATTTTTGTTAATTTCAGCACAGCCTTCAAAAATAAATTTTTCCTTTCCTTACGTCATCTTAGTTTTACGTCTTAATTATACACTCAAATTACAGTAGGATGTAAAAGAATCCAAATTGAAGGAAATCTCGTTCCAACAATTCGTTACCTCGGTGACTCGACAACTTAACTTATACCAAAGATGTACTTGTTCTGAAGTTGAATTCGCTTGTTACGAAATTGTACAGGGGTCGACTTAACTTGCTCTGAAATTCTACTTATTTCAAACTAGTGCTAACTGTTTGCTGAAAAGTTAAGAAAAAGTTAAACATTTTCAGCGTTATGTAAATTTAAAATTACTAGATTGATTGTAGATTTGTGACGAAATTTCTGAAGCCTGTTATACGGAAAGTACTTGTTGATAGTTATTAGAGATTCTGATTAATCGAACTGGTAATAAACGGTAATTAACTGTTTTTCTATCTAAAGTGCTATTGTACAAACGATAATTTCCAGGTGTATTTCTTGTAAGAGAATAAAATTTAACGATACTTACAAATATTAAAACTATAGTTGTATTATATCCATGATAAATGGTAATAAATCATTTGAGATAATTTTCAAAAAAACTTTAGAAATCTAAAATTAACTTTGAGATGCGTTTCACGAAAATGGTACAATCGAACTGCATTTATCCCAACTCCATTTGCCCGAACCCCATTTATCCAAAGTCCATCTATTGAAATGAAATTTTAGTTCATACCCGATTTACTGAACTCTCTCCGATCTCCTATTATCCGAACGACTGACAAACGTCATTGCAGTTAAAACGCAAACAGCGAATCAATGAATTAAGAAAGTTAACCAATAATCGTACATAATATTATTATATATTTTCGAATAAGCATTAACATCAAGGTGTACAAAAGATACGGATAAGAGAAACAGTTTCATAATTCAAACTAATTTAAACAAATTTTTAAAGTTATCGTACAAGAAATTGTGATAAATAAAGTTGTTGAAACTTGCACCTATTCTTTGTACATGTGTTATATAACAACTAATAAAAGTCAAGCACACTGGTTTATGTATTCCAGCTATGCTTCCTAGAAATTTGATTCTACGGCTGAATGAATGTTGCTCTTGTAAGTTGCGGTATGCTGCGCGCTTTGAAACAAAAACTAATTTCAGCATAAAAAACTTGGAAGGGAGGTTCCTGGTTTTATACGACAAATTTAATACGCACGTTTGCAGCCAGAAATTTAGTTTCGCTTCCATGAGCTTTGCAGTCAGGTTTTATCGCTGTTTATAAAAGAGACAAATGTTTGAATTGCGTTATTTCCAAAATACTTACATCAGAAACCAAACATATGGATAATAAAAAAAAAGTAAGTACGTGCTTTTCTAAAAATATAAAATTTATTCCCAAGTAAAAGAAAAATTTTAATGATATTTACTTCTAGTTTAAATGTTAGTGGTCTATGTTATGTTTACAGGTATTATACATGCTAATTTTTACTAATCGATTCTTTTGCCAATCCAACGAATTCCGTTAAAATAAAATAGACCAGTATTTGTATAAGATCTCACATAAGAAATACAAATAATATACATATTGCATCGATCGAGATTCGTTAACTAAATAGATCTAAGATTTCAAAGATCAAACAGATTTGACGTTTTCTTACCCTATAATTTCGAACAAAGTGATTCAATTTGAAACTGGGAGATTTATCCTGTGTTCGTTTACAATTCGCGATAGAAGTATGTCACGCTACGGCCCCGTAGCAGTTGTTATAAGTTGCAGACAATTTTACCGTAGCCTAGGACCAATCCTTCTACATGGCGGCAAAAGAAGCGAAAAGGTGTGAAGAGAACGGCAAGGAAGATGAACGTCGTAACAGAGACAAATAGAGAAACGAGAGCAGCAGTAAACAAAGAGCAGTGGAATAAAAATACGGGGGAGAATAATACAGGGTAAGAGAAGTGGTCACAAAATAGGAGAAAATCGTCTGCGACTTATGACCCACCCACTATGCCGTAGCTACGAAGCATAACTGTACAGTGTTACGCAAGAATAATATCCAGTATAACTGTCATAAGTTATAGGTAGCTATTCTTCGTTTCTTCTATCGCGTTTCCTGTTAGTGGAAATAAATGGAATTGCGAAGAACGGATATCAGATTACAAGTATAGACACAAGTATATGAAGAGATGATATATAGGATGAAGGCATTGAAATATAGATACTGCAATCAGAAGTAGAGGATGAACCTATTTAATCCTTTCACTTCTATATATATATATATATATATTATGGATCAAGCAAGTAGACACGTTCTATGACAATATAGACATAACGATTGCAAGTCTTGTTTAACATATAATCTAAGAACTAGTAACCGGATATTGCAAGTGGAGGAGCTAGACTAATCAAAAATTTCTTATTTAGCGATTAACACTAAATTATTATATAACATACCATTGTAGTGCAAAACACTGTAATTATAAGCGCGAAACAATCTCTAAGCTATAGCGATCATTCCTCCACTGTAATAAGATTTCACATAAATCGCGTTTGAAACCAATATGAATCAGTATCATGATTGAAATTTGAATCAGTGAACTGGAACGAATATTGCTGATTAATCGAACTAAACATCCCATCTCCACATATACATAATACATATATGTGAATACAAGTTCAATAATTTTGATTACTTTGAATATCTTCGGTATTTTTAAATATATATACATGAGAAAACTTTATTTATACGAATTATATTGAATGGAAATAGGTATGCCAATAATATTTACGGATATATCAGGATCATCTCCGATTTTTAATATTTTATAGCGAAGATACGTCTTCTATAAGAATTACGATGCTACAGACGTACGTCGTTGGTACCTTCTTCGCTTTAAAGAATTTACAGTATCATCGTCCAGAAGTATCTTCTCTCCCAAAACCTCTATAATATACTACTCATAAAACTCGAATAACTAGGAATCCCTAAACTTGGACACGCTTCTTTACGATGTTTCGTGTGTAACGTATTGTCATATACGATTGATTGGTAGAAACAAGGTGAAACATACGATATACGCGATGATAATGCTTGCATAAGTATTCGGTGATAACTATACATCTCGTTTAGAAAGTTACATAACAGGAAGGTGTAACTTCCTGTACTGGAAGCTGTACATTGACTCTCGATCTACTTGTGTCAGTAAGTGACTACGAATTCTGAATTTTGCTTGCTATTGTATTATGGAACAAAGTCCAATTATAGTTTCCCATTTACAAAGATCAAGTAAATATTCCTATTAACAATCAAAAGCGTGGTTTCCAATTTACTACGTTAAATGTTATCTTAACTATAACGCTGTACAATAAGCGATGAACAAACTGGAGAACATTATCTGCGATTTACGATAATATTCGAAAGCATCCGCACAGCGTGATACGATATGCCAGTAGCGGTGCGTTGACATAAATACTAATACCGTTCGACCAATACGCCGGATGTCAACCGGAATTACGTCTCAGTCCATACGTTAACTGATGAAAAAGTTTTAATACCGTCGCCCAACTCCCAACGGTACACTATATTTCCATGAACTTATTGTCGAGCCGCGAAACTCAGCTTTTTGCGGGACACGTGTTGCCTGATGTATTCTAGCGGCTCGAAAACTTATTTGCCCCGGAGACTACGCGCCATATTTCATAATGCGTCGGTATATTCCCGGCAGGTCGTAACGTCGCGTTGCCCTAGAATCAAAATAAAGACGACCTTCCGCTGACGTATTCCCTTCCTGCACCACGACACGATTTTTTCATCGAATCATTATACAGTACGTAATGTTCCAGAGTGTCCAGAACCATATACTTCTAACTTTTAATAAGCACGACTTACACATATCTGCCGTGTCAAGTAAAAAGGGTGTATCCGCAACTTTCGATACTTCAAGCCATTGCTACCAAGTAGCACAGAAATAGTTCATCTATATACATATTAAATAAGACAGTCGTATCTGCGTTGAAACTGAAGATGTGACGGTTTATATTTCGGACTATGTGAAACCATTTTTCCCAAAACCACCTTTCGATCGGACACGCGTATTTAAACTTACACGGTGGGTATATCATTCGTAGGAAAATCAAGCGAAGTCATACATCTTAATGCTAACGAATGATTGATAATTCAGATCGAAGTGTTATGTTCATATTCGACAGTTCGTATCGCTTATCTCTATGATAAGGATTGTTTAATAATAGTTTTGCAGTTTATACGAGAGCACGAGTTATGTTATTCATTAATTTCGACAGTGGTGGACGAACGCGTTATTTTGGTTGACGTTATCGGTAATAATTCGAATACACGGTTGAAACCGCTTTACAGGCAAATATTTCCGATATTTTACATTTTTACATTGTTTATATATAGATAATGGTTTTCAGGGTGGTTGATAATGGTTGTGACAACTGATCAGTGTTTGATACGAATATTTAGAGTCGACCGATAAATTTAGTTCATAGAAGTTACCTAACGATACTAGTTATAACATAGATAAGATAGATTCAAAAGATGAAAATGGCTCTCAAAGTCAGTACAAGATCTCGTAGAAATTTCAGACATGTAATCTATATCTAAAATAGATAGCGAATGTTAAATCAAAATTTACTGTTTGCAGGAGAAGTTTTACCGAAAGCTGATCTTGCTGGAAGATAGATTACAGAAACGTAAACTCGAAAGTATGAGTGGCAAGTGCATCGTGGCAAGAATGAGACTGAAAGTAAAAGTAATGTTGGGAAAAAGTCTAGATGAATAGTCATAAAATCTGTATATTCGATTGCCAATTGAAGAGCGAATAAACAAATAGTTAGAAATACTTAGATTTTATTTGTATTTACGACTACATAAAGTAGAATAACATTTCTAACCAGAAGAAAACTAAATTCAACTAAATCCATCTGTTATTCCAATACCATTGCAATTCTTAACAATTCGTATTCCATTCTCACAATAAACATCACCATTATTATAATAGGTATGTTCCTGAGAATATTACCCGCCTTTCCTTACGATTATTTATTTTACCATGGCATTCAACTCGTGAGTTATCGGTTGCTTACATCATGAAAATAGAAAGCGAATCATGATATTTCGCTTTTATTAATTACATCTGCCACCGATCGTACGTTTCCGTGCATAAACGTGCGATTTAGTAGGCGTGTATATTTCCCACAATGTGTTACCACATCGGTTCGCGGTTACTCCGCATATTCACACACCATGAACCAAAATTTGAGTCGCGTGTACGAGAATCTCTCTCGTACGAGTGAAAGCTGGAGGTGGATGAGGGAAACGACCGAACATAATTCTGTCGAGCGATAAACGGACGCGTAAGTCTTCGTTTGAATAAATTCGCGCATTCTCACGCGGATAATTAATCCGTAATCCACTAACGGATATTAATTGTCCTTTGCTATTTAATTTCCGCGATACCAGTACAATAGAGAAAGGCATTTTTGATTATCAATATATGAACATCGAAATATTAACTGGAACTGTGTATTCGGAACAGTCTAAATGCTATGAATCGTTACTTCCAATTATTTTATCTTCTTACAAAGGAATTTAAACGGCAGCTTCTACCATTTTAGAGAGAATCTCTGTTGGCAGCGAATGCCAGAATAAATTGATATATTTCGCAAAGTTGTTCCTTTTCTTGCTATACTAAAAATGAGAATTTGACAGAATATAATAGTGCGAATGAAAAAAACATTGATATAAATAAATCAAAACAGAGAAATTTATTACGGGCTAAATTAATATATTTGCATGTAGACGTCTATGAAGTACGCTGGTGTACCTTCAGAATCCACTTCATGCAAGACGTACATTGAACCGTATGTTGTCTGAACAGGTTTTTTGCATTAACACGATATATAGAATACGAAATATTTATTGACATTCATGTAACATATTGTGTCGACGTTTTACATTTTCGTCATGTAATTTTTTATATTTTTCAATGGGCATAGAAAATGTGTCTCGCAGTTTCCATTAAAATATTATACATCATCCTGTTACTGAAATATCTTTCGTTCGGACGTCCGTGATCACCGGTTTTATCGATCGATTAATCGTCGTTGACGCAAATTACTCGTAACCATATAAATCTCAGGAACTACAGAATAAAATAAATCGATTCTGTTAGATACAGTTTTGCGTTGATTTACGACAAATCCTAACTTATCAGTGATCTTAATTTTAATATTTTAATATTTCCTCGATGAATCGTACGTTCCCCGATTACGAAACCGATCTAGATTCTATTCAACTAATTGTCTACAATTTTTTAGGTTTCATCGTTTTATATTTTATCAATCAAGGACAATCAAGGGCATTGCGTTAATGTATATTTCTGTTTTGTTAATCCACTGTAAAAAAAAAACGCGTCCATCGTGATTCAATTTACGTCGAATCGTATCGGAAATTGAAATTGAATACGAACAATCTGGAATTTGCGTTTTGTTATGAGATTACAATAATATTGTTTGATTGTGAAAAATGCAATTAACTTCTCCCGTTTTCGATAATTGAATTTTTAGGGATATAATAATCATCCAAATTAATTTGTAACACAGCATATCGAAAGAAAAATATTTTTACGGATATACCAATTTACGATAACGAAAAATGCTAAGAAAATACCTATTAGAGAACTATGTGTTACGTGATTCATTTGAAATTATCTACTAAATTAAAGCCAAGTTACGCGATTTCCCTTACAAACGATAAGTTAGGAATAGAGAAGAAGGGACAATTATGCGACACTTTGCGTCTGCAGTAAACACATAGACGATTCAAGAAATTTTTGTTCGGACCCACGGAAAGGGTAAGTTCTAACTTTTGAAATTACTTTCCTTTTCGCGACATATTCCGTTTTCGAATGTACTTCTTCAATCTCTTTCGCAGCTTTCCAATCCTTATTTCAAGAAAAGCATTGCCTCGTGATAAAGTCAACGGTCGCTCTATTCGTCGGGAAAGTTTCGTTGAATTCCTTTCTCCAACCAACAACAACTTGCTAAAAATGAGGAACAAACAATAATTTTCCCACCCTTCTCTCCTTCCCCTTCTCTCTGTCCAAGAAGCGGAACCGTGTGTACGCAGTGATTAAGAGTTTCAAGCGGAAGTTTTCGTCGGCTTTCTTTGATGTTACATCTAAAGTTATTACACGCTGCTACCAAGTACGCAGCGTGAAACTTATGTTGTTACTCGCAGTACACTTTATAGAATAAAATGCATACTGTGTATATAAAAGGGAAAACAACTGTATAAGAGGTTAGTCACGAGGATCAAAACACCTATAACATCTTCGTTGAATTGATCGAAGATGGAAAAAAATGTTACAAAAATTCTAGCGTTTTTGGTTGAAATAAGTTTTTCGTGTGAAAAAATCTTACAATTTTCCATCGTGGTTTAAAATCGTGAATACAACTGTCGTATTAAAGTGTCTTTTGCCTAGTTTAACAAGCAGCGACAATTACGCTATGGCTACAACTTGACATTTCTTTTTCCCCAAATCGTTGTCGCATTTCCCGTGCGTTGTTCTGACGCATTCTTTTAATTAGCGTGAAAGCTACGGCCGCAACGAGATACAGGTATGAAATTTTAGCAAACATGAAATTCAAATGAAGTCGTCTCGGAGAATTTTACAAACCACGCCGATCGCGGCGAGGCGGCGTCGTCAAGCCAGATTATAGAGGACGAAGAGATAAAAATAATTTACATAGGTTTATTCGCTACTCTGTTATTTCATTTGCTTAATGGTCAGCAAATGCATTATTTATTTTAGAGGATTATTAGCTCTTTACACCTTTCCTTCTTTTTTCCATTCCTTTTTATTCCCCTATCCTCGAACGATCAGGCTAACGATAAGCCAGTTGATCTGACAGAATTATCTAGAAGCAAGTCATTTGTTAGAAGATTACGTCTCAGCGCGCTCTATTAAACTCAGTTGGCTGATCCGTTTGATGCTTGACTAAAACAGTTTGATTATGCCCTATATATTAGGCTTTCTAGCTCTTTTGTGAAGGACAGAACAAGCGCGATCGTCGCTCTTCTTTCGGAATAAGAACGATTTTCGATGTAAATTGGACGCGAATGTAGGTAATAATTTGGAGATGTTCGAAAGAACTTTGTATATCGTACTTGTGAAATTCTATAATTTTATACAGTTTCAACAACGGATAGATTCAAAAAAGTATTTTTAGTGATTCAAGTTTAAATCAATAAAAATGTACTTTTTTATTTGTCTGGGTGAATTTAGAAGTATATAACAGGAAGACAGATTTGCGTTAGGAGTTTATCAATCTGCCAACTACGTGATCGCGCACGATTTTCGATTTGAGTGACAGATCAAATAGATTGACGAATCATATCGACAAAAGCTATCGAGTCCGTAGAATTTATTTAGGTTGCGTTTGAAGAAATATTACTTGTAAACCACGTTTCAACAAAACAACCTGATACCTGAATATTTATTTCGCATTTTTAAGTTAAATATCACGATTATTCACGAATGACAAACTAAAATTACGATTGTTCTTTATATAATAGACGAAATAAATTTCCCTAAAGAAAGAAAGAAAAATAGCAAATATAAAGCGTTCTCCGTGTAGCAGTTAGCATCCACTTTGATAGACATTAGATAGATAGAAAAGACATTCAATAATATGTATAATTCATTGCGAAGCAAGAATGTTATCTAGAATTATGTCACACCACATCAAAGCAGAACCAACTGCTGATGGTTGAGCCAAGCTGCTCTGCATCTTGCAGTTACGAAACTTCATTTCGTTGTTAGATTATACGATTATACTGCTTGTTACCATTTAATATAACAAAACGGTATGTAACAAAAACGTCTTACTATTCATTTGATTTTCCGTTTATAAACTAAAGATTTTCTTTCGTTTGTTTTAAAAGGTTTACGAATTCTTCGTTCGTTTAAGTCTCAGCAGTAGCTTTAAAAATTTAACGTTAACAGTTTACGTCGTAACGAAAAACGTATTGTAAAAGGATCGTACGCGTATTACTTACATGTATATGGAAAAATAGAATATTTATTTTGTACAGTTATATCGAAAACTAAATTGTCGCTCACGGAAGTACACAGTGTTCTTTCTTCAGTTTCTTGGCGGTTATAACACTGAATCATTGTAGTGCTGGTTATCTTTATACGGCAATGTCAAAAAATCTACGATTAGTTATACATATGTAAACATCCTAGTGTTCACGCGTGAGAGGGACTCTCTCTGTTTACATTTACGGGTAGCACGACTTTCTTTGTTTCACAGACAGAGCGACCTTCTTTTATTTTACGGACAACCATTTTGAGAGACACTCGTTTCCCAAACGGACGGATAGAGAGCAACGTCAGAGATAGACGAGATTATAGAATAATTATTTAAAATATTGAAGATTGACAGAGAAAGATCGGTAGCTCTCGATTTTCAGACTTTAGAATCGATTACCTGAATTATCCCGAGACTTACGCCATTACATATATAAGTTTAACGGAGAAAATGTGTTGGTCATGAATCATAATCAATTTTAGATATACATGTACATTTTTACAACATACTGATATTAATGAAGTTCGGTATATAAGCAGAAGGCAATTAATAATTTCTTAATGCAAACGAAGTGTTTATTTTTATTATAACTCGTGCATTTTTATTCATTACGATTTCTCGTGTTTTCGATTATATGATATTAAACTAAGACCTTAATTTAGTCAGATCTAGGAAAAGTCTAATTTGCTTCATAATTCTAACAATAAATCATCATACTCGAATTATATATTCTCGGGTGTGAAGAAAATCCAAAAAGATACGATGACAGAGCTGGCATCCCCAGCGGTCCGGCACGTTGCCTGGAAGATTTATGAAAAGAAATACTCGTAAATTATAAACACGGGCTTTTTGCGAACATGATGCCAGCCGTAGCATGCGGTTGTAGGCCAGTTTGATACATGACGTGCAAACAGAGCGAACGTACGCTTGCTCGGAATCTGGCTGACGTGTTTGGTATCTATCATCGTGCAGAGGACCATAAAGCGCGAAAAAATCGTTCCAGCTGTGGAACGGAAATTAGGACGTATCTCCATTTCAGTTTGTATCTTATCGAATGGCGTATACTTAATACGGTTACGCATCGAATGCCCAACAAGTTTCTCGCTCTTCAATTCTGCCATGCTGTCTCATAGATCAATTTATCGTTAGCTCGTAATCTTCGTTCACTTCGTTCGTTATTTATTCATACCGTGTGTCGTGCTCCGCTGTTTCTTATTCGTAGATACGATTGCTGTCATTTTGGAGAAATTTAAAATTCAAAAATTCTACAGAATGCACATAATGCGCACAAATATGTAAAATATACAAACTAGACCACATATGATATTTAGCAGATAAAACAATTCTCTATTTAGATCCCATTTGTTTAATTATGTTTATAAAAATATAAAACTGCATAAACAATCGCAGTCTACTGATATATCGAATCGGAAACGAGCGAATAATTTGTAATGAAAGAAAGGTTTGTGAAGAATGTTACTGAGGAGAGTCATATAATTGATAACGAAACTCGATTAGCCAGAAAAATTGATTCGAAATGTAAGATGGTGGCTCTACTAATTCTAAGAAAATCGGCGAGATATCAAACGTGAAAATTCAAGTAAACAATACAAAAATGTTTCTTGTAACTATGACACTGCTATCACGTTCGTGTCGTTTATATTTTCAGACAAGTTTCTTTAAACTTTCTTTCTTGTTCCTTATCCACATTTTTCACGGCATGGCGCGAACCTGGTCAAATTTCGTATACTTGACGACCAGATCCACGGGAGTATACTATATCAGACACCTACATCACTATACCTTTTTCCATATTTTTTCCACTTTGAATTCCACGCTCGTAACTTTCCTTAACTTTCTTCGTTTTCGTTTCCCTTGAGCGTTCTTCTTCCTTTTCCTTTTTTCTCTATCTACAGAGTGGCATTTCCACCCCGGGGAACAATAGATCTTAATGCTCGTTTATCCTGTCAATAAATGCAGTTGCAAACAGCTGTTGCAATTATTCGATAGTAATCACGTATGATATAACGATATTATGTAACTGACTAATGTGTAATTTGATGTACGAGGTACAATTGATTGACACGTAATCTCCATTGGATATAATCTATTCGATAACTTCCATAATCAAATAACGTCCATCCAGAAATCCAAGATTCATTGAATTTGCTAGACAGCTTAAGAAAGATCTAAGCAATTAGACAGACTTTCGTCTTGTGCCTTAATACGAATACAAACCCAATTAACAAGCGTATAGAAACCGAGAGAATGATGTGCAGCAAGCGCAAGCTTCACCTAAATGCTTAAATTTGCAAAGATTTGTACAAAAACGGTATGAAGAATGTGGAGAAAACAGATATTTTTAAGCATTTGGAATTTAAATATTCTCCATTTTAGACGTAGCTCCGTTTCTTCAGCTTTGAAATCGACGTTTGGCGGAAGTAATAAAAGTCAAATGCGTCGAAGGATCATTGAATTGAGTCGGCAGAAAGCTGCAAAGACGACTGGTCTTGTTCGATGACGTATCAATGTGGGTCCGAATTTCTACGTACTTGTGAATTTGTTGCAAAACTCGTCTCCACGGCTGGCGAATTTCGGCACGTTTCGCACACTGACGTTTAATCTTCCTTGAACGTGTTCGTGGTGCACGCCACCGAATTTACTCGCGACACCGTTCTGAGCAGCACATAGGAGACGAAATTTCTCTGTCTTACGTATGATTTTGTTTGACTTCACTGACAACCGACGGCAGAACAGCGGTCGTCGTTTCCCCATTTGACGTGATTAGAAAACGCGATCCGAGGATTCGTGCGAGAGCACGAGTTACAATGAAAACAATCGATGCAACTTTTGAAAATCAATGGAATCCTGTTGAAATGACCGGGAAATGCCACGGAAGTTAGAACCAACTCACCATTGAAAGTTTCGAAGTTTGCTCATCGTTTCCCCCGAATCTCTTGCGGTTTCGTACCTTTTTCTGACAGTCTTTTTACGTGGAATTAGTGAAAATTATTGGAACTGCATGAAACATCGCGCGAACGTTGTTTAATAGCATAACGGTGTATAAAAATTCATGCAGATAATGGGTACATAGAAAACAGTGTGTTTATTATAGTTTAAAATTCTAGGGAAGAAGATGAATTATCAAAAAAATATTAATATTCTGTATCTTTTTTAACCACATTTTCTCATCTCAGACTCGACAAATTTGAACCTTCAAAGGAATATAATCGTACAGAGACAGATCTCATTATACCACTCATTACATTACACGCCTCCATTCTCGAATTTTCTTTAGTTTTCGATTTTTTCCCAAATATTACCGTTCCTCATGACGAAACAAATTGTCACTGGAAATAAAGAGAATATTTCATCATCATCCGCCGTTATTCCACGGATCGTTATTTTTCGGAGCAGGTGTTTAGTCGCTCGATGTATCAGCCACTATAAATTTCTTCGGATAGGTATGCGCGTAAATTAACTGCTAAAGAGACATTTATGCACTTGTTGCACTAAGTCTGTAGTGTACGTGTGGCTTTTATGATTTCCACGTGTCTTTATGATCACCAATTCATCGCGTTAAACAAGACGAATTGCATGTGGGCGGCGTACGCACGGCCGTCGATGAGACCGATTCGTTGCATAAACGTCGGCCCATGGATGACGTACGAACAATGAATATGTATCAACGGAGACTCTTCGTCCGTCGTTCGCGTTCGGCTCTTCAAAACACTTCGACGCTGTTATCCTTGTATTTGATTTCCGGCGCTGGTTCGAACGAGGCGTTTCTCGAACGTTGATTTGAATAATTGATAAGTCGTGTAAACCTAGTTCCAATAGAATCGCAACATTTTTGTTGTAAAATAGAAGAGGTATACAAATTTTGGAGAGAATCATGTGTAATTTTAAATATAAATCTAATCAAGCGCTATATTCTAAGTTGAACATGAGTTTAACTGATTTAGCTTTAACTAATTTATGTTTGAAAAATGTGGATTATGATTTTTAATTTATAGTTCATTAAAAATAATAAGTTCTCAAGATTAGAACAGTGAATTTTTAAGAATAACAAAAGTTTTATAGAATAGTAAATTATTAAGAACAGCAAATATGTTCCTAATAGGAAGTTTCTTATGTGTGGCGAATGATGAATGCAACCGTCAAATATATTTAGAATAAATAATCAAGTAAGATCGATGCCGTCGATAGACGTTCGTACAAAGTGTTTAACAAATAGAATAGACCGCTCGCGAATAACTTGATAATAACTCGGTATGTACTCGATAATCGTTCAACAACTGGTAATTGATTCGCTCGCGATCGCGTCCGCTTATTTATACTGGTCGGGGCGAGTCGAAAGATTCAAATTCGACTTGGAACGACGGTTGCCCTCAACGGCGACATTGTTTTTGTCTGGAGGTGATCTCGCGCTAATTTCGTGTGTCGAGGCGGTATCCGTGATCCGAGGCACAACAACAACACGAGTCGCTCTCGCTTCGCCTCGTCCTATGACTCATGTGTCGCCACAGATGTAAAATTTCTTATGAACCAAACGAATTTGACGTATAAAGAAATTTAAAATCTGGACAGGGTTCTCGCGGACCACTTGATTTTCACTTTTTATTACTTTCTTCCGTTATCTCTGAGCTTCCTCGCGTTTCCCTTTCCTACACAAGCAATCTTCAAACCTGACTCTGTTTCTTCTACATCTTTTTTAAGAACTTGCTCTTTGAAACTAGATGAACTGGTCAGTCGACGTATGTACCTGCTCGTTTGTACTCGATTTTGTTCAAAGTTTCTTATATCATTATTTGTATTTATTCATCATCGTCGTTTATTAAAATTGAGCAGCAAACTCTGGTTCATCAAAATAATTTATTAGGTGAAAATAAATGGATAGGTACAATATTTCCTATTTTTAAGAAAAAAAATTAATAATGAAATATGCGAGTAACAAACTGAGGAACTAAAAAACTTCAAATGCAATCTTTAAATGTAATCTTAGTGAATCGTAGAATTACTGAACTTGTATATATATCTAACAGGTTTTCTATCAGACCTTATTCCCACAAATTCTGATATAGCTATCGATTCCCTCCAATAAATCTCTCGTCCAAACATTGAACGTCTCTACGTTTAATTTACGAATCCACTAGATAGACTTATCGGCGATTCCATTATACTAAAGTAGTAAGATTGACGACTGCTTACATTAACTCTGCAGTAAAATTCTTAATTTTAATTCTGATTAATTTTAATTATGCCAGTTTTATTCTATCGAGATCGCGGAGAATCTAATTTCTCTATCTTCCTTCTATGAATTATGAATCCTTTTAATTCGTTGCTCTTCTTCTTCACATCTTTAACTAGAAGAGAAACGTATTAAAATTGCAGGAACTAAAACGGTGAGATTGTCAATCAATACACTATCGATGTCTCCGCTAATGATTTCTGTAAGAAGTAATTTTTATATTTTCATTCCCGTTAATAAATTACCTACCAATTAATCATTGCACACGTCAATCCCACGACGAGGGTAACTTTCGCAAATTTTTCCAACTTTATTTTAATTTTCATTGCGTAAAAACTTTACGTATACTTATTAATAACTTTTGGAGTTTAAACCCGATCGTTAAATATTTCAAATGCGGTATGGAGAACAAAATTGATCTGCTATTTTATCCTTTACAATTAGTTTCGAGAGATCGAGTTTGCGCAACGTACAACAGATATATGCATAACTACGTTCGGACGAAATTTGTTACATAACGGAGATTACCGACATTACTGCAGATGAAGAATGTATTATTTATTGTGATTACAAACTTCGCAATTATTAAATTCCCGTCTACTACAGTAACCAACGGAACGTTGGTGAATTGTAATTAAATTTATCTCTCTTTAATGATTACGAAGCGTAGAATATTACGTGTAATTGAAATAGCTTGTCCTGTGAGCTGCAACGTTCTTTTGTTGTTAAGCACGCGAAAAAAATTACGATGTTTTGCGGAGTAATTGACATATGTTGTTTATTAAAACATGAAAATTAACTATATACGGAAAAGAGGAAAACGTGCGGATGTACCCACGAAAAAATTCATACCGAATTGCATGAAGTTCAAGCTTCAGTGTAATCACCTAAGTTTAATAACAGTCACCGTATAATTTTTGCAACTGACGATCTTTCATATTTAGTGGTCGCTCTTTAATAAAAACTCTGTTTCTAGAAATTGCAGAAAAAATTCGTGTATACCGAAATTTATGTAAATCACTTACGAAAGTTACTACACGTACGATATGCAATCAACGTAAAAAACTTAAAACCGTAATGCAATAAAATCGTTAATATTTCAAAAAGGAAAAGAGATATTAAGCATTCGTGAAACGCGAGACTTGACGTTCGTATTGATTCTTGCATAATATCGAATTAAAATATTAGTAGGAAGAATCTGACCGAAATATGTATGTACATATATATCTACATATACATATAGACATAGAAGAGCAAGCGTCACTTCAATCTATTAAATACAGTCGATCGACATATTGCGTTGGTTGCACGAGGAAAGCGTCGTACAATGGTCAGCGTACGTCGTCATCGGCACGTGAGCACGATTCGTCGCATAATCGCCACGCCGTACACAACGTTTGAATATGCAAATGTACGAACGCACGCATTATACGCGTGGTTTCCTCTAAATTCAGCCGGCGAGTTGTACTGTAATTAATAATCAGGACTACCGATGTATACGTACAATGTATGTACGACGATCAACGAGAATGACTACTTACAGAGATGATTCAACCAAATTCTTCGTGGTTTGGGTCAGATTTATGTAATAAAATATAACACGAAGAGAACAAGTGAGATAGACGAATGGAGGAAAAGAAACGGAGGATATTTTATCCTGGACTTGCTAGTAACCATCGTTAAGGGTTCTTAGCAAGCTCGTGCTAAGACAGGGCTGTGCGGGTTAGGTCAGAGAACGTATGTATTTGTATGAATGGGATAGTTAGGCAAGGCCTTTCGAGAATTCCCCTGGTATGAATTCCTTTAGTGGTCAGTATTACGGCATCGCCCCAGAAAATTCACCACGATGGAAAAGTAATTGCACTAATTTCTCCATATACGTAACTGTGGTGTAATTTAATTCATTCTTACAAAGGGAAGATATAAGCATAAAAAATTAATTATGAGAATAGTTGAAATGTTCGAAAAGCTTATGAAGCTTTTATGGATAGAACATTTGTAGAATGTACATAATAGTACACAATAATAATCTTAACACATATTTTACTTTCTTTTAGCATGCGAACTTCATTTCATCTACTACTATCGTTAAAGAGCTCTTATGTTAAAGAACACTCGGTTTCACTTGAAACTTGAAAGGATACGTCAGGTCAAATTGTATAACAGGACTACATTGCCAAAGCGTTTCGAATTATTTGAATTTAGAAGACCTGAAATCAGCTGATTTGATCAACAAGGACAAGATGTTTCAAGTCATGAAAATAATAATAATAATAATTTTAACAAGAATCTCATATATAAAATTTTTCAGTGACAATAAAAAGATATAGTATAATTATTTATACACTATAACATGTGTATGTAAACATTTAAGTGATTAATTAGGCTCTGTTTTAAATACTTTAATAAAGTTCTAAAGTACTAAGCCTCGACCTTTAAACCGAACATTGCAACGATATGTACAGATTGTAGGTTCCAAGAATATTTCCATATAATCGTCACATACTATATATTATTTCCAAACTAATAGAACATTATTATAATATTAATTCATAAATCGTCGTGAAAGGACGTAGAGAGCATTTTTTTTAGAATGAAATATGTACTTATTTTTTTTCTATTCGAATGAGATCAGTAACGATATCCACGATTACTGAAAAAGAAGATGAAAAAGCATGATTCTTCTGAAAGAGAGACTAGACTGTGAAGATTTTTCATATTTTCGTGGGGTGACAACACGCATTATGAATTCTCATGCAACTGCGGGGAATTTAATCGCTTGTAACATACACGATGTCACGTACGTTGCCGAAATCCTGATGCGTCGTTCTTCCTAGCATTTGCATTCGTTCACACGAGCACAGTTCTCTCGTTAATGAAATTTTACGGAAAAGTCTGATAACCGATACGCTTACAGGAAAATAAACTTCTTTTATTACAAAATAATCGAATTTGTTATATTTTGTTTGGTCGTGCGCTATCCATTATCCACTGCGATAAATGAAAACATAATTAGGAACATTAGTCTAAATGCATCATTACTTACGATACTTACTTTCTAATTACGAGAAAAATATATCAATTTTTTCAAAATTAACACTTTCTTTGAATAAATTTTATTTCTGCATTCTCAGCCTGTTCTTTCGTGTAGAATCAATGTACGCGGTTGTACATACCAACAACATTACGAGATAGACACGCTGTGTACGTGGTAACTCCGAATGACAGTTTCAACGAATTAGACATTTTATTTGCCGATTACTGTTTCTACCAGCTTTCGGTTTTATTACGGTTACTACTAGCAATTGTAAAACATGTTTAATTGTGGAGGGGATATTTTAATTGCTATCCGTAATGTCTACCACAGTCGTTTAATTTCGACCAATTTCGATCAGATTGAACATTTATCTGTTTTGCTTTGATTTAACAGTATTTCATGTGTTTTTGGCACTATTTGCGTATTACTCTGTTTGTAGACTACGTATAAATAGCAACCATACTATTGCGAGTGTATTCGACTTTGGCCTTAGATACTAAATATATATCATAAATAATTATAGTTCCAAATCACATGGTTTAAAAAGATTGATGGCATACGTATCTGGTATAATATTGTTGTATCCTGCACGTGATTCTAACAAGGTTCAGATATGTGAAATTTATGAATAGACCACGGATTTTTATGCAGATTCATTTTTTCACTTTATGTGCATACTGTGTAATTTTTCACTTTCAGATTTCCTATAAAATCCTATAAAAATCCGCAGTCTATTTATGAATGATTAGGAATTATCCTTCACCGAAGGCACTGACCTCGACTGTTGAACTTAAACTACGGGTCACAAGGGTCATGCAGACACGTATCGTTCATAGGCTAATATCAGTGTCATGTAACAATCCTAGACTAATAATTCCGCTAGAATTAAACGATTTGTACGTATAAACGATATGTATTCAATAACGTATTTTGAAGGGAACGACGTGTTTTTTAAATTATCAAGTATAATTTCAGCATTAGTGATTAATATTACATAAGATGAACTATTTAACGTGACTACCTCAATTACTTTCCTTATTTTTAATTTATTGTTTTCGACCGATTAAATCTTTCCTTTCATAGACGATATTATCTACGAAATATATTATATTTACGAATCACAGCAGTTTGATCAATTCCGTAGAAAGTTCTACATTCTGCAACATTTAGCTGATCATAGGAACTTAGTTAGGCGATGGGTCGTTGTCTCGTGACTTTTATGGCAATACGGGATTTATAGCAGAACTATAGCAGGTTTATATTAAATATACGATCCAAAAATTTTTGAGATTACTTCTACCGTGCTATAGGATACACATTCTCTATATCTTCTATATTATTCATAATCTTTACAGCCATCATTCGATTCATCGCCTCAAAATTTACCGTTCTGTTAGGTCATCGATGGACGTGCAGGACATGCAGATAGATTTATATAAACTCCCTCAATGGTGCTAGATTAATCGTGCGGGGTTAAATCAATCCAAATGCTATGCGATACGATTTCATCGAAATTGAACGACCATTCCACTTCAGTATAACCGGAATGGCAAAACACTTAATGATGTCAATGCTTCAACACTTAAGCCATATTTCGTTAATTCTGACCATTACCTACTGGTCATTATGCTTATACAAGACACGTAATTTCTGGGACCTTTTTAGAAAGTTTAATTGATAATTGATAATGAGAAAATTTAAAATAAATCAAAAAATTTACATATATAGAAGCAGCATGACATTTAAAAATCGTGAAGAACTTTATACGCGTTGTTACATATTATACAATATTATACAATGTACCACATCTCTAAACTACATCCTTAAATATTGAATATATCAAAAAGTATAGTATAAAAATCAATATTTTGGTCGTTGAAATTAGACTTTAACGTTCTTCGATCGATCTATACACTTACTCTGCCATACGCTCGATTAAATTCCTTCATCGAGCAATCGAATTGCAGATTTGCTAAATTAGTTAGACTGTCCACTGTTCTAGAGTCGAGCAATCATACCGTGGCCGATTGCATGTGACTTATTCAGATTCCTTTGTTTCTGGGAATTTTGATTGTACGGTCAAACTATTCTGATATACCGGTGGCTGTCGTATCGAACCGTTAAGATAAATACCATGGCTCAAGAATGGCGTCGAGTAGACGTACAACGTTCGTTCATCATATTGCACCACTATTTCCGGAATTTGCATCGTTGCTACGGCTCACTTGCAGTATTGCTGGCTACACGTAGCAAACGTCCGCAGAAAAGCTTAGCAAGGGAACATATTTCCGCGTCTCAATATGCACCATAGCTCTTGTTGGACTACGCGTTTCTCACGTAGAACATATTTGTTTTGTTCCATATTTATACACTTCGTCATCTTATCGTAATATATGACCCTATTGCCACGTGGAACAAGGATTTGGAATTCGGTATATTAGGTATTACTACGGATTTTTATGTAGTTTCATATTTTTATTGATATAGCTAAGGAAATGGTACCTACACACAGATTTCTTTAGTCTGTTAAAGAAAATAACATCTACTTCATTTTGAATATTTTGTTGGATATTACGCGTATTTTACGCATTTTTGCATTTTTAAATTTCCCATAAAAATGCGCACCCTCATTATTACTGTATCATTTTATAGTTGACAACTTTCATTTGAGTCGGAAAGGGTATGTTATATTGCGGAGTTTTGTTGTTTTTTTCGTACAATTCTACTGTATACTACTGTATAAGTTTGTTGTGTGAGAACATAAAGTCGAAAATTTACTACATACTATTTTTCAGTACACAGGTCCGAAACACTGCTGCACCTATCACGACGTCACCATTCTAATAATACAGAACCCCTTCCCCTCCATTAATATGTAACTTTTAACGATTCCTATGACTTCCGAAATCGAAATAACATTTCTACTCTCAGAACACCTCGATTCCCTATAAGTAGCCAGCATTTCTAACTATAGAACGAGATTTGTAGAACAGTACCCATAAAATGCTATTGTAAGCACCAAAGTTGGATTTAACCTCATTAAACCACGATTCACCGAACACTCTCGATTTCTCTTAACAAACTTCATAATCCTCTCAACAAGACTCCGTTACTACGTATAATACTACGAACAACATACGCTACGTGCACTAACTTATTCGAATATTTATTGTAGAAAACTTTTGTGTTCATACTGTACGTATTTTATAAAACATTTTGGAATTTCATTAGCATTGTGATGCAATACGACTGCCATGAGTATGTTGATTTTTGAAATCATCTAAAAATGTATATAGAAAGTACAAGAAATGATCGTAAACACATATTTGACTGTCGATAGTGAGGCCCAGATATTTCATCTGAAGCCCTACCTCAACTTCCTCTTCGCTTATGTCCAAACACAGGCCGGGCGGAGGAGTCCCCTACGTTGGTAGTCGTAAAACCATATGGCTTCCGACATGGTTGGGGACACCCTCAGGCCCAGCCTGCGCATAGCCCGCATCGCGCAGGCGGCGGCAAGCTCTCCAAGGCGCAGCGCCTCGTGCCACCAGCGTCTCCCTTCCGAATTTCTCTGCAGTAACTTTAGCATGAGAGCACTTTGATCATTTTAATCTGATATTAGTAAATTAATCGATGTTCTACGATCTGAATTGATGTGTTTTTACAAGTAAGTTGTAGTAAGTAAGTTCCCAAATATTATTTAATTAATGAAAAAATATTCATATATTTATATCAAATGGCAAATATCGTTGAGGGATCTTTATTAGAAAAATGAAAATATTCACTTGCATGAGATAAAACATTCCCTGTGAAGAAAGTCTGACGTTTGTATTCTACTTTTGCGAACTGTAGAGAAGATCCCTGAAAGTTTCACGCGTACAACGCGTTTACCAAAACGACGGTCGCAGTCATACTTAATCCGAGGAGGTATAAAAAAGAAAATAAAGAAAAGGAAAAACGCTAAAGGAAAGAGAAGAAGAAAGCACGTAGGTATATGCCATTAGATGGTATTGATAAAATCCGCAATCACTAGTTGCCAAGCCAATATATCCGTTCATTCGGAGCATTCTTGGATGACAGCTATGAACGCGTCTCGCTTCGAGAAAAGAAGAAAGAATTCGGGATTTCCTTTCACTAGTTTGTTCAATGATAACGCGAACGAGATGTCGGATTTCTCGTCCGTTCTCGTTAAGGATATTATGCGTCGAAAAGGTAGAAAGAAAGCGGATGCAGATGTTGTCCGGATTATAGTAGCGTTCCAGATACTCATATCGTAGCGTTATCTGAAAATACGATCGGCAAAGTCGAGATAATCGGATTATGTTGATCCTATTGCGTCGTTACTCGTTTATTCCATGGACGCAGACGGTTACGTTGTTCGCATAGCAAGTCGACCGCGTGCGGTATCAAAGTTTCCGCGAGTATCGTCCGTTTATTACTGCGAACTTCGCAGGAACTCTTCACTCTCGCGAAACCGTCTGGGACATTCTATTTTCATGCGCTTTTATTGCGGCCGCTTGAATCGCCCGATCCTCCCCCCTCACCTTTTCACTCCTCTTTCTCTTTTCCTTCCACTTCTTGTACGGTATAATTCATGGCAAAGCGGTCTGGTTCTTGGAGGAATTCTCGCCATTCAGAGTTCACGAACCTGCGCGAAAATAATTGATTCGACAAAGCGCTGGATAGAACGTCTGTACTCGTTCAAAGAAACCAAAGGCTTGTATCGATTGTACTGTGTTATCGTAAAAGCAACGCCAATTCTTTATTAAAATGAATAGTAGGTATAGTATAAACGCATGCGAGGTATCTAATGAATTTTTCAATGATTTAGAGGAGAAAATGATGGCATTAGTTATGGTTCGAATTAAAATGAAATCTTACTACGAAGTTACGAAGAATTCAATCAACTAACGGTACTTGTCATATAATCCATAATTGTATCACACAATGCATTTGCCAATGTATGATGCAATTAAAGTATATCAAACGCGTAATACCGATTATTCAGGTCTTACCGACCTGAGGTTGCTGCGCATGGAAACTCACCCTAACCCACGTCCCATTTACTTTCCCTTTACGCGCAAAAAGTTATTCATTTATAATATCAATTTATAAATAAATTCCCCTTTACCAAACGTCTAATCTTTTGATCATTATGCAAAATAAACAACAAAAGGAACTGTAAGGAAAACCTGCGCGGGAAACTAAACGTAGAAATAAACTTAACTAATAGATCCACACGAGACACTGTTTTGTGTTTCAATAATTATTTTATAATTTCATTGTTAAGAAAATGTAAAACAACTGATAGATAAAATAAAAAAAGTGAAATATGTACCACAAAGAATTGCACTACCTATTTAATTATATGTATATCTACTTATTCTCACATTACTTTATCTACTTAAATACCACTCTTAATTATGCATACGATAATTATTAATGTAATATCGGGGAATTATACTACTTAATAATTAAATGATTAAATGATGGTTAATTTACAAACAATTATTTACAAAATACAGATGTTGATTAGACAGGAAACGATGGTTATTTAACATGAACTAATCGCAACAACGCACTAACTTTAAACAACTCAATAATTAATTTGCAACTCTCGTCACAACGGATCCAAAGCTCTCTCTCTCTCTCTTACGCAGACCATACTCTCTCGATAATGCTAGCAACACTGCTCCTGACAATGCTAGCAATACTACCTCAACAACGCAACTCGCACTTTCTAGCTTCTCGATTCACACTCTCTGACTTCTCCAATGACACTGATTGTGAATTTGTCTCTCTGCCTTAGCATCCCTTTTGTCCCTTTGTCTTAGTCTCGCCACGCGCGTGTGACGCAACCGCTCGTGGCCAAAGTCACGTAGGTCTTTTTTCCACGAAACTCTTCAGAACTCTAAAGAACCGACGACACATTGATGGGCCTGTCGGCACCTCGACTCGCGACAATGTTTATGGTTTACGCGATATTTGTAGACCTTTTGGTCCACGATACTACACTAATGTACTGGTATTGTTAATTAATTACTAATGAAGAATTTTAGTCATTTTATATGACTGGTTTTATATACACAGCTGAAAAAAACCGATAAAATAACAGAGTATTACAACGTTAATTGGTAAAATGAATTCAATAAAAATTATTGTTCGTATATCAACAAAAAGCTATTTCAATTATTCACGACAGTTACACACCGAAATAATATCAAATTAAAAATTAACGTATGTTTAATTCAACTTCAGACACAGCAGAACGTAATTATTTCTAATATTATTCTTTGAGAAAGTAAAATAATTTATAAGAATAAATATATTTGCAACATTAACGAAAACGTCATTTACACGCAACACTGATACAAAATTATGATTTTGCCAATACGATTCGATATAATGAGCCGACAAATACCAGGAAATAGCTACAACTACTGTTATATAGATATATATACCACTAATATTAGGAACGAGCATAGTGACAAAGTAGTAAGAATGACTTCCCATACTGTGGATGATGCAAAGGATCGGAAGCCATTAGTAGTTGCCCTCTTCTATGGCAATTTCCGGACCTCTTCGGCTTGTAGCCTCTTCTTTCTTCGGACGCAATGCCGACTGAAACTGTCGATCATAATGATCGCTGTTCGTTCCCTTGTGCATGCTCCCTCAGCAATACGTAATCGTTCCTTTTGACCCGCTCGCGACTACGACCGCGAAATTCGAAAAATGAATAGTATTCTAACATTCGTGCCAGCTTCATCGTCGATTTTTCAAATAAAATTTCCTAAAACAAGTTGAACACACGAAAACACTCCTGTCCGACCAGAGACTGTGTTAACCTGCCAGCCCTATCCACTTATAATTAACGGACACATCAGAAAATAAACTATCCAATCCTACATTTAACTCTTTTAATGTCGACCGAAAGAATTGTACCTAAGCGAATAATACCAAACCAATCTGATGTAATCTATTAAGGTTTGAGAAAAAAATCATTAAAAAAGTAAGATTGATATTTACAAAATTCAAAACGAAATATATTATGAAATAAAGGAAGAATAAATCAATACCAATTATATTTCACTATTTGTTGAAAATTATACTAATAATACTTATTCAAAATCACTAGGAAAAATGGAAAAATCAGTTTTCTTTTATAAACAATATTTGCAAATAAGAAGAATCTTCGTTTGGGCATAGTTTAATGTAAAACACGCAATATAAAGCATAAGTATTACATTCTCAATTATTTGTAACAAAATTTCTAATATCAATACACACAACTAAATGATAATCCCATAATGCGCAGTTAGCGTCAAGAGGATTACTTGCACCAAAACAAGTAAGCTAGTATAACATCACTGAAATATCATTCCAATATTATTACAAACATTTATAGTTATCCGGTTATTGAAAATGTGTAATATTTACTTACTATTATTCACGCAAATAATTTAGTTAGCATTGATGATTATATTGATGAATACAACGTATAATCCTTTATTTATATATAATATCCTATATTATTACAAAGTGTACATGATCTTCGCACAAACCCACGAAAAATTTTAATCTTGCCTTGTAAGTGCAAAATTATTTTGTAAAATATAAAGAGATATTCTGTTCTAAACAGTATTATCTAAAACATGTGATTATAGTCTCAAGCAAATCTTCCGTGTCCAAATTTTATCCTATGCCACTAGCGTTTATACAGTCTCGGCATCAACCATCGCGGAATATAACAAAAAGTTAACCCATAAACAATTTTCTCAATTTATGGAACATTTCACATAGAGCTTCTGTAGAGACATTCAACCATTTATAAGGTTTTATAAATTTATTTTGAGATAAAGTTCTCTCGTGATGCGAATAGTAAAGCACCGTCGCATACGCGACGATATATCGTTGTAGGCACTTTTCACAAGTGTTGCTAACAACGATATATTGTTGTTCGATACTAAAAGTGTTAAAAGATGGCAAAACAAACACGCCAGCACACTCGCTTCACGGTTCTCAGACATAATCCAAACAAAAGAACCTACACTAGAGAGATATCCCGAGACGCCTCTGACAACTGAGTTTGATACACAACTCACAAACTCTAATTTATGTACCATTTTCCTGAAATCGACTAACGAACACTAGCGACTATTCTGTACAACATGTAATATATTATTTTGATTTTGATTAAACGTATTTCAATTTCAAATTTAATTAAATACCCATAATCACGTTGGGTAAATATTAATAATCATGTGTATATTGTCTAGAGAAATGATATCATAGATTGTATAAAATTTGATATCACTATTGTATATTTATCATTAACATATTACTCGTTGCAGTATTTTGACAGCTTATATTGCGATCGTGCATCGATAACATGTGTGAATTCTTTGTT
Source organism: Bombus pascuorum (assembly GCF_905332965.1). Lineage (NCBI taxonomy): Eukaryota > Metazoa > Arthropoda > Insecta > Hymenoptera > Apidae > Bombus > Bombus pascuorum. The sequence continues at coordinate 251,229 of NC_083498.1, forward strand.
TATAATAATAACAAGATAACACAATTTCACAGCCTAACCACACACACACAATGTGGAAAATACGATGCGCACGATACGCTAATGTTATGATAGTCACTGAGAAATTATTAAGCTTATAAACTGTGGTCATCATATCCATTGCTTTCCCTCCCATTCACATATGTAGCACCTGAGTATGTGAGAAAGATCTGGCAATAAACATGACAAATATTAAACCTGAAAATTCCGAGTTAAGCAGATAAACACATATATAATAATGGGCTAGTAGTCCTTGATATTGCATTGTCTCATATTTTCTACCTTTTAATGACACTGCCTTATAATGTACTTCAAACAATTTGATAAATTAATGACTAAAACAAACTCTTGAGTAAAAAGTTCTTAAATAAAAAAGTCAACAATAGATGTACTTATTGAAAAAGAGGGTAAAATCCAATGCAAATAATATGAAATTGAACGAATAATAATTGATTCCAAATGGAATATTTAATAGAAATATTCTTAGGCAATCTCTTCATCGAAACATATTCTTTGAGAATAAAGAAGTAGCGAGATATGCCAGTCGCGAAGTATTCTTTTGCACGTGAAATTTAATATCCTTGGACGGATAAAATTCAACTCTAATATCTTCATATATCAAATTCACACAACTACATATACTAATTATTAACATTACGTTGTTTATATCGATCCTTCATATGGTAATATTATATAGAGATCATACTCATATATATGTATAATAATAATTATTAATGCATTATTAACACATTATCAACAACGGGACGTGAACTATGCTCGTCAAAAATTCTATGTAATACATTCAGCTATCCGTGTCGATTCAGACCTTTTATCCTACGACATGATCGAATAACAAGAGGAACAAAAATGCATGCGACTCACGATTAGATGCGAAGGATGTTATCATCGCTGTTGTGGTTCAGGAGAAGTCATCGATAAACAGGAATCACCGAATCCCACGCAAGAGACGAAGACTGGAAGAAATCTGTAACAAAACACAGAATATTGCGATTTGTCCATAAAGACAATATTAATTCTTTAAAATGTGTGAAATAACAAAAGATTGACGTCGATTAAACGAAGGAAGAGGAGTACAAACTTTAACAGAACATGTTAAATATTATAATTTGTTCTTAACATCATACTGTTGATTGTTCAAAGAATTTAGGATAATGAGAAATAAAACTCTTTGAACTTGACAATAAAAAGAACTGAAATTCTCATAAAAACTAGTTACTATAAAAATTGGAAATCTGGTATAAAAAGTTATAATTTAGAAATGACTTTAGTGACATCTAAACCAAGTTAAATACCTGTTTATTTAATTAATATACTTAAATATTATTATGGACATTAAAAAAAAATTCTCAATATCGTGAAGTGCCTCTAAATATTCCATAATGTAATTGACTTCTAAAAATTGTATTCTGAATGTCTCGTCAGTAGAGATTCAAATACATGTACTTGGAAATAACGATATATGGCGTGCTTTCTTCGTTGGTTAAACACAGCTGCGCAATACCAAAAAAAATGCAATGCGCAGAACGTGTCTGTGATTATTCAAAAAGGTGACTAACTACATTATTACTGAAGATTCGCGACATACATATGTAGCAAAATACTTTTTAAAGTATTTCAATATCTTATTCAAATATGCTTTCCATTATTTTAAAATAAATTAAATGTTACCAAATCTCCATGAAAGGTATCGGATTCATCGTCAGTCATGGCGTCCGTTCGAATTTCATGGCGTTCCTCTAATACCTCATAATTTTCCTCGCAATCAAGCAATAATCTACGCAAAAGAAGACCAAAACATTACAATAAATGTATTGATAGAACAAATTATACAAAAATTAAACGAGGACTAAGGTCAAATTACCTGTTTGAAGCTCGTTATTATACGTATGTATGTACCAGCTAATCGCTCTGAACATCGACACTAGAATGTATCTCCGCACCGCGGTTTGCCCAGCGAATTTCAGTTAGCGGAGTGGGGCAGAGGAGACTCGCCGGCAAGTCGAGCATACATAAACTATATTCACGGATATGTATTTCATTACATATGGTCGAAAGGGAACAGGTTACGAAGATAAGCGAGATCATTATAAATAATGTGATCTTTACGATCGATCAGTGATTTATATAAAAGAAACCACCATTTGTGTTAAAATAAAGCGTTATCTATTGAAATTGTGTCTCGGTTAAAGGTTATAGTGTAAGTTAGTGGTGATCCGGGCAGTCAAGTAGGAATACGAACACACGTAACATAAACGAAATAATTTTGAATAATTGTTTAATTCCGATATAACACTCTCTCGCGAACTATTAAATAAACGTGTATTAATCAAGCAAACAAAGTAATCTATGAAAGGTGAAAAATTAGTACATAGATGACATCACCCACTTGAAACAAAATGGATGACATGGTGCGGGAAATTGAAGTATTACACGCTATAAAACTACAACGTAAGTACTTACTTATTTTTTCAGACTTTTTAAGTGCCCTACAAAGTCTTGCATCTCTTAAAATAACCATCCAAATTAACTTCTATATTCTTGAAACTAAGAGCAAATACGATAAATTTGTTTGCGAAAGTTTTAATAATAGCTTAATTAAATTCTATTGAATTCTGTTTAGCAGAAACAGCTATTAAAGTCAGGTTACTTTTGATATATCGTAGAACCTCGTTTAGCCGCCTCGTTTATATGAACAAGTTAATGTTGAACCTTTATTATCCAAATTACGATCGAGTAATTTCGTAATACGTATAAACACTTATTCTAATAATGAGTATATTAATATGTATATAAAATTCAAAATGATGATCATTCAACATATGAATTTGCAAATGCATGAAATTCAAGTTCGTTTATCAACTATGATAAATTCGTAAATATAATAGATATAGATTAATATAGATATTAATAATATTTGATACACCAAAAAATGTTAGATTATCGACGGAAAGTGATCAATAAGATTAAATCTATTTTACCAGAAATGAATATTGACTATCTATTTGTCTCTAAATAAATTTACTTATAAGCAAACTGGATAATTAATTTTATATGATGTGTAAACATGTAAATTTTTCTGTGGATGTTCGTGACATGTAATATAATGTAGGATTTTCTTGGATATATACTGAATTTGTTTATGAATATTCATGGTATGTGTGGATTTTTCGTCACATATTCGTAGTACATGTAAACTTCTCTATGGGCATCGGTACTCTGTGAAATTTTTTCGTCAACAGTAGTGGTATTTATATTTGTGAATTATTTACATGGGCTAGCTTGTGTGTTGTGTGTTACTGATTAGTACATGTTATATACATGATTATTATATATCTCTGTATGGTAATTGATTACAAATTTAGACAGCAAGTGTCTTTTAAATATTTACAATATGTGTATGTACGCGTATGCTATGTTCTACTGATACCTGATTTTAAAATAATCGTCTTAACAGGCTATCTTAAAAACCAAAATGCCATCATAAAGATCTTTTCCCAATAATTTATCTGCACTTTATCCTTTACACTCGCATTCTATAGTAATAGTTGTTCCACAGTATTATTTATTTTTAAGAAACTGCAACGATATCTTTTATTTACCCTGCAGTCATTTCGATTACGTGACCATTCGGGAGGATCAAAGGTTTGCGTGACATAAAACAACCAGTAATTAAAAGATCTATACAAGCCATTCGTTGGCCGGACCTTATATTGCGCTTGCTATGCACGCAATTTACAACAGCCATTGCTATATAATTTTTTGCAAACTAAAAACGATCGGTTTATGCAACCCCATTTCGTTTGTTCAAAATCACGCTAGCCAATTGCATGATGTTTCAAGATCTCTTACACCAGAGAAAATCACGTTGTTAATTTAACTATTTAATCCAACTATTAGTAAAAGATAGAAACAAATTGTAAGTAACATTCTCAATGTTATCTTGCTTGGTCAATCATAAGATCGATATTTCAGAAATGAAATATGTATTAGTTTTCTTTACCTCGATCTTCTTTATTCCTTCTTTTTTACTTCAGTTACTCCCATCGAAAATATCTTCGAGGACAATGAAAATGCATTTATTGTTTTAACCGGTAAGGAAACACTGCTGAGAACTAGAACACGGGACCTGCTATATTTCTTAAAGAATCAGCTGCTTTTGGCCTATTGGAAAGGCTACGTATCTCACGGAACTGTGTCACGAAAAATTATATTATCGGATTTGTGTGGTCGATTATCGACCGAATAATTTCTGAATATTTTGCAGGATTAATTTAATTTCTCTTATTACGAAATTTATATGTATTTCACAATTTCCTGCGTAATTTGAAATGTTAACATACCACTAAATTCAAAATAAGATCCTGATCCGATTGATTTCATTAGTACTAACAAGTTATCAAAACAGACGCAAGTATTGTTCCATGTAACAAATATTCAAGACAATTTCACATCACTTTTGACACACATTTACCCCATTAAGACGGCACGAGAACACAAAACGCCGCTTGTTAATCGTCACGAGATTACACCCTATGCTTCAGCAGTGATAATGAAAACTTTGGTGGAAATGTGATAATGAGCGTCATTAACGACAAACGACGCTTTTTCTCATTCACTTCTTATTCTTGGCTATGGTTCGTTGCCTCCAATACGCCGGGTAGCCGTGCGCTGCATGTATTAATTAACAGAGTTCGACTTCCGTCGAGAGGTTGGTTTGCTCCGAATCCAATGGTTAGGAAGTACGATCAGTTGTACACCGTGACAAATCGATATTGCTTTTGAGTTGTATCTTTATAAGCGGAACGCTGGAAAATATAGGAAAGGTCAAAGTACTCTCTCCGGTGGGTAATTCAACTGTAATGTTTGAAATGTAGGTAGAAATTATCGCCGTTGCTAAATGACGATTATATTAATCACGAAAGTCTACGTACATCTAGCGAAGTTTGTTTATCTGATTTACCAATGAAATTAAAAACGCATTTTGTTATAAAGTTATTTATTCTCGGATAGTTTTTAGTAACTGGTATATTTTCGTGCGTAAAATACCAGAATTGATCAGAAACACACACAACGCGATTTAGGAGGGTATTAGTGGAACTGCATAAACGATATTTTCCGCGAACGTATGCGCATTAATTATTCTTTCGATGACAAAGCTAACGATAACAAAAATTATTTTATGCGAAGAAATGTAGCTAACTACCATTTTAAGGAAGGTAATTTTATATGGAGTTCCACTTCCAAAAAATTGTTTGTTAATATAAAATATATTTTTTGTACATAGCATACGTATATGAAGCAACATATATATATATATTACTTAATTCATAAATTAACTAGAGTTTATTGAACATGTTTTTATTAATTACTTTGATAAAATATAATTAAATTATTAAATCGTAATTTTAATAGTAGGTAATTTAATCGCATATTCATTGGGTTAATAGTATGCGTTTCATTGGGTGTATTTTTCTGACAGCGCACTCTTTGAAATGTTATAATTGTATCGTATACGGAATTAAATACATTATTCCTCATTAAGTATCCGTGTTATATTGTCACACGGTTTATTTTTCAGTGATTACGTTTCAGCTGCCCATCAGCCAATTTTACATGCCGATAATTCCTACTATGGATTTGGAAAACGATTCGCACGATTTTAATGCCGCCACACGGCTTCGCTCAGTATTTTTCACAAATTTGTGGTCCAGTTAATTCCACAGTTTTTCGACTAACCCCGTGAAACATGACGTGTACCAAACGTGAGAATCCCAGTCTATCTGCAATGTATATACAATACTTTATTTTGTTGTTGTTGTTAGACCTATCGCCGGGTATGATACAGAATGTAAGCGGATAACCATAAAATTATAGGATGGCAGAATCGATATCGCAACAAGAACGTTTAGATAGCTAGTCCTGTAGGATTTATGAATAGATATAGGGTTTATATGATAAAGCTCTAAGAAGGGTATATCTCCTCATCTTTTAATTTATAATATAAACCTGGTTGTGTAATGCTGAACGAACTTTGTTAATCAAAACTTATCATAATTTAGATGAAATCTTATTTCAAAATTATATTTTATTCTTATTATGAAAAAGCTACCCTATCGTTACATATACCCCTTTAAATAGTATAACTACGTCAAATTTTTTTTATAAGGATATGTCGGCGATATTTAAGTGTTCAAATTTTTGCTGTTAGAGCAATTCAGCGAAACACACGTGCAGTGCTTCTGCATAGCAAACCTGCATACCTCATGCAGTGACTCCATGCCGCATTATGTAATATTCACGAAACGATCTGTCAGATTTTCATTGCCGTTCTTCGTGTCGCTATCTGCACCTACGATACTCTGATAGCGATATTGTACATATATGACATAGCATTGACTTCCATGATAAAACATTTTATTTATTATAACATTACAGAATACTAATTAGTAAATTTAAAGCTCAATAAGTGCATTAATGTTTTCTATTTATTTATACATCTATTTTTATTTATAGGATACGTTTAAAGATATAAAACGACATAGATATTCACAATACAAGGGATATTTAAAACAAGGGATGGCTCTACAGAACCTTTAAAACATTCAATGCGAAACGTTGATAATAACTCTCCCAGTTATTCGTCGTATCCATCAAAATAGACGCTTGAAATACAATTTTTAAAGAGTGTAACTTGATTCCTCTTCGACTGTCACCTACACCTGTTAAACATTGATATGTTTCATGAACTCCTCTCGTCGGAGAACTCAATTACATTTCGATTCTCGTTCCATACGGTTTACGCATTTCATTTCTCACGTTTCGTGCAGCCACGAGATATCCTTTTTTATCTTCTGGGAGTTCCTGGCTCGTCCATCGTTTCCATTTTGGCCAGCATAACGATGAATCCGATAGCGTAACCACAACCACGCGAATGTAGGAAAATTTTGTCTAGTCTCGATCGTTTATCGGACCCAGTACGTGACTGACGTATCGATGCATCCTCCACCAATGGCTGTATAAAGTTAAATGTCAGTTGTCGAAGCTATATTTCTTTTTAATTCCAGTATTTTGCGTCGTAATTAGCGTTTGGTAAAATAACAATGATAAATAATAAATTTACGCTATTATTTGTAAAAATGCAACATTGCATAGGCAATTTTTCGAAATTTAACTTATTAACTACACAATTTCTATTGAGAAGTAGAATAATGAATAGAAACGTAATGCTTCGTTAATATGCATAATATATTCAAAGTCGAGACCCATAAGACTTTTAAACGAGCATATTCCAATTTTATATAAACACGATTTTACTCGCGAAGATTATAGATACGGAATAACTACTCAATATACGTTTCAACAAGGAAATTAGATCTCACAAATTTTATATTATCGGCAAAATCGGATAGAACGTCACGCACATATTGTACATTTGACACGTAAAATAACCTGAGCTGGTTTTATAGGCTATACAAGCATAATCAATAATCAGCTTCCCTCTGCTCTACATCGTTATCATAAACCAACTCATTGGATGTTAATTGGGCATGAGAGCAGCGACATGTCGCGATAAAGATTCGTTGCGTGCGTGTAATCTCTAGAATATGAATATCGAAGAATTACTTTTACGTAGGTCGAATTATCCTGAGCATTTAACCTTTTAGGTTCGGTTGAATTTTCTACGGAGCTGTTTCTCTGTACGGCAGAGTTTGACGCGAATTACGCGTGAACGATACGGCACTGCAATGTGTTACGGATAATCCTGTTCTCTATGTAAGCACATTGGAACGAAGATTTTGATAATTAAATTATAATTTTTCTTAAAGATATGACGCATATACTTTAACTTTAATAATTTACTTTAATAATTAATAATACAATCGAGCGTTATATATTTTAAAGCACGGCAAGACACACGGATCCACGTCGTAATTTTTACACTCATAGCGAGCTAGCGCTTTTCAAATTGCTCTTCGTTTTCTATTTTCTAGCGACATTTTCAGCTCAAAGTTTCTAAAAAATGACAAGGGTACGTATCGGCATGTTAAAATGAGCATTTAATAATGGTATGTTTATTTTAACGAAAAGCAACAATTGATATCTGTCACCGGCGTATCAAAAACAAAGACTATACATTCTGCCTGTATATATTGTTAATACTGTTATAAAACATAGCGAGGTCGAGAAAAGTGCGAAACAAGGAAAGAAAAAAGAATTTTTAGTTCAAACGGCGACCGCATGAACAATGGAGGTCGCTGATGTACCCCTATTCAGGTATAAAAAAGGGGTCCGAGTGCCGGCGAAGCCAGAGCATCGTCTCACCTAGCCACACGAACTTGGCAGATCAGAAGAGTCAAACATTGACATTCGAAATTTTTTCCAAGACTTGTGGAACATGGATATCTTACAACGTACGAACGATCGGTTCCGAGAAGGAGTTCCTGTCCGGGTGGTGCGAGTCGAATCACTTACCACCATGTGGGTCCGTATTGCTAAATATCCAAAAATAACCCAAACACTCAATTTGGAGATGAAGGAGCATCCCATGGAATACTTGCCGAAGGCGAAAAGTTTGAGAGCAGGCATGCTCGTCGCCGTGCTAGTAGATTTTAAGAATGCTAGCGTTTGGGAAAGAGCTATCCTTTTGCAACGGACCATGACGGGCTACATCGTTTTTCTAATCGATTGGGGGTTAGAAAGAGAGCACTGTCTCAGTTCGATACGATTGTTGCCACGAAATTTGACAAAAATGGCACCGTGGGCTAGGAAAATCGTCCTGCCAGGTGTACGAGACCAACCGAACCAAGCGAAGAGACATCGAGTGGCCCAATTTACCATGTTGAGACGAACAGGGAGCCTGGTCAACATAAATCCTTCTCCAGGAGAAGCAATAACGGCAAGGTTGCTGTTGGATCGGGAGCCGGGAGAAGCCCCAAGAGATATGGCAGCACATTGGTTGGAGCTGGGATACCTCGATCCCCAATAATCGCTACTCTTGCCAGTCTCTTTTTTTTCTATGTATAGTAATAATTATGTGTATAATTTTGTATGTATGGTTTTGTATGTATGGTTTTGTATGTATGGGTTTGTACGTATGGGTTTGTATGTATCGTTTTGTATGTATGGTTGTATATACAGTTTTATGTGGATATTCGTATTTTTCTATATATATTAGTACTGAATTGTATATTCTAAAGACTGTTAGTGAATAAAAACTAACGAAAGCTTAAAAACTTGTAAACTCTCTCTTATTCTTCCTTCCCATTCACACAAGTCCTACAATATTAAATTTAATGTTCAGCTGGATAAATTGTAAAGTACAAATTAAATAAAAAATAAAAAAAAAAAGAAAAAAGGAAAACAGAAAAAAATATTAAATTTAAGATATCTTTTAAATTAATAATTTTTCGAATCAAGTACTTGTATACTCTTCTGTAGAAAATTAAAAATTGCATCGAATCGCGTCTAAAAAATGCATCCACCTAAAAAAAGATCTGCGACCATGGCCAGATTGCCCTCTCGAAATAGGACAAGTTCTATCTGAAATACTTTTTTCGAATAATGTACAGTTTGCATTTTACGATATCATTTATCGTAATTCCATGTTATTTTAATACCATATTATTGTATATTTAGATATTCGGTATAAATTCGATAAAATTTAAAATGTGAAATAAAAACCTATTAAGATCTGAATTTCGATTAATGAAAAAATCTTTTCAATTGTTATCGAGTTTGTGACAAGCAAATTTAAACAGATTCATGAAGCTTTTCCAACAACGATTCACGTAATTTATTGCTTGCTGATTAATATGTTAATTTTTATCATTTGAATAGATATGAAGCCATTGTTGTGAAACCGTGTTTATTCGGAAAGGTATCTGGATAAATTAATTTATTAAACTGTATTAATCGGATCTAATTGAACTTGTTGTTGCGAATAGAAAATAAAGTAAGGTAATGGAAGATCATTAGAAATGTGACGTATGCGTTTGAAACTCGTGAGAAATTGAGCGTCATTGTTCAAAGAAATAAGGATGCGGAAAATAGGTTATAGAAAGAAACATAAAATGTTTGCAGAAAAAAATTTCGATTGATAGTGCTTCAATGAAAATTATAAAATTCTAGTATAAGAAGGGCGTAGGTGCGGAGTGGGGGTAATGATCGCATGCGGTGACGCCTGCGAACAGGTCTGAAATTGAAATTGCGCCTTAAAACTGCTGGCACCTACATTATCACAGCAGTGGTTTTTTAAATTAACGTGGAACGATGACTTTTTGTTAAATCTAAGGTAGCTTGACGAAATATTGACAAATATCATAATCAATTCTATAAAAAATTATATTCAAGCCCAAAATTTTCAATTTTTTGATTTCATATTTTGTATATTATAGTGATCCGAGTCTGTTTCTGAATTGTAGCAAATTGCTCTTCGTTTTCTATTTTGTAGCGACATTTTGAGGTTAAAGATTCTACAAAATTATAAGGACACGGATCAGCGTGTTAAAAAGAGCATCTGATAATGGTATATTTATTTCAATGGAAAGCAACAATTGATATCTGACACTGGCATATCAAAAACAAAGACTATATATTCTGCCTGTATATTATTAACACTGTTATAAAACGTTGCAAGAACAAAGAAGTTTGAAGCAAGACAAATGAAATAGATCATTTAATTCAAACCGCGAAAGCCACTGTAGTAGCGCATCTAAGAGGTTAAACGGATACATAGCGATCAAACGAATTTGATTTCTCAAACTTGAGATATCTTTTGATATTAAAATAATGTATTCAAAAAATAAAAAAAACATACAAATCGAAAATAATTGCAGCAAGATTGATCAATTGGACCATAGGCAACACTGTTTTCCATATCATTGACATGCAGATACCTTGTTGAAGTTTTCTGAACATTTACCTATTCCTATGGTATATTTTTTTGCTATATCTTCTTAGAAGATATCCCCCAGTTTTAAGCGATTCGATTCTGGCTTTTTCAAATTTGATTTTGTACTTCACAGTGCTGTGATGTTCTGGTACAGCTGAATGTATACACCAAATAATGCATCTTCTACGTTCTTTGAACCTGGTGCTCACCATTGATCCGCGACGTGAATACAGCTAACTTGTAAACACACACTAAATGACCAATAGCAGCGTCAGTGTGTCTTGGGAAGCCTAATAAAACTAAGCGTAACTAGCGAAGTGCTAGAACGCGAAAACAATTGGATAAAGCTTAAACTCGCAAGCTTCGATTAATAGTTGAAACAATCCAGGCTGTGAAAACCTCAAAACTTTCATTAGGATTGATTGACTTCCTGTGTCACGATTTAAAACCTCTGCTCCTTTTTAGTAAAAGCGTAAAAAGGTAAATTAAGATAATGTAATGGTATTTTCTAGCAGATGGGATTCGAATCCAGGATAATAATTTTGTCAAGACACTTTTCTTATTTTTTCGTTACTCAATTTATATTATTTTCGTTGCTAATAATACGCTATATGGATTAGTTCATCAAAGAGACTGTTTACCATAATTCATTGTTCAAGCTTAGAACGAACTTGAAATCTACCGCCGCTATTCTTTCTTAAACGGGTGGTTTTTGCGCGGTGCATTAACAGCCACTCCGTCGGCTAACCGGACAAGAAGCGAGACGCTCACGTTCTCCCTCTATCGCTAATTAACAAGTGTACGTTAAACGAGGGAGTCGCGTGTTTGCGCATGCCGTTTCGCTAAGGCGGCGCGCATAATGCTCGAAGCGTAAAGAGGTTCTTGCAAAGTGTCGCGAGTCGAGTCTGGTCGACTTTTGAATGGCTTTTTCACACCCTGCCACGGTAGCCAACCATGCGTCCTGTTTATAGCGCGCTCGAATTAATGCGAAACTACCGACCGATTAATAGTATTTGCAGAGCGTTACCATATGTCGCAGACCAGCTATGAAAGTGTTTACATTCCCTTTTTACTTTCTTGCCTTGACTCGTGTGTTTTCTTTTTTTTTTTCTTCTTTAGTGTTTTTTCTAAACTATTCGTTCAGAAACGTGGTTCTTTCTCCACTCCAAACTGTCAATGTATTTTTCTAATTTGCAATTATCTTTGTCGTATTGTTCTCTCATCTTCAGAAATAACATCGAACAAATTATTTTGACAGAAATAATCGAAAACATTCCACAAGTCACTCGTTTGAAGAATCTCATAATCAAGAGTCATTTAAGAAACTGAAATTATCATTTATCGAACACATTTATCATTCACATTCATCCCGTTTCAGCGTTCGCACTCTATCGTGTAAAAATCGCTTTTTTATTCCAAACAAGTCATGCGCTCGGAGTGGCAGAAACAACTATATTTACCTTACAAAGGTTATTCGTCAACCATAGGAACCAAAACAAAACAAAAAGCGAAGGACAAAACAATGTTCGTTAAAAAAGTTCACAGCAGCATTCACCGCTGGAGACAATGAACGCACGATGCAATACGCTTTGGCGCGCAGCCACTTTGTTCCGTAGACGACCGATTCGGCCTGGATCGAAGTAATTAAGCGAAACAATTCAAAATCGCGATGCGATCCTGCATTGACGAAGATGATAGATTTCACGGAGTGGCACAAACTGAAACAGGCGAGCGCGTAAAACCACGAGTGATATGGAAATACGAGCTACGCGAAGGGAAGGTTAAAAATGTGTACGTACCAAAAGTCAGAAATTAGAGTGTACAGACGTCATTGTGTTATTTACATAACAGACATAAACGTTAGCACAATGACAGTTGAGCACGAAGAATTGAATGAAACTAAACAATACGGATACAAATAAAAACTTCCGTTTTTTAAATAACTCTGTGTAACTGGTGAGACGACGTGCTAAAATGAATGTACTTTTAATATGCTCGAACAAAAATGGTATGGAGAAAGAGATAGAATTAATTAAAAAATATATGTCATGAGCTTTCCTTAACATTACCATATAAAATACAATTTCGGACATGGAAACGGTACCATCAAAAGTATTTCGGGTACCTTTTGAATAAAATATGTCAATTTATTTCCATTGCGCATTACATTCATATATAATTTTACAGATTTAATTATTTAAATATAGTCTGCATATGTTGTACGAAATGGAGCTAAAATTACTTTAATATCACATTCTACGTTTTGAAATATTTATGATTTAACTTGAAATATTTATATCCGTTAGTCCATCGAGATTATTGAATTTCAATGTACGTAGGAATTTAATTAACACTTCTTTCATTATCGTTCGCTCTACACTAAACAACGATATTTTTATTATTCATTCATTAGTAAACGATGCAAGATAGTAAAGAAAAGTGAAGATATAATATTAAATATTATAATATCATTTATTATATTATAATCTCATTCTTTGTGTAATTATTGATCAACAACAGCAAATACATGTTTTAAGATGTTTTTAACTATTTTCATATATTTATCAAAAAATTTATCTATTCTATCTGTTCTATCTATTCGTCTATCGAGAAATATCAGAAATAGTTAGTGAAAGCATAAAATTAATAACCAATGCAAATAACTAAAGCAAGGATGTAGAGGTGAAACAGGGATAATAACAGAGATAACTTTAACAGTGCCGTATAAGATATTCTATAAGCGCTATTCACCCGTCTCCTCTTTAATCAGGATGTCAAACATCGATAAGTATGACTCACGCACGAATGTTCAAGAATAGTGCTCCGTGTTTCAAATAGTTGCTTGAAAGCTATTGAATCAGGTAAAGTGGATTGGAATTGTCTCTATGGTTTTTTTCATAGATTCATTATCCATTGGAACTCAACCCTCCTCTTTCAGGTATTCACATCATTGAATCTTACTCCTCATTTAATGGGATACTTCTATTACCCTATCCCACTTGTTATCCACCTTATTTCAATCGCCAGATTCCTATAAATTCGCTTTGGATCTTTAGATAGTTATTGATTTTTCTTTTATGTATTCACTATTAGCAATTATCGTACTATGTTTAACTATGCTTAACGTGGCGTTACAATATCATTTTTATCCAAGTAAAATAACTCATTTTGCGAAAGTTTTCTATTTCAATAAATCTCATTTTCAGATATAGTCATTCTTAAAATATATTCAGGAACGTCGTTCAAAACCTTGAAAAACTTACACTCTAGACTTGCTCTACATAAATTCTATCATATTTTCACGGAATTTTACTTTTTATCAACCAATGTGATTAGCCGTTTGTTAATTTCGAGCTCCAAACGGCAGCGGATTTGTTCTCTCATGCAGGTTTAGTCGTTCTATTTATTCTACAGACCTGAGCCAAGATTAGAACACGATAATCCTTCGTTTGGATTATTTCTGAGAATTGGCACTGTGACAGAGTCAATATTACAACTCCTTATTAATCGATATTAACGAGGCATAACTACATTTAGTTATAAGAGACAATTTATTACATAGGATAATGAAAATCATTCAACAAAATCAGATTTGTAGTTGAATAATATATCCCGATAAAGTAGAGAAATAAATTAGTTTTAATTGCATATCAGGAAGGAATATCATGCAAACGGATCATTATGTTGCATTTGCATTAGAAATATTTTATATAACTACTTTTTAGACATCTTTCTTAAAGTGGCTCTATTCATTAAAAATACATTATGTATAATGATTCCAAATATAATAGGATAGTAGGTTAAAAGAAATACTTGTGTTGAGTTATGAGCTGGAGACTGCTTTTTATTTAAATAGAGAAATCAATTTGCAGATCACTTTGGTTTTGACGTAACAAAGTTCCTTCAGCGTCGGTTCAGTCACTGTATGTTCGCATAGTTTCACAGGTAAAGCGGTCGATACCGGAACATTTCCTGGTCTGATATCAGTATGTCTGGACGCCGACCAACAATTGGTATATGCACTTCCGAATTCAATTGGACATAGGTAGAATGTAAGATGCCTGCGGGGTCAAGAAATTATTGCGTTTACTTGAAGACCTACAGGCAGAGGACCAAACGCAAATGACGAGACGTCAAATGTAGTTAAAATAAGATCAATTATTATCTATTTTTAATCGTTGAACACAAATCAGGAATGAAGCATACGAATAAAAAATAAAATTGTATAGGAGATTGGTTGTGCGACAAAAACTTTTAAGAATAAGGTATATTTGAGTCGATTTCATATTAGTTTTCTATACATACTAATTTTCTTAATTATTTCTTTTCTGATAATAAATCAAATATATTCTGAATATTATATCTGAAAATACCATACATACAATTTTAATCATAAAACTTTATTAAATTAAAATTACGATAAATGCTAGTACATCCTTGAAAGCAAAATTTATTAAAATATAAGGCAAAAAAATATACAAAGAGAGGAAAGAAAGTAGCGGTTATTGAGAAAGTTACACTAAAACTTAATTTCGTCGTCGACCTAATTTCTTCTTAAAATATTTTCTCGCTATGTTGTCAGACCATCTACACGCTTGATGAACTAAAGTTACCAATACACCTTTTTGTTTTCTTCTCTTCGTCATTTCGTGGTTTCTTTTTATAGAATTACCGAGAACTTCAGAAAGTTAAAACAACTTTTCATGTTCTTTCAATAAGTAGGGAATGCGTATTATATTAAATTTAATATCAAGTTTCCTTATGAATTCCTAATGAAAGCAGAGTTTTTAACAAGTAGATACTATACATCTACCTTGAATTATTTTTCAATGCCTCGAAGAACCTTTGGCGGACCTAAAGTTATTGGTAATTGTAAGTATTTGCAATAGTAAATCATATTTCATACAACAACAAAACAGTAAACAACTGCACCTAATTAATTTAACATGTAGCGCACCGATAACATCGTCATATCGTGTCGCATCATCTCGCATAATCGGTCTTACAACTCGATAGATTTGTTCAGAACTGCGATCTCTCAGTACAGCGAGCTACTTGTATAACACAGTTATCACGCATAATAATATATAGTTATAACTAAATGGATAAGTGGGCATTGGTACATCAGAGTTACCTCGTTAGATATAGGATTTCTAACAGAAAAATATGTATTTTTAATAATATTAAAATCGATACCTTATTTTGTAATTAAGTAATCTAATTTATAGTAATTAAGTAGTAATTCTTTTAAACATTTAATAACCTCATTAATAATGATCAAATCGCTTTATGCATCGTCATCAATCATCACAGGTAATGCTTTAGTCGTCATAAGTTTTTCTCTGAAGTAACATTAGTTCCTTTGTATCTATACAATCGTATCAACCTCTCCATCATATTTGTTATCTTATATCACTACGAGTAATTATAGTTGTAATTAAAATTACGGAGTACGGCTTCGTCATAAGAAAAGAAGATCAGAACATCTAGCTAAAAACGTAACTCGAAACACTTGCACGCAAGGACAAGTGCGAGCTTACCTTCGAAGCACGCGAGCTTTACTTCTCTAATAAAACGCGACGAATTAAAACCATAGCCTGTACAGACTTTCCTATATAATATGTTGTAACAACACAACGCAT
Organism: Bombus pascuorum; assembly: GCF_905332965.1. Classification (NCBI taxonomy): domain Eukaryota; kingdom Metazoa; phylum Arthropoda; class Insecta; order Hymenoptera; family Apidae; genus Bombus; species Bombus pascuorum. Next base: position 267,801 of record NC_083498.1, read on the forward strand.
TTCTTATATAAAATTTAAACAAATAAAAAACTATGTGTATTAGGTTTACATATTAGGTGTAACCAATTCTTTTTTTCTCCCCATTTCCTTTTCACCAGTATTCGCATTTTCAACGAGAGAGTGACGCGCTGTCGAAACGGAAGCTAGAAATGTTGGCAGGCTTGAAGTTTCGTTGGGTACAGCAGCACTGCCGTTGTCTGGGCAATGCAAATTCGAGGTATACCAACCTGCGCGTGAAAGAGAACGAGCGACGTAATGCCCTCGAGGCGGTGCTGGTCCCCGTGCTTCTATTTATCTTTCGAGCTTGGAACGATAGGCGCGACATGCCGCTGGATTATGAGCCATTCGGTGGTTATCTGAAAATTTAAAGAGTACCTGAATGAAGTCATGCTATAATACATGCTTTCTTTATGAGGGAACTTTTCATTATGAGTCGGGGAGTGGATGAGGTTAGGAAGGAAAGAAAAAGAAGTACCGGACCCACCGTTCATTGTATTCATTAATAAAGTCTCGCTTGTCTACATCTTTTGATCGGAAATCGAGCGAAACAAGAGAAAATGTACGGCGAGAAACCAGCATGGAGTACTGTCGATAACTGCGAGAAAACTTTTATTGCTATATAGAAGAAATAATGAATTGGAGAAATGAATTGAAGAAATGAGTTTTGAGGCAAGTACATGACATTTGTATTCTGTGACTGTTAACAACTAGAATCGTAGATGATTGAATTGCTCGTCTTTTTTTATATCAGAATATCTTATTTTATGTTTGTCGTATTTTATTAAAATATAAAGATAAAAACGAAAGTTACAAAACAATTCGAGTTGATTAATATGATAAAATATGATTTTTTGAACATGGTGTCCTACGTTCGTTACACATAATTACTATTTTAACACTGTATTCTTATTCAAAAAGATATTCCAACGTTAAAATTATTGAAATTCTGCCATTTTGCTTATTGTTCAAAATAAATAAACCGTAACGAACCAATTTTGATAAACGTTAACATTATATACCATTCTAAAGTACGTAGGGGTTGGCTTTTTGTTTAAATAGCAGAATGTATCGCAAATAGAACAAAACTTACTGTTACCTAAATATTACACCCAAATAAATGTGGAAATACGTACATATGTACATATTGCATATTTTGCGAAAATTCTCATTTACACGATGTAATATAATATCGTAGATAAAAGCGCCGAGAAGAGCAGTAGAAAAACAAAGGAGTTAATTTTTAAAAAAATTGACAAATACGTGAAAAAAGTGACAACTATCTCATAAAAATTCTGTTGGCAAAATGTCTCAGTGATGATAAACATTAGCGTATAATATTTAGATTATTTTAATAATTTAAGGAGTACATTTGAATATAAAGTACTTCTAGACAAAATGTGGACTAATTCTCATATTTGTAAAAGTTAAACACAATTATTTATAATTTCTTGTTCCTAAATCTTCATTCAACAAAACACATACTGCATGATGAATGCTGCATGATGGTTATATTAATATTACTTATATTATATATTAAATGAAAATTAAATGCTATAAAGTGTCAATATGATTTCTACCTATTAATTAAGTTTATTTAAACCAATTAAATTACGACAGTTACCTATATCAAATTTCTATGCTTAGATATTCACGTTTCAACTGCATAAATTTCGTCAGACTAAATTATACACATTATCCAACGTGCATCTCGCGATTCAGTTTGACCTATCGTTTCTTTATTAGGTACAGAATATTCTTCTTACTTATATTATTAGGAATATTCTTCCTACTTATATTATTAGGAATATTCTTATATATATATATATATATATATATAAGGGAATAAGCAGGAAGAATATTCTGTACCTAATAAAGAAACGATAGGTCAAACTGAATCGCGAGATATCCTTGTATATATATAAGGGAACATATATATCCTTGGGCACAGTTTATTTACCCTTGGCTTGCCGGTGATCCCCCCACTTCTTGCAAATCGAAGTTCGTAGGTAAATCGCGGCGCGGAGTGTCATTCCAGTGTGAATAAACGAAGCGATTACACGTGTGTCCGTGTCTTCACAATTATTGCCGATCTATCTACTACGTAGTATGTACTTTCATAATTATTCTTTCACCCCATAAATACAATAGTGTTAACTTCATTTAATTAATGTACGTTTTCTTCAATAATTTATTAGAATCTATTATAATTCTAAGCTAGCGGGCTTTCATCATTTTCGCGGCTGCGACGCCGAGCGTACTCGATTATTCTTTGTACAATCGTCGACGTAGACAAACGTCGAAGTAAAACCACACGAGATCGGCATTTCCGAATTTACAGAACGCGCTGTAAACGTGACTGTCCTGAACTCGGTTTTAGTTATTTCTACCACATCTTTTCGAGCGTTACAGTTTCCGACAGCTCGTAATGACAAGCTTCCAAAATGCAATTTGACCTTAATCATGGTTTAATTTTTGTATAATTTGTCCTATTCATACATTTATTTTAATGTTTTGGTCTTCTATTGCGTAGATTATTGCTTGATTGCGAGGAAAATTGAGGTATTAGAGGAACGCCATGAAATTCGAACGGACGCCATGACTGACGATGAATCCGATACCTTTTATGGAGATTTGGTAACATTTAATTTATTTTAAAATAATGGAAAGCATATTTGAATAAGATATTGAAATACTTTTTACATTTTGCTACATATGTATGTCGTGAATCTCCAGTAATAATGTAGTTAGACACTTTTTTGAATAATCACAGACACGTTCTGCGCATTGCATTTTTTTTGGTATTGCGCAGCTGTGTTTAACCAACGAAGAAAGCACGCCATATTTCGTTATTTCCAAGTACATGTATTTGAATCTCTACTGACGAGACATTCAGAATACAATTTTTAGAAGTCAATTACATTATGGAATATTTAGAGGCACTTCACGATATTGAGAATTTTTTTTTTAATGTCCATAATAATATTTAAGTATATTAATTAAATAAAAAGGTATTTAACTTGGTTTAGATGTCACTAAAGTCATTTCTAAATTATAACTTTTTATACCAGATTTCCAATTTTTATACTAACTAGTTTTTATGAGAATTTCAGTTCTTTTTATTGTCAAGATCAAAGAGTTTTATTTCTCATTATCCTAAATTCTTTGAACAATCAACAGTATGATGTTAAGAACAAATTATAATATTTAACATATTCTGTTAAAGTTTGTACTCCTCTTCCTTCGTTTAATCGACGTCAATCTTTTGTTATTTCACACATTTTAAAGAATTAATATTGTCTTTATGGACAAATCGTAATATTCTGTGTTTTGTTACAGATTTCTTCCAGTCTTCGTCTCTTGCGTGGGATTCGGTGATTCCTGTTTATCGATGACTTCTCCTGAACCACAACAGCGATGATAACATCCTTCGCATCTAATCGTGAGTCGCATGCATTTTTGTTCCTCTTGTTATTCGATCATGTCGTAGGATAAAAGGTCTGAATCGACACGGATAGCTGGTTGTATTACATAGAATTTTTGACGAGCATAGTTCACGTCCCGTTGTTGATAATGTGTTAATAATGCATTAAGAATTAATATTATACATATATATGAGTATGATCTCTATATAATATTACCATATGAAGGATCGATATAAACAACGTAATGTTAATAATTAGTATATGTAGTTGTGTGAATTTGATATATGAAGATATTAGAGTTGAATTTTATCCGTCCAAGGATATTAAATTTCACGTGCAAGAGAATACTTCGCGACTGGCATATCTCGCTACTTCTTTATTCTCAAAGAATATGTTTCGATGAAGGGATTGCCTAAGAATATTTCTATTAAATATTTCATTTGGAATCAATTATTATTCGTTCAATTTCATATTATTTGCATTGGATTTTACCCTTTTTTTCAATAAGTACATTTATTGTTGACTTTTTTATTTAAGAACTTTTTACTCAAGAGTTTGTTTTAGTCGTTAATTTATAAAACTATTATAGTAAAGTAAAAAGTAGAATCATCAAAAGAGGAGTGAAATGAGGAAATGATACATCTGGGAATGACCCGTTATAACATAGATATGTTAAACATCTTTTTAGCTCAGGATTTTCGGGTTTAAGGCTTATCATGCCCATTACGAGGATTTCATTCAGGTAGTCATATTGTTTGTGTGCTCGGCAATTTGTCATGAAAGTGAGCAACTACAAGTGGCTTCGTATTCTCTGGATCACCCACAGTATGAAATGTCATTCTTGTTACTACTTTGTCACTATGCCCATTTTTAGTATTAGTAGTAGTAATAGTAATACGTAGTTCGTGGTCGATGTATGCGTTGAATCATCATCTAACTCTGTTGAGCAAATTGTAGCTTCTTATTAATGTTACGAGTGACTAATCACGTTTATCGTATTTGGAATTAGTGTTGCAAAAAAATGTCATGGGATATACTTCATGTATTATTTATTTACAAAATAACCTTATTAAAGTTAAAGACCTTATTTAATCTTAAATCGAGTACCTTGTCTGGTAATTCTTTTATTATCAAATTATACATCAAATCGCCCGGTATCTTAGCCGTTTCGTTTTATCGATAAAATACAAAAGAATGTACTTGAATATCAAACGTGACATAACGATGTAGTAAGAGGAGCGAACAAGTCGAGACAGAGGGAGTCAGGGTGTTACATCATTGTAAGGTAACAAGACTTTTAAGAGCTGCTCGAGCACAGTTTCGAGTGCAATTTAAATCTCAAGGCTAGAGAAAAATTATTCTCTACATACTTGAGCCAGTGTGTCGAAGAAGATTCAAGAGATTTGTCATTCTACGCGAAAATGGAGCATTCATAGCCAAAGTAGTATGAGGTGTCGCGATCGAGTCGATGTAACAGTTTCCTACGCAGAACGCATGAAAACTTCTGTGAGATTTCTTATGTTGGAAATACGCGTTGTCCAAACTAAAAGCGATGATCTTCGACCTTTTCTCGCTTCCATTTCCTTTCTCTCTTTCGTTTTCTGTCTGTTCTTTAGAGAGGTCCACGATAAATGAGATTACGACTTGTCGTTTCACGGGCGTTATCGGAACGCGGAAAACGATGCTTCCGTACAAGGAGTACTAGGAATAGAGGACGTCGTCGAAGCTTAATCCAAACTCGATTTCCAACGAGTGGAGAATCGGTCGGCGATCGATCGTGGAGAACAAGTCCCCATAACAGTCTAGGGGACCATCGCATCGTTTAAATCGCAAACGGGGTTACGATAATTGAAAATCGAGCGGCGGTCGTTCCGTTTTCTAGCCTCAACGACCAACCTAGTACTTGTTTTCCTTCTAAAAAAAACTTGGAGGAACAGAAAGTTTTCGGTGGAAACTGAAGGTTGTCGCGCGCAACGCGTTCAAGCAACGTGCGGCTCAGACGCGGTTTGTCGCCGCACGGTCGAGCTATTTACAGTTAGGTACGTTGCGTTTTTGTTTGTTTGAAAGCTCGTTCTCCGGTCGATCGTTCGGATTGGCCGCGTTCGACGACCGCATAAATTGGTAGATTCGAGCGCGCTGCTTCACGTGGACCAGCGATTTACAAGACATATGGTCGGTTGTTAGCTTCCTAACGAGGGTTTAAGCTCCAGCTGAGCGATGCCACTCGTTAACGCCGCCTGCTACGGCTGTACACTTACTTTCTAGATCCCTATGCAACGGCCGCGCCATCATTTTTGTCCGCGTCCTCTGGCATTGATCGCCATCAATGAAATTACCCTCTTGCTTCGTTTTTGTCTTCGACTAAATGTGCCGCTCCGGTACGCTGGCATTATCTCGAAAGCGCTTCGAAATTCACGAAGAACCGTAACTACTCTATCCTTAGAGTACCGGTACGCTCCCGCGCGTGAAAAGCTCGTTGGTACGCTTAACGGAGAGGAGAATGAAGGTTCGTGGCTCGAGAGACAAAGTGCCTCGAGCTGATCGCTCTGTAGACGTATCGTGGTTTGCGAGATCAGGACGCTGTAGTAATGGACAAAAATCTACAGACCTTCTTGCTGACGAGATTGTTACGGAGTGAAAATGGCGGTCCGTGGTTGCGGAGCTTTGCTCACTGGTAAATGCTAGCAGAAAGGAAGTTTTTAGAAACACTTTGTGCCATGGCTTGCGGTTTGATGGCTAAAAGCAAATTGCGAGAAGGATTCACAGCCTCAGCTTTCTGGACCTACTCTTCCCGCATTATTTTTTTAACCAATCCACTCGAGTCAATTGCTAGAAATATCGATAGCGTTTGAAACTGTGAATTAATATCGTATGTTGGGTATTATCGTAGCACGTATATACGTTCAACACATTTGAACAAGAACATTTTATCGGCGATCTAGTCTAACAGAATCAGTGTGAAATCGATAAGTTTATGAACAGGTTGGAGAAGTTTAACTATGCAAAAAAGCATACACGAAATTCTCAGGATTTTAGAAGCTTACAGTTTTAAAACATTCCTCTTATATAAGAGAGTTGCGTTTACATTGCATGCTTTAAATGAAAATTCCATGTCAACAAGAGAATGTATGATACTTTTCATTCTAAATAATACATGCTTAAAAAGGACTGAAATATAGGACAATGAAATAAATATTTTTAGAACGTGGAATGCATTAAAATTGCATTGTATGTAGACAAAAACCTACGAAAGCGTTACTGTTCATTTTTGTTTCTCGGACGAAAATCAACTAAACTCATTTAGATCTTAATTTTCAGGTTATGCAAATAATAATGTCCTAAATCATTTATATGTTTAAATTATTTATATATGGAATAGCTCGGTTGTTACCCTCCTTAAAGTGCAATAATAATATTAGAAAGGCAATAAAATATTAATGACTAATTTTATCTTATTTAGACAAATTGATCGTTTAAAAATTATATTCGTCTAAATTTCAAGCTCCATTAGACAAACAGTTTTGGTGAACGAATCGTTTCACTAAACGTAAGGTCTCTCGATCTCGATACATAAAAGCCCCGCAAAGACTCTTGAGGCTAAACACGTATTTCAAAATATAAACTTTCCCCTGGCAACTTTAATTTAAATTCAGGAATTTATCGTTTTATCATTTACGTTCAGAATGCAATAAAACGTAATTTGTGATTTTTGCTTAAAATAAATCAAATAGAGTAAGAAATTTGTTCATATAAATAACAGGCATAGGTGTGAATTAAGTTGGATATGTAGGAATTAAATAGAACAAAAGGTTCGAAAAATTTTAAATTATCACTTCTTCCGAATAATTGAAAACATTAGGAAATGCCTGCGATATTTTTAACATTAACATGCCAGAAATACGTGATTTTCTTTGCCATAATATCTTTTTTTGGTCATGCTCTAGAATTAGTATAAAAAAATTGAGATAGTTCCCATGGAAAAAATGTTAAAAAGCAAAAATAATGTTTGCTTTTCAAGTTTCGTCATTCGTCAACCATTCGTTAGGGAAAAGGGGGAATAATTAAAGAGCGAAGTTTTCATTACTGAATCTTACGCACAGCAGCATAGATGTTTCAGCCCGTTTGCAAAACAGAATTTTCCCAGCGTCGAGTCGGGATTACGGTGGACTAAGATTTTTCAAACATGTAACGCGAGAAAACTTTACGTTGTCTCTGGCGTTTTATTTCCATTCGCGCCGCGTTACGCAGTTTTTGTGAACGTTCCGTTTCGGGCTTGGTCAAAAGTTTCCCAGCGTTCCCTTTTCAAATAATTCTGTATCTAGCGGGCAGATTTCCCGACAGTGAGGTCCTTTCGAGCAACGACGGTCGATGTCGGTGATAAAAAAGAACGGTTGCCTTTAATGCCACTACGTTCCCTAACGAGACAACTAAACGCGTACACGCTTATGTGCGATTCGCAAAAAGAACAATGGAAAAAAAGAATTCCGCTTCATGGCCCGCTAAAGTTCTACGTGAACTTTCGAACTTTCTTTTTGGATTAATCCTGGGGCTCGCCGCTTTTTATTACAAGCGACTACTTCTTTAAATTTACCTTTAGCTCTAACGCCGCGGAAATTTCGTTAATTATGAAGATCGCTTGTCAAAAGCGTGCTCGTATCCCTGATTTCATTATTACGAGCGAGCTGAGCTATCTTGAGAAGGTGGAACACGAAGTTAAAATGAATAGCGTAATTTTATTTCAATGAATCTCTCTGTTTGTGAAACAGGCAAGTTGAATTTGGGAAGCGTCGACTGCTTATAGAAATTTTTTAAACCCCAATAGAAATTATATTGTAACGTATGTAACTCATGCTATAATGTACTTTTCTAAATGTAAAACATGCAAAGTTTATTTCTTAACGACGACGCTATACTTTTAAGCGTTGCCCTTCTTTGTTATATCACAAATACTAAATATGTACAAATATACTAAACTTTATGATTCTGACTTAATATCGAAGCCAATTACTAAAGTAATTCTACCTATTTAATAAGATCAAGATTTTTGTCTTAATCAATTCCTTTTTAAATTATGAAAAACACAACATACGACGTCGTATAACAATAGTATATATTTATAATAGAAAAGCATTTGTTAGATATTCCGTTGGAATTATTGGAACGTTTCAATATTTAGGTATTTGTCCAATGGAATACGCTCTATCGTATATACGATAGATACCGATACATAACGAATTGCTCATAGTACAGTAAAGATATCAGATTTCGATGTTTTTTTCTATTAGCACCCAATTAATTGTATCAGATCATTTATATAACTGACAAAATAAGGGGATTGTTCGAATCGCATAAACCTGATGTAAAACTCTAATTAAATGATCGATGTATCCGACAGGTCAGACAGTTAAGTAGCATAAAAAATGATACAGCGTCACGATGCTTCTCGTTGTGGCTCTTTCGACCCATTCCATTCCGTGATATTATCTTCTTAAAGCGTCTAGAAACGCGAGATTTAATCAACCAGTCGACGCGTCTTGATAAGAATAATGGAAATAATTAATTAGAGAGCAGTAAAGGGAGAGTAAGGATTTCAGGCGCGCTTGTTATCGAGATCGTTTAAAAAAAAAACACGTCTTTTACCGCGTTTCATCGTTTCATGCCGAGGAATTATATACGCGTGTACATAAAAGAGCTTGCCATGCGACCATCTCTTACTTTTTATCCAGATTAGCGCCGACGCAAAACGTGCCAGTCAGATTCGCGGTTTCAATTAAGCAAATGAGAATGCAGTGAATTACTGTAGTTTTTCATCGCCTGTCAACCGTTCGAACCAGCCGATTCGATTCAACCAGCCTGATTGCTCGAGAATTAACGTTTGCTTAAATCTCGCGATTGGTCGCAGTCTCTTCGTATTTCTTCGTCGCTCTTCTTCTCTTCCGACTTCATTCCCTCGAGTCGAAGTCGATCAAGAAACATTGGATTCGAATTGTGATCGAACTCACGTCTAAAGCATTGTCTGAAATAGTTCTTGATATGGTATCGACATCGGTATGCGATAAAGATTGATCGCCAGATATCGGCGACGAGTCGACCGACTATTTCCACAGTGCTGACATAAATCGGCAGCGACGACGTGAGAAGAACGCGTCTAGATCTGACATAAATCCAAGGTGCTTTATCGTTATTCACGTATTGTACTAAAATGAGCACAGAAACATCTCAGAGGACTGAAACAAGAAGCTTCTTTCTTGCTTTACGGTTTTATTAAGTATCTATTAAACATTCGCTCGTTGGCCGTTCACTCGAATTCGTTAAAATTCAACGAAAACATGATCGAAGGTTGCCTCAAACCTACTGATCAACCATAATGTAATTAAAAGTTCTTCTGGCCTAGCCTTAAACTATTCCTATATTGCATATAACTAATCACAACATAATCTCGGTAAATCAGTAAATATAAATCCTTAAATCTCTTACATTTGTGTATATACATTTGTAAGTATATGATAAAGGAACTAAATAATAATATATTTTGGGTATACCTGATTAAAATTGCACGATTTGTTTCAAAATTGAAAAATGAATCCAACTACTGCAATCTAGAAACGTTTTGGAAATAGTGGAACATTGCGTTAAAAATAAATACACTATACGTTCGTCGAATGGCTGTTGAAAATAAAGTGTAACGTGATCCAAGTCTGTTGTAATCGACTGCAGCTGCAGTTTGAAACGAAACAACGAACAATTTCATTTGCATCTGCTCTCCTTCAATTTCGCCGGTCCACTTTTCATCGACAGATTGTTCGTATTCTGCCAATTTACTTTTAGCGTGTGGTATTCGGTCTAATCATGTGCCGCGATAATAGCTTTGCCGCGTATTTCCAATTTTTTCGCTAAGATGAAATGATGTGGCGTGGGACACGAGAGGCGAGAGAAAAGACAAGAAGACGAATGCGAACATATGCGAACCAACGAAAGAGGGAGAGAAACAGAGGATAGGACAAACGACAGAGGAAGAAATAGTAAAAAGTGAGGGAGGAGAAAGGGTTTCGCGACTACTGCGAATCGACAACGGAGAAACGGCGTGGTACGGTTGCCTATCAGCCGCGCGATGCTCGCCATCAACGCGACACTGATTTATCATGCCTTGACGTACGACGTAGACGGATCGAGGACGTCGCAGGATAAAACGAATCGTCGCAATTGGCGGTGGCAGGCCGTGAGTTGTCGCTCTACAGCGTCACTTGTTTTCGCCGCCCGTTATTTCGCCCGGGGGACAAATAAAACTTGGTTAATAAATAAATGCATAAATATAGCGGCTGGTTAACAATTTGCTTCGTTGCTATTCGCCGCCGTCTAGTCGGTCTCGTTTCTTGCAATCCGAATGAGCGACATCAGCTTTAGGATTGGGTTTTAGGAAAGAAAAAATAAAAAGATAGGAAAACGCACTTGAGATAAAACTTTGCGCCTCTGTGAAAACCTTTGCGAAATCAACGATTAGTTATTTAACAAAATCGAACGTTTTTAGAGCATGATTCTGTAATTTTCAATTTTGAAGAAAAATGTTTAAGCCAGAACAATCCCAAGGATATATGCAGCAATTATCGATATAGATAACCATTTTTAAGTAACAATTACCTGTTATGCAATTTTATTCCATTTTCACGTCGAATCGGTTATACGATTAAATTCGTACTCTGAATGCTTCTGGTTGACGCCTGATGAATAATTAATAAAACCACTGACTATTTTTTTATTCATTTCCTGCGGCTTTCTTCTTCCATTGCGCTTTTTACTAAACTCTTCTTTAAGATAGAAAGCGATGATGAATTTTGTAACTGATGAACGGAAGTTTATAATTAATTTAAAGATTCTTGTTATCTCCGGAAGATTATAATAAGCAATTTATTTAATTCGTGATGTAAATATTCATCTTACCTCATGAGCGGTATCCTATTGTTCTTACTTATTATTTTGCTTATTACTACTCTTATTCCAATCTTTATTAACTTAACTCGACGTATTCATTAGGAATTGTTCGATCAGGAATTTTTCATGAAAGTATTATTCACGTTTTAAGATTCTCTGTATTACGTAGAAAGGATTTTATATCCAGCCTAAAAGCTTAATCGGGTTACAGCCCAAGAATCCTAACTAAAATTAGCTGGAATTTTGCATGTACTATGTGAAGCTTACACTAAGGAATAAAGAATCATTTTTTAAAATTGTGTTTTGAAAGAGCGGTTATCTTCCCCGAAAAATGAAAATCTTCTCATAAAATTGATATTTTCCTACGTTATACGCAAGTATCTCTTGATATCTTCGTTAATTCACAATAATCGTTTCTCGAGGCTAATCTCGAAGGAAAATTTGCTTGCGCAATTATATTTGTTCAGTTGTATAGAATCTTCCCCGTTGATATATTCTTTTGTCTTTGAATTTAACAAAGAGGTTATTTGTCATAAGTCAGTCGGTTTATTTTGTAATTTCTGATATAGAACGATCCGTTCCTTCTGCAATCGTTACACCGATTGACGGCCAACGTTTAAAGCTTGCCAGGATTTCCATGTTTGAACAGGATAAGTAACCCGGTAACTAGCAGCCAACGGCAGAACGAGAAGAAAACAGATGGTGCTGTGTTGAAATAGCTTTCATTATCTGTGCAGAGTTTGGATTCGTAGCACGTTTAGTTACGAACGTTCGTTCGTATTTTCTACGCAGTAGCGATCTTTAATTTGTCTCACGATCATTCAGATTTCTGTTTTCATAATGGTAACCGTTTCGTACGTACAATTTTGAAGATATTGGTTGACATGCCGAACCACGTCGAATTGGAATAATTTCTGAATAATTTAAAAAAACATGAGAATTAAAATGTGTGGTATTTATTTAACAAATGTCCAATTTTTTCACTGCACAAGAGAATCTTTGTTGATTAACTCCCTAAATTTTAAGTTTGCGATATATTTGCTTATAAATTGACGTCTGAATTTTTTAAACAATTTTCAACCGCAATTTGCGAAACGAATCCAACGAAACCTTCCTTTCTCACACGAACAAATGGCAGGGACAAATTGCAATCATACATCTTAAAATCTCGCGTCACGAATCACGGGTGATAAAACGAATCGGCGAGATCATCGCTGCAAGCGTTCGTAGCCACGGCGCGTCCAGAACAAACCAGGCAGAACAGACGAACGAACCTTTTTACTTTATAACTCGCCCCTTCTGTAACGGTCCACGTTAAAAGCGAAATATTACGACAACCGAAATCCTTTTGCTACCGGTATGGCTATTTCCTCGCAGCCACCTATTTCATATCTTAATCTAAATGGTCATTGAGAAATAGAAAGTCACGAAAGGAACCTTCATCCTAGAATCAAAGCTTTTACGTACCGATTCATACATGCGAATGTTTATTAGCATGTTGAATCAGGCGAATTTTGTATATTTCGTCCTGGAGCAGCAATACATTAAAATATACTAAACCATAAAATTTAATCCTTGCAAAATATTATATTATATTTGCGAACTTTTTCTCTCACAGCGTTATCTGACAATGGCAGAACCACAATTCGTAAATTCAAAAAATTATGAAACTGGAAATATGTGGACAATGTATAGATATATATTACGCAATTATTTTTAGCTGCCCAAATACACCCAAAACGGATGAATTTTGTGTTATAACTCGCAAACTCTAAGAGATAGAAGAAAAGTTTTCGGACAAAAGTTAGTTCGTTTAATTAGGAATATATCATTTGGTAAGAAAATTTTTAAAGTCAATCTTCTAACGAGTTATAAAATTCGGGCAACGAAAGAATATTACGTACTATATACGTATTGCCAAAGTTTCATAATTTTTGTTTAATCCGCGGCCTGCGAATCTTCCCTTGTAAATCATTCATATCGTTGGAAACTTTTTAGCTCTTGAAATTTGTTTTATTTTAATAATTCCGAAAAATCTAGATTTGATTTCTTTATATTATTTGAGTAGCTAGTAAAGTTTCAATGAAATAACTTTACTCTAAATCTACAGCATGTAAATTAAGAATATCGAAGAATGTATTTGTTTCCAAAAATTTGATTTATTTACTTGTGCATGTTATAATGCATTTTAATACCTGAATCTCTTTTACGACGTAAAGTATTTATTTCAAGCATATCAGGTTGCTCATACGATGTGCGGCGACATACGGATTAAACACTCAAAGGGTTAAAAGCTTGCTTTAACGTGAAACCGATATTTTGTCACGTACTTCCACCAAATATTCGTGTACATTTATATATATATATATGAACAAATGTATTTTTTTCGCATAAATGAATTATGTTCATGTAAATGATAATGTTTCGTGCTACCATTTTAACGGAAAAAATACAGATCGAAGGACAATGCGTATTTATGTTTAATTTTCATATCAGCTAGCCAATTTTCACAGTGTTTTTACGAGCTTTCCAGTTAAAATTGATTCACTGTAAAAATAATGAATGTATAAGTAGAGTGTGGCTTCGGTTTACCATTTAAAAAACCGTGATCAATAAAATTAAGTTAGTTCCATTTATCTAAGATCGTTAGATTTCATAAACATTAAAAATTAAAATACCTTATACTTTAGAGTAAATACTTTACATTTTATGTAATTGCAGACTGTACGCTACGCGTAGTAGTAAATTAGTAAAGTAGTAAAGTAGTAAATTAATAGTAAGAAAAGATAATGTAGTACTGTACAAGTACAACTCTAACAAGCTTGCAACATTATCGTCGATATACTTAGTGCGCAAACCTGTAAACCATCACTATTAAATTCAATTTACGTAGATGAGAAGTGAATTGACAATATTGATTTATCAATTAATATCGGTTGCTAATGTTACAAAGATTAATTGAAGGTGCATTAAATTGACCGAGGTTGATCAAAGTTCTCTTTTATCGAACGAGATTGATCAGTCTTTTCACGTCCAATTTACGTCCACGGTCTATGCAAAGAAATCAAAATTACAATCAATCGCGTGATTGTTTATACAAGTTAACTTACAAATCGGCAACTAGAAACTTTTTTCATTTGGACTTGTATAAGTTGAATCGATTGCTTGAAATCTCGTTTGAGTTATTACAGTAGAAACTATTTGCATACGTAACTAGAACCATCTCAGGATATGCCAATCTCTTCAAATTGCAGTAGAATAGGAACTAAGAAACGATTCTCATTCCATTGAAGATTTACGCGAACAGCATGTATGGCATACATATAGTAGATGTCGGATAATATTCATCGGGGCTGATTTATCATGGCTGTCGACGTAAATCGATCGCGGAGAGACGCCAGCTGACAACGACGATGGCAAAACGGATCGTCGAAATTGTGAAAGTCGGAGGCGAAGCCTGAACCACCGGCGTGTTGTCGCATCTTCCCGGAAAGAAATAAGGGTTGACGTACGTGCCAGGCTGGATTCTCAAACAGTTGTCCCGTTCCCGCCTCGTCTTCCGGAACACGTGGGTTTCGCGAGGGAAAGGAAAGGGAAATTCGTGGGCGAAGGAATAGGATAGAGGAAAAGGCACTTTGTTTTTCTCGCGGCTCGTTCTGCCGAGTGTCAGAGAATTCCGCGTAACGTTTGTCATGGAAACAGACGTAAAATGTATGCGACTGTTGTTCCCTGAGCGACCCCCTAGCCAGTTCCTCGAGCAAGTTCTTTAGTCATTTCCCCTCGAGGGTTGAAGAAGTCTCGGGGGCGGTCGCGTTCTCGAGGTAAACGGCGTCGTAATGCGGCCCAGTCCCCTCCCTCGTGTCTCACTGCTAAAATATTAACTCCATTACCGAATGACGCCGCGCCGTTCCTCCTTCGACCGAAATCGCTCGCCATTTCTCGCGAGGCAAAAACGATCTACGGTCCAAGTTGCACGTTTCAAGAGGGTTGAGCAGGTCGAGAGGGTCGAGAGACACTTCTGCGTTTGGAGGTTCGCGCCGCCGAACGCGTTGCGGCTACCTTCCGTTTTCCACGATCTTTTCTTGTTGTCTGTTCTCGAACGCTCTCCACTCTCTTCCACGCTCTTTTTCTCCTTTTTCTTTTTCTTCACGGCGAGCAGGCTCTCGCGTCGATACGTTTGTCGACGTGTCGACCGGATTCATGAGACCAGCTTCCACCCTGCTCGGCGACTTTTCATTGTGAAAGCGAAATGCTGTCGCACCGCCGAGGCTTTATCTCCAAAAGAAAGAGCTGGTCGATACAAAGGGGAGCACTTTACCGATTAGCGACACTCTTGCACTATCGTTGATGTTCGAGATACTCGAAGAAGGAGATTCTTGAGAAGCCGGGATTTTCGGAATTTTCAGTTCACCCCGGCACCGCCGATCCAATCGCATTTCGACAATTGAAAGCGCGCTACCGATTTGAGTGGATTTTAATCGGTCGTGACTCAGATTCGGGACGTGGTTGAAAGTGCGTCGTTTCTGGGTCAACGAGCTACCTGTCGCGAGACTCGGCCTCGAATGAAGTCAGGCGGAATGGTAACTTTGATAATCCGAACTAATTAAAGCGGGCAAACGTTTGAACAGTCGAAACGCCGCACAAGAGCTCAACGACTAATTGAAATCGTCGGGGACGTTTGTAAAATTCTTGCTGCATTCGAAGGCAAGATTCGGCCGGGTCGACATTTTTTCGTCGCTCGCAACGTTACTTTCTGGACCAGTGCGTCGTACCTTGTGTTAATTAAAGCCAAAACCACGTTTGGATCGTTCGTACGCGAGCCTGTATTAACGAGTATTTAATTAAGAAATTGAATCGTTGAAACGATGCCGAAGTCCTTTTTTTTTTTTTTTTTTTTTTTTTTTTAAAGCAGTTTTTGTATGTTCCGTTCATGTATCCGTTTATGTATGAAAAATTCTATCGCGAAGAGCAACTTTACAATTTATTTTGCCCATATATTCAAAAGAGAAGGACCGTTTAACATTAATTACATTAATTGCACCTACATATATAAATTATAACTCATTGTACTTATGTAATGGTCGTAATTAATTATGTTTAATGGAAATTGTATAGCAATACCAAGCACTCACTACGCAAGGAAAAATACCACTAATTTTATATTGTCTGACTTTCACCGCCACAATAGCCAAACGATAATTGATGACGTAGTGAAAACAAAGGCTATTCAGTAGAAATAGTCGACGAATGCGAGCTACCGCTATAACACCAGTTATAGGGGCTGAAGTTGACGATCTCGTGTACCATGAATTAACTATACCTAGTGCCAAAAGAATCAAAGAATACGATTAAATTTCAATATCTTAATACTCGAATAATATGAAGTATCTGTACCCATTTCGCAATGAATAACATCCGCATGACGATGCCTTAAATGGAATTGCGAATAAAACACAAGATGCAGGTTTTAAGCCCTTGTATAAATTGAATATTCAGCAAAAATATTACTGTACTCTTCATCGATGTTATTGATGCTCGATCCAATTAGTAGGTACATCCTAATCTCTTCTCCATTAGTACATTAAACGAGATATAGGAATCCTTTCAGCATCGAAGTATGATAAGTTTTAGAAGGTACTCAAAGCGGATTATCCGGATAATTCAATTTAATTGTGAACGCGTATGATACGATATAATGTGATGGTCCTAGTTTATCGGATATTCGACGAAGAATTGTGCTTGAGAAATTAAAGAAGGCATTTTTAACGGTCACATAACGCGCAAAACAGTAACGATAAATTTTAATTATCTGATAGTTTATTGCCACATTGTCTTTGCGTAATGGCGTAAAATAGCATAGAGGAGCCGTACATGCCAAGACAAATAATGCTCCCGATATCGGTTAATAATTCGAACAGTCGAATAAAAAGAAAATATCTGCGCATAAAGACCGATCCCCCTAATAAACGAGAGTTTATATATTTCCTGCGTTTATGCTCTATTATTTATCGGTAATAATTCGAATCAGACCATCGATTTTACTCTCCCATCACTATTCACAAACGAACGAAATGGCCCATTCATATATCCAATCCCCCTTTCGTCTATGCTCATTGTTCCTATTCTTTCTATGTGGTTTTTCATCCCAGAAGTCGAATTAATTCAACTAAATTAATGAGACTAATTGTTTAACTGCGCAACTGGATGAAAGTATTTGTTTACCATATTCTTTTTCGTCGAATTAAAAACAGCTAAGGGTACCAATGTTTGTTAGTGTATGAAGGATTATTTTTTGTGTTATTTTTGAAGTTGCATATATCCAATGAAATTTTAATTTTATGGAATAACCTGCACATTCAGTATTTTCAGTGAAACATAGTGAAAAATAGATTGTTTTACTAACGGTATATCTTGTCACTATCGTTGGTGATTTTATCATTTTTATATTTTCTTAACTGAATATTACAGAGTTGACATTTCTAACGAACAAATAAATAAATATTCTACCGAATAAATAAATAAATAAAATATATATTTTCGTACTAACTGAATTTAAATTCAATTTTCTGTATCCAAAATTTAAATCATCAAAATATAGATAATATTTTAAATATTTCACAAATAAATATTGCGCGAGTTATGTTTTATAATTGAATAAAAATGATATAACTAATCTATTACGTAAAACTGTATGCTATTTCGTAGGGGAAGATATTTAAAAATACTGCACGTTACTCTATAGCATTCGTTGTTAAACGAGGATTACAAACTTTGGAAACTTTGTTCCTTGTTACAGGACTTTCTCATTCTTGCTGGTAACGTTCGCTTTTAAAGATATTGCTTTTTCACCCGCAATAGTGATTGAAGTATAATAAACTCGCTACGTAGCAAGCGCTGTGTCCCTAATAAGTATGCAATCCCTAGATCCTAGTCTCTAGCAAAGTTTTGTTTATCAAAGTTGTGAGATGCATATAGTAGAGTAGGTGGAAACTATACTGCCGGAAATCTGTTCAACAACAAACATTTCGTATGTCCTTTTAATAAACTTTATAATAGGTACCTGAGAGCGTAATGTTTGTTTGTCGAGCATACTCATTTAATTCGTTGATATTTATTTCAATATTAAAAATACTACCGCTATTCTATCGATCGTCATAGCCCGTCAAGTCGAAAGAACCTTCTTTATCTTGTCTGTTTATTGTATATTAACTTATAAGGCTAAGCTTTATCGTGTCATAATATGGCACGACAGTTCCAATAAAAGATAAAATCATCCTGTGTCTTTCTATCTGTAATTTCGTAACTAAATTACGTTTCTTCGAAAATAATCAAGTGTCCGCGTATTCTTAAGGGGTAGTGTATTATTTTCCCCTGTGTCTATCGTTGAAAACGACTACGCAAAATGTAAAAGATCAATATCGACAACGCAATTGTCGTTAACACGAAGCTATTACAAAGTTGTGCCGGTTAACGCAACGTAATTCACGCGTCACCGCGTCCAGCTAGGTTCTTCAATAATTTCGTGGGCCTTCACGCATTCGGTCGGTCGGCGAGGTCGACGCGAAACCCGTCGCTTAATATTTATCGCTGCTAACGCAATTACGTCGCGTTCCATTTAGCATCGAGCCAATCTAATTTCCACTCGAAATAGTTCATTACAGCCTGTCGCATTGAGCACTTTAAACCCTTGATCTGTCTCTAGGTGAATCGGTGCGTCAGGAATAAGGGAGCGGCTTTGTCAACGTAATAACTAATGTAATCAAACCGTAGCGATTCTGCGCAAAGATTATATCGGTAATCGTAGTTGGATCAAACCAGCCAACGCGAGATCAACGGCATTTTGTCCCAATGAAATAATAAAACGATCTCTATCTGCAGATTACGTTGAGGATTTCGGGATTTCAGGCTGTTTACTCCAATACGATTTACGATAAAGTATGATATCTGTTGATATTGGTATGGTAGTTTATAACGAGCGAATGAATCTTTTCAATCTGTTTGTGTATAAGTATCAATCGCCAAAAATCGATAAATTCTGTAACTTTTATTTACAGGTCACGTTAAAAATCGTGATTCGAGTGAGAACTAAGTGATCCCTCGTGCAAAGCCAAACTAAAATTTTAGTAATCACAATTTGGTATAACGACATCTAACTAAATAATAATACGCAGTAGCAAATATACGAAATAGATTCAACGTCGGAAAAATTTGCTATTTGCAAACTTAAAAATTATATTAAAAATCATATTATCGCACTTTTTCGTCTCGATGCAATACTATTTTCACATTTTATCATCGGGGGAAATAGAAATTCTGAACATCGCTAAAATGACAATATAACGGTTTTCTGAATGGAGAATGCTTTCATATCGATGATTAAAGGCTGCCAATTAAAACACGTCAATTAAAACAGAAACTATAGCGTTGGCGGACAAAGCTAGATCGCATTCTGCATATATCTTTTATAATAGGAGGGTAAATTTACGGAGATCATGTTTTTTCTAATATCACTTTGCTCAATCAGCGCGTCGTTATTTGTTTTGAACAATTGTTCAGGGAACACTTGCTTTGAAAATTTCTTTTATCTTTTGATTATTACAAAATACATTTAGGATAGGATGATAATACGCAAAGAAATTGATTTAAATGGTTACATGGTGACAAATACCTTGATTCGATAATGGAGCCTACCGTTGAAAAGTTGAAAAAAGTATAGAAAAACCTTTTATCGAACGCAACTGAAAAAGTTGGCGAACAAGACAGGAGAATAAAAGAGAACGGGACAAGTGGTAACTGTGATAAAATTGATCTAATGGAGTGGCTCTACATCAGCGAAAACAATAATACAGACGACCATGCTGTGCGCATTTTACGCGAAATGAAACAGCAAACGAATAGTAGTTCTCGATGGTTTATGCCACTAGAAGAATTTAGGTCTACCTCGTAACATTGAAAAATTTAGGTAATTCAACAGCTGAAGAGACATAGAAGCCATAAAAGCTGTAGACAAACTTTCAATTTTCTTGGTTACTATTGAGAAAAATGAACTTTTATAATGCTACTTCGATGTACTTGTTGCGTTATTGGTCCATTGTTCGGTCCATAAGATGGAATTTGTTGATTATTTGACCATTACGCCTCTTCTTCTATCGCACGATACTAAATATTTGTGTGATATGTGATAATTCCTGTTGATTGATTCGAAATCTCCTCAGGCATCAGCATATGTGGTTAAATTAAACAAATTAATAGATACAATTTCAAACGTGTTATTAATAATGGACAAAAGTAGCTATTCTTTGAAATGACAGTATTTAATATTTCATGAACAAATTCAATTTCATCTGGGCAAATGAAACCATTACAACTTGAGCTAAACCATAATAAAATATCGGGAAACAGAGGGAAACGGAAGGTGGCGCGCAAAAAAGGAGAGAATACCATTAATAAACAACGAATCGAGGAAAACCCATAACGGGAGAAATCGTTCCGGTGGCTCGCGTGCAACTGCTGATAAAGGAGTTTCGCAGGAGAACGAAGCGCGAAGGAAGGCCGCGAATTAATCGCTGGATCGTGTGTCGACTTCCAGCGGAGGATATTCGTTTCGCGGGCAACAAGGTAAACCAGAGAACCGGCTAAAATATCCGGTGCAATATTTAGATTACAAGCCTGATCCGGCAGGGAACTTTTCATTCGGCTGACATAACACGTTAACCAGAGCGAATCAACGCTGAAAATTAGTCTCTGTCCACTTGACGAAAGACCTCGAGTTTCTGTTTCATTTTAAAGTTGGTGCGATTGCCTTTTGATTTGTTGTAAGTTTGCTGATTAACGTTTATCGATGCCTCCATATCACATAAATTTTCGGCGTGAAAAGCTACATTCTCACGATTTTTATTCGCTGTTTTTATGCTCTAATAGGGGAAAGGCGCTGTGAAATCTTGATGTAAAATCTGTTACTATCGATGAGTTTATAATATATATTTATCGAATGCTAGTTCTATTAATTTTCTACTAATACACCTACGTTTTAAATACTTATAATGAAAGTTTTTCTTTTAATAGAAAGAACCATCTGCTATTGCCAGATATCCTGTTTGAATAAAAGAATATTCGGATAGTTGAACGTTTCAATATCAAAGTATATATATATATATGTATTCGGATAATGGATAACGAATTTTGGATGCCGGATGCTGTATTGTATTTCTATGCAAGGAAATCGGGTGGTGGCACTTTTGTCAGGAATAAAATAAGAAACGATGCCGTGACAGGTTCAACTGACGAAGCAACGACCTTCTTTCGTTGGACAACCCGCCGTCTGGGCCGCTTCCACGGACTAATTTAAAACGCGGCAGGAAAATGGTTTCTTACTACCGTGGCGGCTCGCTCGAGCACGACCGTGTTTCAATTAGAAGAATAGTTCTGGCAAACGCTGTATCCCGTGATCGTAACTGACATGGCTGTTATTAAATGGTAAGGTGAATTTGTATTCGCTGATTTTTGCATTTTACCGTGATGTGACAAGGTAACGTGATAGTTAAAATGGTAATGTAAGGTGGTATGATGGTGTAAACTAAATTTTTACTGGGAGAAACAAATTTTATACTACATAAAACATTCCTTTCTTATTTATTTAGAACATGGAATAAACATTGGGAAAATGCTTGTCGTAGCGTTGAAGGGCGTTGGAGAAAATGATACGAATAGCAGAAAGGATTAATTTGTAGAGTAATATTAACTATTTGGTGGAATGTGACAGGAATAGTAAGGTTTGATGGCAAACACATCTCTTTGAAGAGTTAAGCATCCCGAGCAGGTTAGTCGACTTCGACATGCACAAACGCCCTTCTATACAGCTCTATGCGTACGTACATACATACATATGTACATACGTATATACGTACACGCATGTTTGCACGGGTATGTAATACACGTGTCACCGTGGTACGTCATACGTGCTACTTTATCAAACGGTATACAGGCGGTCGATAGACCGTACGAGCGTTAACGCGATAACCCGATAACCCGATGCTCTCCTTTGCTCTAGGATCGAGCGGTGTCCCAAGATCAGCCGACATTTCGTTATGATTGGACAGCAAGGATATTTATGCAAATTTACGTTATTATAAATGCGACTAAACGAATAGAACCTACGCAGAGATTTGTTTCAACCGCTAAATATTTATAGACCTCCGATATTTATGTAATGGAAAAATACACGCACAATCTTTGGAACGTGACAACGAATGAAAATTTCAGGTAACTAAAAAAAAGCTGGATGCTGGATTTTTCCCGGGTTTTACCCAAATGCTCGATAGCTGGGTATTATAAAACGCATCTGTCGCCTGAATTTGCTGACCTTCTGGCCTTTAAAATGGCCTTCGTCTTAACACTGATTAAGCATTTTTTACTTCCCTCGGTGGATACTATGAGCTACCAGACCCTATGTCTTTTTTATCGTAGCCTGTATAAAGAAATGGAATACGTACAGTGGTTAAAAGAATTTCTATTTCCCAATGAAAAGTTTTTATAACAAAATCTATACATTTCATATTCATATTATTAAACTTTTGCAATTATTTGAAAGTATGATGCTGAGTGACACGAAATGTAGTTGACTACTACTAACTGATGAGTATATAACTCCTATAATAAATAGAATGCATATAATAAGTACAAGCAGCTACTGTAGATCGAAGAAAAAGAAGAAATAGAAATAGATAGACTGACACGATACTCTATTTTTCTATTATATGATTGTTGCCGTTCTTTCGTCTAGCAGATTTATGGAGGCAACGTATGACATCCGAGTTATAAGTACTGCATGCAATTTCTGTACATATATCACCTATATTAATCTACAGAACAGTGTAAGTCTCTACACATAAAGATTTATACCTTCTACACCTGTACTTTTCACATGATCTATGCTAGACTGCGTAAATAATTATACGACCGAGATATTGTATTACTAGCGCCGTCTATTTTCTTCCTCGAAGAATCATGATATGGAGAGATCGAACATGAGAAATTTGTGTGATTTGAATTTTCGATTTTATACGATATTCTTCATAAGTTCTTTAGTCGAATAAACGACTACAATGGATTATTAGCGAATTCGTTGATATTATTGTGTTCGTTGACACTCAAGTATTAGAATTTCCCTGGTAATTAATTTATCTAATTGCAAACTTTCTTTATAGAGAAAGAGAAAGTGCAAGAAATATACATAATTCTTAGTAAAAGTTGTCGAGAAATTTCGCATGCATGCATAGCGAATTCGACGAAAATTTGTTCCATAATGTCGGTGTATTCATCGCTCTGTTCATTACCGTCTTTTCATACTTTCTACGAGTTAGTTCGCGCAAAAAAGTTTAATTTTACCAGCAAGACCCTTGTTTTCACAGCTGAAATGAATGTGAAACGGAATCGCAGTGATCTTGTATTAGCAGAGAAAATATTAAATTCCTAACAAGTTTGACGAAATAAAAATTCCAGAATAACTACTGTATGAGAAATTTTGTCAAGATATAAAGAATCAACAAATATTTCTGTATATTCTTTTCTTATGATAATACAATTTTCTAAATGTATGTCGAAACAATTGTAGAATGTTAGAATGAATCTTACGTCTTCTTTTAAATATACAATAATCCAAATATCGAAATTTGCATTTCATGGTATACATATATCCAAAAGTTCATGGTATTTTAATTAAGCTTTTGTTGAAAATTGCTGTTTTAAATACACGTAGAACGGAACTAATTGATGCAGTCAATTAATGTTAATTAAAAGTAATTCGTGTTTAGAAAACAGAATGATATGCTTTCAAGTATTGGAACATTGGCCATCATTTATTTGTAACATACATGGATCTGTCGCGGGTTAATTAGATTTGTTCGGATGTTGCAAGTTAATTTGATAACATTTAATTTCGCTGACCGCGCTTCGCGAATGTCTATTTTTATTTTGCAATACAAAACAGTTTTACTTCAGTACCCTCGGCAATGTGCAAAATTACTTTGAGTTTATTGCACGTTGCAGGAAATCTATTTCATATTAAATTATACTCTTGTTTTACTGCAAATTGGAATCATTGCTTTTATTACATCCTTCGTTCGTAAAATATACATTTCATCGCTATTTTTAGAAAAATATACAAATAACTTTTATTCTTCTCTACTACATGTACTATGTACAGTGCTGGACAAAAGTATTGGCACAGCATGATTGTTATGATAGAAATGCTTATAACTACTAAACAAATTGATTTAAACAAAAAACTTTTTGACGTATTTATTTATTATCTATTCTAGTTTATTACATAACAAGAGCAACAATATAAATAAAATAATACGCAAAATAATAACAAAAATATATTTTTTGAACATTTTATGGGTGGACAAAACTATTGGCACAGTAGAATATTTACGCTTATAACTAATTACATAATAAACTTCTAATATTTTGTTGGCAGTCCTTTTCTTTTAAGGACTTCCTTTAATCTTCTGGGCATCGAGTGGACTAATTTTTTAGTGAATTCAGGTACAATATTGCTCCATTCCTGCAGAAGAACTTTCTTCAGTTCAGACTTGCTTGTGATATTATGTTTCCTAATTCTTTTTTCCAATTCGTTCCACACGTGCTCAATGGGATTCATATCGGGACTTTGAGGTGGTGTGTTTAATGTGTGGGCAGTATTATATATTATCCACTGACGAACAATATACGCCATATGTTTAGGATCTCGATCCTGCTGAAAATAGAAATCCCTGGGGAGGTTTAATTTTTGAGTACTTTTCAAAAGATTTTGCTTGAGTATATTTAAATATACATATTTATCCATTATCTCATCAATGAATATAAGTTCTCCTACACCCGATGATGCCATACATCCCCACACCATTAAACCACCACCCCCATGTTTCATGGTGGCTTGCAGATTCAGTTCGTCCATCTCTGTGTTGGGTTTTCGCCATACTAATATTCTGCCGTCAGATTTAAAAATATTAAACTTACTTTCATCTGAAAACATGATCTTTTCCCAAAAATCAGTATCTTTCGTAACAAACTCTTTCGCGAATTCCACTCTTTTCTTTTGGTTTATTTTACTGATGTAGGGCTTTCTTCGTGCTGCACGGGCAGAATAACCGGCATCCTTCAATACCCTACGTACAGTTTTGGTACTTACTTCTTTTTCACACTCAGCTTTTAACATCGAAGCAATTTCAGTCGAATTAGTTTTTGGATCCTTCTTTACAATATTTACGATTTTCCTTTTTTCTCGAATTGTTACCTTAGAAGGGCGACCACTCCTAATTTGATTCTCTAGATTTTCTTCACTTTTAAAGCGTTTTATGACTGAACGCACAGTAAAACGACTTCTGTTTATGATTTGTGCAATTTCGTTGTAAGATTTATTCATCTTATATAAATTTAATATTATTTTTCTTTCTTCAATTGTGGTTTCTTTCGTTTTTCTAGACATTATTACTCTTTCTTGGTTTTTTGTTGTTTAATAACTGAAGTCTCCAGTTTCACTGATCGAGTGTTATAATTAAGAAGATTAAAGGAAGTCCTTAAAAGAAAAGGACTGCCAACAAAATATTAGAAGTTTATTATGTAATTAGTTATAAGCGTAAATATTCTACTGTGCCAATACTTTTGTCCACCCATAAAATGTTCAAAAAATATATTTTTGTTATTATTTTGCGTATTATTTTATTTATATTGTTGCTCTTGTTATGTAATAAACTAGGATAGATAATAAATAAATACGTCAAAAAGTTTTTTGTTTAAATCAATTTGTTTAATAGTTATAAGCATTTGTATCATAACAATCTTGCTGTGCCAATACTTTTGTCCAGCACTGTACATAGTATCGTCATATTTTTCATCGCGACACTATCTCGCAGCGATTTCAGTCGAAACAATAGAGAAACAAATATTAATGAGAAATTATTGTACGTATTTTAAACTGCGCGTACATAATAACATTTTTAATCGAGGTATGCAAAAGTTCTAGTTCTTTCAGATATTTGCCTTGCCACGTGTGTTAGTACCGTGCGGAGCGGCGGCACTTTTAATATCGACAAGTCGCCGGCGAAGGGATATAGGAGGCGCACGCTTTCCGTGACAAAGAAATGGCAGCCTGTAAAAAGTTCGTCCAACAAAGCGCGAAATGACATCAAGTATCTGTGTTCCACGTCGCTTTGACCATCCTACGTTGCTAGTGTATGCTTCAATGACGCGTGTCGAGCGTATAGTCGGCTGAGCTTTACATTGCCGTTAGCCTCTGTAACATACATTCTCGTATGCGCGTGCGTACATATCACAACGTGAAAGCCATTTGTCTGTACATCTATCAAATGTGCGTGTACACCCTCCAGTTTACGTATGTTACGTGTTTCAAGATCTGGTTAGGTTTGTGTCATCTATGAGTAACGTAAAACCCCTACCGATGCAAATATTATTTAGATTATTTAAGAAAAGGTTTTTGATGTTCCAGATATATAAGAAAATGGATTTACGTATTATCAATCGAAAATATGCTTGTGCGGTAGTTAGCTTGAGTCGTAAAAAGATTGAAATGTTTGTAACGCAAATCGTGAAATAGCGTTATATTTTTAAAGTGTCTTGATGAATTTGTTACAGGTCGGGTACTAACGAACAACGCCATTTTGCCTAATTACCCGAAACGTCTAAAAAATTCCGGTATTCGTTAAAAGGACGTATATTTTTACTTTACAATGCCTTTTCTATTTTGATCGTAAGAGGAGTTATTAAAATAAATCACATTGCTAAACTGAAAGGCGAAACATTCTCGTAGAATATAATTCAGTTAAAGGTATCTGAAGGAGATATATAATTCCTATGTTCTTCAAAATAAATATATATTCCTTTCTATGAATTCATATAACTCGCGTACTACATATATCACAATATGGAAACAACTTGTCAGTATAGTTGAAAATGCGTACAGACTCGCTCGCGAGCACATACGGATGGCCAACTTTAGAATACAATTGCGTTCGCATGGCTAAAGCGGATTTGTATAAGCTCTCCAATATTTTACGATGTACATACCACGTTGGTTGGCGTTAGACAGGAAAAGTCATTGGATGTTTCAGTTGACACGTTAAAACGCGTCTACGTGTTACACAGTATAGTGCATAAATTAAATATTTCCAAATATTTCAGACTTTTGGATAAGGACGCAAAGGAAATTAATTACACGAACTAAATTAGTATAATAGGTAATGAGTTGTAGAAAGAAATACAACGAGATATAGTAAGTAAGATGCCCTTTTATTGTAACTGGAGTGCCGTAATAGTGGAAATGAAATATAATAACAATAATGTAATTGAGATATAACGGAAAAATGCGATATGCACATTATCGATCTTCCAACGAAACGTGTTTTTGTCAGATTCTGAATACATTTCATTTTCGCGGTATCAAATTTTTATCGTCGTACGAAATTTAATACTGTACACTTGATCCTAATTAATTAGTACGTAATGCTAGTACGCGTAACGTAAATGCTGTAAACGATGTACAAGTATTTTTTGTAGTCACTGTACGTTTCCTCGTTTCTGCTTCATTTTGCAACGCCTATTTACAGGCTAAGGCTGACGACAACCTTGCAACCCTTACCCAGCGTATTCGTATTATGCAGGCACCTACTCGCGAATCGAACACGACAGCATTTTCCTTCACAGTGATGGCGTAAAAAACGAGGTTCACGCCGGACGTATTTGCAACGTAATTGTTAGAATGTGCTCCAGAGCCGTGCTTTTGTGCGTTGGATTGATCGATGACGCCAATGACTTTCCTGGTTGCTCGCGTTTCGCGCTGCATTATGTCGCACTAAGTTATGAGGAACGCGTGGCGTCGTACAGCTCGGGCCTTTGGTGTGTGACGGGGCTTCATCGTCAGATGCGCACGTACATTGGTGCATGCACGTTCTCGTTTACGCGGATATTGTCACGCACTCGTGCGGGAACACGTATTCAATTGTCGGGGCAACATTGTTCTGTATACACGGTGTGTAATGAAAAACATTCGTGTAAAACGCACGCTGTCGTCGCCAATAACTTGAACGTAGCCCTCGTTATTTCGCAACACAATGTTTGATAAGAAAGAAAGCATAGAAAAAGTGGAAAAAAAAGAGGGAAAAGAAGGGGTCGGTTCTTTCTTCCATTGTAGACTATTAGGGAGACGATCGCGTGACAAACGCGAGACACTTTATATCGAACGGAATACCGCCTATTATCGTTGATCCTCGTTTGAATTGCAAGGAGCACCGGTGAAAAGTCGAATGCGAACGGACGTCTAAAGAGAGTTCACGTTCATGCGAACCCAGAATTAGGCCACTGCTTAAAACCTCCGTTTGCGAGGAAATCATGCCTTCTTACTTCGTGCTTGTTTAGTAAACGAGAGTTGATGTTTGTGATGTTACCTGAACGAGAATTATATCTATATATTATCTAAAAATTCAAGATGTTAGAAATAATCGTCTCGCTGATTGCTGTCCCATTTGTACGTACCTTGATTGCTAGTGTTTATACATAATACATATACGAAACGAACTGCACGTAACGCCAAACGTTAGCAGGGTAAAAAATTATTCTCATTACAAGCACCAGCGACTTATACCCGTATATCGTATAAACTCCATTTACTCGAGCATGTCGTTCATGCGACGTATTGTTGCGACTTTCCGATTGTTTCGGTGAATTTCGTACGAGTCACGAGAGTTGGCGAAGGTCGATAGCGATTCGTAAATTTTCATGTCGCGCAATAATAAACGGAGCCATCGAAAAATATTAAAATGACGACGACAGAGTGAAATCACGTAAAAGAGTTTACGTCGATAGGAATTTTATTGCCGTGCCTCGTATCAGTGTCTCGAGAGAAGTTCTATAAACTCGAGTCGCGCGTTCGTGAAATCACCTTGCGACAAGCGCAGAAGCAACGACTGCCACAATATCGTTTACTATAATGCACGTGGAATATAGGAAGCGCGGTGAAAAACGAGTTTGTGCTGTAACAGATAACGAAAATCTCGTCGATTCGCTCATCGTTTGGTAGTTTGCTCGTATGTATCGCTAATCATCGATCTTTTCTACTTCAAGCTCCGACATCTTACGTTACGATATCTAAAATATATTGGAGTAAATATTCTGTGTCTATTTTCATTGTTAGTTATTCCTTAGTATATAAAATTTAATTTAAACAAAATAAAGGTTTACTAGTTTCTCCCGGTGCACTGAATAGGGAAAATTCATCCGTTACAGTACCACTAGCACTAGTTTTACAATCTGTGCTGTACCAATCGATACCGTGAGACTATCGCAAAGTTACACATGATTATATTGCCTACCTCGATACTACCTATAATTAGAAACGATTCTGTTCATTTAGTACGTACTTTTTAAATACATATCTTCGTTTAGTACATACTTCCTTCCTATAACACGCCGTTGTGTCCAAGCTTTTTACGTTACAGTAACGTCAATAAAGTGGGGGAAAGTGCATAAGCTGCAGAACTTAGCCCGAACAACGTTGGACTAACTACTATCTCGCTCCATTTCCTCTTCTTTCATTCCACATTTACTGTACCCTATTGTTTACCTTAAAGACAAAAGCTGGAAAGCTGTTTAAAACGTGTCTGAAAGTAGACAAAACATGCAGTAGACTCTATAAAAAAAAAAAAAAAAAAAAAAAAAGAAGGAAGGGGATGTCGTTCGCAACTAGCAACGAACGACCAGCTGATTCTGGATAGGCTGTAGCGAACAAAAACCTTAATTTAAGACCCTTTTACTCATCCACTCCGGCGCTTGTTAGACGGTCGGAGAATATTAATTTACCTGGTGGGTACAGGACCATTCTAAACGAGTCCCCGCGAAGCAACAGTCCGAGAATCTTGGTCCTTGCCGGTTTGATACGGTTTCGCGACGGGAAACCCTGGGTCTCGTTACGTCGCGTCGGTGCAATTCTCGACATTTTCCTCTGAATGTCCGTTTCGTGTTAATGAACGACTTATCTTCATATTTGCTGTCACCACGTGCACGAACCGGAGCTCGTTTACGGAAGTTGGCTAGCTACTCACCAACCATAGTAACTGCGGAATTAATTGAGATCTCGCTATCCTATCTTGTTATCCTGGTAAATTGTGAATTTCTACTAACCCCGCGCATTGGTGTAGCTTATTTAAGAACGTGCCTCGAAGCATGCGGAAATAAAGGTAAAGAAAACGAAGAAACGACAAAGAGAATTACGCGTTCGCCTGCAACACTATGAACAGAAAGCAAACGCACATTCGGTCACGGAATAAAAAGATGATAAAGGAACTAGTAACTATTAATTGCATGAATCTGCTCGTTCGTGCTGGTTCCGGATTTTCATTAAATTACATTGTCCAACGTTGTTTCCCTTTTGATCGCATGTCGAGATTGCACGCTCGCGCTCACAGTTCACCAGGCTGATACCATTATTGTTTATTACCACTCGTAACGTTGTGTTCGAAAACTCTGTCGACGGCGAAACGACCACTAGTGGAAATTAACCGGCCTTGAATATGCAAAGATCGTAAATTCGTCCTCCTTGAAAAATCGTTCCGGGTTCATTGATAAGGGTCATATAACGGTGTGTTTTGTCTCTGAATTTCTAATTGATCTAAATTATTCTGGAAATAGCGTTTTTCAACTTGTTTCGGTAATGGTTTCTTGTAACGTAGCAATTTTAATTTGCTGTAATTTTCATAACTTTATCGATATATAGACAGCTAATTACACTGAACGTTTATTTTAACATTCAGCAAAACTGGTAAGATAAATATTTCAGTTTGCTTAGTAGAATGCGTTATGCCTATTCTTCGATACACACGATTTTTAAGAAACATAAATATTGAAAATAAAGATAAATATGTAATGGATATTACAAAGCAACGAGAAATAATACGAATAAATGTAAAAACTGTTAAAGATGTAGAAAATATTGACGAACTTGAAATTTTTATGATATTAAAACAAATGATTTTAGGAATGTAATTAATTCTGCACTGAGTGAAATAGATACGAAGAAAAATGGCTTTCCTGAAAAATATCATAACGTTTAATGATTCGTAAAACACAATACGGCAGAGATAAGAAAGTTCGTTAATAAGAAAGTCAGAAAACAAGGATCGATACCTCCAGATTGGTCCTTCGTTTTTTCCGGGCTATCAGATCGCATTACATTCTCGTAGAAAATGAACAATAGCAAATCATCTGAAGATGGCAGCAGCTCGAAGATGGAGTCAGGTAGTCGTTATTTTTACCGTTATTTATAGTACAATAATAACTGGATCTGACTTTTAGGCTATTTTTCCTGTTGATGTACATTGTGGTTGGAAAAACTGTATCGGAATGTAACTAGCGCCCAATTAAAAATAAAAGTTAGAACAAATGGAATTACTACGGTTCGTTATATGCAGACATATATAGTACATCGCTAGGGTACATAGCATAACGTGTTTCATGTAGTAATCTTCTCATTGTTTCAGGTATAAAAGTATTTATTCTTTTAATGTCATTGCAGTCTAACAAGAAAAACGCCCGATCATCGTCGTAACGGAAAAGGATTAACAGGATCATGTTTGGATTAAAATAACTCATAACTAGTAGTTACAAATCCATGACTCGTTTATTAAGAAATACTGTATTGTTCCGACAATCGCGAAATGGTACGATACGATAATGGTTCTTGGAGCTAAGAACGCTTCGACGCAGTCGTCCCGGGGTCACCGACATCCCTTCCGTTGACGGTGGATTCGAGTCGTGCGACATCACCGAATAATGAACGATTTCACGAGATCGATCGTGTGTTTCATGCATCGCGTAAATTCGTCGTTCTCCATTACGTGGATCGTTCTTTGTGTTCCGCGGCTGATTTTAGGCGCGCGCCGCGCCCTAATAAATACGATTCTCTCGTGTTAAAACAACGCACACAAACGCTTAAGAGAAGCAAGTACAACATCAAGGTTTCATCGATTTCTTTCATTTGCTTTCGTTTGAACCATGTTTATATTTCAGGGTTACCCTGTCGATCATCTCCCTCTCTCGTCTCGCGGTTACATCAGGTTACATCGCGGTTACATCGCGGAGCCACTCGCCACTACCGAGCAAATGCCAATTATGCCGTGAAATTTCGTAGACCGAGTAATTAAACGATCGTTTAAACTGCGAGGAAGCAGTCGTTCGAGGCGATTATCATCCCGTCGTTCGGCATACATAGAAAATACTGTGTTTTCGATGGGAACGCTCGCTTCGAGCCTACGAACGAATTCCCGCGGAACGCGTGACGTGAGATCGCTGTGGCGTTGAGAAGTCCCATTTTCCCGTGACGTCCAAACCCCTTCGCGTGATACGACAGAGAGAAGACGTGGACAAAGAGACAGACATCGAGGCAGACACAGAGACAAAGTGAATCACTCGCTGCGGTACATACCGACGCTCCCTTCCCTTCTCTATCCGGCTGCTCTCCTCCCCTTGCGAGCAAATATCGCGACAACGGAACGAGACATCGTCAACTGCAGTGGCAGTGTGAGATTGGCTCGAAGATTTTCTGCCGCTTAAACAACATCCGAGTTCGATCGGTCGCGCGCGGTGATCGCCAACGTAAATGTGATCGGCGCATCAGGAAGAGCAGGGAGCTGAGCTTTTGGTCGCTTGTAACGCAGACGTCTTTCGCCAGGCCGTTGGCATTCCAACCTACCGATTCGTCAGTAGCTGCGCACAAACCAACAGGACGAGCAGGTGCAGCGAGAAGTAGAGTCGCGGCGTGGATGGACCGGTGGAAGCGAGTGCGTACGCATACGAGGAGTAGCATTGCCTGTAGTTTTCTGGGTTCAGCCGGGTGACCGTGCAGTAATGATGGAGAGCGCAAGCTCCGTTCAGCGGTCCTCCGCAGCCCCAAATCTGCTCCACTTCCCGCGGCAACGAGACCGTGTTGGCCGCGTAGTATCTATGGGAATATAAGCGGCCGCGTGCGCGGAAAGATAATCAGCCGTGGAGCTGGCTAGGCTCTGCGAGACGCAAGCCACCGTATCGGGACAGTCATTAGCATCGTAATGACGCGATTGCGTTGAAAAGGGTAGACAGTTATCAGCGTCAAGCGGCTCGAGGAATTATCGTGCCGGATAATTGCTCGAGAAATATGGAAATTATTAATGCAGCAACGGGTTCGGCGCGTATACGTCGCGGCCAGCTCGTGCAATCGCCGCATCGGATCACGTAAATGTTACCGCGCAGTGTCGAGCAAATTCCCACATTGATCCCCGGGTACAGGTGCTGCGTGGTCGCGCAACTTTGTCACGAACAACCTACGTCAGTCATCCGTTAACAGCACCTCCCCGGTGGAAGAGTTTTCAAGGTCTTTCGCGCGATATCGCCCATTTCACGCGATTACGATAGCGGGGATGAGCACGAGACGCCTTGAAAGCGAAATTAAAGCGAATTTAAATTACGAAGTTTGTTGTGAAATTGAATGTTGCTGCAAACTTTCAAAGAATCTAGCGAGCTCGGTTAAAGTGAGAATTGCACCGTTTTAAATGTGAAAATCGTTGCTTTCGATCGTAGTCGATGTTCTATTTTAATGATTCATGATATATAAAATACTTTGAATATAAAACTAAAAGTAGGCGAAAAAAGAACAATATAAACGTACCTACTATTTTTGAATCGCGCCAACGTTGCTCTATTTCTTTACAAGGTATAGTTCAAACTCAAAGTCCGCAGTTTAATTACGAATCGCGTACCATGCAGCAGCAGAGGAACGCGAAAAAACCGAGAAATGCCAAAGTGGAAATACATCAAAGTAACGTTCCACATTTTCGTACGAAATACTCGAGCCCGAAGGAATAAAGGGAATGAAAGGGCGGTTGTAATCCGGATGATCAATGATCCCTGTCCACGATACGATCGCGGTCACGTATTCTGCTAGACAGATGGAAAAATTTGTCGGTCGAACCGTTTACGTACCTGACGAAAGCATAATCATTGAATTGCGTGAATCGGTCAGCCAGGTCGTGAAGAGTGATCGCTGTAATTTCCTGAAGTTCATAGTACTCGAGCAGAGAGTACTCGGCCAACCAGTTTGCCGTCCCGGCTGAATTCGCGTCCGGCAGATTAAGATAGTACTGCGTATAATCCAGCACCTGAATACGACGGAACAGAAGAGAAGATGGGTCGACGGATCCTATACAGGCTGTTAGAAAAGAAAAAGGCAGAAGACAAAAAGATACTTAAAGGCCTTATGGTACTTACTCACTCGGAAAAGTAAAACAATGTCTAACCATATCTTTATCGTTTATATAGTCGAAGTACATGCAATAGAAGTAGAAAAGTTCTCTCTGCTAGCATTTTTCGTTCGCGTTGGCGAGGGTTCGGTCGATCGGCATTGACTAAAATTTTGTTCCTACAAACGGTGTTCTACTGTATGTCGAATCACGATCCATAAATGTGAGCTTTGTATAGAAATGGGAGGAAGACATATTAAACATTTACAAATACGAGGATTTGTACTAATCTTCAAGCGTTAATAAGAGTTGTTTTTACACAGAAAGTATTGGCTTTATAGTCTCTGTTGATCAGACATCTTTCGCTTTACTCACCATAAGCTCTTTAAGTATCAGGGGTCCTTTTTCCAAACATCTCGTATGCTCTACGTTTCTTTCAATCGAAAAATCGCATAAATAGAAATCGTTCGGTCAGAGACTACGAACGTCACGTAACGTAGAACATTTTTACCTACCTGACCAGTGGCAGTTTCGAATTTGTACAATCTTAAACCTGGATTGTTCGGTCCCCCAGGCGTGCTCGGAGATATACTGGGTGCCATCATTATCCATGACACCGGCAGACCTAACGGCACAAACGTCATCACGATAAAATCAATTATTCTTTGAATTCTTTCCGCGCGTCGCAATGTGTATACATATTTGTGGCCGAACGAGTAGGGTGTTAACGTAAGTGAACGTAAAAGAGATAGGAACGTTTTAAAAGCGCGCCAAACTCGCTGGCGTGACCGATAAAGCGGACTGTAAAACGGCTGAAAAGTATCCTGGCTATTGAACGACACACGCGGGGAATTTATTGATTATCGTTCGCGGCCTCGGTCGTTTCGATGAAGGAACGCTCTGAAAAATATGAGTAGAACGTGACCGAATGGACCTATACAGCATCGTAAAATTGAACCACCCTGCGTTTACAGTCACTTCACCGACAAAAATGCATCGGCGTTTATTCGATCGTGAAAATTATTTTCGAAAATCTAAGATATTGCAAATTCACCAGGAGAAACATTAATATTATTGTTATTTACAATTATAAAGTTTACACGTTTCGTGGATATTCCAGGAATCAGTAAACTACGGAGAATAATATAAATCAACCAGAAGATACAACGTGACAATCAACGTAATCGTAAATTAATCACGAAAATGTAAACAAATTAATGCGCTTCAAAGGTTGATATGCTTCGACAACACATCAAAAAGTTTTATGTTATTTCCAGAAATCGGAGCAAAAATTAGCAAGATTTCGAAATTAGCAGTATGAACGTAAAAGAACTTTTGCATACAATTATATATATATATAAATAGTGGAAAGATTAACAAAGAACGTTTTGCTTTAACGTATATACGATCGTTAATCTCAGGATAACAAAATAAATTGCTCGTTTAAGCTTTCGTTGGATTACGGGCGATCGACATCTACATTATCAGTATATCAGGCAAACTACATAGGAATAATTACCTGCTCGAAGCTTAATGCATTTTATAGATTTTACTGTCGAGCCGCATCCGTGACGGAGTTTGTAATAAAGCACCGACGGCACGCGTTTTTCACCGTTCCTTTATGGTTGAACTGGGACGCGTTCAAACTTAGCCAATACGTGTTGGATCGTTAGGAAAGTCAAACCGCTATTGAATCGCCAACAAAGACGCGCTTCAGCCCGCAAACGACAAAAGCGAAATACGATAAAGCCAAAGTCAGCGTGACAAAAGGGAACGAAAGGATCAAAATCACGAATACAGCATCAACGGTATTCACGAGCGTGGCGTTTTGCGAACGGCGTAGCGAAACAATCGTGATAAAGACGTAGTAAAAGAACGAACGTCGATTTTACTTCCATTTCGATGCATTGAACGTTAAATGTTTCCACGCGCGTAAAAAAAGAAGAAAATTCGAGTTGTTAAGTTCGAAGCACGAAGAAGAAAGATAGGCCGGAACAGAAACGTAGCGTGAATCAAATGTAAGATACGGCTGCGCGCACGAAACTGAAAAAGAAAGAGGAACAGCAACTTGGTGAACCGCACATCGTAAAAGGCTGAACAGAGTTTTGGGCGCGATACGATGCCTGCGCATCGATCCGACCACCTCGGTTGATTCACCGCGTTCAACCGCCACGCTTGTTGGTATTGCCAACAAGAAGGGACAAGACGTATACACGTACCGGTATCGCTATAAACCACGCGAAAAGTGTCCGAGTGCCAGTGACCGAAGAATTGACCGCGAATGATGTCCGAGTACAACCGGATCAGCTGGAGATATTTCGTATTGTGACGTTCGCTCAACATCGCCGCGCCGCTCTCACGATCGTCCACCCCTGGTGGTGTGTGACCTACGATGTATACCTAAAAACATTATACAAAATATCGTTTTAATTCAGATTCTTCGAACGAATCTGATTTTTCGTTTGTTAATCGATCATTCTCATCGATGTTACCCGTATTGCTTCCTTTCGTATTGTTAGACAAATTCCAAAATTCGAGGAAACTACAAAAGAATCATTGCCGACGCGCCTCCTTTGAATTTTATGCCAAAGCTGTTTTAAAAACACCAAACTTTTTAGTAATTAACAGTAAAAACTTCTTCTTGGATGAAACCAAAATTACAGAGAGGTAAGACGTTCGATGACCACAGCAGGATTAATGCTGTTGTAGTATCGTGGACAAAAAGGCCTAAAAATATCGGGTGAACCATAAACATTGTCGCGAGCCGAGGCGCCGACAGGCCCTGTTACGTCGACCGACTCTCTACCTGAGCCGGACCTCACAGCGCGGACGGATGGCAGCCAGATGCCCGCACATCCTTATCGCATACTCTTGAAAACACTCGCAGCCTGACTATAAATCTCAGAAAACTCTGGCGAAAGTCTTTCATCGCAAACAAGGACTTTTCCACGAAAGCGTTTTCTAAGGTTTCTGGTTAACGTCTTGAAAACACGTGAACGCTAAGTGTTCACACGTGCGATGCCTCCTACTCCCAACTTTCCATCGAGGGTGGCTAATACCCTTCCTAGTCTATCGATAGTCTTACTAACCAATAGAAACAATTTCTATTACCCTCACTTCTCCAACCAAAAACTGTCATCAACAAATCAGATGATTCCGTGCGTTAGACACACCCTTCCTTAGCTCACCTCCGACACAGCATCGTCACGATCAAGTCAGTTCGTCTTCGTCCTCAAATCAGTCACTACGTCTACACCGTAAGGTCGCAATCTAACATTCGAACCGATCAATCGCAGTCGAAAACTCTCTGTACGGTCGCGTCCAAATTAATCACATTGTATAATATCTAATTCGAACACTCTAGTGGTAACCTCCGACACCATCTAAACCGATCTCTTATATACATTGTAAGTGATTCTGATATAAATATATATATTTATTCTACAATAGTAGAATACGTTGCACTCATTGAATCATCCCGGTTATCCTAAACGAAACGCGGGGAGCGACCATTTCGCGGCGTCGATTAACCGAATCGTAGCGAGAATTTACGACTCTCGCTGACGCGTTTCCTCGCGACCGCGTCTCTCCGCGAACGGTCGCAACATTTGGTCCTTCGAGCCGGATCACGTGTCAGTGAAAAGGTGGACTTATCAGTGAACATACAGTGCCACGTGAATCCATCATAATTGGCGGAAGCGTTACCACTCCAGCGAGGCCAGGCGCATCACCTTCGAAGAGGTACAACCCGTTGGTCGAAGAACGCAACCACTCAACCTCCCGCCGCAGCGGGACAATCAGCAACATCGCAAGTACAACCAATTCAACTTCTCTACCATTGTGTCACCTTCGGGAAGGATCACCTTCCTCGCGAAGCGCACATCAACCACAGTCCGCTGCATAGTAACAAGCGATATCTTGCCGTCGGAACAACGTCGGTCTCATACCACAACTCCAAGGTAAGCCCAATCAAAGTATCGAAATCAGCAATGGCGCCCAATCTAGAAGAGCGCACAAAACAGTTGATATTAAAACGAGAGGCGTTCAGAAAAGAATTAGAGATAGCTCGCGCAATACTCGACAGTTATGAGGAAGGGGGCCCTATCCACACCATCCAACGTACTTTGAAAGAGTTAGAGATAGAATTCGCATCATTCAAAAAGAATCAGTGTGACCTAGACGATAGGGAAGAAGGCCCGACACAGCAAGATCGCGTGAATTTACAACGGACATTCTATACTATCTTCGGGGACGCGTCGGCCATCATTGACACCGCAACGAAACAATCAGAGCCGACGATCCGAGTTCCGACTTCGAACATTTCCTCGCCGGAACCCATCGAGTTGCCAAAAATTCAGTTACCCACGTTTTCGGGTGCTTACGAGGACTGGCCAGGTTTCGCGAATCAATTTCGTAACACGGTTCACGACAACCCACGAATCGACGACTGCAAACGTTTAACATATCTTCGATCCTGCTTAACGGGCGCCGCGGCGCTAACCATACCATCTTTGAATAACGTAGCAACCAATTATTCCGCCGCGTGGGCAATACTAGAGAAAAGGTATAACAGGCCAGAGAAGATCGTGCAGAGACACCTGCAAGAGATATTCAACACAGGCCTCGCATCGCGCACAGCACACCTAGACCTGCAATCCTACGCGACCAAACTAGAATGGCATTACAAGGCATTAGAGTCGCTCGGACATTTGACGGCAGACTCCGTGCTATTATATCTATGCACCTTTAGATTAGACCGGGATACCGATCTCATCTGGAAGGATAAAACACAACACACACCGTTCCCCACATTCACGGAATTCCTCAATTTCTTGAACGATCGGAGTCTACTCAGCGAACCCTCAAGGACGACGCGCCAGCCACGCGGGCAGGCGTTTGTCACATCACGATCGTCATCAATTTGTCCAATGTGTAGCGGACCGCACAAGATCTGGACTTGTAGAACCTTTAGAACGAAAACCATCGAAGAGCGCATCAGGGCCGCCGAAGAAATATCGGCATGCACCAACTGTCTGACGACAGGACATACACTCCCACAGTGTTCCGCCGGGTCCTGTCGCATTTGCGGACAACGTCATCACACCCTTCTTCATAGATCCGATGCTCAGACTACGGATCGAACCAATTCCAGCAACGAAGAGCCCGCAACGACACCCCCAGGCAAAGGCAGAAGTCCTTCGAAACACCCAACTAGTACATCACCCAATCAATCGTACCCTAGTCCAGTATCCGATATCCAACAACAAATCACACAATGACAACCACAGACCGACGCGACTCGGAAAACCGAATCACTGCTCATAGACTTTGTCACCACATTACCCAACGACCTGTTAATATCTGCACGCATCAACATTTTAAACGATAAAGCTCAACCAGTTCGCTGCCGAGCATTGTTAGATACCGGTGCTAGTATGAATTTTATTACCGAACGCCTTGCAAACTCTTTAGGACTTCCGCAACAGAAGTGTTCCATCTCAATCAAAGCCCTCGATGTTTTATCCACGACGTCAAATCGTTTTATTACAGCCACGATCACATCCACTAACGGAACCTACCAACGCACCTTAAAATTTCTCATCATACCAACAATTTCGACATCCATTCCGGATCAACCAATAGACCGATCAACAATCCCAATACCCAAGAATATCCATCTTGCCGATCCAACATTCCATTTACCATCCCCAATCGATATTTTGCTGAGCTCAGGGCCCACCATTGCATCACT
Organism: Bombus pascuorum; assembly: GCF_905332965.1. NCBI lineage: Eukaryota > Metazoa > Arthropoda > Insecta > Hymenoptera > Apidae > Bombus > Bombus pascuorum. The sequence goes on from NC_083498.1 coordinate 308,189, forward strand.
ATGTGTCGGCCAAATCAACCTTAATCCGCCAACAGGCCCCGACCTCCGTTTACAAAAAACACACTTCGGGTGGGTCATCGGGGGGAGCCCGGTCTTCCCGTCAACGGCCAGGGCATTTCACACCTTCACAGCAGATCTTGAAACGGATCTTACTCGCTTTTGGGAACTCGACGAGGGACCACAAACAAAACACGTGTCAGAAGCGGATCGACAATGCGAGGAACACTTTCAAGCGCACGTCCAACGCACCAGCGAAGGGCGATACATCGTCGCACTCCCGTTTAACGACAAACTTTCCTCACTCGGATCAACTAAAACAATGGCGATGAAACGACTCGCCTCTCTTCAGCGCCAATTCCAACGCGATCAGAAATTCGAAGCAGCATATCGGGCGGTAATTCAGGAATACTTGGAATTAGGGCACATGACGACAATCGCATCACATCATCAATCAGCCGATGAACACTATCTGCCACATCACGGCGTAATCAAGGACTCGAGCACATCTACAAAGCTCCGCGTCGTGTTCGACGGATCCGCACCGAGCACCACCGGAGTTTCTTTGAACGACACCCTTCACACAGGACCGAAGTTACAAGAGGACTTATTCGATATTCTCTTGAGATTCCGCTCTCATCAGTATGTTCTCACGGGTGATATCGAGAAGATGTATCGACAATTTCTCGTACGCCCGGAAGATCGTAAGTATCAGAAAATTTTGTGGCGCAATTCGAACGGCGAAATCGAAACTTATCAACTCAACACCATCACGTTCGGCCTGTCGGCCGCACCCTACCTAGCTATCCGATGTCTCAAACAATTGGCAAACGATGAAGGACATCGATTTCCGCGAGCTTCGTCAGTCCTGCAGCGGGATTTCTACGTCGACGACGCCCTTACCGGGGCTGACACGATGAGCGAGGCGTTGTCAATCAGAACAGAACTCACCGAACTTCTCCAACTGGCCGGCCTGAAAATCAGAAAATGGGCATCCAACAACCGCGAACTACTCAACGGACTATCGGACCACGACATAAACCAAAACCTACAATTGGGTGAGTCCCAACCATTAAAGACACTTGGAGTTTATTGGAGGTCCTCCGATGATTCAATCCTTTACTCAGTCGCCGCCATGGCCAATATTCCTCACGTTACCAAACGATCGATCAGCTCCGTAATCGCTAGGATTTACGATCCTTTAGGACTACTCGCGCCAGTAATTGTTCGAGCAAAAATATTACTACAGAGAGTCTGGGCACTGAAGGTCGATTGGGATGAATCACTTCCCGCAGATTTCCATTCCGAATGGAGCCGCTATTATTCCCAATTAGCGCTCCTGAACAATATCTCGTTCCAACGCAAGGCAATAATCGGATCCGCAAAAGAAATCGAAATGCATGGTTTCTGCGATGCAAGCGAGAAAGCATACGGAGCTTGCGTTTATCTACGAACCATTAATCCTGACGGCCACGTGCAGGTCCAGCTTTTAGCCGCAAAATCAAGGGTAGCCCCGCTCAAGTCCCAAACCATTCCTCGGCTTGAATTGTGCGGAGCCCTTCTTCTTACGTCCCTGATGTCTACCATACAACAGGCTCTATCGCGCAATGTGTCTCGAGCCGTCTACTGGACCGACTCCACCATCGTCCTCCATTGGATAAGCACGTCTCCTCACACACTGAAAACGTTTGTGGCCAACCGAATCTCCGAAATCCAGACTAGAACTAGTTCGCACGATTGGTGCCATGTTCCGACCAACGACAATCCCGCGGATCTAATCTCGCGAGGACAAACGCCTGAAGAATTTCTACGCCCGACTATTTGGCAACACGGTCCTGAATGGCTCCAACTATCTGAAGAACACTGGCCGACATGTACACTGCCACCACTAACGGAGTTACCGGAACAAAAACGAGCAACCTGTATGTCCGCAACCCCCGCCGATCATGGATTTCTAGAAAGGTATTCATCTTGGCCTAAGTTGATCCGGATCATCGCTCGCTGTCTCCGTTGGAAACATAAAAACAATCCGACTACACCCATCACGGCAACTGAATTAAATACAGCCCACAACAAGATCATCAAACTACTGCAAGGCATCTATTTTTCCGCAGAAATACGTGCGCTCCAGAAGGATCGAGACGCAACAATAAAGGGAAAGCTCACGCGACTCAACCCGTTCATAGATAAGGAAGGCATATTACGCGTAGGCGGCCGACTTAGTCATTCACTGATACCTTTTCCTCAAAAACATCCGATAATTTTGCCTAAGTCATATGTTACAGCACGCATCATCGATCATGCACACAACGTCCACATGCACGCAGGAACACAAGCCACGCTGTACGCCGTACGACGAAGATACTGGCCCATCGACGGTCGAAGTCAAGTTTGGCATACGATCAAGAGCTGCGTCCGTTGCTGCCGCGCTCATCCACCGCCGGTGGATTACATTATGGGTGATCTACCTGAGGCGAGAGTGACCGAGTCACGCCCATTCACGAACGTCGGCGTCGACTACTGCGGACCATTCCACATCAAGGAAAGGAGAGATCGCAACCGCCGCCAGGTCAAGGCATATGTTGCCATCTTTGTATGCTTAGCGGTTAAGGCGGTGCATATCGAACTCGTCGGCGATCTCACTAGCGAGGCCTTCATCGCCACACTCCGAAGATTCATCGCTCGACGCGGGTTTTGCTCTACCATCCATTCGGACAACGGCACAAACTTTGTTGGGGCGAACAACGAATTACGTGAGCTTCACGAACTCCTACGATCGAACGATCATAATTCCAAGGTGGCCTCATTTCTGTCAGATAAGCACATTGAATGGCATTTTATTCCCCCTCATACCCCGCACTTCGGCGGACTCTGGGAAGCAGCGGTAAAGTCATTTAAACGTCATCTCAAACGCGTAATCGGCAACGAGTTACTCACCTTCGAACAATTCAACACCCTCATTATTGAGATCGAGGCAATCCTCAACTCACGACCGTTAACTCCGATATCCTCCGATCCGAACGATCTCCTAGTCCTCACTCCCGGCCATTTCCTCATCGGCGATTCACTAATGAGTTTACGGGAGCGAGATTTCAGAGACGTCCCTTCCAATCGGCTCTCCAGATGGCAACATCTTCAGCAGATCAGGCAACATTTTTGGAATCGCTGGCATAAGGAATATTTAAACGAATTGAGCAACCGCAGCAAATGGAACAAAGGTGGGCACAACATCCAGGAAGGCGCAATCGTCATCCTCAGAGAGGACAATGTGCCCTCTATGCAGTGGCCTCTGGGACGAGTTATCAAGGTCCATCCAGGCGACGATGGTGTCATCCGAACGGCTACGATTCAAACGGCGAAAAACATCGTGGATCGAGGCATCAAAAGACTTGTCCCACTGCCAATCCATCCTGACTTCAAGGAATCCGGACAATCAGCAGTTGAGACGAGGGGGCATTAGGATCCCAACCACGCCGCGACACCCAACGTTCATTACCTACCAAGGAACATCACTGGGAGAACTCGAGTCGGGCGACTCATCGGGGGGAGCCAAGCCTCCCAATCAACTACAGAACCCCGCATCGTGTCAAACGAAACAGCATCAAGCAACACTGGAATTCCGTTCAACGCTACCTCTTGGATCAAGCTGGTCCACTACATTCCAGGACCGAGACGGTCCACGATCATCCAAGGACACTTCCTGGGTCAATAATCACAACCGCAAGTTTCCGTACAACCACAAGGATCACGACGGTCGAGACTCCGACTCCCGAACAGGACATAAACAACATACTTGTCAGATTATCATAACTCTGTTATTTTTCCAGATATAATCTGGACTCTCCGAGTGGAACAGCATCCGTTCATCAGCCTCGGAATCAACCACTGCAAACCATTTTATGTCAACGAGCAAAGGGATCGCAACCGCCACAAAATCCAAAGTCATCGCTCTTCGACAGGGATGCTCCATCCAACTGTCTCCAGCTAGCATCAAGCGGATAGTACCACTACCGAGCAGATCGACACCAGATGACTCCGACCTGATCAGCAGCAACGCGATATAATGCGAGATCCACCTCATCTAATCAATCACATCATTTTGATCGGTACCCTCTCAACGGGGGGAGGATGTTACGTCGACCGACTCTCTACCTGAGCCGGACCTCACAGCGCGGACGGATGGCAGCCAGATGCCCGCACATCCTTATCGCATACTCTTGAAAACACTCGCAGCCTGACTATAAATCTCAGAAAACTCTGGCGAAAGTCTTTCATCGCAAACAAGGACTTTTCCACGAAAGCGTTTTCTAAGGTTTCTGGTTAACGTCTTGAAAACACGTGAACGCTAAGTGTTCACACGTGCGATGCCTCCTACTCCCAACTTTCCATCGAGGGTGGCTAATACCCTTCCTAGTCTATCGATAGTCTTACTAACCAATAGAAACAATTTCTATTACCCTCACTTCTCCAACCAAAAACTGTCATCAACAAATCAGATGATTCCGTGCGTTAGACACACCCTTCCTTAGCTCACCTCCGACACAGCATCGTCACGATCAAGTCAGTTCGTCTTCGTCCTCAAATCAGTCACTACGTCTACACCGTAAGGTCGCAATCTAACATTCGAACCGATCAATCGCAGTCGAAAACTCTCTGTACGGTCGCGTCCAAATTAATCACATTGTATAATATCTAATTCGAACACTCTAGTGGTAACCTCCGACACCATCTAAACCGATCTCTTATATACATTGTAAGTGATTCTGATATAAATATATATATTTATTCTACAATAGTAGAATACGTTGCACTCATTGAATCATCCCGGTTATCCTAAACGAAACGCGGGGAGCGACCATTTCGCGGCGTCGATTAACCGAATCGTAGCGAGAATTTACGACTCTCGCTGACGCGTTTCCTCGCGACCGCGTCTCTCCGCGAACGGTCGCAACAGGCCCATCAATGTGTCGTCGGTTCTTTAGCTGAAAAGTTTCGTGGAAAAAAGGTTTGCGTGACTGTGGCCACGAGCGGTTGCGAAACACGTGCGTGGCGAGACTAAGACAAAGGGACAAAAGGGATGCTAAGGCAGAGAGACAAATTCTCAGTCAGTGTCAGTAGAGAAGTCAGAGAGTGTGAATCGAGAAGTCATGGAGTGCGGGTTGCGTTGTCGATGTAGAGTTGCTAGCGTTGTTGGGAGTAGTGTTGCTAGCGTTGTCGAGGTAGTGTTGCTAGCGTTGTCGAGAGAGTGTTGCTAGCGTTGTTGGGAGTAGTGTTGCTAGCGTTGTCGAAGTAGTGTTGCTAGCATTGTCGGAGTAGTGTTGCTAGCGTTGTCGAGAGAGTGTTGCTAGCGTTGTCGGGAGTAGTGTTGCTAGCGTTGTCAAGAGAGTGTGATCCGAGAGCGAGTGAGAGAGAGAGAGCGTTGGATTCGTTGTGACGAGAGTTGCAAATTAATTATGGAGTTGTCTAAAGTATAGTACGTTGTTGCGATTAGTTCATGTTAAATAACCATTGTTTCCTGTCTAATCAACATCTGTATTTTGTAAATAATTCTTTGTGAAAAACCATCATTCATCATTTAATTATTAAGTAGTATATTCTCCGATACTACACTGTAAGACGAGATTTTTGGCGGAATACGAAAAATGTAACGTGTTAGAGCGTATCCCGTCAAACTTAATAGAATAGAAGGCGATTTCGTGGTCGCCTGCGGCTAGAGGGCTAAACGTAATGTACAGACTTAATTCACAAGTTTTCCCTGTGGGGATTGTCACGTGACTGCATCTCGATTAAGTAGGCGCGTTGAGCAGCAAGAAGTGTTTCGTGGAATCACTCTCGCAGTAACTGCTCGTAATGAGCAACTCTCTCGTTAGCGTTAGTAAACGGAATTCCGTAAGCATTATCCACGTGGCGGAATCAACGCAAGATACGAATCGTGGGCGTGAGTTACCGTGAAATACCTAATCGAGCACGTTCGCGAAGTTAAACGCAGTCTACGCTGATACTGTACCGCAGCTTCTATGTTTAAAGCTTATAAACTGGCTGATTCCGCTCGATTCCACGCAATGTGAGTGAAATAAAGTATAATAGTGAGAGGGTAAGTAGACGAAAAGTATACTACGTGTAATACTTTCGAGTTTCATATTATTTGTTATTAGAGTCAAGGAGACATTTGCATATAAATTTGTATATTAGAAGAAAAAGTATCTTTTTACCTTACAACTTTTTTCTTCGTACATTATTTTGAATTAATATTCATTGCATTCCAGTATTTTCGTCAAAACCAAAATGGATCATTTTCGCGAATATATTATCGTATTTCTCTATTTGAGTATTAATATAATTTAAATAAAAGCTGTTTGCGGAGAATGGAATCGACCAGCCATAAATGTAGCACTTTTAAATCCGGCTGTCTCGGCTTTTCGCCTTAATTGGTATGTAAAATGCGATGCAAATGAACGATGCGACATCGTTGCGATTTCGCTTCGGTAACGCTGTGCGATTCGGCAGGTTTATATTTCTAATAACGCGATGTACACGATCATGCAAGAATGTGATCGCACGCTTTATTACAAATTTTTTACTTGTTTCCTATGAGAGCGCATCGTGAGCTTGCCAATGAAAACCTGCGTTGTTAGTTAAATTACGTGGTCGATACCAGAATATCCTTTTATGGCACAAATATACCGTGAAGTTAGGATAATTCGTTGAATTTCAATAATTTGACCAATTATAAATGAACTCATGCGGAACATTCCTCTATTTCTCTTGCAGCGTGTAGCTAACTTTCTTGTGCTAGGACAAATACACGCGTTAATTCATACGCGGTGCAAAATTCCCATGTGAAGAAACGAAGCCAGAAGCGATAATCTCATGAAGCAAGAATGCGAGAAACGAAGAGCCAGAAAATAGAGAGCGAAAGACGGAAGAAGTAGTGGGACGACGCGTAAAAACCAAACGAAAAGAACTCGTAGGACAAACAAAGGCGACGAGAGATCGGGTTAGAGTAAGGACAAGAACTGGTAAAATTGTAACGGTGAAACCGACGGTATGAGTTAAGGAATAAAAACCGTCTGTGCAAAATGATGAAAGTAACGACGGTTAAGAGGCGAAGGTGAAGAGGCAACAAAGGAGAGAGAACGTTCTTGTGCAAAAAAATGACGTCACTGGCCAACGGATGATACGTAGCAGAGAAAAAGCAGCAAGGAATCAAAGAATACAAGAAAAGGGAAAGGTACGCAGAGACCGTGAAAAATAGAAGAAAACGTTCGCTAGCGGAAGAACAGAAGCCAGTGTCACTCGGAAGAAAGAAAAGAGAGAAGGTAGGATGGCGCAGCGTCGTCGGGTGGATAAAGAAAAGCTCGTTAAGCTGATAAGAGAAAAAAAAGCGGGGAAAAAGTCTTTTTCCATTCGCACGGAGATTCCTTCTGAACGAATTGCACCGCTGGGAAAAAGTAGATTTCTTTAAACGGTGAATACCGTCGATCGGGCACCGGGGAACGAAACTTTGCCCGCCGAAAGAGATAAGTGTTACGCGGTTCGGTAGGCACGAACGACCCACTCTTCCCAGACATTACGAGCCCGTATATTCTGCTTCCTTCGTATCACGAAACACCTCCCTGCTTGTCGATTGATTACTTCTCGTATAGTCTCGTTACGCGCTGCACACGCCCTCGATATTACATAAATCCTGAGAAACGTACGGCTGTCTTCCCAGTTAGCCAACCATTCGCCGTTCTGAATTTTCGCGGAGACTCCCAGTTTGTCGCGTCAGTGACTCGTGATTTCCGGCATATCTCTCCGCTTTCCTCCCGTGCTCCGATATTTAATATTCGCCGTTTCAATTTCCAGAATATTTCTCCTGGTCCGAGAGAGAATCTTCACGTGCTTTATTGTACCAAGCTATGCAAATTATTAGTCTCGATACACAGTATCGTTAGAAATTTCCACGTTATTTGTTCCGCACTAAATATTTTCTTCGATTTTTGTTTAAATGCTTCTTCGTTGCTTTCACCTAGATCGAACAAGCATTTCGATTATCTGTAATATACTGCAACACGATATTGAGATTCTGAGCATAGCAGAAAATTCATATCGAGATATTAACAGTATCAAATTCGTGTTCATGAATTTTGGATACTTGATCAGGTTGGCGGCGCATGTACGTAGCGAAGATCTCACAGGGTCGAAACTTTCTCAGTTTATTCTACGGGTATAATTAAGCAAAAGCGGTTATATAAACATAACCCATTTAAAGCTTCATTCCAAAGTTATGATAAAAATAGGAAAAAATACAGAGAGAGCGGTACTTTTGCCACGAATATCGCCTCCAATTTTACGCCATTGGACTTTTATGTGCGAATAACTTCAAAAAAGAAAGACACATCGAACGGATATTAATGCGTGCGATACGTGTAATACGATACAAAGAATTTACTGGTTCACCGAGATGAAACAAAATCAAAGTGAGTTTAATAGATAGCTATTATATAAATATTACGTATATTATTAAAATATTATACAATATATAATATATATGTTTCGTTGTACAAATTACAAACTGCAGAACCTTTCGTATTTTTTAATGAATCATATACGTTTCAGCGCTTTGTTCCGATAAGTAAGCTACGTATAAACGGCGACTATTGCGTTTCTTGCAAACACCAAGGACATACTTACAAAACGAGGAACGCGTACAGTTTCATAAAAAAATTCCATGCAACTCGTAAGCAGCACGGAGAAATTTGAACGCGACCGAAATGCGAAGCGAATACGTCTAAACATCCATCGCGGGTCACAATACATCGTTTCTTGGCTTTCGATCAATCCGTAGGGAAGAAACCGTGTAGCGACTACATCGGTACACGGTACTCGTATAGCTTCTCTTTGAAAAAGGACTGTCGTCTCTGTTCGAATACATTCGTACACGGTCCCGTTCGTACACGTCGGATTGATGGCTACGGCTTGTATATTAAAAGAAGCCCGAAAAAAATCTGATTTGCAACGTGAAATTGAACTATTTCGCGCGCGATACAGAGAATCGGTACACGTGTATATTACGTGTGGCTTCTCTGACATTCAACAGAGGCGAAAGAGAGCTGACCTGTCGTTTCGCACGAATTCGTGTATCGACAAAATCGCTCGTTTTTTTGCATTTCTTGTTTTTTTTCCTTTCTCGTTCACGATGTATCGGGAAATTAATCCGTTGCGAATGTCGGCTGTTCTTATTCCCGGACGTGTCACACGGAAGCAGTGCGGCACGGCAGGCAATGAATTTCACTTCAGAAAAGAACTGCACGGTTCCGGGAGAACTTAACGCCAACTTCCGAGTCTTATCGTTGGCTGACAGAGTTTCCAAACTTCTTGGTGAATTTCGAATAGGCGGCGAAACTTTCTGTTCTTTCGTACAATTGATGAACGCCTTCTTTTGTTCCAAAATCGTCTTATACTTTGGACACTTTATTTACAAAACTGGATTGATCGTACACCGAAGTTTAGGAGCAATTTAAGAAATACATTTTTACCAATGTTTCCAAGTTGGTCGTAGCTGTGAGCGACTTTTTGTATTTATATACGACGCTTGTAACGCTTTCAACTTCTATTTACCATATATTATGCAAAATATCGTTAGAAAAACGTGTAAAAAAAAAACTCGCAGCAAGATGGATCTTGATAGCGTAATGATCAATGCCAGTGACAGAAGAAAAGCGAGGCTGAGTGCCTACCTTTGTATGGTTTGCGCGCATAGAGTTTGCGTCACAATCCAAATGGGACGTAGTATGCTTTCAAAGAATCTGCATATGATGGTAAGCAAGATTTTACGTAGTCGTGTTGCGTATACGTTCGTTGCATTCGCTTGCACACGAACGACACGCTTGGAAACGAAAGAGTGCTCGACATTTTACAAATACGCATGGTGTTCAAGTGTTACACTTTCAGGAAGAAGCTGTTCTATCTTTGCCAGACTGCATTTCTGTTACGGGTTATCACGTAGACCAGCTTCGCGTGATACTCGAATTTCTCTGCTCAGCTTTCATTCTAGCTTAGCTGATTATGACGCAACATTTGTTCCATTTATCCGAAAATAATTTTATAAAGGTTCATCCATGAAGAAAATTCGGTATTTTCTCGTTAGAAGTAAATATAGAGTGGTGTACAGACGACTATCGTTTTGAATAATTACGAAAGTATCGCCAACGGTATGAAAAGGATGTAAACGCGTTTTGTCTTTCTGTTTCGTGTAGAGTACGACAATGTGAAAAAATATTCCTGCCGAATACAAAGATTTATTTTCTTTTATTTACACCTGCTCGAAGAAAACTGTTTTTCACGTTTTCGCATAAAGTATTTTTTAACAGATAGCAACAAACAGAATAAATCCTATATACAAGACATATTTTTTTTTTTGTATATAGAAAATACGAAAACGGTAGCTCTCGTGTTATAACAACGATTTAACGATCCGTCGCCTCTAGAGGAACGAAAAACAATCTTATCCAATTTTGTTTTGTCCATTGCAATTCGATATGTCCATCGAGTGTGCACCAACGAACGAATACAAAAAGTATTGGTGCTCCGAGGTTGAATTTAATTTCTCGCGGCTGGCAATAAACGTTGCCGCGCTATCTGGCAGAAAAACAGGCTCACATATAAATTTTTTCCCTGGTGTGCCGGTGAATCTCGGTCGAACGTTGATTTCCAGCTGAAAAGTGCATCGTCGATAGGCACAAAAATCACCGTGCTATTCACAGTTCGGTCGTCGATAAATCGGATAGGGTAACAATGGTGTCGTTGATTGGTCAGTTTCATCCGCTGACGTGTCTAAACGGCTCGTAATTTGTAATCGTATTATCGGTCATCGATCGATCTTCGACATGAGCTTGCGACGATCGTTCTTGCCAATCTGCCGTACGAACGTTTCATATGATCCCCTTACGAGCATTCTGCACAGGATAAAGAGAGAGAGAGAGAACAAAGACAGGCAGCTATAGAATAGGGGAACGAGCGTTGAAAAGGAGATGGAGGAAGGATTATATCTGGCTAGGGCAAATCAGATTTCTATCTTCCGTTCAGCCGACTACACACGGTCCAGCAGGATTTTTCAGAAAACTCAACGTGGAATCTCTGGAGATATCGCGCTTAAGTGATACTTTACAAGGGGTTGAGGAAGATTTATGATGGTCACGGCATTGGCTACGCATCCTAAATTAGTAAACCAACACGTTGCTGATTTTAGTTTGAAATCATCGTTGCTAATCCAGGATCGTTTATTTTCCGCGGTTTTCTCATACGCTAACGAGATCGATAAAGCATTAAGTGGTTCCAGCCTGATAACTCGTTTGCGCTTGATATCGGCTTGCAGACTTATTCCAGCTTTTATCGAAGTTCTATCGTAGTTAGTCCGTTTTACTGGAAATATCAGTAACGCATTTTTGCACCCTTAAATTTTCTATAAATGGAAAATTCAATCGTGTTCTTATCAGTACGTTGCGTTTTCCCGTCTGTCTAAAGTTTCTTTATTTTGCGTCTTTCGTAACCACAGATCACGGTAGGAAAATTTGTTATAAAAATCTATAGAATATCCTGTGTACTTGAACGTGATCGAGAGATCAATAGGATCGGCATAGCAACAATTTAGGTATACGAGTATATAGATCCTGGTTCCGTGTATGGAATTCAAAGTCCTACCATAATTTATCACCGCTGGTAACATTCAGCCAGCTTGAAGGATTCTCCTCGTTCTAAACGGCCGGAGGCTCGTAATCGATAACCGATATCTGGAGGCAGCGCGTCATCCGACACCGATATCGCGGCAATTGTAGCGCGTATCCGGCGAGATCGCAATGCAAAGAGCCCACCGGCCGAATGGTAATTGGCCGTGGAATAAATTCGCGGTCGATCTCGTTCCGGCCACCAAACTCATAAAGTTCTCTTCCTCGTCGTTCTCCTACCCGAAAGGGAAGATAAGGGTGGGAGAAGACTGAAATTCTTTTCATCGCGGTCGATATGAAATAGACGTTTGTTCCGGATAAAGATCGAACTCGCAGCAGGGGGCGATGGAAACTCGTTTATTGGGCCGAAGAGTAAATTTTCGGAGAAAGAGTTCGGGCTTGATCGACGAGACACATTGCCCGGCCATCTTTCTCCTGCGGAATTCGCGCCATCCTATCACAGATTCCCATGAAAAGATGAAATCATGTGCTTTTGTTCCAAGTATGTTTCTTCGAACGTTAATCGAAAGAAAAATGGAAGAGCAGCTTTTGCTGCTGCAATTCTTTAGAAATGGTATTATGCTGCTATCAGATTGAATTTTGATTAATTAGATCGATAAGCGATATTTTCCTATTTCTTTGGTTTCCGAGCATAAAACTGATATGTACGGATTTTGGGCAAAATCAAAATGTGATTATCGTCAACCTGCAATTTATGCTTGATCTTAAATATCTGAGGTATCGGGTGTCACGATTCTTTCTTATTTTTCATACACTTTATATTTGCACGTTGATCGTTATAATTCGTATTTTTCTATTTATTTTCAGTTACATTTTAATTCTGTATGAAACATTCTATCACGTTTAAATATGATTGATACGTAATATCCCATTTGCCTGTTAAAATATACATCTGGAAATGAATGAATTTTATGCGAAACAAATTTTCTTGCTTTTGGATTTAATAATTCTACTTGTCTTTGTAATATTTTCTGACCAAACGTCTTTTAGGAATAGCTGCATCAAACGAAAAAAGTAGGGGAACGCAAAAAGATAAAATCAATGAAGAATTGGTGATTTAGAGCTCTATATTAGTGAGATGCATAGTTGAAAATAAAGAATTAAGAGTAAGAGTCTTGGAGCTAAATTATATCTTTATTATCAGATATAACAGCTAGTGTCTCATTCGAGGTTCACGTATTAAATGACCTATATTTAACCCAGGCTTCCTACGATACGAGGGATATTTTGCTGCTTGGTATATGGACAATATTTTTACCTATCGTACGACAGTCAATAATAAAGGAAATTTATGTCTTCATACCTGATACTTTTAGAGGAAACAATTTGTAATGTGCACTGTAAGTCTTTCAGTTTGGGCGTGTGTGCGAAAGTCGCTTTTAAAGACACGAAACACCGCGAATTGCGGCTATAACCGACTTTTTGCTAAAGATAAATCGATTCGAGATATTTCTGCGCGCTAGTACGATTACGAGGGTCTTAAACCTGATTCGTTTACAAAGTTCGACGCCAACTTAAGCAGTTGCGGCCTGTTGGTCTGTGCCACTTTTTTATACCATTTTCCCGTAACTTATAAGCGTAGATATTAAATATCGATCTACCTTCCGCCTGTAGTATATAGCATGTTTAAAGAAGCACAACGTCATTGGAAGATAAAGTTCGATGAGTACAATAACTTCGTGGAAGTAATAGCATTTTACAAAATTACTAATAAATTGCAAGCGCAAGATGTAAAATCTCGAGCGTATTAGATAAATTTGGAACAGTTCTTTTTCTTTTTCTTTTTATCGTCACTGTAATATTTGCTTCGGTCTTGTGCAAGAAGTATTTTAAAAAATATGAAAGAATATTAACTTAACGCATCAAAAGAAGCAATTGGGAACAAAGGATATTGTAAAACATGAATTGGAAAATATTACATAAAAGCTGGTTACTGGAAAGCTTTAAAAATTGTTTCTCTGAAATATTGGACGCGAATCTTAAATTTACAATATTCAATATCGATGGAATAAAACTGCATACAAAAGAATTTAACAATATTTAATAAACTTCAAAATAGACGATCGTTATATCGATAGAAAAAAGTTCGTAACTTTTATACCTTAATTTCCGCAATCTCTGTTCCTTTAGTAAAGAAAGAGTCTGTTTGGTCTGTAAATACAAACAACTTTACTCATCATGCTTATCCTCATTTGCTTGTTTATCGTGATTGAACTTATTGATTGATATTATTTATACGTATGTATATAGAAGGGCCAACGCATTGATCGCGTTACGAAAGAAATACAATTCGTAATCCTAGAAAAATATTTTCAAGCATAAACTTATCCACGTACGTACACGAGACCTATCATATAATAACGGAACAAAGATAAACATACTACCGTTTAATTATACTCGACAACGTACATATTTCAAAATGAACGATACTGTTGGATAGCTGATAGTTAAAAATATGTAACTAGCATCGTAACTAAAGGCATTAATCGTAAAAGTTTGTGACAGCTATATCTTGGATTTTTACGTGAAATAAACAAAGTAATATATACGAGATATTAATAGAAAAAAAACATTCAAACGTATTTTCCAATACCGATGTAAAAACTCGATAAATCGATTTCGTTACTTTTTAAATTTAATTACTTCATTACTACCACTTGACTCTTCCAATTACCATGTAAGAAGTAAATTTTTGCAACTATGTAAAAAGGTTTTATTTAAGAAGAATTGTCACGTCTACTCGTATCGATAGGATAGCGCTAAATCGATTTAAAATAGCTGAAACATTGTATACGGGAAATGCTATCTCTGAATACCAATTACATGTAATATTAATGTATCTCGTATCGTTAAATTTCATATATTATATCACCTACTATTTACCAAGTTGTATGTTTGTACTTTGGTTCTCTCTCTCTCTCTATGGCTATGAATTATTATCATCGTAATTCCCTAAAAAGATAAGCATTTCATAAAATTCATTTGTAAGCACGGTTTATACCGTTGTCTTCGAAAATTTCATACGGGCATACAGACGGTATCCCGCGATGGAATGATCATCGAGCTGTCGAACAATATCGAATATTAATATTTCCTGCGAAACTTCATATCCCCACACGGAGAAGGCGGATTCAACGGTCGCTTTCAGGCTATAAAGCTTTGGGTCGGAAGTTCTGTTATTGACTGATAGCCTGTCATCCCGATAACTGCGTCCCGTGTAAATAATTTATCGCGACGGGAACCAAAATGGAGGAAACGAAGCGGCATCAGCATTGATACTGCGCGGCGCCGCACGATTTTCATCCTCGGGAATTGACGTTTCGTCAATAAACTTCCTTTACCGCCACTTGGACGAACCTTCCCTGATTCTCTTCTTCCATTTCTCTCTCTCTCTCTCCCTCTCTCTTTTTCTCACTGACTATCTGTTCATCCGTCTGCTTTTCTCTCGTCTGCTCGTCGATTTAAACTATGCAGGGCTTGTTTTACGAGCGTGCACAATCCATCGCGCATATGTCTGGCTTGATCCTTTAATTATCGAACTTGTCGTGGCACGAAACAAGTATCGTTCTATTATACAAGATAAATATACGCAATGGCTCACGGAGGTATTCGAAGAAACTCGCTATATTATATTACGCGAAACATTTGGAAATTTCATTAGCGCCGTAGCGAAATTGATTTTTACGAAAATGTAATTGCGACGATACGGAATCCGAGTTCACGACAAATTGATTTTAACGCGTGATATCGTCTAAGAACGGAATATACAGACGTATTGCCGATTAACATATTGATCCGTCTAAGCGGTATGTTAAATGTATCGACTCTTTTGCCAGATACTTCTTCGGATTAATTAATTATATCGTTAAGGAAATTTCTTGAACGATTTGTCAAAGGATTCTTATAGATGATAATTGTACAGACCTTCTCTACATCTTACAAAGTTGGACTCGCTTGTACTTGATACTACACATCGAGCAAAATGAATATCTCTGACTGTAATACTGTAACGTTCGTCGCAAGCAGCTTGTTTCTGAACAAAGACTATTATATTCCTGCCATAAAAGCACATTTCCCTTCGAGTGCCATTCTTCGAAAAGAAATTTCTTCGCACTCGAGCAAATCTTCTTAAGGGCAACTTCCTTCTGGATCAATGTTGATTATGAAATTTCCTTTTCTTCTTCCTTCATACCATTTCATATCGTTCTTTGAGAGAAGCTATTACGTTTAGATGACAACGGTAAACTTTTAATTGCATTTTCTTCGAAGCAGTCATTTCGATGAGAGCTCTAGAAAATTGCACTTGAAAAATATTGACTGCTTAATGATGAATTGTATAATGAATTACAATTGCCATTGCTCCGACGTTTACTCTCAGAACGATCAAATAGCAGGCCCTGCAGGAGAAGCGGGTCGTTAAAACGGGAAAACCGAACAAACAAAGGAGCTGGCCGAGCGATGCTCCAAACGATGTTATTCTCACTTTCTTGTTCATGCTCCTTCTTTGTTTGACTAGGGATCTCGCTCGTAACGGTGCCGTGAATGCATTATGTCGAATTGATAGAGAGCATGAACATTCGTATAAATGTTCTGCGTAGAAAGGGTAACGCAGTTGTTCGACGTACTATGTACAAATTATTCGAAATATGTGCATTATATGAAACTTTTTGAAATTTCGTTATCACTATAATGATTATGGTAGTAAAATTTGAAGCGGATCCGATAACGTATATCAAAGTTACAAGAGACTCGTTGCGAATATACATTTCGTGAACAACTAATATACAAGATGGATAATAGTCCAAAACATATAATTAGCGTAACCGATGGTCTCGTTAAATATTATGGCTTATTAATACAGAGAATAGTCGACTGTTTCAAATTTTACGAATATAATCGCCATGATTGATAATGGCAAAAAGATTGTATCATAACGTATCGTCACTTTCTGCAGACACTTCTATGCGGTGATATTTCATAAAACAAATTTTTTACAATTTAAATATAAATGCTAAAGAAATGATAAAGAAGTTCGTGAAATGTAAGTACGTAAAGTGGCAGATATGTTTGAAAGAAGTACAAATATATATAGAGAGTATGTCAAGAAAATCATAAAGAAATATCATCTCTTCGCAACCGCAATAAAGATGATAATCTTCACATATTCGTGCTTCAAAGAACTCACGGTAGTGAGACTTCATGAAAGTCTCTCAAGTATCCAATATGTTGTTCCTTTTTCGAAAGAATAAAGATATGACAGAGAAAAATAAGATTTTAATTTTCTAAAAGAATTAGTCGATTGAATCTGTGTTTGTCGACAAAATTTATACAACTTGTTGAAAAGCGAGAGAAACAGCCTGGAGGAAATGTCGACGAAGGGTGGAATTTGATACGCAATCTCTCGTCCGGTTATATAATCTTGCCATAGCGGGGATAAACAGAAGTTTGCGAAGCTGCTGACTTTAATAACGTTACGTATCTTAAAACTTAGTGGAATATTGTTTCGACGCAAAAATAGTAAGAGCAGCAGGATACTAGAAACGATATCGCGATAACATGTTACGAGTTCAGTTTAATAATATCGTCGTTGAATTGTATGGAAACCTCGAATAACAATCGATAGTACATTGTGATCAAAGTCGAAGTTTTCTTTTTTTATTTTGTTTTTTTTTTTTACAATTTGTCCTGAAGGACATTTGGTAAAGTGTTATATCTCATTGGTAAATAAAAAAATAAAATAAAATAAATGTAGCATGTGGGTGGCTACCCCCAGCGGGGAGCCAGCTTCGTGTTTTCTAAGTTACATCTTTTATTCTCAAAGTCAAAGTAGCAGCAAAGTATGGTTGCAAATTGTTGGAATACAACGATATTTCACGCATAGGCATAAGTACCCTTACACAGGCATTTGAACAGGACACTTACACAGGTCATACTCGTTACTATATAGAGAGTGGTGTTCAAAAGTATTTAAGGGATCATGGGTCGCTATCAAAGTCTAGTCTGAAAGTAACTGGCCAACAATCAACAATTCTCGTATGCGTTGTTAATTATATCACTCGCTTATATACATTTGGTTCTGTAGTTCTGTTTAATAAACATCACTGAATATTATTTCAACATGAACATTGTGTTCAACTTCAAGATTAAATTCTAACACAAATATTTCGTCGGTAAGCGACGTGATGTCGAACACAAGAGGCACGTTACATATCTAAAACTTATGGATAGAGTGAAGATTTGCGTTTATGGAAAATTTGGACATGTAAAAATAGATAAAATGTAAAACTTTTCGCGATATTCGATAGATAAAATAATTTTCTATCCAAATTTCATTGTTTTTAATTATATTCATAAAAATATGAGAATTTGCATGTCCGCGCTCTACCTATGGTACAGCGTAACTTGAAAACCGCTTTCTTCGAAACGTGCTGCCAAATGTGCACAAGACCTTCGCTTACTGCCGGTTTCCAATGAATTATAGAAGAAATGTGTCTTACCGTTTCCTTCTTCCTCCGCGCGGTCTCGAGAGTCATCTGGAACCAGGACCATTGATCGAAAGGGTCCTGCGTGTTGTCGATCATACTACTTCCGGAGCGGTGTAGCATACGATTGTCAGCCGTGTTCAACCACAAATTCGTATTGAGGAAAATGATTCGATACTTTTCCGAGCGCTGCTCTATCGTGTAATATCCGGCTGTAACAAGTGTACGAAATCGTCGGATGCGTTTAAGTTGCCAGTTTATGCGGAGTACGCTCGATTTTTTTTTTCTTTTTCACGATCTTCTTTCGCAATTCGCTCGGACGGCGGCTGTTATTGGACTTTTATTGAAACGGCACGACGGGAGCAGAAAGCGGTAGGTAGAAGGGAGAATTGTTCGGGGAAGAAATTTTTGTTTGCTCGAGCGCTGCACTTGAATTTTATTCGTTCGTGTGTTCGTAAAAATTGAAGTGGGTATACGTTCGTGGAAATGGCGGCTGATCGAAGCCAATGCGGGATGCTCGTATTGTATTGGGTGAGAAGTATTGAAGTGGTATTGATTTTTTCGCATAAATAATGGATCTGAAAAGGGTTGTACGGCCTATTAAAGCAACTACTCCGTTAAGGAGGTTGTTGTTGGGATAAAAATCTGTTATATCGTTAGGTGGAAGTTGTTGTTAATCGTACGTCGTTTGAATTAGGTTTCGTTCAATTCCGAATGGAAAAGAAAGAAAGAAGGAACAAAAAGCTTATGAGTATAGCGTGTGTTAACATTCTTTAAACAGGGAAGCTGAAAAAGTAAATAAACGAAAGTGAATAAAAACTGAATAAATTTGAAAGATGCTGTATAAAGCATAAATTAAGACAAAGTGTCGTATATGAAATAGTCCTGCCTATAAAAAAGAGAAATAAGAGAGAAACGAAGCTTCTGTACTTAAAGTACACTCGTATCAATATTTTTTCTCTTTTTCCACGACTTGGAAACGGAATAGAAAAAAGCAAATAATGGAAAAAGAAAACAGTCGTCTTTTATCGGTATTACTAATACAATTTCTCTATATGAAACATAGGTATTCTCAAGAGATTCGGACTCAAGAGTACGTCCGCTTGCTTTAATCCGATTTCCGAGCCGTTCGCCATTGCAAAACGCTTTCACATAGAGAAATATCTTGCAGTATAACGATAGAAGCCAAAGAGAAGAGTCAAGGCAGGGGAAAAAGGAAAACACTTGTTCGTACCAGTTTTAAAGGTATCCAGAGCTTCCTGCGGCAACCAATGCTGCCAGATCTCGGCGAGTTGTGAGAAGTTCACCCCGATGTCGTCGTGTCCGAGCGCCGGAAACACAAACTGTTCCTTAAACGTGCGAGACAACAGATCGGTCAAATTCCGCAAACACTGCAGACGAAGCTCGGCGCTCATGCCAGTAGTGCGCGTCAGCGCGTCACTGCAACAAGTAGTTACAGGCTCGTTAGTATAAGTACGTTAGAGTACGTAACATATGGTTGATCAACGCCTGTCGCAATTATTACGATTTCCCTGGCAAATACGAAGAAACGTTACTTTACGTAATGTGCATAAATTCAAACGGGATGCCGCAGTCCAACGTCTCAACAGTTTCAGCTCCAAGTCGATACAAGAAGAATGAGAACGTGAGGTAGCAGTTTATTTATATCTGTTTTTTATTATAGCAAGTAAATCGTAGACTACTAAAAGACATATTGGCCATTTTGTCGTATAATATATAATGGTATATAGATTTTTACAACGAAGAAAGTGTTGAAGTGATCGCCACTTCTAAGAAAACTCTACATCTGGTCTTTGGTTTTCTCAAGCGCTGAGGTCATCGATAGCGCATAGACAAAAGAATACGTTGATGACAGACTATAAGCGGTACACGTGCGACGTTGGTTTCAGGGTTCTTTTAGTCTAGCGTGCGGATCTGGACCAGATTACATTTTGTACTTTAATATTCACACTATATATATACTTACAATACCTTACAATTTACCCACGCGTTTCTTTAATTCCACATACATCGAATAACTTTAACATAAAGTATACCTGTTCTTAATCGATTCGTGTATGTCATTTGATCTAAATCTTAGTTAATCTCTTAACTGGGCAATATTTCCCTGTGTATGTCGAAATAACTATATTCACATGACGAAATATTTCGTCATACCCGATTAGGGGATTAAGGGGAACTTTTATCGTTATTGCTACTAATGAGTAAATTAGTACATGACAGAAATTGTCAAAAGAGACAGTATGACAATGATATAAATAAATTATTGGTACTGATTATCGGTATTATGCATGTAGAGCATAGTTCGAAATAGAAAATAGAATGTTCGTTGAAGCGTTAAAAATTAGATGTGATAAACCGAGGAAAGTATGTAGCTTAAGAAACGATGGACGTTAAGTATACAGACATATGGCTTCCACTTAAGGCTTGGCACACGCTTGGTAACACGTTTTAGCTCTGATTTATCGAAAGACCTTAAAAGAATTATTACAGACAGATCCCCATAGAAAACGAAGTCTTTCTCTTTAATAACGTGTCTCGCAAAGATTTCACTTGATTCTGGCTTTGCATTGAAATATCATATCATAAGAACTCATTAAATAAGAAATTACAGTTATCATTTTACATTTCTCCCTTCTTTTCCTTCTTCTCGGTGGTGGAGAGAAAAATATCTTGATGTCAAAGCGTCAAGATTTCGAAATTAATGAAAATTTTCAACCTTTTCATATCTAGACGAGCAAAAAAACTTTTATAAATCGTATGCGAATTTAATTAAGAGCTTGGAAAATCGAATGATACAAGTCGAGAAGTATGAACAGAGGATTCGTATCTAGACAAGTACGTAGTTAAAAATAGTTTGTATATACTATTTACACGTGTTGTTGGAACTTAATGAGAAAGCTGCGCAACTTCGTACCACCCTTTACCAGAACGCCATTATAAAAATTGCTGCAATTAGATTCTCTTAGAGACTGGATTTTTTCCCTGGAAACGAAGATTTTCTTCATTAATTTTTATTTGATTCCAGAATATTACATTGTCTGAACCCGCTGCTGCTGTTAAGAGTTGTATCTTCCGGCTGTGTATGTGCGCGATCTTTATAATTTCAGAGAAATATAATTCCTATATGTAGGAACCAATTTAAATCGGAGGAATACCGCTATAAGAGCTACATTTTACACAGAAAACCTTGATTTCAGCATTTCCGTTATATATCAGCATTCTTTGAGAAAATTTAATTAACCGCCAAAATCTTCCAATCTCTTGCGTAATCCCGCATATTTCATTTTTGTTTCGCGGGTGAATATACGACAGATGCAAACTGTAATCCGATATATCGCGGAATTTTAGATTCGTAATAATGCGGTCGGAGATAATTTAAGATGAAGCATTAAAGTACATTGAAAGACTGAAAACTGAACGCTATAAACGGAGGAACGGGAATAGAGAAATTGTAGATTTTGCGTGTGACTCTGACTCTTGCTGAGTAATCTGGGTTGTTCGTGAGAGTGTGTGATATCAACTTTGTATTGTGAATTGATGGTGAAATACGATATCAGTCACGTAAAGTTGGAACAACCAAAACCTCGAAATCGAGTTGCAGCGCAAACTTACATGAGTTAGCATTTGGATTTCTTGTTCGATAACTCATTGTATCGTTACATAAACATCTTTGACGCGTTAAATATTCTTTTTCGTAGATAACGTACAAGTTTCTTTAATAAAAGAGCTAAGATAATAATCGCTACGTTGACGTAATTAGCATAATTTTGTTGTTCGATAAAATGTTATACGTGAAAAGGTGACTGCTGAAAAAGAAACACGTTTCTTCGTACTACTAATTATTTCAAATTATTATACGTAGAATTTTTAATTTATAAACGCATAAAAATAAAAATCCCGAAAAAAAAAAGAAAAACAAAAACAAAACTTAGAGATAAACCAATGATCTTCAGCATCGAGAATTCAGAAATCAGAAAGTTGTTTTCATTCAAAATCGTTTTTAGAAGAGTTTACAACCGGTTTATAAACTCTTTTTCCGTAAAGAAGAAAGTTAAACGGATGTGAGAGTGAGTAACTATCCTAACGAATAAAATGTGTTTTCTCCACATTTACTTCTCTATCTTCCCTATTGTGAGAGAAACAAACTTTCTTAGTTACCTGATAATTGGTTAGAAGTATAACGCATACGTGTATACACACGGAACTACTGAACTTTCGTACATGTTATGCACGCTGGATAACGTGGTTGCACAGTACTATGCATATAAGTTTGTTTTACAATAGGATTACAGCTCAAACACTATATGTACATATATATCTGTAGCTGCGTAGAAATACTTAAGAATTAATGCAATTGTTATGTTTTTGCAAACTGTATAACATCTGCTGAAAAGCAAATAAAATAATATCCCAGAAATTGTATTATTTCAAACCGTATTATAGATACACGATTTAAAATTTCAATGGAAGAAACTTAAAGCGTAACCATCGAGAGAGAAACTGTGAGAAAGTGTAATTAAACACAACTCCCGTTTCTATAATTTCTTTCCGATAATAAGCTAAAGAAATTACAAGTGCAATTGGCTGGGATAATAAACTTATATCGATACTAATGAATGTTCATTAGATTTCACAAATCAGAAGGGAATTATCAATTTGTCCGATAATTTATTCATAAGTGCATTAACATTCGCAATTTGGTTGTATGTAAATAAATCGATCAAACTCTATTAAACTAGCGATTGTACGGTTTAATTTATACGGAACACGCTGCCACTGTGTTGCGTCCAACAAACACAAATCTTTATAGTCCACTACATTCTTGTTCCTCTAGTTTGCGAATTGTCAGATTAGTTTACGAAACAGCGTGTTAAAGGCTAATCAGTTTTCGTTGATTCATCGGCCAATTTACTAATAGCCATCAGAACGTTCATCCGATACCGATTCGTTATCCAATCGAATGCTCGTTAATTTCATCTTCGATTTCTATTTTCGTCCGTTGTTGACACGTTGAATATTCGTCGTTTATTATTTTCGTAGTTACCCAGTAATTAGAATTTCATGTCACATTATCTGGGCATTCGTTTTTATTCATTTTCTACTCCATGAAAATCGAATTGTCATGTTAAGCTTGTTGCTCCGATGATGGTAATACGCCGATTAATCGGTCGAGCATTCCACAAATCCTATATCGTATTGCTAATAATAAGAATATTAAAGCGAGTAGCGTTAGTATAGTATTTTTGATTGTCAACCCAACTCTATATAACTTTTCACTTGAACCGCGAACGAAGTTGTAGAATGAAAGTTCTGACAGTGTCGAGATTCGCGCTGTATAAGCTAATTTTTCAGGAAGTCAGACGCCGAATTTAACCTGTCCATCGAGAAACGCGATATTTTGAACCACAAAAATTTCATGAGGAAATTTAAATCGGTTATCAGGACTTTCAAAGTTTTTCATTTCAAAAAAACGCTATATAATTTCGTTACTTCTTTACTCGTTCGTTTAATTATTTCCTCAAGAACAATAAGAGATATATGTGTAATAGCTGTAGAAGATATTAGCACATACCCTTGCAATATATTCTACACCATATATCGATATATCCATATTAAACTTTTGTAGTCATGCGATAAGTATCTGTTATTAAGTGATAGAAAATTTAATATACTTGTACCTATTTAATTAGTATGTTAATGCAATAAATGTAAATACGATGGCACGTCGATACTATTCATAGCCATTTGTAATAAAAATTTGTAAACTTACCCCGTCCAAAGAACAAACTTGATTCCTTCGCCGCGATTGGATGTCATTGCCATTGCTGCTGATTCTACCAGGGCCCAGGGCGAATCGCAGCCATAGTCACCGAATTCTCCGGGGGTTTTCCGACCGCTGTTCACACCGTTCTTCGTGTTCCAGCACGCTGAAAGCAGGCACCGGGCTAAGCTGAAGAGGAAACAAGAAGACAAAAAAAAAAAAGACAAAGAAAAACAGAAATGAGGAAACGAACACGTGGGAACATAGTGCTCGTATTAAGGGAGCAGCGCAGCGGACGCTCGTGTATTGCCACGCTAACGTCCAAATGACACGGAGTCGGCTCCCAGCTAGTGCTTGGTATGGGACGCAATTTCAGGTAGCGTTATTTCATGCAAACCTCGTGCCAACCAAACACGCCAGGTACTTTAAAACGATCGGTAAATAGCGACGGGAACAGGAGGAAAATATAGGCACGGGTAGCAAGGAGTGAAAGCTGAATATATTCTGTTCCTGAAATGTTTGACTAAACTTTAGGGGCGTACTGTGCAGAGGTTACATCGCCGAAGGGAAAAATTTTATCGAATATTTTGCGACAGAGCTTGCAAAAAAAAGATTTCGTTTCTTCTTATTTGATTAACAGTCGGTGCTGTAATATTTAATCTTTTTAATACCGATTATAATGGAACGACTGCTCTTTTACAAAATTTTACGCGAAAGATATAAATAATATGGAATGGCTTGCCGAAACGAATGAGATTGAAAATGAAAGGCAAGATTTCGAAGCCGAAACATAGGTTAAAACGAAACGTAAAGTTTCTTTATTATATTTTCATGTTATATACATCTACTTGTTTTATATACATGTATTACAGTGGCATAATCGAAAAAAAAAGTATTATAATTTCACGTATAAACTGTTATCTCTGTATACTATTTTTTCGATCCAGGCGATCACGATGTTTGTTAACCTTTGTCGGTAGGTTTGTTTGTATATTATATCAATTCTGTGTATCTTTGCATCTTTGAATTTCGCATAGATGCATCGAAATCCGCAGTCTCGTGACAACGATAAGGAGAATGCATGGAGAAGGCAAGGAGAAGGTACATATAATGTACGTAGAAAATAAAACAAAGTTACTTACCGTTTGCCGCGTTTGCTTGGGTGGAGTACCTCGGATCATAGTGGATGTCAGTGATGTGCCAGAAATACCCTAGAAGCAGAGAGAACGAGGTCGTCGCGCCTTCTGCGTTTCAGCTTCTATTTGCATCTCGTTCCGTTGCATTTTCATTCATCGTTTCTCCCCTACCGTTTCCGCGAATCAACGTAACGTCACGACGAGACAAGGATGCAAAACTGCCGAGTTGATGTCTAGACGCGAAGCACGGTTTCGAACGAATTCGATCCTCATCGGTAAACGGATTCGAATTTTCCAGCGCGACGAATCAAATCGAGACGAATTGAATCGCCGAACATAAGACGGATTGTTTTAAATTAGTCGCGCAATCCGTTTTCTCACGAAGTGGGGCTAGTTTGCAAAGTAATTAGACTCGACGATCGATTCAACGGGTAGATTGAATTTATCAAACGAACACACGCAATCCCGATGGCTGTTGTTGTTGAATCTCGAGTGTTTTAAATTAGGATGAATTAATATTTTGACCAGGATCGTTTAATTAGCATCGATCAAGAATTTTTAAAGCACCGAAACGTAATAATATTGTGCAAAATTTTCCTGTCAGATAGATCTTTCGCCGTGCATTTCAAAAGTGACATCTACAAAATTTTTAAATAATATTGCACATAAGAGTAAACAGGATAGAATGGTATAACAAATAAATTACATACAGGATTGTTAAACTACCGTGCTCAAAAATTTCTAGTCAGTTCAGTATGCAAAAGAAATCTTTATTCTATCTATATTCTGATCTAAATCCATCTTCTGTTTTAAATCTACATATTCCGTAATATTCTAACGTGATTATTAGTAAGACTTCGGAGCTGTATTTTTGCGGCCGATAATAAAATATTTACTTTTGCACTTCAGTTTCAATAATATCTTTATCCATCTACTATGTAAGAATCGATTAATAATTCACGGGTAATTTTCAGTTTGTAGCCGCACAATTGCATAAAAATACGTACATAAATACAGCGCAGAAATTTAACACCATTTAATTCTGTCCTGAAAGATCTTTTTCATTTTAAAAGAAAAATGAGTATAAACCGTTCTGCGTAAGCTATTAACGCTTCTAATATGAAGTAATAATGCGGCGTTATATCCAGGTGTTAAAGTTGCTGTTAATTACTTCAAATCATATTTACAGGTTTAACAGCAAGTAAGAAATGACTATACTTTGTAAAGAAATGAATTTCATTTCAAATGTAATTTTTCATTTCAATAATCCAACGAAAATTTTTGTTTCACGAGTAAAATACTGCCAATCAGAAACTTTGGAAATTGGAATACTTTGCAAGTAATCATACTTATATCGGCATTCAAAGTAACCTTAGTTGAAACAGAATACCTTACGGAAGATAAAGGAAAGGAAATTTCACGTGAAATGGGTCAAGGAATTTTCGTGAACTCGATAACTTTGTTATAACATTTTCGTTAGTGGTCGTACGTTACGTCAGCTTGTTAACTTCGTCCATAATTAACCGTAACAAGGGGGAGGACGTTAATGTACGACTGTCGAATAAATTCTGTCTCGATCGCGCTCAAAGAACACCGACCCATATTCGACGTGGAAAGTTTCACTCGTTTTAATAATTCACCCAGTCGGCAACATGGTTGTATGCAACGAGAAATAACGCGTACAATTCAGGCGCGCGTTACGTAGAATTGAGGTTGGATCTCCGCGGTACGGTAGCAAACACAGTCGTCTATATATGTATGCATACATTTACCTATTTTTCCTTGCACCGCGCATAGCCACGAGAGCATCATCAGATAGTTACGAATCATCTTTCCAGGTTTTGATCTGTAATCAAGTAAATCAAGTCGCTTAAAAAGTTGGTCAAAGTCGATCGAGCGCCAAATCTACAATTAGCCCATAGCAGAGCCCTCGGGAACGATTCGCGACATCGGCAATCTCATTGTCATCGAAATTTACTACTTCAAAATTAACATAATTTTATGGGTAAGTTGGAATAAAACCCTGGCCGCCTTATGAAATTTCATGAATCCACCAACTCGGATCCGTTCGGTGCTAGGAACAACGGCTGCCCTCGATTTTAATCTGAAATTTAATTTCGAAGGTCGTTGACAACGATGTGTCTTGTAAAAGAGCCGTGACGAGGAAACGTGCATCATAAAACACTTTACAAACCTCTTTCGACTGCAGCGAGAGACCTCGGAAAAACGTCGACAAACCAATAACCGCTGCTCGTGGATCGTTTGACGACATAACAAAGAGCTGACGCAATACTTGAAGCGCATAAATACGCAACGTTTGGGACGACGGCGCGCGTCGATGGAAGCGAACGTTGCGAATTTAGACTCGTTAGCGGTAGATTTGCTTGGTAGAGAAAATACTTCTCCCTTTTCTAAAGTAACACAAGATTATTTCCCGAAACGCTACGCATGTTGATGAATTTTTGTGCAATTTTATATGAAATTTTCAGTTTTTCTAAGAATATTTCTATTGAGCTGATTTTAAGAAGTTGCGAGGTATCATCCGTATAGAAGTTTAGTTGTTCCGTTAGAGAATTACCAAACCATTTTCTACTTGTATAAATTCTAATCCTGAACCAACGATTCGAGCTAATTTTCATGCTACCAATACCTTCGTATACCTGTATGTAAAAACATCGATAAACAGTTCGTCAAACACGTAAATCACGAATCAATCGTAAATCTTGTTTAAAAAAAAAAAAGCATTCTTAAATCAAATGGTAAAATAACGTTCCAAAAAGAGTTTTCATAATTAATACCACGTTTAAATAGTATAAAGGCACTGTTGGATCGAACGATCTTCTGTCACTTTTAGTTTCAAGACCGTTGCATAAAATATAAGACAAAAATCGAACTCGATTAAACTCGGTATCCGCCTTTCCCACGGCAGTAAAGTAGTTCAATTAGATATATTCTTGATATAAAGCATTATCACGGAGTTACGTTAATTATTCAAAGAATACTTGATGCGAAAGGTAAGTCTTTCGAGTTCATAACTCGATGCTCGTCAATATTTAACGTCTTGATGAATACTTTAACCGGCGGAAAAGTTAAACGCTCGCTCCTACCTTCTTTTACTCGCTGCTAGAAACCACGAGTATGGTTTCTGGCGGTGCAAACACAACAAAATCGACGAGCTTTCGTGACGGCGCGCGGTGCCACTTTTCTATTTCAAATTTTCACTCTCGATGGATACCAACGTTAAAGTCGAGATAATCGACTACGATCATCTACGTTTACCTAACCTGGCTCGCTACAATTTCTAGCTAGTAAACTCGATTAATACTTTTTCAACGATAACTCCACATCCCGGAACTTTTTCTCAAATCATTAAAAAACAAGTTATTACTTTATCGACGAACTTCCAGGTCTTAACGAATGTAGACACAAGTATAGACAAAATCTGTATTTTTAAGGAATACGTTTGATAAATATAAGTTATGATCTCGCTTTGGCTCTTTTATAACTATGAACTCGTATACCTGCAGGGCTTTTTATATTCAGATGAGACGCTCGTCACGAGGTAAGGGTCGATATGTAGATGTAGGTCATCTTATTCGATAATACGAAGAAATTGCAGAAAAATGATCTCGGTGACATGTGGTTAATAAATGAATACGAATATGGATACAAAGATAAATCGTTATTTTTGCAAACTAAACATAGATGTGTAGATACTTGTTTCTTTGACATTTTCTCATAGTAATTATTATGCTGTTTACTCGGTTTCCTTGTTCTATTTTTCCCTCTATGATGCCGTTTATATATCATAAAAGATATACGATATTTCTTTCAAGAAATTAAGTCATTTTTGTTTTTATGAAAAATATCACACATAGAAAAAGTTGGGATAGATACGTTATTACGCCGACTATAAAATCATTGTTTCTTCTTTCATGTTTTCTCTATACCTACTGTTTAGCAGAAAATGCTGGTTAGTGATATATTTTGCATAAATAATAAACGTTGCGTCACCTGAACTAAAAATTATAATCAATGATGGAAAAAGTATTTCGCTCACCTGCAGCCTAAGTAGGTTGATTAACTTTACTCATGAAATTAACTCATTAGCTCCTGTCACGAGGTGTTCCATAAATTTCTAGATGCACTTGTTTGCACGTTCTGATAAGCGTTCGCGACGTTATATAATTTTGAACATTAAAACACTTTTTTTAATCTATAATTTTCCTCTTCGTACTATAAACTACCCTATTAATAATACATTGTAGATTATTCATAATGATTAAACAGATGACATTTACGTTTTGTACGCTTTAAGTAATATCGAAAGTATCGAAATTTTGCGAAAAATGTTAGATTCGTAATTCGTTCAGAAACGTATTTGGTAAATTGCAATTAGCTATTAATATCGATATCGCGTTATTAATTCGTAGCCGACTTACACGTTACGTTTAAAGAAATATTAATAATCTCAATGGGAAGAAGCTACGTAGAGTAAAACGAGTAAAAAGTCGCAGTTATAGGAACTTTGCACCTATTATACCCGTTAATAATGGAGCACCATTAATAATAATTATTGCTAGGAATTTGTATTGCGCGTCTAAAGAACGAGGCAATATCACTGAAGCTTCTATTACAAATATGCTTTCACGTCACATACTGCTTTAATTAAGATAGATTATATAAAATAGTAGTTCGATACTGGTGTTTCGACCCTTTAGAATTGAGTCACGAACCGTTCGAAAATCAGTAGCGAATAACGTGGAACGATCTCGTCGCGTACCGCGTCGTAATGCAGCTTCATTTGCGAAGTCATTCAGAAACGGTGATCCCTTAATTGTTTCGAACGTCGTATTTACACGTGTTCTCTTTGCGAAACTCGAAAGTAAACTCGACAATCACGCGTATTCCTCGAATCGAATTGCTTAGCAGGTTTAATTGCCTCAAACAGTCTGCAAACTTCCACAACGCGTAAAGTACTTACGTACGGATTTAATCCCGGTCCCAACGCCGTACAATAGGGGTCGCGTATCGACGTATTTCGAATCACAATTTCTTCGACGTTCGACCGTACTTTTTACATATTGTGTCGGTGCTATCGACGCAGCGAATCTTGGAAAGTAGAAACGACGAAACGGATTTAATTACGCCCTGGGGAGCGTCATTATCCTATGGTTTCGTGACTATCTGTACTCTTGTAGCCAAACATTAAGCAATGATTTGATATCAGGCACGCATCACGAGCAATTAATACTCGGTTCGTTCATGCTTATTCTTTGCAACCTTTTTAACGAAATTGCTGAAAATTTTCCGGTGAAGGTGATACGAATCATGATCACGTTCGGACGTATTTCAATTACGTGACACACGAGTTGTAACAGCTGTTAAACTTTTCTCTGTGCTTCTCTGGGTCTTAATTTTAATTTTTCACTTTATTTATTTTTCATCGAATTTGTTATTTTCAGTTGCACGGACTGTCAGAGCGCATACATTGGTACACGCACGGCTGAATAGCCGTTAAATGTGAAATATTGTACGTTGAGTAATTTATTTAAGCGTTGAACGCCACGTCCTCCATTTATTGGGTGACGTTTTTTCATCTAAATAGGCAGGTCGTTACGAATAATTCGCTAAAGTTTCCGTATTAATTCAATAGTAAGAGGAGTATTTAACAGTAATAACACGTAAAAGTGTAGGTATACCAACGGTTGCGAACGATATAATATGCAGAGTGTCTCACGCAAGTAGGACAAGCTATAGCTCTGAAATGATAGACGATAGAAAAAATTTTCACGGTAGGTGGTACATGGTACGTAACGCGTAAGTGGTTTATAAACCGTCTATTAAAATGTAGCGACTAAATACCAAATTTGATACAATTAAGTATTAAAAAGTTAACGTAAAAGGAGTATTGAAAGACCAGGATTATACGTGGCGGCGGAATGCTTTCATTAAAAAGAAATTATCGGTCGAAAATGAGGGCATTAGTGTGAGCGCATTAACGATAAATACACACCTTTGCTGAAATTTTATGACATCCCGAGCACGAGGCCGAAATTCGAACAATCGTGTACCTGGATGACGCATGATCTGCAATAGACGGTTGCACGAACCTGCCCACCTTAACGAGGTAATCGAGCAGAAATGAAAAATTGCGACCCGGTCAAGTGGATGTGCAGGCGGTAGCCAGCGTTTTTTGTTTAATCTCGTCCGTGGTATGATTTGATGGCCGTCGACCTCGACGAAATGGATTTTAATACGATCGCGAATAAAAGGAAACACGTATGATGAAAGAATTTCAATTCAGAGATGGATTTTCATTGACACTTGATTACCGAAAATCAGATATGCCAGTTGATACAGCTAAAAATTATTCTGTTTTTTTAATTTCTTTTACGTTCTTTTTTCTTCGTTCTCGTACATTTAATTTCACTAAATCGGAGTTAAAATATCTTCATTTAAATTAAACGCAGATACTTAATATTTCAAATATTTTTTTAAATTACTAATTAATAATATTTAATTATTATTTTTAATTAATCGTTTTTAAGCGTAAGTACCTTAATACGATCTCCTAAAATATAAAATGGTGCATCTACTGGTGTATAACAAGTATATAGCTCAAATTAAAAAATAGAGGTAAAGTTAAAATCTTTAAAGCGTTTCCACTTCTATGGCAAGCACATGCACCACTCGAAACCATTTTAATTCTACCTAATGAAATTTTCGTTTATCTTCTACCGTTTAAACGCTACGGTTTGACCCACTTACCCGAGACACCTGTATATATCATAAATATCAAGGAACGTATAACAAAGGTATAAGGGTTAAGGGTATAACAATGATATATATTTGAGTATGTTTTACGAGTGTAAAGAGAAATTAAATATTTCGAACAGCGTTGAATATTTAGCAAACTTGTCATATGCTTTTTGTTGAATGACTGGAAGGATGGTTATAAGTAAATTTAAAGATCGGTCATCTGGATGATACGAACGTTGTAACTTGCAAGATTTACGTAACTCGCGCAAAAACCGTTCTCGCGTGTTTTTATAAATTTTCCCTGGCAAAAGGAAAATGCCAAGTTGGAACGATAAAGACTAATCGACGACAGCACAAGTAGGGATTAAGTCTTAATATACAGTATCGGGCAAGATTAAACAGAAAATTAAAGCTGCGCAAGTTGCAAAGTTTAATACGAAGCGTGTTTTTTCATTTTGTCTTTAGAGCGTAAAGGCTTGTATCGTCTAAATCTCGATTATGAAGTAAAGCAATGAAAGCGTGCGGCAGTTACTTACATCTCCATGCACTGGCATAAAGGGTTGAAAGCATCATAAACAGCTTGTGTTGTAACAATATTTTTCTATCGCTTTTACAATTTTGCAAAATGTTGCTCGGTATAGTAAAATTTCTACGGTAACTTGAGGTTTTTCGACCTAAATCGTATCGACGATGCAATATGACTTATGGTATGACTACATATACAGTGTAGTAAAGAGTAAATCTCCATGTAACTTTTAGACGGTGCATAATTCAAAAAATTCAAGCTATTCGCGTTAATAAGAACCCCGGAAGTATGAAAATTTATTTTCCTTAAAAATTCTAAGTTACATCTTTCAATTAAACTTCTTCTGTTAATTAAAAATTTCATTTAGGATTTTTAACTTAATTAAGAGTTTCCTTTGGAATTTATAAGTTGAGTATTCATGTTCCTTTTAGAACTGGTATAAAGTTTTCTCCTTTATAAAACTGTAATTTTTTTGTGTCACAAACAAGTAGGCTGTACCGTTTAATCTTACACGACGATTGAAAAATCGGCAGATTGTAACAGAAGGGCAGAAGAGAGTGGCTGGAGCGGATATGATAGATCGAGATACAGTTTTTAGCAACCACGTAATTGATATAACTTGTCAAAGCAATTTCCGTGAATTGTGCGAAACAATTTCTAACGTCAGTAAAAACTGATGTAATTCGTGTGGCGTCGAATCGATTGCGTTATAATTATATAGACGGTGCATGCTGGTAAACGTATGTCTGACGTTGAACTACAAATCGAGGAGTCATTAGCGAATCATCTTATGGAAAATAATCGTCCTTCTTATCGCTCAGTTAACCGGAACGAAATGTCTACCGAACGACCTCGTATTACGGGTGAAGGGGTAATTATTGATGCTTTTCTCGCCGATGTCGCGATGATATATAACATGTATATATATACTATAGAGAAAATAGAGTTGGTGCAAGCCTGGAGCTGACAAAGCATCGTTCTTGTTATTTACAATTGAGGGAAATGAATCAGGTACAGTCAGCCGCGAAAGTCTACATATACATATCTACCGAATTTTCTGTATCTGACTCAGCACGTTAAGGTTTCTAATAATGAGAAAGACGTTATAAAGCGTTGGGAATTTGAGCAAAACGCGAGGAACAAATTTGGATGTAGAGACAAATTTGAACAAAGCCCAATAAATTACCCTTAATCTCTTGTTAACCTCTTACAAGTTGACCTTCTTTCTTAGTTCTTGTAATCCTCTTACCAAATTAGCAAGTCAATCGCCTTGCTTCCTCGGTCAATCTTTCACCATCAAACTGTTGTAAATCATTCCGTAACAGGTACTAATTCTCCTTATAAGTCGAATTTTGAATTCGACGGTTCTTTTAGCGAAACCAACAAATACGAAATATTACAATTTCGCTTTGGACGTCAATCTGAATGGCTGAATGTCGTAATTGCCGATGGGTTAATAACGTATTTCCGGAAATACACGATCTCTTCTTGATCAAGAACGCGCATCGAGAACGATTATTTATCGGAATGTCGGCCATCGTCGCTGCAGAGAACGAAATTCTCTCTCTATCTATCTATCTATCTTTATCTCCGTCTCTCCCTTTCTCTACCTTTCCCATTCTCTCGTCTGTCTCTGTCTGGTAATCCTTTGGTCGTGGGCACCGTGAATCGGCAGAGGATCACCGGTATTCGTGTAAACGGAAAAGCAGAGAAATTCCCGCTGGCCCGCAGCCGTGGCCCGAAATCGAGCTTTTAAACCGATACTTTTATCCAGCGATAGTGGCGTAGAACGAATCTCGAATCTCGCTGGTAATCGCGGTGATGCGGTTTCAATGCGGGGCGAATCGGGCGAAGAGAGAGGAACAACGCCGACCGTCATTTGCGCCCGTTTCACGAAATTTCGGCCGACCCTATGCTCCGGCAGCTGGAGTCGTCGGTAAATTTGTTCGATGTTGTTTGCGTTCCGTTCGCCAAGAGAGAGGGATTGTTGAAAGTGCGGTAGGTTAAAAGCGTTGTTTGATATTTAGGACTTTGTTGGCCTCGGACGAAACCGCACGGTAAATATGCCACGCGAAAGGGAAGGCATAGAACACACGGGGCGGATATTTGAAAGAATTGCAAAGTAATACGAACGTAAAATACAAAAAATTTCATGTCAACTGTTAATCGACGTAAATAGCGAAAAACACGTGCAGGCGCTACGTATACGTGTGTATATATAGCGGATATAGAAAGTATCGGCAAGTATCCTTATTTTTGCAACGAAGGGCTTCTTTTTATCAGATTCTAAATTTCATTTTCATAAATGGTGCGAAATTTATGGAGCCATACGAAAGTGTTACTAAATAATACTCAAACTTTCAATTTCGGTATAAAATCCAAATTGTCCTGTAAATATCAATCGTACGATTCACCACAAATTATTGTTAGAATTTAATCTTAAAGTTGAGACTAATAATCTGTGGAAGACACGATGTTTATGTTAAAATAATATTCAGTGATATTTATTAAACAGAACTACAGAACCTGATGTATATAAGCGAGTGATATAATTGGCCAGTTACTCTCAGACTAGACGTAGGTAGTGACCCATGATCCCTTAAATATTTTGAACCCCACTCTCTATACAGTAACGAGTATGACCTGTGTAAGTGTGTCCTGTTCGAATGCCTGTGTGAGAGTGTTTGTGCCTATGCATGAAATATCGTTGTATTCCAACGATTATATAATCGTAACTTTATACGTATTTCAATAGAAATCTGTTCGATAATTGCACGCTCGACGAACGGCCACACTAAACACAATCGCATTTTCCACTCGCATGTCCACTCGATCAAGCCACCTTGTCACCACTTGAAAAACGTGCCACTTCCGTTACTCGTGCAAACCGATTTGAAAAAGCAATTCAAGCACCCGATCTCGGGCCCGTGTCCACGTTCAACGGTAGATCGCGTGTTTTATCTGTCGCACAGTTGCTCAACTAGGATGACAAAAGAGCAGGGTGGATAGAAACGGCGGCGGAGATAAACGCGTCAAAAATTTCTTGCTCGTTTATGCGGAGATCGCGTGTCGTCGTATTGCGCGGCTTAAACGCAGCCTGTCACGTGAGAGTCTCTCGAAACCACTCGGTAGCACGCTTTAAATCTGGCAAAAATCAGGGGTGAGTAGGTTTTCTCGCCTCTGCAGCCGCCCTCTAAACAACGACTATCGTCGGCTCACGTGACAATTTCTTAACTCGCCGCCGCGTACGCCAAGTTTTACTACCGGTCCCAGCCTGCCTGTCTCCCTTTTGCGCTTTACGACCGCCACTTTGCGCGCCCGCCCTCCCACGCCATCCTAAAACTCTCTATCCTTCTCTCTTTCTCCGTTCGCCAACCCCTCGATCCAGCGTCTTTTATGCGCCATTGGCTTACGTGCCTCCCAAGTTTATCGGTAATTGACCTTTGCACCCTGCTCGAGAAACCGCATCGGCACGCGGTTCATTTGCAACCGCTCACCGTGATACGCTGAAAACGTGGAAATTTTACCGATACTGGCAAGAAGATGAGCGCGGATAAATCGTGATTTATACAGGACGATCGATCGGTCGAAAGAACGATCGTAGTACGTTTTAGTCAAAGTTGAATCGACGCTAAAGTATGGTTTACGGTCCTTGTCGATCGCGTGAATACACATAGATGGGAAATCATTCGTCGGAAGAAAACGTAATATCGAACGTAAGAAGCACGTTAAGTGTCTGAAACTTGTCGAACTTAAACAGCGAAACGCGTCAAATATGTTTTACGTTATCGTTATCCGATATCCCTATTCGATTACTCGTAGGGATGCCCTTTTATACCGTCACTGTAATTATTATTGACATTTCCACGTTTGGAGTAAATCTTTTACATTTCCAAGCTCTAAAAAAAAAAAACTCTAATTTATCGTTATCATAATGTGTCATATTCCGCTTATAAAACAATTTATCTGCGTGAAATCCACTTGACACGAATCAAAAATATCAGATTAATTCCTCTCGAGTTGCAAGCGAACCCACCTCGAGGTAATCTCTGAAATCTTTCTTTATCAAAATTTTATCAATTTCCATCGCGACTGTTCGCGATTCTATTTAACTCTGAAGAAGCATTGCCGCGGGCAATGAGATCTTTCCATTCGTACGAGCTTTCGTTTTCTCCCTTAAAGCCCGGTTGCTTTATCCTTTGGTTCGTTTTTCAGGCGCAACCATCTGTATTTTCTGGCGAGGAATTCTTACGCTAGCCGCGTGGTTCTTATCGACGTTATGACTTTCATGCTCGTTAAGTTGGCCCGTCGCCAATCAGAGACACACGTATAGAACGCGCCGGTGGGCTTTGTGCGGGTAAACGGAAGTCGTCAGAAACTTCCAGTTGGCACTGAGCAGCCGAATATCGTGCATGCAATTACTCGCCGCGCAAACGACAACAGGCAACTTCGCGCGTACAAGTTGTTGTCGTCGTGGTAGTTTCACGGTACGTTGCCTTCGAAAACATTCGGCGACGGAATCGAAAATCATGGCGAGAGCGTAAAGTATGAAGGGAGACGTTATAAAACTGATGTTAAAAATTACTGGCTTATATACCAATGTAATGTTGGTTGTAACAAAGACACAAGTAGAATAAAACTTTTATTATACAACTACGTTTTATGATTTTGCATCTTTCTTTTTCTGTCACACCACCCGCTGTTAGTGGTGCATTAATATCAAGAATAAAAAATCGATTACATCAGGTTTGTGAATTGTTACATGCATAATGCGACAAGGTCATAAAGCCGTTTAATATTTAATTCGTAGCGAACATAATCTTGAAGAAAATAGCCGCGAATCAACGTCTTACCGAAAATAATATTGCAATAAAAAGTATGAAATATTTAACTAGAATATATCTTTATTTCTACAGAAGAATATATTTACTTGTAAAATAACTTTACTTTATGGATGTAATCGTTAATCAGATTAATAATTATATTCTTTTTCTTTTCTCTTTTTTTTTTTTTTTGCTGTTCCTTTCTACGTTCAATTAAGCAAAATATACGACTCGTATCAATTGCGTGACTTAACTTAATACAGAATGGATAGCAGTTCGTGACAGGAATAAAAGAAAGGTGATTTCACAATGGCAAATCGGAAGTGCGGAACAAAGCTATTTCATGCAAGATTTTATTCTTGAGACAAATCTCCTTCTATAATTGTGACTCGTTTATTTCTGTTGATAAACACTGGCGAAATTGAAACTAAAAATAGTGTAATTTCTCTTTGTACACTCTGCTCGTTGTAAATGCACGGTGGAGATCGAAAATATCAAATTGTAGCGTTATTATTAAAAGGAGTAAGTTCATCGTTTCCTTGTAATCGTTCATTGTAATTCAAAGTCTTAATTCCTCTACCAATACTGTTTCTTTCCTTTTGAATTATGTTGTACGTGTCGATTCTACTAGTTAAATGTTTGTTTTATAATAAATTTGAGAAACGCAGAGGCTCTGCATGAATTAGAGAGAGAAGTTACGAAAATTCGAAACGTTTATATGAAGTTAATGAAAAGTAAAGCGCTGTGCTAACAACGTACACTGCAACAAGTTAATCTATAGTATGTGGTGTAACTGTTAACATATCTACGAGAGACTATCAAACTATAGCGTAGTAAATTAAAATTTAACGTTCAGGAACATGAACTTAGATTCAAACTTGCAAACTGTTGCATATTCAAACTTGTTACATAATTTTGTATATACATACCGAAACAAAGTAGCTGCGATTTGTTTTAAACGAAGAAATAGCAATTATTTAACTAGGAGAAAAACATTGATTAAAAAACGAAATAAAGGAGAAAAATCGGTGTTACCATCGTCTGCTATTGCAACTTTTGACAACTTCGTTTTATGGAGATAGTGTTATCGATTACTCAAAGACATCGTGAAATTATTCGTACGAATACGTTCTGGCGACAAAGTTGCGAGACGAAGCGAGACTACCTAAATAAACGACGCGGTTCTCGTCAGAGATGTTCAACTTGAAAATGATACTAACAGGACGCGCGAATAAGTCACGGCAAGTCGTGCAATTATCTCATAGGGTCGTGATATATCTGAGAAAAATGGAAGAAGAAAAAGAAAAGGAGAAGGATAATAGAAGGGATGTGCTCGATTCAAAGGAATCATGATTAGAACACGGATTTGGTGCACCGTTTTACAGCGAAATACCAGCAAACGAGTTGGAAGGAGGAGCTGCAAGCAGGCCGAAGAATTTCCTGCGCCGCATTCTAACACGCCAGAATCTCTATCTATACTGCTTCCTTTTAATGCTACTCGACCGCTAACGCGCGGCTAAAAGTGTGCAATCGAGGCCATAGTTCAAACGGAAACGAATCTCGTTCGATTCGTAACACCTGTATTCTTTTTCGCCCCCTTACATTCCACGTTTCTTTCTTTTCCCTTCTCTTCCTTCTCTTTGTTCTTCGCTCTTTCCTTTAGATTTACCCGGTTTCTTTTTTGAAAATTTCTGCAGCGGGTAATCGTATTCAGCGATTTTCTCGATGTATTCAACGGATGAAATCTTCGAGCAGGACATTGTCGCGAATTGGAGAGCGATCCGGTTGAATTGAATTCCGGAATCGTAGAAGTTCCACAACACGATTTCTTCCGACGCGATGCCCGCAACGCAGGATGCAAGAATATAGTTAATTTTCAGAATTCCCCGTTTGTCAGATATCGAACACGATCGAACTGCATTGAAAGTATTAACAGTTACCCAGATTTTCTATGGAAATGGGTTAAGTACCAGACATATAGGAAAAAATGTTTGTTGTTTATTACATGAGTCCTATGATAATTTGTTAGTAAAGGAATTTGTCAAGTACCGATGAGAGATGAAATTATAAATTATAAAAGTAGGAATTTGCTAACAGGACTTGGGCGAGTTTATAATAAGCCATTGAGCTTTTATAGCCCATCAAAGTCATTAGCAAAATTATCACAGCTTAATCTACAGCTACTTTGTTCGTACTTCAAGTTATATTCTTCGATCGTGCAAAAATAGATAGACGAATTTGTGCTGCAAATATTGTTATTTTTATATATCGTAGTCCTTTAAGTTTTGAAATCTCGACATCTATAAATATTCCTAACAAATATAAATGACGATACAGTGCCAATGTTCGAACTGTAACCACAATCATATTGTAATCATATTCCAAGAAGAGATAAAACGTTGCAACGCAACGTATATCAAAATCGATATGCATGATGTATCAAAATTTTATGAAAATCGATAATGCCTAAGTATTGGTAATTCCATCCAGCAACACAACAGCTCCTATCATAAATCAGCTCCTTGACCACTCGACGACTTATCAATATGTCATCCTCGTTTTAAAAACCTGTCAACCGATCACAGTTTCCCTTTCCAGTATCTTCAAAAGCAGATTTATACTTTTCCAGTATCCTATCAATCGCTACTTCGTGTACTTGTAATTTGTTCACTCGTTTTTTTTTATCGTGTATCGTGAAAATGTTCATAAACCAAGAGTTTATACATTTTCTACTGTATCGCAGAAATGTTACGTAACTATAATTATATCGATAATGCCAAGCTCTTCCATGATTTCGAGTCAAAGATTTTTTGCTCTTTATAATGGTCCTGCAAATACGAGTAAAAAAGCATAAATTTGTGGTATGTAAATATCGATCGGTTAACGACACTGCAATAACCAAGAGACGAAAAAGAAGCGCAGGAGCGTAAGCGACGGAATCGTCATGGCAGATCGTTATCACGTATAGACCATGAATTAGAAAAAAAACGCATTAGCATTGCTGGTATCGTGTCAGAGCATTAAAGAGGCTAACTGCCGTCTCGTGGAATATCAGGGAAATATCGCCCGCTTGGAAAATTTATTTCTCAGTCATTTTACATCATTTTACTAGCTTTATTACCGCTCAAGCAATACTGTAACAAGAATTTCATGATACGAACGAAGTATCCATATGATATTTTTCAAAATCAAAACATTTCGGTTGAAGACGTATTACTTTTACGATTAAGAGGGAAACTTAATTAGTCTTTTAAAGTCTGTCGTCCGCTGAATAGCAATTGACGTGTCACACTCTTAGCACTGACCAATGCATGAACGCACATAGTACCTTTGAAGAATCTTTGAAAGACCTTTCAAGGGTCTCACAGAGTGTAGTCGACGGTTTTAAGAGACGCGCCTGAAAATTCATGACCTTTCAGGATTAAACAGTGCACTTCGCCGTTTATTAAAATTTCTACGAAGATACACGTGCAAAAACAGACAGGCAAAGCACAAGTATAAAAGACCAAAGTAACTAAGGTAGAGAAATTGCAAAATAATTTTCCAAAATTAAATTCAAATATATATAAAATCATATATTATTAATTTTATCTCGAACGTTTATTATTATCAGCTAGACGCCATAGCAAAAACTAGGAATGATACGATAAGGGATAAGAATGATAAAATAAAATTTTTGAATAAAAGAAAAGGTTAATAGTCGCTAGGGATTCGGAGAAGTATGAAACAGGATTTCTCTCCGTCGCAATATATTTAAATCAACGAATGAACGTTTGAAACGAATGAAATAGGAAGAAACTAGTTTGAGAAGTCGAAGGTGAAAGAATCTAAAAGAGAATAATACTGAAATTTTTATTTAAAGTAAAAGAATGAAACGATTCTTCCTGGAAACTTTTTAATATACATAAGTTCATAAGACCGTCCTACAGGACATGTGTATCAATACCCTTTTTTCATTGTCATGCAATATAAAAGTATATTGTAACAAGTAAGTCCTGCAGTAAAGTAGGAATG
The DNA here is from genome assembly GCF_905332965.1 of Bombus pascuorum. NCBI lineage: Eukaryota > Metazoa > Arthropoda > Insecta > Hymenoptera > Apidae > Bombus > Bombus pascuorum. The sequence goes on from NC_083498.1 coordinate 349,443, forward strand.
AATTCTGTGAATCTAAATTCGACCATTTAGACTAACTTTTAGAATATTCATTCCACATAGAATATTTTATGCAGAGAATAGATTGCTGGTATCTGGCGAGTGTTTTAAATAATATACCTGTTTACGATACACGAAAATACGTTATAAACAGTTCGTTTCAATTCGATGAATAATTTTGTATGTCTTTAAAAATAGCTTTGGTTTTGACGTTATTAAAGTGGTATGGTAACTCCTTGATTTCATTGCATGCATTATTGATTCAACGATTTGTTGTAGATAAATCTGTCCGCTGCAAAAAATTAGCTTATGTATTTTTAATGGTAACGTGTATCTAATCAAAATCGCACTTGCCTTCTATTGCATTATGTAGAACAACAATCCCATATATTATTCGCATATCTATGTACGTCGACGTGAGAAAGAAAGTTCTTTATTAACGTAGAAAAATACATGTTTAAAATAATTTAGAAAGTGCTTGCAACCCTGAATATGCTTTATTTTGATAACAAGTACAGTTGAATTTGACAATCATAAATTATATAAATAATTTCTCATTTGATATTATAATACTGATTTACTGTAATTGTTTGCAACAGAACATCCTTCTTCAGCCAATTTGATCATCGAATTCGAAAACATTTATCAAAGTACATTCTTCGCTAGAAACTTATGAATTTATACAACCGACAATCGAATGTTACGGATAAGACCAAGAAACCAACTGGCACACGAAATCTCTTCTCCTTGTCCAAAAGCGAAGACACAAGAGCGAAAACGTGTTTCAGCAAATACCAGTGCAAGGCAACCAACAATCGCTGGCAAGTCAAATAAGCGATCGAGTTCAGCAAATATTGCACGCCGTAATATTTGAACAGCGTGACGCATAGGTGCGTCCCATCCAAGATAACGCGATCAGCGTTAACGGAAGCTCGTCAAAGTGCACGAGCATACACGTTAGACGAAGCGGCATTTAATCCGAACCGATTCATAATTAATAAGCTGCTTAGAATTTCTTCGTAAGCAGTAATTTCATGTAGCCAACCTTTGTTGGTTTATGGCAGGCAGAGATATCATGGCCTCTGATGGTGCGCTTCATTGCAGCGGTTATCGGTTGCACGCCAAGTTTATACGCGCGGATTGCAAGCGCGTCATCGGTGACAATCTATCATAATGTCATCGCATTGCAAGACAAAGCCGCTCACATCTCTGCCGACACTTTAAAATACAACAGCCGAAAGTCAGAAACGTATATACGCTGACACCTTTCTATTAAATGAATATAGAACACAAAAGAGTATGTTTTATGAAACTGAAAAAAAATCGAGTGACATAGAATGTCGAATGCAGTTGGACGTAGGATCACAAAGGGTTAATGGTTGTAAAGATTTATCTCTGGTTGGTGTGAATTGGTATAACTCATGTTGTTCCCTGTAACGTGAAAGGTGCCTCTCTTGGTGCATAAAAATCCACTGTATTTTTAAAAAATAATAAAAAAATTGTATTTTTTCAAAAAATAAAAAAATACACGGTAAATGATTTGAAAGCTATTTCATAAAAAAAAAAATCCGTTGAGACGGCTGAAGATAGATTGCCATTAAATCTGTTGGAAGTAAATTGCTATTAACGTTCTAAAGCACGAATCTCTTCTATTAAACTGACACATATACATACTTATGCATGTATATTCCATATACACGTACATAGCTGATATTAAGGTCCAATGATACTAACAGCATAACCAAGGTATGTAAAAGGTAATTCAGGTTTAGGTAATACATATACATGTTAATGCGATATTCATAACAAGTGTATCACCTAGTAAATCGTCCTAGCGTAGATTCGCGAGAATCAAAGTTCGATGTCACTCTTTCTATCTCGTAGCATTTAGTTACCTTCCAGCGATATTATTACACGAACGATTATGCATATATTTCTTATATCTTGCATTATTTTGATAAAAATCTTTACCGAAAGGTACGGCTTCGAAAGAACAGAGAAATAAGTTTTCTCTGTTCAGTAATGGTGCGATTAAACAAATGATGCACAGCTTTCTACTAATAATCGTTGATTCAAGATATCTATGATTAATACGAGATGTATTTTACCAGGCGGAAAGTTTTGATCGTTCAACAAGCGTTAATTCCTGATTCGTGCACGTACTAACTTGGCCGTTTCGCACTTGCGTTTCTTTTTACCAGTGAATTTATTCCTCGAACGTGGCCTGCTTTAGCGACAGATGTATACTGGAGACTTACGTGACCGTGTACGGCTTCTACGTTGATTGTGCGCGCCAGCTCGATAATTAATGGTTACTTTTAAGACGTTCTAAAACGCGTCAAAAAGCCGCCGAGATATTCCCTATGATTTACGATGTGCAAAATGTAGCCGCTGCTAAGAGTTCGTTCCGTGACGTGCGTGTCTTCGACTCTCATTTGCATGCGTCTATGTATTCACACGTATGTATGTATATGCCAAGATCACCTGGCTACGCGAAGCTCGGTGTATTTCGTGAAACGCTGCGAAAGCTCACATTTGTAGAATAGAAGAGGAAGCATCAAGAGAATGGCTAAGACCGAAGACGTTGAAATTGAGAGATCGTTGATTCTTCTATCGGAAGAATAGTGGTAAAAGCGGAAATAGTGGTTCTGAAGAAAAACGTGGTTGAAAAGCCTGTTCTAGCAGTTTCGAATGCGAGAAATGTAAAGTTCATAGATCTAAATGCGAAATAAATACGATTTATAAATTATTTCGTATAATTACAGAAACGAAAATTAGGTATTATACCGTGGACCATTTCGAAGACGATGTAATTAATGTTATTTTACAAAATCAAAACAAAGATACTAGTTAAATAGTTAGTTTTTGAGCAACTGTCTTAATAGACCTTCGTATAGTGTGTAAAATTACATTAGAACTACCTGCCACGAAAACGTATGACCATATTTTACAACTATCCACGGACACGTAGAAATGCAGAGAACATAATTTACACAATTTCATCTTGACATTTCCCTCTATTTGTAACTGTTTCAAAGGTCTCGCTCGTGGGAAAATGTATCGCTTCGACAAATAACGAACTATGGCTTTGTTTCGTGATGTCATCGGAAAGAAATTCTCGATTCGACAGTTTATAATCGAAGAGTGCTTTCGACGCTGTGGAAGTGTATTAGTCGAAAGACGAATAATTCACGTACGAATCGTAACGATGATTATTCTTCTTCCCCTTGTCCTTACTTTAGAGACATTTCAACCCCCTCTATTCAAAAGTATTCGCCCTCTTGTAATCCGGATCGCCAGATGTCTTTTCACCTTTTAGGTTAGCAGCAATAATTATTGTACCTTTATGTCTCATTAAATCTATGTCTTTTCTCTTAAATCACTCGCCTGCTTGCTCGCTCGTAATTACGCTTCCCTCTAATCATTCTTTCGGATTCCCCTTACACCACTGCGCCTCTCTTTTCTTCTCTTCTCTTCTCTTCTCTTCTCTTCTCTCATTTTCTCTTCTCTTCTCTTCTCTTCTCGCGTTATTCAGTCTGCTCTCCGCAAACAATTGTTTTTTCATTTATTGCATGATACGACGATCCACTATTTTGAATCCCTATCTTGAATTTGAACAATAAATTGGACGATCTACTCAACATTTACATTTTCTCATTCGTTGGATATGCAAACGTATATCTTTATCACTCTGACTAGCTCGTTTTTAATTAACAACATCTCTTGCGGATTTATCGCTAATGCGACACGAACCTTTCAAATCACACACCAAGTTATATAGTTCTGAGCAACGAAAGTAACCCTCACTTTTTTTCCTAATGGAATGATGTTTCTTCCTCTATTGAAATTTATTGCGCACGCTGAGAGAATTCCACCGAGTACCTTTTAAAGGGAAATAAACCTGACCCTTATTGCTTTGGGCATTAGGATCCTGAACAAGATTTGAAATATATGTTACACGCGCTCTTTGATATTGAGCAAGTTTCCTGCGGCAACGCTAATTCACTTTGACTAATTTATCGCAGTTTATCGAATTAAGGATATCCAATTTATTTAGATTTTGATAAATTTCATACGTTTCTAATTACCCTTCTCTAATCGAATATACTAGTCGAAATACTATTAGAGATTCCGTCAATTATAAAATAAAAGGTCATTTTACGCGTTTCTCGTTTAAAAATTTCTCGTAACGCGTTGAGTACTCGTTTTTTACGAAATATCATTTCGTTGTTCCCTTTTTCCAACTTTTAAAAACTTGGTCAGCACAAATTTATGTCAAACAATTCATATTATATTCATATTATGCGCGTTCCTTTTTTTATTCTTTGTTATCAAATCAAGATAGTTACTTTTTATCATTCGGCAATTTATCATAATTTACTTTTATATTTTCTCATTTTTGTTAAAAATCGCCCGATTCACCACACGTGACAACATTTTGCCTCTATCGGGCATTTATACATATACCTAGCGTTATCGCACAATTGTTTAAATAATTTTTTCAAACTCGTTTGGCTATAAGAGTTTCTTACATCGCACCGTCAATTTTCGAAGCTTTACATTTCCAAGCGATGCGTTTCAGAACGAAATCTTCCGGCAGAGAAACCAATTCGCCGGCTCGTGCCGAGATTCTGGCGAAGATACATAACGTGTGTATGTGTGTGTATTCGGTATATACGTGTATATTCTGGCGGACAAGAACGTCTAATGATAAATTTCGCCGGAAATAAGATCTTCGTCGGAAAGGGCATTAGCTAAACAGTGACAATTCTCACTAGGCAGGTGGAACCAGGGAATGAGCCGAGTATTTCGGTACAAACGGTTTAATTATCTTGCTGTCTTAGGTCCCGATTTAACGCGATGAAATTATATAGTAAAGGGAATTTAACTGAACGTAATTCGCCGACGGAACGAGAATTGCACGTGACACACTCGCACGTGCACACACGTAGCCGCAATTGTGCCGGAAATCTAGGAAAACAGACTCGTTATCGATCCTCCTGATCAAAATTTGCCAGGGAGCGGTGAGTTTCCTCGTAAATATTTACGATCACTTTCCTCGGCAAACAACAAACAAATTCGCGAAGATGATCGGAACGCACTGCTCTTACGCTTGAAAACGACCACTTTCCCAGATGGCCGAATTTAATGGATCGCTTATCACGCGCGCTATTTTACCTTCCACTTTCTTTCTTTTTCTATTCGAGTTTGAAACAAGGTTTTCAGGCACACGTATTAGACTATGTAAATACCATCAGGAACTTACATGCCAGCGCACGTACGCAATTCAAACATGTCAGCGGTAAGTGCGAAGACCCGTTCGTCACGAACTACAAGAGAGCATCGAGAATCGGTGGAAAATTCGCCCGTGTAAATCACTTTCGCTCGTGTTACGTGCAAATTAGACTCGCCCGAGGCCGCGAAGATAAGAGCGCTAGCAAAGTAATCAGGAAAATAGTTGCCGCAAAGTTGCTTCCAAGTTATCGCGCCATTATATGGATTTTTTAAGCACTTCTGCCGCGATTACAGGTCTGTGAGGTACGACCGATCGTTCATTCGCCTACTTTCCCCTTGGAAGATAGGAAAAACACAGAAAGAAAATGGAACGATTAATGGCAAGCTTATCTTTCACGGTGGACCAGATGACATACATATCAAAATTTAACGTTTTATTGAATCAGAACGACAAAAAAGAAAGAGAAGAGACTGTAGCATCAAGATACAACTGTAATCTTTTAAGATGAATCTTTTCATATTTAGAATTCCGTAGGGGTGTGTTTCTTCGATTGCTCGATGATACAAGTTTAAGAGCTCCTTCATTCGCCAACGCTTATTGACGAATTTTTAACGTTATAGATACAACGGGTTATTATCTACGAGCTATCGGAAAATTAATCAAGTGTCAAAGAACTTAGAATCTCAAACAGCAGCAAGGCGAAGATAGTTGGGATATTCATCATGGTGAAAGTGACGAATTGCTGAGATTTCGAAACAGCTAACACACAATGCTTTTAGCGACATAAGTTCCTCTTATAGGACTTGATATTTTAGAAGGACAAAACGCTGCTTTTATGCGACATTTATTATTCTTCAAACGGAGAATCGAAACAACCTCTACTAACAGTAACTAACAACATTCCGAAACTATCTTTGATTAAATTAATACGACGATTAATACGAAGATTGAAATACTTCAACATGTATTTAGCTAGGAAGCTTTACGATAGTTACTTAACGTTATTCGAATATTGAACGTAGACGTCAAATTAATCGACTTGATAGATCTTTATGCACAGAAGTTGTAGGCTATAGTATTCATAGGAGCGAACGAACGACAGGCCAGTAAGTAATTAGTCTCGAAGCATTCTCGAAAAATTTTTTCATTTTTAACATTTAAAACACTTATACTTGTCCATCCTGTGCATCATCAATTTATCGTAAAACACAATTAAAACGATGCAAAAACGATATGTACTTAAAAGGCGTTTAAAATGCAAAATACAAAATGCATTGACCGTTTCATCAAGACGTGCACAATTAATGCATACACCGTGAAAAATCGTTTTGTCCCGTCCATTTTTAATATATACAATTCATACTGGCGCAAGTACACGAGCATGAAATCGTATAAGTTTTATTTCGCGCAAATCTGACGAACTTCCTCTCTTCTAAATTTCATACGAAAGCAGACAGTGGCAGGGCTCGAACGAATGAACGAAAGACTACACCAAAATGCTGACGCACGCACATATACGTACATATGCTACCGTGTATGCATATACACAAATACATATCGTATATTCCAATAGGGTTTCGTGACTGTCTCTCTTCTTACACCATTCTTTGTCAATCCGTCAATAAAAAATTTAGATTTCACGTGATTCTGGTTGACCAACGGTGAAAGACGAAATCGTCGCATTGCCACCCATATCGCACGACTTGAAGCGCAGTTACACTGGGTGCGTATCCGAATTGGCGTCCTGATGAATTCAATACGTTGATGTAATCAAATATGTATGCAAAAAAATATATATATATATGCAGTGACTCAAAAAGGTATTCAAACGCGATTAGGAACTTTTCACGAGTAAATTATACAAACGATTTTGAAATCTCGTCGATTATCGTAGTCGAAGTATATTGGTAAAAGTGGAAAATATATAGAAATTTGTTGAAAGTATACGTCTCGCAAAGATCATCAAAATACTTGGACAGTCGATTATATAATATTTAACGAGACCATTTGTTACGCTAACTGTATGTTTCGGACTACCATTCATGCTGTATATTTTTTCTACTAAAGGTACATTCGCTTTAAGCGTCTTCTAACTTGTAACTTTTACGTATATTTTCAAATTCGTTAAAAATTTCAGTACTATAATCACGGCGTTTGTATCTCATCACCATGAAAATGAGATCACTTTCGCGAGCCACCGTAGATTTCTATAAGCGTATGCATCGCGGTTTCCAGAGCTTTCATTCGCCGGAACACCAGTTCGCTCGAATACGCATCCACTGGAACCACGACTTAACGTCACATGCCAAAGGCAACCATCCTGTATCAAATATACATATAACATCGACGATGTTAAAGCGACGAGAAACGTATTACAAGGGAATTAAACTCATCGACCGACGCGTTTTCGCCAGCCAGCAAATCAGGTTTATGACGCGTAATATCATTACGTCGAATCGTGAGATTCCGTACGCAACGTCTGCCGGGTAACTCGCGTATTCGTTTTCGGTCGTTCTCCCCTTTCCTTGGCTCTCTCTTTTCGCTTGCATACGGAAGGAGAAGGGATACGAAAGAGAAAAGGTGAGACGAGCAAAACCGTAATATCCGAAGGAAAATTTGTTCGCCGAAATGAAATTATCCAGCGACGATCTTGCATTATACTCGCGGTCGTACGTGCTCGGCATAACGCGTCGAGCTGCTACGTCCCTTTAATACGTGGAATACGTATCGAACGGTCGTATCGTAACTTCCGTTCTCGAATCGACGAAATACCTTGGCCAAATTGCCTGGGATTCGATTTTACCATTTGTTTTTTTTTTTTTTTTTTTTTTTTTATAGCGTACAAATTGATTCATCCTTGTAACACGACGCGCGGTGGTGTGCTTCGGTCCGATGATACGTAAGAATAATTGGTTACTCGATACAGCGTCGATCAAGTCAAGAGACAAATAGAGAACGTTCAAAGTTGAAGACACGCGCGACCATTAAGTTTATTTCGATCGAATGCAAATCGCAGAGAACGAAATAGAAGGGCGCATAATTAAACGGTGCCGTGCTCCTCCGCCGTCGTGGACTTTCTCCAACACAACGTCCACCAATGAAATATGGAAGAAATGGAATTAACGAGAAAAAGTTCGACGCGATGCGATGTCGGTTTAATTAAGATGATGACGCAAACATTGTGCACGCGGGGCTATATTTTAACGCATCCCGTAATTCTGATTCTCGTTGGAAACGTTCTCGTTTCTCTTTTTCTCTGCCTATCTCTTGGAACAACTATCGACTCGCGGCATCCTCTTCGATTAATTGCTGCCTTCTATCCGAACAGCAGATACGGGCGTGATTTTGAAACGTATTTGAGATAGATAATGTGAAACTCGTTCCGCGAGATGAATAATTCGACTATCGTATGAAACTCATTTGCGGTTTACTTATTCCTTGATGGAACGCACAGAAGTTAAATTCTCTTCGAGCTCAGCCATGCGTTAAACATTTTCTGACCGCACGAAGAGATCCTGAGATTCTAATCGTTGGTCGTTCACCAAGAACCAGAGATTCGCAAGTTCCAACTTTGCCATTACCACGAGCGTTAGTGAAGTATTCATTTAAGCAACGCGATTTGGCGGTTTTTCCTTTTTGACTTTAGCTTTTATCTCTTTTAAGAAACTCAAAGGAAATAAAAAAAAAAAAAAAGGATAATAGAAAGAAGAAAATGAGCGAATCACGTTAAAAAATATTATACACACTGATATTTTTCTCTCTCGAGACGGAGGCTTAGAGTTAATTGGCTGCAGGAGAAGCGAAATTTGAAATTGCAATATCCTGCGCCGCGATACAGAAGCTGCCGGCTCATTTCCATCCGTTGTCCACAAAATCCCGCATAGAGGTTCACCGTGTATACGGCTCATCGGTCGACGAAAATACGGAACCTAAACTCGTGTATTATATCCCGAGAGCCGCAACGAAGGCAACGACGATTTCAGAACGGTGGTGCACAAAATCGGACATAGAACAGATGCAATCAGCACTTACATGTTCGTCGGGCTGCTACGTAAAAGCGTCGCAAAAAAAAAGTCTCAATCGTGGTGGGTCATATCGGGACACACACCCATACGCGCACGTTTTTCGATCCCTCGATGCTTCTTTTACTCGGGAAAGATATGATCTGTTAGGGAAGGATATAAAGCTCGATTCAATGGAATCCTTTGAATCGTTCCGACTGATATGTTCCTCTACCGTTTGATCACGAACAGCTACCGATCCACACTTCCTGGATCATTCTTTCACGTACGAATACGATAAAATTCCGTCTCCGTCTTCTTGGTTTGAAAACGCGCCACCTCGAGGCAGCCGGTTGCTTCGCGGTCACGCGACCAATTCGTCCGTTGATACTTATTCACAGAGCGTAATATGTATTTAATAACGAAGATATCACGATGCTAGATCACAACGAAAATCGACTTAGTTAGGCGATCACCTTCGAAACCTACCAATCGACACAGCTGTTTTTAACGTGGGAGCGCGCGTTTACGGGAACGAAAAGAATGACAAGTTCCGCGAGCACGAAACGTACCGGAGGTTCGGCGAACCGTGTGCGGCCCGCACCCTCGCACGAGACGTACTCGGTTTGTCCTCGAGCAGGTAGGATGCTAACACCGACGCCGGCGCTGCCACCGCTGCCACCACCGCTGCCACCACTGCCCGCCGGGGGTCGAGGATGGCTCCGGCTTCGCGACTGCGCCCTTTCGCCTCTCTTCAACCCATTACGGTTCTCACCCGTTCGCGCGCACAGTCATAAACACACGTACACGGAAAGACCTTATCATACAGAGGCGCACGGTGTACGATGTAAGACCAACACGTTGGCACTCGCGCGCTCGTACTTGCCCTATAATAACGTTTCCTCCTTTGTATAGGTGCGTTAGTTCTTCCTCGCAACCCGCCTCGTCCATCCTGGCCTTCGTTTCATCCCCCATGGCCTCGTGCCGCGTCGCATCCCCCTTAGCCGCAACACGTAGCCGAGCCAGCTACTCGGCCTGCCTCCGTCTACACCCCGCGATACATCATCGTATCGCTTTATGTCTCGCGTAACGTTTTATTAACCAGAAATCAAGCACGCCAACCTTCTTTCGCGCTTGATCCTGCCAAACCTCCTGCTCTCCCAATTTTCCAGTTAGCGGTATATCTTCTTCGATGATCTCGGACCAAACAGACAAATTGTTTAGAATCGATGTAAATCTGGCGATGCGTTCGATCCCCCCAGCTACTGCTGATGCCAACAGTTGACGTCGTAATCTTTAACTACCTCCTGCAAACGGGGTATGCAGACAGAATAACGATCGCAGACGTTATGGTTAATTCCTTTCGTACGATCGTCGACCATAGCCGATAGCCGCCAAAAGCGTCTGTCATCCTTAGATGAGTGTTCGTGTCCAATCCTATTTGTTTGCTCCAGCTAGTTCGTTGCAAGTAGTCGGTCGACTCTTGTGTAATTTCTCTCGGTTTAATTAATTGCTAAATTTGACGCACAAGGGAGGATCTCCAACCCACAGGTCCAAAAGATTATGAAACTTTGACGAAAGATAGAGTATATATATGTAGATAAGCATTACGTAACTTTTTTTGCTTCCCAAATTCGCTCTAAGAGGATGCTTCTGGATATCTGGCTATTTTCCGATCTTGCGTCATAATCGCAAGCTGTAGAAATATAGCTGTTTAAATATAAAAAGGGTTACTTTTAATTAGAACTACAATTTGGTGATGTTAGCAAAATTTACCAATGTTACGGCAAGTTATAACACACGATCGGAAAATAGCCGAATTTTATATAATAACCGGATTTTCAAGGATCAATTTCAGTCCCTTAGAGCGAAACTGGGCAACAAAAAAATTTCCTCGTACATGGCTACATATATGCTCAGTATATCCAAAAAAGTTTCATAATTTTCTGAATTTGTGGATTGGCGATCGTCTTCCTTTGTCAGTTTGAATAAGTATTGCGGTTGACGTCAAGTGACGCTACGCGATCGAACTATCGTCGTACCGAAAAGGTTAAAAAATCAAAGTACATCACATACTCCGAGCAACGTTAGTTGTCAAACTTCGTTTCGTCGAACTGGGTGCAAACAACGAGTTTTCGAAAAATCAGTTTAACCGGCGCGAATAATTGACTTTTCAGGGACATAACATGACACGAACAATCGCGTGTCCCCGTCGCTAAAGCTGGAAGCAGGAAATGGGTGGCCGACCACGTGCTTGTCGATTCACAAGATCGCGGAAGAAACGTGATTAATTTGCGAGATAGTTATTCTATTGCTTATTAATAGCGAAACGAGATCGTCCTGGTTATTGTTGTTTGAAAATGAGAATTGAACGGAGCCAGATACAAGGAGCAGGTATTTCTCGATTGCCTTCGTCGATTGTGCTATCGCTTCCTCGTCGCGTAATTGATATCGCGAACGTGGAAGCCAAAATCTGTAGAAGTAAATCGTGAAATTGAGTTTAAATTGTTTCGAATGAATCGAGATATGGAAGTATTATAGAGTATGTTGAGGAAGTATCGGGATGTTGAGAGGGCGCTTGCAGAATGATTAACGCATTTAAAAAAATAATCGAGTTTGCGTGTTTGAATATTTTTCTTATTCGATCAAATTTTTCAGATTTGTATTACGTGCTATCCTTTTGTCCGGGAGTATAGAATGGCATTGCATTTTCATAAAGAAGCTTTCATTATACATATAGTTGCCCGAATTATTGCACTTTGAATCTCGATAAATTTTGAGAAAATGTAATATTTCCTGATGCCACTTTCACGACCTAAATTATCACGTTCAACACATTGTCACGCTGTATAGCGTTAAGTATGTATAACGCGCGTAGAAAGTTGTATAAACAAGCAATCTAGGAGAACAGTTTCTCGATTGTTCTTAAAATTTTACGGAGCTTTTGCGATATTGGGCGCTTTAATAATGGAAGTGTATACATCTAAGAGGATTTGCCTGGAAACGGTATAGCCCGATGTACGGTGAACCAACAAAGAATAGAAAAAAGTTTCAACGCCTTAAGAGGTGCTTTTAAGCTGCGTATAATTTTATTAATTCACAAGCGAATCGACTAAATAATTTTCTACGTTCCTTTTCCGTTTTCAAATTCCTTCGCCTCTCTCTCCCTTCAAATGATTAATTCAAGCATGTACATTTTGACTACAACGAAATGATTATTCAAATACGTGCATTTTTGAACACTACAAAGATACGAAAAAATTGATTTCTTTCTTTTTAAGCATTCGCTGAAGATAGATTCGAAGAAGATAAGAGACGGAACGATAATCATAGTCACGATTTTTTGTAATTGGATAAAACGCACGGTATAAAGATTCATACAGAAATTCATACATTATCAAACTTTATTTAATCGTTATGACAGAAATTCTCCGATTTTGTTTTCTTGCAAAGAGAAATGCAAACGATAGCGCACCACGAGTAGAACCAAAAAATGAAAACTCGTGAATGAAAACTAGTACGTATTTACATACAAGCGCGAACAGCGTCGAATCGATCTAATCGCAATCGAATTTCGTCGCTGGCAGAATTTCAATAACGCCGTATGAGGTTGGCCTCAAAATACGAACCGGAGATTCCGGCTTAATACGACACGATAAAATCTCGTCCGTTACTTCGCTTGCCTAAATAACAAATTTCCTTCGGTTTATAAAATGTTTTTCTCTCGGTAACAGATTACAGTGGTTGTTAGCCTTAATGCTAGGCAGTGAAAAGACACACGCTCGCGCGAACAGCCGCGCAATCGCGCGGTTACGTTGCACCGGTAAGTAAGAGAGTCGCGTCGACTGGCTCGGAAAATAAATGTCGGGGCGTATGATTGTACGCGACTGTTAGTACTATAAAACTGTCTGTTAGTTATGTAGCCAGGACGATTCCACAGACGAGTTTAGACGGCCGCTGGAACCGCTTTTCTAAAATATGAACATACGAAATATGAAACGGAAAGGAACGAAGCGTTGTTCGGGGTCCAAAGGAATTTTCCCGAGTGAGATTTGAATTCATCGAGCGAGGCGAATCTCCTCGAAACGAGAATCCACGAGGGACGAGTTTTCGCAACGCGAGATGGCGCTCTTTCAAATTGTTTTCCGTCCGAAACCGAATACGACACGTCACGGTGAACGTCGCGCGAATTCCTGACAGAGCTGCGGCGAAGGCGAGCTGAATCGATCCTTTAACGAGAGCTCCGGTTGTCCATGCAGAAATCAAAGTCACTTGGCGCGGCGAGTTCAGAGGAATTTCATTTGCCAGATTCTAGCAACGCGACGAACCCTCTCGACCGACTAATTCGCGCGACGCTCTAGATACGAGCTAGAACTTTGTAACACGGACGAGCCACGTTTTACCTGCTCGCTATCGATTCTTGCCGTCGCGTCGTAACCGGCGTAACCGGTGTATCCAGCCAGGCGATACGAAAACGGATACGATCTACTTGATGAAATGCTTTCGTGCAATCCGTTCGACGATGTCAAACTCTGGACTTTCCTTCCTTTCTCATATTTTTTCCGCGTTACGTGCCATGATAATTCAAAGCTATTTGGCTTTGTAAACCGGCGTTGTGTTTATCGGGAAACGTAACGATGCATATAATATACCTAATACTTATATACTTATTTATACCTCGTATAATTATGTACTAATTTACCGCTGAACTCTGATACTCTTGTATACCTTGTCCATTGGCAATCTTTCTAACTTTATCAGTGTCTTTAACAATTAATTTTAAAGGACGTTTCTTACATCATCTACATTTGCATGATAAGGATCGACTTTTCCAGACAGAAATACCACCCTAAGACCAAATTGTGGCAACTAATCACGCAGGTATTATTTCAAAGATCGCTCCGCTGTCATCCGATTCTAATGAGAATTGGTGAACGATAAGAACGAATCACATTGAATCCTATTTGGATAATATTCGATGTCTTTGTCATTGACCCTCGGAAATTCGTTTCAAATCGATCAATGCTTTTTTCACTGCCGCTCTTTAAGATCTCATTGTATAGGAATAACAAGAATCACGAAAATTCCAGCAATGTGATTACGAGGATCTAAAACCTTAAGTTTCCTTCTTCGACTTCCAAAAATTAGTCGAATAATCGTAGGACGAACATGCTTTACCGTAACTTTATGTAACGTATATTGAAGACGCTAAAAATCTTAGCCAATGACGCACAACGAGGAGGAGGAGGTGGATTATAAAATTTAAGTATTCTCCTAGATCGAGGCGACAGTATTTAAGCTGCTCAAAATCGGTCGCCGGTCCCCAGCGACAGATTTGCTCGTATGATTTACACGTGGCTGGCGCACTTGGTCGACATGTGCATATACCATATACCTTGCGAAGGGGAAGGAAGAATCGATCTCGCAGTGATATAGATAAATTAACGATGATACCGTATATCTTGACGCCGGTAATTCCCCGGACAATCGACGTAACAGCTTCTGAACCTGAGTGCACGTGTTCGTCACTCATTATCCGGCACAGTTGCCCACGAAAATACACCAACATCATTAAGAAGCAGAGTAAGCAGAGGGTACGCTAATTTTGAGAACGTATAGGTGAGATTACAAGTATATTCCTGTTTAAATTATGTCGAAGAACTCTACATGATCTGTTAAGTCTTCTCGTAGTATTTTTTTAGTAATAAATTAATTTGAATGGTAAAGAGAAAAGCATTGAGGAAATTAAGCTTCAAATATTTACAAAGAGATAATTGTATGTAAGGATGTAGAGTTTTAGGGAGGGTGTTGAAGAACTCTACATCTGGTCTTTAGTTTTCTCAAGCACTGAAGTCATCGACAGCGCATAGACAAAAGACTGCGTCGAAATCATAAGCGGTACACATGCAACGTTGGCTTCAGAGTTTTTCAGTCATAGGGTAACACTATTAGCGTGCGGATCTGGACCAGATCATCTTGTATTCCAAACTCTGTACTTACACTTTAATATTCAAAAAATATATATTTTTTCTATCCTACGATTTATCCACGCGTTCCTTTGTATTCACATACATCCGATAACATTAACAAATTAGAATATAGATACGTGTAATTTTTCTTGCATAAATCAATTTCTTGGATTATTCTACGTTTAAAAATAAACCATTTATTTAGCGATATTTAAAGATGTACGTAGTCGATGGATTGTTTGTTATTTTGGTCTTAAATTCTTAGACATAAATATAAAATTATACCGTTTTAAATTTCTTTATTGAATAATTTATTTTCCTGATTTTAAGCTATTTGATACGTCTATCTTATTTCATTTAGCCTTAGAAAACTGCTTCCTCTTATTTGGTAGTAATATTATCTCTATGGTTATAAAATAAGATAATTACTAGTGTTAAACACTAGTATAAAATAGTAATATCAATTTACATGAGATTATGTAAAATCGTCGATTATGTAACTCGTTTATCGAGTTCACCCCGTGACGTGACTGTTCGATAGGATTAACATCTCGTGCTTACTTCTACTATATATCTTGATATATGTGCTTGTTCTTGACTATCCCGGAAACTTCTGCGAAATCCCCTACAAATTGCACAGAGATAAAAGTCTGTAGCGATACTTTGCTTATCCTAAGGAATAAGTTAGAATTTAAAAATTAGGTATGACACGATAAATTCTCTCGATTATCCTTAATTTGTACTACTTTGTTGCTCTTTTATGAAACAACAGATTAAGGAGACAAAAACGAAACACGCAATTTCCCTTAAGTAATAAACTCATCCACTATATTCATCAGTAGACGCAAACACCTTTTTCAAGATATTCCTTCCAAATCACCATGACAGTTACAAGCACACGCTCAGAGAAAAATTACAAAAAATGATATATTTTTTCATCGCATGACTTACGATTTTCGAATACACTTGACTCGACGAGTCAAGTAGCGTGTATGTAGTGTCAATGCTTGGTTGCTCTGGCAGGCTGATAACACCGCGTTGGAATCATCAGCACTCGACGTTTTCAAAAAAGGAAAATTTCAATAACACTGAACGACCAGGCGAGTTCAGTTCCGCAATCAACGTGCTCCTCCTCCGTCGAAATTATTATTAATAAGCAAGAATATTTCCTTTTTCTTATTTCGATTTTTGCTCTTGTATTTCATTAAAAATTCCCTGGATAACAAACCTGTACAAGATACAAATTTCGTCCGTGATTTTGCACAGGAAAACATGAAAATGGTCCGCGATTGGAGGGTTAATATGGCAAAATCTTTATTTATTCTGGGGACGATTGCCGATCGTTTCCTAAATCGGCTCTATCGAAGGTCTCATTATTTATGCGATTATTATTACGCCACGCTAATACCGGTGGTGGTTAGGTGCCGAGAGTGATGTGTAGCCCTGCGTGTTCGACATCGGAGCCGATAGGGCGGGTCTGAAAATTCCGAGGACGTGCTAGGAACGTCGTCCCTCTCGGAGCAATTGTCCAGTTCCCTGTTAGAACTTGACACACCGCTCACGTATAATCTTGCCAGGTTAGCCGATTCCTCGTCAGTGGAAATTGCGAATACACGCACAAAACGCGCGTGCAAATACTCGATCCATAGACGCATCGGCACGTATTTGCTGGGCGTTTTGTAGTACCGTTTCTCCGCACTGCGCCTCGACATCCGACATAATTGCTAGCGTCGGTGGAGAGTAGACCATTGGCTGGAATTAATACCGATTCACAGCAGTCGCATTCGTACGAACAAATGAACGAACGAACGAACAGACGTGCCGCGGCTAGGACCAATAGTTTGTTGAACCAGCGAGCTTCCCTCGCGGCGTTTAAGAGCGCCTAGCATTAAACCGTAACCGCTTGATATAACTAGTGATCAGCGAATGCTAATAACTATGCTATAGACGACGTAGATACGGATAATCGGAGGAGCAACTAAGATGATTACTGCTTATTGTTGTATTATGAGATAACTCCTAATGAAGCGCCATTACGCGACAAATACGCAATGATCGTATCGTATGCTTAGTGTCGAATCTATGTTCAGCTCGCTCTTGTTGAAACGGATGAATTTATGGGGTGATGTTGGCCCAGATTACGTATATAAGACGCCTTGGAAACTGATGATCAGTTTGTTTCGTAAGAGGAAAAGAAAGGTAAAAAGATCAAAGATCTAACTGAAAACAGGTGCATTGTTCTGTCTTATTTTCTTGTGCTGTTTTCGATGAATTTCAACAATTGATTTATCCTAAGAGACAGTGATTTTTATTATTCGTAATTTATCTATGTATATCGATTCCCTTTAATCCTTATAATACCGTAATGTAATAATACAAAACCGTAATACCCTGTTAGACTCAAATAGAACAACACCCATCGGGTTGATTTTAAAGCTTACCTATCCTTTCTTTCAAACAAAGGAAGATTAATCCCGAACACTTTGTTATTGTCCGTCGTGAGTTCTTTTTATCTCAAACTAATGAAATGACATCATTAGTTTGCACTACCTCTAAAACTGCCGTTGACAATATAATATATTATCCCTTGCTTTCCTATTATCATATATCTCAAGAGCAATCAATAATTGTGGAGAATCAATCGTAAATTAAAGTAGGATATGCGTTTAAAAACAACGGAAATTGAAACAGTTTATTCTTCGTTTAAAATTGCAATCGACAGTTGCGAAGCCTAATTCGATTAAAATCAAATTCAAATAACGAATTTGAATAATTAAAACTTTTTTCATCATCATTTTTTCAGAAGAATGCTTCTTTTTACTGGAACTTGGCGATTGTATCGAACCATTTGGAAAATTGAGTCGATGGAAATTTTTTCGATATGTATTACGAGAACGGAGTGGCAAAGATTTATGGACAGCAAATGTCTAGAGGGGAAATAGGAGATGAAGTGGTTGCAAAGACTTTGAAATAGATATATTGTTATATTTTTCCACAGTAGTAGGTCGCTCTGAAACATAATCGTTTCTTATACAAACTAAGAAGTGTTTTAAAAACACATCGTTCGATAGAAATAATCGCGTAGTTACGTATTTTCATTTAATATACTAAGAAAGTAAGTCGTGACGCTATTACGAATTCTGGCGTATAAAATAGTTTAATCGTTTAGCTTTCATCGCAAAGCCAAGTCTAGTTTCTAGATTATCAGGCTCAAATAAATAAATACATACGTGCGTACAATTGCCTAACCTTCGCATATTATATATTCCACCGTTTTATATTCTACTGAATACAATCAAACCATCAATGATACAATTTGAATGATAGCGGAAGAAAATGCCAAACGTACCCATTCTCCATACATACCTAAACTTAAGTTTATGGTAATTTAAAAATAATAAAAATCTACGAGGCTATCTTTTCTTATAGTTTCCGCTGAAATACAAAGCATTACATCTTCTTTGTTATTTAATTAAGAAACATCGCGACATTAGTTCACTAACTTTACCTGTCTAAATATTAATTAAGAATAGTCGTTTAAAAGTTTATTATTTCTACGTTGCCGTAAGAAAAGTTGTTCAAACTCTTCGTTTACATTCTTTCCCTTCGATAATTTCAATTTACGTCTATAATTTACACTTTTAATTGACGAATAAATTGAACCGTATGATCGTAAGGTTCGAATCAATTTTATTTTCTTTATATTCGAAGAAACTCATTCCGATTAATACGTATAAACACACGGTACGCGATATAATGTAGAAAACGTTAAGTAACATGCGAAACTATATAAAATATCCAAAGTGGAATACTCGTGTAAATAATTCTTGTAGTGAATTTATAGCAAAACGAGTTACATACCGTGTAAGATCTCTTACGCCTCTCTTGTATCTTTTTAGTTCTCTTCATAAAAATACGAAACTGAAGATACATAATAAGAATCTGCAGTGTAGTCGCTATTTTCCTTATCTACGAATCTATATTAGATGTTCAGCGCATGAAAGCTGTTCGTAATCGGCCAACTTCGAAACTCGCGTCGGCAATACTCTTGCATGACATAGCCGGTTCAAAGACTTTTCGGCCGCGGTCGCGGATCAAAGTAGCGCGCCAAGTGAACTTTCAAAGGCTTATGAAATTCCAGCAGTCGCTTTTATACGCGAATCGTTGCACGGTCGCGGATGGTAACGAGCGAATCCGTAAGTTTTTTTCTTTCTAATTAACGACACGGAAAACGTGGTCGCACGGCCTTTTCAGTCGCCAACCGTTCTCGCGCTGAAGCCGTGTGTAATCTCGCAACTGAGCGTTGAAGGAAACAAAGAAAAACCAAGAATTTTACGTTTGTAAAGGAGGAAAAAACGCGAAACCAGTCGATCGACAAATTGTACGTTGATCAATAGTCAGTGACTATTCTTTCGCGATAATGATATCTATTCGTTTCGTAAAAAGAGTAGCAACCGTTTGATCTATCGAGGATCGAGGTACGCGTATTTCAAATATCTGATAGATAGACGAGTTAACAAAAATGGAACGTTAACTTCGAACAAGGGCCTAAAGCACATTTGTAATTGCAAGTTTTGCGAAAAAGATTGGGAAAAGTTTTTAAGTCACGTTATATTTGATAAACTGAATGCGCTTAACGAACGACTATAAAACCATACTCTACTGCTAACTCGATTTTGAGCAAAATGTGTTATACAATTCCTGAACTTGAGCGCTCGAATTAAGAAATAGATACAACAAATAGATATAAAGTCGATGGTGATGATCTAACGAAATATTTAGAATATCGCTTCCGTTTTAATCAAAACGTATAGGATGTCTGTTACTTTGTTAATTGTCCACGCGATTCGAGGATTTGATTCGCATCTACTTTACATTTCTTCCAGCTATCTAGTTTACATATGTCGTGATGCAGGTTTGATGAAGCGGAAGCTTAAAATTCCAGCAGGCCCGTCACGCCGGATATGGAATAACAAGCGTATCTCGTAACAGCCAATTCCCTTGACAGCAGAGCTCAAGAAAGCAGACGGAAACTAACGCGTTACCTGCAAGACAGTTCGTAACTCTGTGGAACTCGTTGAAACTCGTAATATCTTTGCTACTTCTCCACTGACAACGAAGAGAACAGATTGGAGATGTATAGAAAGAGAACGGAGCTATCTTCCACTGGCTGCTTTCGTTCCTATACATCTTCCTAGTTGACGTCATTGTCGACATCCTGGACTCGGCATAGCCGTGCTGATGGTCGCTGTTAGTCAACGAAAGCCTTTGATCCTTTACATCCTACCGCTTCCCTTTCCAACAGCGTACATGCGAACACCGAAATGCTCCGCCACTTTTAACATCGAGACACAGATTTCTGTTCGTAAACTTATCGATCAACGGAGCCAGAGCGGCGTGCAAATCTTATTAAGGGTCGAGAGACTCCAAAGGAATTTTGGCACACGACAAGGAAAAGCAGCTGATTCGGATCAAGTTTCGACCGATGGAAATGCGTGGAAAGAGATAGAGAAAAGAGGAACTAATATGGTTGTATAATCAGCGGCCGGCTGGTTTAAAATTTATCACTTTTGGCTGGAGGCCGTGCTCGTAAAATACATCTGGCCTTAACGGGATATCGATGAAAGCGATCGGCGTGTGTTTTCGTGAACGGTGGGCGACCACCTCGTATAAACCAGCCCCTCCCCCTCCTGCGATGTGTAATAAAGTGGATCAATTAAGGCGGGCAACGATGGAAATTTAGATGTTAATTAACCCACGGTCTAGAATATGGATGGTGTTTGAATGTAGCGATGGATTAATTTCGCCGAAACGTTTACCCCCGCTTAAGCGGAGAAGCAAGAATTGTTGGCGAAGCTGTGCCACTAATTAGATGAAAAAATATTGCGCGTAACCGCTGGTTTCGTCGTGGAAAATGCATTTCGGTTCTTGTTGATAAATATAACGTAGAATTAAATGATACGGTCTCGTTTTAATATCTTTTAATTGATATTAAAAAGTCCAGCAGGCTTTTGTTTCTGTTCGTTTTAGCATTGTGCCATTTACATGTAACCTAAACGAAGGTAAAATTAAACGGTTCGGTAATTGCTAGCAATATGCGTTGTAACATTTACTGACATCTGACATCTTCGTACACGTACAAACGGTTTCACGATGATCGTGTCAATAATTAGACAAGTTTGTACCATTAAAGCTATTTAATCGCTGCAATAATTCACCACTCAGACAGGAATATCTATGTTTGTTCAAGCGAATATAACGTGATATAAATATTCCGTTGCCAACGTGTGAAGCAACGCGTTAGTTATTCAGAATGCACCGACAATTAAATTGATACTCGTACGAAGTACGTTAACAATCGCCGTTAAATATTTATCTAACTTTAATCCCACTTTGTGAATTCACTTCCACATCTAGTAAAGAACACGGTAATAATTTTTCTTTTTTTCAAAATACCAAAGCAATAAATTTAGAAACTAGCATTTGCAACATCATCGCTTTTTTCTATGGCTTCTGAACGGTTCGATTATCAGCAAGCCATATTTCATTCGTAGGCAGTTCGCCGTTCACAATTTCCTGAAAAGTACTTTACCTTTCTTAATGGTGTGTACATACACGTACATACATACACGCATGTAATAATAATGGCGCTCATGCGTCGTGCTACTCGAGACACGTCGAACGAAAGACGCGGCTGAATTTGTACCCTACATCGCCTAATTTAACTCCATTTAGTCTGTCGATCATTCGAGAAATGTATATTAGCAAGCTGCGAAGCGTGTCGTTTCAACAACGGCGACTAAACGATCTTCGATGGTATGCAGTTCCAAGCGTCATAAAAATTAAACCAGGCTTTCCATCGAAGTCCTCGAATTATTCATAACCTACCGAACAAAGCTATTTCTACAAATGAAATATTCACGGGGACTATACAGGATTCTCGGTGAAATCCAACTACCAATGGTATCTACTCAGGCTTGGGTAACGGTTACGAAGTAACGGTAATACCCTTGCATACGAACAGTCGTTGGTCAAAATATAAATCTCCAAATATTAGGTTGGTTGGGGAAAGAAAGCAGTCGCCTGAGCCGCGGACAATCAACTATCGACAATGGCCGAGGCGATGGCGAATTTCGCGACCTACGGCACAAACGCAACGTTCCAACGTTACTAACCATCGATTGTCCGTATCCCGAGCGAGAGAAGTAACGAACGAACGTGGAAGAGACGCACAGCGAGAAATACAGAGAATGGGAAATTAACGAAGCTAGAAAAGGGAGAGACGAATCGGGTCGACTCGGCTCGGGCAATCGCGGGGCGAACGTGAGAGTGGGAACGAGGGTTGAAACGAAAGGGCTAGGCTATCTCGGCTAGATGCCGCATTTCCATGACGGCGTCGATGAGCCGAGAACGATCGCGGCTATTCCATTTTCCATTCGAGTGGATCCGCTCGCTTAATCGATAGTTACAGCGCAGACACGCCCGGCGCTAGCTGCGATAACTCGGTCAGCGTAAGCACGAGACTCGACCAGGTCAGCGAGCCAGATGCAAACTCATTTCGCGACGTTATCGACGGTCGGCCAGACGCGATAGCGGTTATCACTACCGTTTCGTGAGATTTAATGGGACACACGCGGAAAGGTCGCACGGAACCGGAGGAATCGCGCGAGTCCTACACCCCGAAATTATAAAAGGGTTCATGCTGTCTTTGTCTTTCTGTTATCTCGCGAGTACAATCTCCGAAACAAACGCTTAGAATTCGATTTTAAGATTAACGGTGATATGCTCGCGACGATCTTGAGAATCGGTAGGATCACGCTGATCCGTGGTCAAGTACAGTAATTAAAGGATTAATCGTACCAGCAGTAGGTATCAGATCCGCGCCGTGCTCACGGCTTTATCGTTCGTCCCACTTCCGCTTCGTTACACTTCCAACGGATCGAAACCCGTAGCATTTGTCAACCATATGAATAGCTACGCGTAAATAATTTATGAAGTCGAACAATTGATGTATATTACAGCTGACTCGATGTGTCATGCTCTAAGGACGAACTCGTTAGGTGGTCGACGAGGATCAACCAGGGACAGATGCAATTTCTTTCGCATGAATTTCATACGAGCATACATATACGAATAGCTACGACGACCATCGTTGCGATCAAAGCGTTTGGAACGTCTTTGAGTTTTCAGCGATCGATTAAACTTTGACAATTAAATAGGACATAAATTATGAACGCAGAGCAAAAATAAGTCGCTTAATATTTGTTTCACGCTGTTCTAGAGAGATGGAGACACTCTTTTGTGGATGAAATAGCATAAATTGCGAAAGTTGTTTGCTGCGAGATTGATTTTTTTATCGTTCGATCGAGAACAAGTACCGTTTAAAGATAGAGAGCGCAAAATATTTAAAAGATTGGATTGAAAGGTGAAGAATTTCAGAAACAACGTCAATTTGAAATTATTCGAGAAAATTAAAGATCATCTCTTAACGCATATGTAGGGTGTTAAAGGTTTGGTAGCTCTGCATATAGTAGCGGTAGTGAAATTTATCGAGCTAATTTCGGCTAAATAGCCATTTCACTAACTCGCAACGCACAAAAATCAATGTTGCTACGATTAAACTCGGTCGATTAAACCGCTGTTTTCAACACGAACTTTTAATTCGTTGGTACAGGATTAATCGCCAAACATAAAAATCATTTTATCTAATTCAAGAAAAATAATATTTTGCATAAAAATATATATTACGTTTATCGATAATTTTTGTAAATCGGATGCTTAACATTTTTGTTATACTCTATTTGCATGTTTTACTTGCGGAAGATGTAAAATATATACAATACAGAATAGAGAATTGCTGGATGGAACAACATATTAAGGCAATGGCTACGATTAGCGATCGGGTGATTATAATAAACGAAAGCAAATAGTTTTCAAATAGAGTAGATTGGTAGAGAGAAATGAACTGAAAACGATTGAGCTTGGTACGTTCGATTGTATAACCGGTTAACTTACTAAAGTTATTGTAACCAACTATATATTTAATACTTGTCAACATATATTCGCATATTTTCGCAACGATGCTTTTCCGCTTCTGCCATTTATAAATTTTGCTCGTGCATTGTACATTGAACACTGAACACAACGAATAATCAAACCGTGCACGTAGCATTTTAAAATTCGATAACTGTAAAGCAAAATAAAGGTCGTGAATTTTGATTATCGAATTGAAAATTGATAATGGTAAATATTGGAATTTCCTACCAACGAATAACATAATGTGATGTGATATAATATTATACAAGATATTATTCCGAATTATAATTATAAATCAAAATAAATCAAAAAGTAAACGAAATTGTTCAGGTATCCTCGTATTGGAAATTCTTATTCTTATAATAGGAATATGATATATTTCATAGTGGAAATTTTCAATTTTTAAGGGCTAGAATGACTGTATACTTAAAAATTCGAAAATATTTATCTTTGTATGAATTGTATGAAAATTCATCGTAGTAATTGTAAAATCTGCTGCTCGTTCTAATTTACAGCTCAATTAAGTTGGATCTGTTAAAAAGAAACCGGAAAATTGATTATCAATTAACATAATGGATGCAAATTGATCGTTGTTTCCACTCGTAGAAAATATCGTGAGTTTCGCTAACGTGAATGGACGTGGTCTTTATTTACGATTGGGCATCGGTTGATAATCGTTTAAATGGCGATTAAACGAAAACTCGTCGCCGGGGTTGTACGCGAATAAATTGAACGAGGGCGCGGCCGCACGCGGACGCATTCATTCGCGACCAAATTACATGCTCGTTCGCCGAATAATCGATGTTTCTAGTTGTCCATGACATCGTTAAAACGACACGTTTTGCTGATGCTCCGACGGAGAAATAATTGGCGCGCGAGAACGGTCCACGTTCAGTCGTATGAATTTATGAACAACCTAGCGGTGCGTTACAATGGTGCGCGGTTATTCTTACGCGCAGTCGCGATGTATTTTCGCAGCCAATTAAAATTATATCGCAGTAACAAGTCACATGTAACTGTCCGGTAAAATGAGATCGCGCCCCGGCCTCCCAGGTGACGACGGTAATGAAGGAAAATTTATTGAGATGAACGAGCGCGAACGTTCGCGGGAACACCGCGACAATCCCGCGTATGGCGTGCTTCCAGCTTCATAACCAGTATCCTTTTAACAGTTATCTATCGCAAACTTTCTCCAACACGATCGAGCCACGATGATATCAAGCCTTAATTCTTCTTCGTTCTTCTTCGTTCGCCTTTTTCTTCTCGCGCCAAATACGATTATCGACGGCCAAGAGGAAATTTATGTACGACACTGGGTTATTACCGCGGTTTTCAGCCAGTGTACCCTACAAATTTTGAAAACATCGAATACTTGACGATTTAGTTAGAGCCACTGATCCCTTTTCCTTTAAATCGTCGAATGAAAATAAAAATAATCGTCCGATGTGAGTGCCCTGTCTTGAAAAACTAGACGACTAAAAATTCGTGTCCTCTGACAAAACTATCCATAAGTCCAGGAAATTCATTCGACGAACACGCGTCGCTAAAACAAATCGTGTGTCTACGCTTGCTAATTAAAGCCATTAAAAAGGGCATCGTTGCTATAAATAATATCCAGTCGAAAGCTCGATAGGCTCTATATATAAAACGATAGAACGATTCGCTGCAAACATTTGCCTACGATTTGTTACGCTGCAACCCGTTTATCGTAAAACATCGCGGCTGTTTTGGATTTCAATCGTAACCGCCTGCAGCCTGCAACGAAACGTTGTTCGTGGATTAATACGATTTTCCCTGTCGTGGCCGTCAACATTGGCCGACAACGTGCACCCGTAACCATAGTCGTACCTGCACCTGTATCCGTAGCTACCCGGTACTCGTATCCATATCCGTGCCAGCACTCATACCAGCTTCCACGATCGCCTCCGCATCCGCCAACCTATCACGAAGCGACGCGATTACTTTTCAGTTTCAATCGCGACCACCCGAGGCTTGTTTTCATATCGATCGCTACCGATGCAGCCTTCGAACGCGTCCAGCAATATCGTCGTTACACTTTGACGCTTATGTTTGGCGTTACGACATCACTATGGTAACTTGATGTACCGTTCGACGTTATGTATTTGCTTTTGCTTCGCTGGACGTATTCGAGTTCTATTCGCGAAACCTACGGATTTCCTGCGGTGTAGCCAGTTAATCGGCGAGAAACCTGTGGTACGTTATTTTGCAGTCAGTTACTCGAATGATCGATTAGGAAATCGTTAACATATGCACGCGTACGCGTATGTGAAACAGTGTAGGTTCTAAGGTGGTTTGTCACTCGAAAATTGTTAAAAATGTGTCGTCTAAATGAAAGGAAATAAGAATGAAGGAAAGTATCCTGTCACTTTGCACGGATCGCTAATTAATGCCGATTAACTTTGTGCTTAGCAATATTATTAACTATGCGAATTAGTTATTATAGATGCGAAGGGAAAAAGTAAATTCCTTACATCGAGCTTCTCTTATTTCAGGCTGATTTTCCTTCCGCTATTTCGAATACACTATTTTGAAATAAAATATCGCATCGCTTAATATTTGACGTATAATATTTTACTCTGTGTATCGTCTTTTCTTTTTATCAATTTTATCACACGAAGCATTCGAAAATACCTCATAATTCGAAGATAATGTACAAAAAGTTGTCTCGAAATGTAACTTAAATTCTCGAAATTCTCGCATATCTCCATCTACCTGATATCTTACATCAATTATTAAATCTGTAGGAAGAATATTTAACAAATATTTAACTTATAAATAACTGTAACAATGTGTATTATAACGCTAAACGTGCTGATTATATAAATCGATGTAACAAACTATTTTATCGAACCTTTCACCAAATAAATTTAGTAATTTAATATATTACGCACGTGAACATAGTAATTAGTAATTAATAGATAGAGAATAGAAAATTTCACATCGTATTTCCAATAAATTCGTAACAATAAAATAATAAGAAACAATAACAATTCGTCTATCGTTTTAAAACGCCATTTGTCCTGCCAGTCTCTCGTTTACATGATCGAGTTATACTCTGAGCGACCATACTCTTGGAGAAAGATTTCCATAAAAATCCGCACGATCTGGTCAATACCCTTCCAATCCATAGGATCTGAGACACGGTAATCATGTGAATTTGTATGCGAGCCGAGGTACATGTGGATGCAAAATATAAAGATCCGAAAGATTCTTTATGTTGGATCTACTGTATAAAAATCTCGTTTGTGCGCAATGACATTCCAGAAGCAAAAGAAGGAAGAGAAAACGACGTTGACACGAACAAGGTAAAGGAAGATCGAAAAGATGCCAATTGATTTATACAGTCTTGCGTATAGTCCGCCATGTCGGTCGGTTCTACTACTGGCAAAAGCGATTGGAGTCCACTTGAACTTGAAAACGGTTTCCCCCATGGACGGAGAACATATGAAGCCTGATTTCCTAAAGGTCCGTTTTATTTTGTAATCATATAATGGTAGAATATTTTTGGGAAAGATTTCTCGCGAAAAATATTAAAAATTGATGATTTACAACAACAAAAACATTTTTTTAGTTGATACAAAGACTATAACATGTAACGTAAATAATAGTTATGTTCAAAGCGCTGCATCTGTTTAAAACAAATAGAACAAATTAAAAATGTCTTACGGTTTCTGCTATAAAATTAAAGGAAATATGTATGCTTGACACCTAAATACTAATAATAGTAAGCTGATTTTATTTAATCGAAGAGTCATCTATATAATGTTATGTACTTCAATAAGATTTACATTCCCATCGCACGATGGCATCTTATCAATGGAACAAACATATTCGTTTTATTAATGCATGGATTTCTTATTTACCGTGTATTTACACAATTATTACGCTTTTTAGCTAAATCCTCAGCACGTGATACCAACGATGGACGATAACGGATTCGTTCTGTGCGAAAGGTATGCAATGGATTATTTATCTTTTGCGTAAATTCATTGCGTAAGTTCATAATGTCGTGCTTATAGTCGACCAATTATGGGATATTTGGTGAGCAAGTATGCCAAAAACGACTCTTTGTATCCAAAAGATCCGAAGAAGAGAGGCATGGTGGACCAAATGCTATACTTTGACGTCGGCTCGCTTCACGAGAACATGATTAAATGCTACGTACGTATACTCTCTAATATTTTTACTGTCGTAATTATTTGTATTATATATATTATATCCTGAAATATTAGTATCCAGTAGCGTTACACGGAGCACACTCCCTAAACGAAGAAGATGTACAAGCCGTAGAAAAGTCATGCGAATTGTTGAACACGTATCTGGAAAATAGCGAATTCGTTGCCGGTGATACTCTTACCATCGCTGATTTTGCCATCCATACGACTATTTGCATTTTGTTGGTAAGTGTGTAGGTATTCGAAAAAGTATTACGTGGTCGAATAATCGATTTACGTAATCAAATAGAATTAGATATACGTATGTATATGGATACTGGAGAAATGAAAACAAAAATGAAATTTGATATTTAAGTAACTTGCAAAAGAAAATGTTGACAGGGCCTCTACTGACTGCTTTCTGCAGCAATAGTGAATTTCTATGTTGTACAAAATGTACAAGTAACAAGTAAAGCAAAGAAAAAAAATGTCTCAACAAAAGAGACTCGTAGGGTTGAAAGTGACTCTTTGACATCAAACGGTTCGTTTCACGTTAATTGACGTTGAAGTTAGGATAAAAAGCAGCAAAAAAAGAAACATAATGCACTCTGTCACACGAGCTTTGATCGTTTAACAATACATCGAACTTTATCTTGACTCCTATTAAGCCGCTATAACAGAAAGTAGGTTATTCAGAGATTACGCTAAATTACAAATCTCTTTGTAATTTATAACTTACCTGGCAATTATAGGAAACGAAATATGTATAAATAATTTAAAAAGAATAGTTTCACTATTTACATTTTAATATTCGAAGAAAAAGTATGCTTCTTCGTGTAATGTAGCTTTCAATTCTGTTAAATGATATTACGTGCCAATAATGTTTTCATTCTACAGAGTAGCGATTCTGTTTCAGTTAATAAATTCCGTCTGTTTTCATTTTCTTGTTCCGTCTAACTAGTCTATAAAAAATATCGTAACTATCGTTTTACGGAACATTATTCTCGCTCGCTTTTAAACATCTGCTCATAGAAATGGAAGTAGAAATGCGTTATATCGTAAACGTAGCTGGAACCGTACTAACGGTATATGGTCGATATTATAAAAATGTTGAAAGCTGAAATATTATCAACAGGGTATAATATATTTTGTTGACAGTGCTTCGACTTCGATATTGGTCGATACGACAATGTGGCTGCCTGGTACAATCGTTGCAAGCAACTCCTGGATAAATTCGGTTTCGAGGATGTGCACGCCCCTGGGACAAAAATGTTTACCGAATTGTATCAGGCGAATTTAGGAAAATCTAGTTAACTTCGAGGTTGTAGAATAGGATGATAGAACCGTGAACTCGATGCTCGTATACCGATGATCGAGATTAGACATGAAACCTATTCCATCGTTTCGTAGATCATCGTTTCGTTTAACGAGAACTTTGTCTCGTTAAGAATAATTTTCATCAAAGAAGGTATTGAAATCATCAATTATTTATTATAGCTTAAATTGAAAGACAAATATAATTAAATAACGAGTATATAAATAAAATACAACATTTATTTTCTAATCGTCCCTTTCTTGTTATAACTTAATTATTTATACGCCATATACATAATTTAATTATAATACACACCAATTATTTTATATCTATCAATTACTATAAATGCTGTGGTTGCTTTGTGTCATCTTTGACGATCAACATCCATTAGTTGTCGATTATCTTGTGACATATTATTCGCATACTTATCATAACTTTCTCGAAATTTATTTATCTACTTGTCTCCAGCCTGATTTCAACAAACTATACTCTATCGAATTCTATGATTAGCATGTGTAGTTGGAACTACGACTCGTCTTCGACAATCTGAAAATCCACATGGAATCAAGACTCGCCTTCTGCGATTAGATAAACATTTTTGCTAACGTTTGTGGTATCGATCTTTCGATGACGACACGATATTTACACATCGTTTATAGAGACACTTGTAACAACTAACTCGGTTAGACAGTTTGTAATTATCGTCATGAGCTCCTGAAAAGTACATAGTTACATTTGCCTTGCGTGGTATTTCTCCCTTTCCCGATACCTTTATACCTATTCCGATTATTTGTCGCAAATAAACCGAACTGACTGAAGTTTCCAGTACGGCAGCTAGAGAGTTTCGGTTCATTTCAACGGCTTTCGTTTCGTAGTAGAATCCGTTTATCGATCACGTCCAAATATTGTTTTCGGTGAAACACACGGTTCGATTAGGTAGACACTCGACGTGAAATTTAATCGACTCGTAGTGAAGGATCACTCGTCCTATGAAACGTACATCTACGCTACTGATTGGAACCGAACTGAATTCACGAGTAAAGTTTACCGAATAAGCTGGATATTCATTTTAGAAAAACTTAATTCTTTCCCTTTAAAATCATTCGTATAAATACATATGTTAAATATATAAGCAATAAATTAAATGTATACAGCAGCGATATGATAAGAAAAAATAATCCTATTTTCATTTACTGTTGAATAATGTCGAATAATCACTATGACTTTGCGTTTTTTATTCAAGATTTACATACATCAACCTTGAAGCTCTCGAATGATTTGTCGACTGATGTAATATATGGTTTAGTCACCAGCGATTAGAAGCAATGCTGATAGTGAGAATGCACTTCCTTCCTTTTCTTTCTTTTCGGGAAATATTAAGCAATGGATAACATCTGGAAATATTTTTCAGAATTTCCGTGACATAATGTACTAATTTTTGAAGAATTAAGCGAATAGAGGTAACGTCGATAAATCAATCGCAAAAAATAAAAACCAAATTATCCGAATCCCTTGAAAATCAAAGAGAGGTTCCATTGTCGTCTATTTTTTCATCTCTCTTTTTTTTCCATCCACTGATTGTTTCGTCCTCGTTCGACTTCCGTACGCGATGTTTTTCACAGAGACATGCGTTCGCCGGTCGTGCGTGAGACTACGTGCCA
This sequence comes from Bombus pascuorum, assembly GCF_905332965.1. NCBI lineage: Eukaryota > Metazoa > Arthropoda > Insecta > Hymenoptera > Apidae > Bombus > Bombus pascuorum. Next base: position 380,833 of record NC_083498.1, read on the forward strand.
AGAATTACGCAACACGGACAATAATTTCGCTGGACGATACAACCATGATGCGGCAGAAACTGCGGAATCCTGGACCGAGTATGCCGGCTGAAAAACCCGTTGCGCTTCCGTTCCCGGAATTCCTGTTCGACGGTCCACGGCATTCTCCTGTTCCTGAATTTAATTAACTCACGGTCCATTTCGCGAATGCGGCCGCGCGGATCGCCCTCGAGGAATCATTGAAGGGAAGATAATGTTTTTACCGGCGAAATTGAGAACGCCTCGGAAGAAACTTCCGCCGTGCGCCGGACAGAAAATAAACCGCCTCCCAACGCAGTTCTGCTCTCTTCAGATACGGCTTTCTCCACGCTTCTTCATCCGTCATTATTATTATTTCAGATTTTTAATTTGATCGATAGATCGATTAGTAAAGTTCCTCGCAACGGGCGGACATTTCCTTCTTGTATGCTTTTCGTCAATGATTTAGGATGCTACACTAGTATGTACACTATATATACGTATATAAGTATATAGCCTATACATATATAGCATAGATACTACACGACAAATTAAAAATTATAGAAAAATAATTGAATGTTGCCCCGTGTAGATAACGTATAAATATACACGTACGCTTTCCACAATTTTCTTCGAAAGGAATCTTTATCCTGCAAAATTGTATTCTTTTTGATTTGTTTTATTTACGACGAATCACAACTTGCTCGATATTTCGTTCATACGGTGTTATTTAATGCGAAAATATTGCTGCACCTAACATAGTCGTGTTATAGAGGAAAAGTTTGCAAAGTATTTTAATAACGATTCATTCTTGCTTTCGAAAGGGGAGCAAATATTTAAGAAATTACAAATGCATAGTTGCTCAACTTAATTTCACTCTATTAAGTGAAAAATCGAGTTTTCATTATTTCCCTGACAACGTTAAAGTCTGCCTTCGTATTTAATTTAATCATACTGTTACGTAACAAGCGAATAATGAAATAATAACTGTGAAAGAATTAATGTTAATTGACAAAGAAAACTTTCGTTTATTAAATAGTATAGTTTATTAAATGACAATATCTGAGATAAAATTAATTTTCAATTCCAAAAGGATGTTCGATGTTGTAGTATCGTGAATCATCGGATAATAGTCGATTCATCTTCCCAATAATTAAATGATTTCTAAACGGATCTTGCACCGAATAATGCAATATACTTAAATTCGTGGTAGTTTTTACTGATTCGATGAAAAATATACTAAAACTGCTAAATAATTTCAATGTCAAATACCATATACCGGCATCACTCACTTTTTTAAAAGCGGAACAGATTTCGTTCTGGAAATCTATTAACCGAGGACTGTACTACAATGGAAAAGCAGTGACGCTACAATACAATTCAACGTCGTAATTACAAATTTCTATTAAATATTTTCAACAATACAGAATATTCAGAAGCAAATTGAAACATTTTTATGCGTCTCGTATGAAAGAGTATGAAAGAGGAAAGCATTTGATTAAATATATTTGTACAAGTAAATTAACTTGCGGAAATTGTAAATAGTAAAATCACTTTTGCTGTATAAATAAAGCAAAGTCAACGATTGCGATAAATTATTTTTAGTCCTAAATATCTGAAAGTATCTGCCTTTTTTAATTGCTTTTAATATTATTTCAACGTCAAAAATCACTAACAACGTTGTACAGTCGCTCGTTTATATCTGAATTGTTAACTAAAAATTTGATAATTTAATCGGTCAATTTCGCTCGAACGTTCAATATCGGATACAACATATTCAATTTATCGTCGTGATATTGTTTGAAACAGGCTTGAAATTGCACACGAAGCTTACGAATCTTTGCGAGCAAATTTTCCGTACGGCTCGATCTACATGGGTGAATTCAATTCTGCCGCGCTATTCGTAATTAATCCGCGTCTTCCAAAAGAGCGTTCCGCATTCCCGGTATGGCCGTAACCACAAATGATTAGAGCTACATTTCCGGTGGCGTGGACGTGCGCGGCGACGTTAAATCGAAGGATTTGCGGTCTTCTTGGATCTCGGTATTTCCACGATGCATGCATCGCGAGAATCAGGTAGGTAACGAAGGAAAAGTGGGTCAACCAGTTTACAAGCTCGTGATCGATTCTCCTAGCCCGTGACCACGCTCTGGCATTGTATTGTGTATCAAACTATTTTCTCAAAAACGAAGCAATCAATTTGTCGCATTGAGAATGTGCTCCAATCGTCTGCGAGCTTCACGGAACCCGTTACGTAGTGAAACGAATGAAATATTTATTTACACGCACAAGATATTTCATAATACTTAAATATTAAATATTATATATAAATATATAGAGTGAATTTATTGCCAGTAACAACAAAATATACGTAGCGTTAGTTTTATGTAACACGACTATAATTTCCAGTCTATTTTTAAACAAACCATTTGCAGCTTTACGATTATACTTTTGTTTGTTGCATTAACTATCGTTGTCAACGCAATTACATGAACTAACCAATCTATATTTAACCATACTACCTATCCTGCTAAACCTGATAACATGTTCCTACGTAGCAGCTACATATATGTATCAACTTCATCGTTAGAAAATCATTCTTCTAACGTTTGAGAATATTATGGAACGAAGTATTTTTCTGTATAGAATGCTATGGGTTAATAATACAGGATTTTAGATTCCTCGTTATGTTATTGAATACGTTCAAATATTTTTTAATTGTATGTTATTGCATAAAGACTTGTAAAATGAAATTCATTAACGGTATGTTATGTTGTATTTATATAATATATTTCTATTTATATCTCTATATTTACATATATTTTGTAGTATCGAATTCAAATACTTCGAAATGTTACGTATTCAAAATTTGTCTTTTTCTCTGAACATCTATTAGGTTGTCCTAAAAGTTTCTTTCGTTTTAGAAGAAAATAATAGATACACAACATTTTTTGTTTTAATGCAAACGAAACGTGTTCTACGACAGCTGCAAGACGATCGAAGATAGAGACCACATTTGACAAACTAGGTTTCATATTTGTATCAACATAGCCAAATAAAGCAGCTGTGTGCAGATAGCGAAAAACTATTTCTGGGACTAATATAATCGCTTTACTTTCAGTTTAGTTACTTCCTTATTTTTAAAACCTTCAAGTTTGAATTCAAGGCTGAACAGAAGTACTTTCACCTCGAGCGACCAGCTTAATTTATTTGAAATACGTGACCGTATCCCATAATGGAATTTCAATATTTCTTACACGAGTATCGTGTCTCTTGACAAATATTTCTCATTATGTTTAACAAAATAAAGCCAAACAACATGATACATGATAGAATTTTAAAAAGCTAAGTTTATTACAGAAGAAGGATTTGATTCGTAAAATAATCTTTTACGTTACATAGGATTGTATCATTGCATTCGGCAGAGAAATACTACATTATTGCTAAGTCATCCGATGTATGAATAAGGGACAAGTGAAGCAACAGTTACATCACCAAGTGAAATGACATTATATTTTATATCTCTGTTTACCTTTACAATCAAAACGAAAATACATCCTGTAATCAAATATAAACATTCATGCTTCGAACAGCTTCTAATAATGTACCGTTTATTTCGGTCTATCGGGTACATACTAAATTCTAACAAAATCTAACAAGCTGAAAGTCCGAAAAATATCGAAGAGGAAAAGCAAAGGAGGTGATACCACCATACTCGTAGCAAGTTGAAACCGGTTGAGCCTGCGCAGTGCTCTCTTATTCGTTACTTGAAAAGGAGGACATACGGTAGATACGCTGGCATTTATAAAGAGACTGGAGAGCTAACTCCTTTAGATAGTTCACAATTATCTGGCAGTATACCATTGGAGAACTCGTATTTGAATTTACTTTACGCGTCTTCGTTTATCTACCACATATCATCCTTGTTTTCGTCGTCTGAAGATCCGACTATAACCGGTACGAAGTTTCATGGACTGTGCTTTCAGTTTTTGATTTAACGTTGATTTTAATCGTCAATTGTGTTTTTGCTGAATAAAGTAGAATCCGTATCTCATTATTATATAACTATTGTTTGAGAGTGAAATTCAATATGTTCTTTTGCAACACGATTATCGAGTCGATACATGGTGGAGATAACCAGACAAGAAGTGTTTACTTCAGATGCGCCTGTAATTCTTTAAAGCTGTGAACGAATAATACAAGGAAAATATTTAACGTTGTAGCGATAAAAAGTTGTTTGTATTCTATATAACGCAACTTGTTTAATGCGACAGGCATGTCATTATATACGCTTGGCTATTTCTAAGTTAATAGATCTGATGTATTGAAATGTATTCAAATGTATTTAAATGTAACGTACTAAACGTGTTAAACCAACGTATTACATTTTTCAAATTATATTAGTATATTTCTCTATACTAATTTATATATATTATATTATATATATATAGCAAACGTAACTTTGTAGTTACATAAAGGTATAGATTCTTTGGAAAGTACTGGCACATCTGAATAAACATCGATATAAAAATTACTTGCGACTATATTGAATAAATATAAAGTGATATAGTTACTAAACTTTTTTATATTAACAAGCGTATAGCAGCAAAAAGTTCATTGAAGACGCGATGAACCGGCTATTGCATGATGGAAAGTTATTTAGTATTTCCGTTGACCTAAATAACTATCATGCGTGACACGCAGATAGAAAGAAATCTCGTGGGACGGTACAGGAACAAAGGAATTATTAATCTCGGTATAACCTCCACCATTTTCGGCCAATACGGTGTTTAACTTTGAGATTGCATCGAGTTGTGTGAAAAACAACAGATCAGCATTCCTTCTCTTAATCGTTACGATCTCGATACTGAGTCATGCCATTGTAATGTGCACAAATACGTGGTACACGTATACTCGCTGTTACATACGCATATACATATGCACGCATAAACATATAATTTTTTATCTATGTACAATATACAACATGTCCAATTTATCTCAAACTCTGGGATATCTCAAAAAACATGATGATACAAAAAAATACTTTAGAAAAAAATTGCACAGCGTGAAAGGGACATACTATACTCCTGTGTAATTAATCCTGCGGTAACCTTGAGAGTGGCATTACAATTTTTACACGGATACTTGCATCTTTTATTACATATTCTTGTAGCTGACGTTTGTAGCAAACGTTTTCAAAATACCATAAACCCGTATCGTTCGCGCCATCCGTTATCGAGATACGAACTTTAAAATCCGATGTGCAGCACAAAGAGGTGTCAAGGTTACCGTAAGGTCAAGTACATAAGAGTATACTATATCGTCCACGATGTCGCACGATATTTTTCTAAAACGTTTTTTCATATGATTCACGTTCACTGCATACTATATCTATATTCACTATATCTACAAGTATCGTTAAAACTTTTCTTCTAATGTACGTCTGTTGAATAGTTGAAACGATCACATATTTCATTATTTAAATTAACGCATAATCATTTCACAATAAATAAATAAATTTATTTCTAATTTTAATATTATAATATAATTTTATAATTGTTTAAGTAATAACCAGTCCAAATTTTATTTTTATTTCTAATTCCATACATCAATCCGAATCGAAGTCAACAAGTTTCTTAAATGACGCATCACATACCGTTACAGAAATCAAAATGCCAATTGATTTTTATCAACTTCCTGGAAGCTCTCCGTGCCGTGCCGTTGCATTGACAGCTGCCGCGCTTGGTATCGAAATGAATTTTAAGGAAGTTGCTTTAATGAAGGGAGATAACTTAAAACCAGAATATTTGAAGGTACGAGTAATTAATATAAGCTAAACATAATTCTATTACGCTTGTATTGAGTTCTATTAAAGCAAGAAATTAATGTCTTGTGTCAAATACTTGAATATTTTACTATATTTATATTTACTTTTAATATTTTTGGTAATATATTTGATGTCTCCTTATGTACAGATGAACCCACAGCACACGATACCTACAATCGATGATAATGGCTTCTACTTGTGGGAAAGGTGAAATTGATTTATATGTTATATTATGAATACTTTTTTAATTTCAAAAAATCTTGTTTTTTTTTCTCTCAATACGATGATCCACTGTTTCTATGCTATATAAGTATATCTGCACCTAAATACCCATACGATTACAGCGCGTATGATCGCGCGAAAATAATTCAGACAACAGACTAGCAGGAATTTAATAAATTGATCATTAACTAACATTTCTATTATATTTCACTAACATTTCATTAACTAACAACACAAGAAATAGAATCCTATTATCACTCTAACACTATTTTCTAATTCTGTTGCAATCTTTCCTTTCAGTAGATTTGCGCTTTCTGTCTTATAAATCTGTGTTACAATTTTCATGTATGGAGTACTCGTACTCCAATATGAACGAGCAATGATAATGATTAACAAGATCAGGAATAAAAACGTATAGGCGTTATGTACATTCTTTTTCTTTCAGTCGGGCTATTATGGCATACCTGGCAAATCAATATGGTAAGAATGACTCATTATATCCAAAGGATCCGAAGAAACGTGCGGTCGTTGATCAAAGATTGTATTTCGACGCATGCAACTTGTATAAAGCTTTCGCGGACTATTACGTAAGTTTAAAGCCATTTAGTAACTTTTTATGGCGTATTGAAAGGAATTTCTATATTACATAACATTCCTAGATTTTTTAAAATAAAAAACTAACTTGATAGATTCTTACATATTTCATTATGCGTAGTATTCTTAATTAATTTCTTTTATTTTTATAAAAGTAGACAATTTAGGTGATATATACGTGATTTTCTTGTCGAATCATTTAAAACCGCTGTTTAATCTTTTATTTTAAAATGTGCATGAAGCGAATAAAATTAATTAACGATTTTAAAATTTTTCTTTAGTATCCTATAATTTTCGCTAATGCCCCTAAAGATCAAGCGAAATATGAAGCTATTGGCACAGCCATGTCTTTCCTTAATACATTCCTCGAAGGACAAGACTATGTGGCAGGAAAGAACATGACTCTTGCTGACCTGGCCATTGTGTCCACCATATCCACACTAGAGGTAATTTCTTTGAAAATATTATCTTATAAAAAAAAAAAAAAAACAAAGAATCAAATTTATATTTGCAAAGTAATTACAACCTAATTTCTTTAAATAATTCCTACTTTCCCAACGTAATAAACTACTTTATTATTGAACATTTATAATATATTTACTTCATCAATATGTTACATTGATAAGCAGTAACGCCACTGTCAAAAGACTCAGAAAAAAAGTCATAAAAGAGAGTTTTAGAGAATTCTTTTATATTTATTCGTTACATCGTTTTAACAACAGGCCATGGACTACGACCTCAGCAAATATAAGAATGTGACCAGATGGTTTGCAAAGATCAAGTCGGAAGCTCCAAAATATGAAGAGTACAACAACGCAGGCGTAAAGGCATTCAAAGCTTTGGTAGAAAGCTTGAAAAAGTGAAAAGTGAAACACAATAACAATATTCGAAACCATGATTTCTTTTATGTGAATTCTATATGAATAAATTTTTTATCATTCCCTTTTACAGAGAAGAATTCTGCTTACGTATAATTATAGACAGTCTCGATGATACACATATAATTGTCTTTTACATATTGTTATTGTTTTATATTTTGCAAAGAATATATTTATTATTATTAATACCGTCCAAAAATGTCTCGATATTATCGATTCCGTCAACTCCAACATCGCTCAATTTTTAGAAGCGCTTCACACGATATCATCGTTCGCCCAACTAATGTAATTGTCAGATCGGTAATTATCGTAAACATAAATAAGAATGTTGGGCCAAAGTCACGCAGCCTTTCATTACGATTGAAATTTTTCTTAAAACTCATCCATTTCCTCGATACCATTCGAAAACAATTTGTACGTGACGTTACTCATTCATCGTCGAAAGAAATCAACCAATGACACCAGCATGGCATCATCAGCAGTCAACGTGTTACACACGGAAAGTATAAGTGAATAAGCATTGTTTTAATGAATATTATTTCACAAATGAATATTTTACAAGCGAGTATTTACAAGCGAGAGATTGAATTCGTTAATGCTCGTTCACACTCGTTCATGCTCGCAATATTATCCACATTTGTTCGTCCATGTTCGTTCATGCTTGTCCACGTTGTTCGTCAAGTGTAGATCCGGCTCAGAATGCTCGTAAATGCTACAGTGAAGTCGTTATAGCAGTACATCGACGCGTATACACTATCGAATTTATGTTTCCCCTGAAATTCTAAAAATTGGCAAACATTAAGCTCCAAAAATATTAATACATTGTATATTAATATCGCCATATGTGTATACTGAATTTTACATAGTTTCATTTTAGTTTTCATACAAATTGAGCTAACCGGCAACGTTGTTACGTATCTAATTCTGTTTAATTTGACTGTCTCCTGCGATGACGTTTTAATATCGAAACGAACGAAAGAAATAATTTTACATGAAAAATTAAATAAAAAATATATCGCAAATTTTGAGAGATTCTATGATATACTAAAAACACGTTGCAATAGTTGTCAGTTTGACGTTCACATACGGTAAAAAAAGCTGTTTCGAACTCATTTAAGGTAAAATTACCATTACCACGCACGATGCAGTAAATAGTGGAATCAGCATCAAATACGTATTAATGAACCTTGTAATTATAGTAGCCACTTGCTGTTCGCAGAGCGACCAATTTACTTCAGCAGTGACCATCCTTTTGATTCGATGTTCATTTGCTAATTATCCTCGACCTCGGTTTCACGTACGTTTTAATTACACTACAATGGTCGGTAAAACACTTTCATCGATAGTTGCTTTTCTTTTTGCTATAATTAAACGGAAAAGGTCTTTTCGTTTCTACGAGGAAACTTTGAATCCTATCGTAAAACATCCCCTAATGAATAAAATATCGCTAAACGAGAATAAATACTTTTAATAGTTTTAGAAGGAAATGATATTTATATAGAGGTGTGATCATTTGTGATTACTTCTAAGTTAAAACACTTTATTTAAATATGTTTCTTTTTAAATCGTTTATTTTGCCAAGATTTTTTTTTTTTTTTTTTTATACATTTTTGAGATTCACAATAAACAATGAATTTGAGTATAGTGTGTTAGACAAAAGTATCGATACGCGTCGGTACGACGTAGTCATGCTATATTATGTGTCGTGGTTTTTCGGTTTTTGTATTTATTTTTGTTTTTTGGATTTAGGTCGCAGGGGAGCGAGGCTTTTGTGTATTCTTGTTTGTGTTGTATTTTTGTCCTAAAACTTGGCCGCAAAACAGGACTTTTTATTTAAATATGTATTTATCACGCAGTGATTGAATCCGCATTAATTATAACTGAACCACGGATTTTTATACAAATTTATATTTTTACGAACACAAGTAAAGAAATAGAACTTAAGTAGAGATTCGTTTTGTTTATTAAAGATTATAACGAGTACTTTACTTTGCGTATTTCCGATATTTTATATATTTTTACATATTAAACATATTCTGTACACTTTTGTCCCTTTAACAAATACTTTTGGTGTGCAGATACTTTCTATAGCCATTGTACATACATATATTATTATATGTATACGTACATCGAATGAGTCAGCGCACAAGCTGTACTCACGATCAATTCACTTGTAAAAATAAGATAAAGCATATTCATACCTTTGCTATCGTTCACAAGGAACGATCGCACTGATATTTCTCAAGACAGTGATAATAATTATTAAAAAGGAATTTGATACCACACGCCAGTTGTAAAATTATTACTATTACGAAAAGGTAGCAATTATTTCTTTGCATGTTCGTGATCGTGTTCACTGCTTCGTATACTGATTATAAGGGGCACCAAGATTTATTAATAAATTACAATTTTTTTATTTATTAGATTTATTTATAAATTAAGAAGCTCTGTACAAGTAAGAAGTATGATTTTGAATTCATCGTATACATATACTCAATTCTCGTTGTTAGACAGTTCATTAAATCGCCTTCTTTACGTTGTTTGTACGTACGCTTAAACTGTTTCGCGTGTATCGATTGCTTGTTAATGGCGCACGCACGTAGCAGTATTTCGCTGCACATGTAGTTCCATATCACGTATATATAGCTTCGTCGTATGAAAAATAGTTCTCTATCGATTACATCGATTGAAAACAAAACTGTGGCAATACGCTTGAATCGGCCAAGAGATGAAACCCTTACTTGCCGCGCGCTTTCGCGCGTATTGCGCTTTAAAAACGGTACCCATCGAATTTCAGTTCGGCAATCTCACCATCGCTCGTTCCATTCGTCGTAAGAGCAAACGAATTCTTTCCTCTTTCCAATTTTTTATCGCCCTTCTCTGTTTTGTTTCTCTTTTATACCTTTTTTCGATGCAAATTCTCGATCTTTATTGGACTTGGACTAAAACCGAATATTCATGGTGCAAACATTGCAAAATCGCACAATAACTCTTGGCATTGTTGAACAATGACGAAAAGAATATGCCATAGGACGCATTAAATACGAAGTAAGGTACACAGGATAGTTCTGTAACTTTCGTATGTGTGTATATTGATTTAGTTAGTGATATTGATTCTATCGAAAATCGTTGTGAACGAAACCGGCGCCGCTGAAAAAAGGGGCGTGTAATGGAATATTTCAATACTTTTCACTGACGGTCTCGAAAGTTTTAAAGTTGCAACGAAATATTTTTTCGATAACGTTGAAACGATACTTCACTAGCATGCGATACGCAGCAAATGTTTAATTGCATTGAGCGGTACGTCACAGGCTACACCTGTGTTTAAAATGTTCAACCAGTTAATTATTATTAATGATTTTTATCTATCCTTTGCGAGAAATTATATTAGTTTCGGTCATACTGAGTACTACCATCATGAATTTTAATTACATTGTAACTGATACTGAAATATATTCTTTTAGTTAACAAGCAATCATGTCAGTGGATCTGTATTACACGCCAATGAGTTCACCCTGCAGAGCGGTTCTTTTGACTGCCGAGGCCATTGGTATTACTTTAAATTTAATAGAAATCAATTTATTTGAAGGCGAACATCTAAAGCCAGAATTTGAACAGGTCAGCGTGCTTAGATATATCTTTTGTTATCTATTCTTTACGAAGTTTACTATATTGCATATTATTAAATTATGATCAATATAGGAAATATTAACGTATTAACTGCTATGATATTACCAATAATATTAAAAAGACGATATCTTTAATTGTTTGTAACCCAAGCAACATTTAACATTTCGTCTCTTCTAATTCACTCTCGGAAATGTACTGTTCATAATTTAGATAAATTTTCATATTTTCGTAGCAAATAACATATCTATATTGGTATATTTCCATGGAATTAATCCATAACATAAAGAAATACGTTTTATACGTTAAATTGGCAATCGATTGAGATAGTATGTCGAATGTGGTCAACATAAAACCGCAAAAGGTTAAAAATCTTAAATAAGTATCAAAAGTCATTTACGTAATAATGTCAATTGAAATAGTATTATTATCGATACAATATATTACATGGACCTATTAAATTAATAATGTACGGTCAACGAAACATTATTATACGCTTCCTCGATTATACAGCATTCGCAACAGTTAACTGAAAGTAATTAATAGAACGCAATAATTAATTAGAGGACCGCGTTTATTCTGTTTTATTTCGTTTTTCGATATTTCGCTATTCGTTTTATTCGATACCTACACAGTATGTGTTAAAATGAAATTTTACAATAAATAACATATGGCGATTATATTCCTATTATAGCTGAATCCACAGAAAACTGTCCCGTTTCTTGTAGACGGAGATTATAAACTATCTGAGAGGTTTGTAATTAATATGCAATGTGTATCATTTTCGTTTCTTATCATCCTTTAATCTCTTTCAATAAACGATTGCAGTCGAGCCATCATGTCATATTTAGTTGATCAATATGGTAAAAACATTCGTCTAAATCCGCAAACACCGGCTGGTCGAGCCTTGGTTAATCATCGATTACATTTTGATATTGGTACCTTGTACAGGGGCATGAAAAATTATTATGTAAGTTATTCAAAATTAAACCACTTATTCTAAACTGAACAAACTTGTTACAGTATCCAGTTGTGTTTAGAGGGGCAAATTACAATCCAGAATATTACAAGGTACTCGAAGGTGCGTTTGATGTCCTCGATAAATTTCTAAATGGACAAGATTACGTCGCTGGACGCAATTTGACCATCGCCGATCTCGCATTGGCAGCCACTGTATCAACATCGGAGGTATGCATACATCGTGAGAAAAAGGAAACGTTAATTGGAGATTTAAATGATGTTTACTGATCGTAGGTTTTCGGTTTCGAGGTGGAGAAATACGTGAATGTTGCTAAATGGATGGATAGAATAAAATCATCCGCGCCAGGTTATCGTAAAGCCAATGGCGAAGGATTAGAAATAATGAAAAGATTGGCCGATAATGCAAAAAAGGAGTAATCTATGCCACTATTAATATATTGACATGTTATTTGTTAAATTTAATAAAATTGTAGAAAGTAAAATGTAATAAAGTAAGCCTTCCTTAGAAATAAATTGAGACTTTACAATCACTCTGTATTTATCCATTTAAGAAGAGAAATAATCATTTAAGAACTTTACGATATCGTTCAACTCTTTACACATATTTTATCTATCTATCGATACATATATGAAAAGTATTTTATCTAATTTTATCACTTGAAATTATTAAAATTTTTCCAAAATGTTTCCTACAACAGTAGTATATTATTGTAGAGACCAACCAACCTACATATCATAAATTATACTTATAACGATATTATACAATATATTTATACAAATATTATACATAAAATATGTATTTCATTAGGTATCCTTTTTTGCCCTTTCCCCAAATATAGCAGTACCAACTCTAATATTAGTACTTCCCAACTCTACCTGCATAAAGATAATATCATATTTTAATACATGTCTGACATTTCTAAGGAAGTATAACAATTTCTAATAAAATTACCGCATGTTCATAATCATTTGACATTCCCATTGATAACTCTATCTTATTTAACTCAATACCCAATTCTTTTGAAACTTTTTCTCTACATTCTTTCAGACACAAAAAATCGGGATTTGGTCCTTTAGGGAGATCATGTCCAAACATGCCTATTGTCATAAGACCTATAAATTCTAAACTTGGACAGTTATCAATAATATGCTGAACAAGAGTACAAACATCTGTGATTTTACAACCACTCTTTTCTGAAAATGTAAATTTATAATATATTTAACTTATTAAATTATAAAATCGGAATGATTTTAATAACTAGAAGCCAAGACATAGCTTACATTTATTAGAACTTACTTATTTGAAGATGAAACAAAAATTTTGCATGAATGTCATATTTATAAGATCATAAATATTATGTTAGGAAAATTGAATGTAATAAAACATGCAATATTTTTGTTCATAATATTTTCATATAGAAATTTAAACAATAATCGTAACCAATTATTAGAATTACAATATAATAATACCTTGTTCGTTGCTAGTATTCACCTGTACCATTACTTTTAATTTCAAATTTTCATGTACTCTAATTTTAGACCAAGAAGTATTTAATGCTGATGCAAGTTTTTCGTTATCTACTGTTTCAATAATATACAAATTTGGAGTAGTTAATAATTTGTTTATTTTATTACGTTGAAGATGGCCAATAAAATGCCAACGTATATCTGTACATGTTTCTAAAATATTTGAATGATTTCCTTTTTCAACTAATTCATTGACATAATTTTCTCCAAAATGTCTTTGACCAGCTTTATACGCATCCACAATTAATTCAACTGGTTTGAATTTACTCACAGCTACTAAACGTGGCTCAAAATACTTGTATTCCTGTGAAAAGGAGGTTAAATATACAAATTATTACTATTAAAACATGTCTCTAGCGTTTTATGTTTATATTTTTATTTAATCCATTTACATAATTCCAAAATAATTATCATTATATAAATTTATATAATATTTATAACATACGGGTAGCCTTCTAGCAGAAGCAGCAATAATTTTATCTCTCACTATTTTTAAATTAGTTACCAATTCGGCCATTTTGGTTACTTTTTAATCTTGTTTTCATAACTTTTTCATAATTTCATTTTTATCACTACCTAACCTAATAAATTAGGATGATATTATACTATTATATAATATTTAAATAATACTTTATCTAAGCCTCTTAATACATATAATGAATATGTATTACACATTTTACTTAAAAGAACTGTCCGGACTAAGATAAAACAAATCTGTTATTAAATTACTGTGTGTAGCATTATAAGAAACCATAATCAATGCTATTATCTATATTCAACATTACAGGTTAAACCACAGCGGCGATTATATGTTATGACAGCAAGAAAATTTAGAAAACAATTAATAAACGTAATATCACGACATGACTTTTTCCTTTGTTTCTATTTAAATTCTAAGATGGAACACAATATATTTGACAATTAAGGCAAGCCTATAAATTTTATATAAATCTATCAATAAATGATATGTATTGTTCACTTTTTCCTCTAAGAAACAATAGAAATATTTTAATTAATTGTTTTTAGTATTGAAAATTAATATACCAGATTTTGGTGAACATTATTACCTAACCTAGATGCCGCTGATATGTGGGAAATGTTTGTATGTGAGACTTATATAAGCTGCTGTAAATAGGTATAGTTATACCCATTGTGTATTATAAAGTTACTTATATTTATACGACCGTGCACTAACTATAGTATATATATACATATGTATATATATATGCTATAGTTTTATACGTATACATGAAGTTCAATCTTCAATGCGAAGAAAATTATTCTTAGTTTGCGCATAGCTAGAACCAGATTGTATCTGTATAGTATATATATAGTGAAAAGTGATTGCACAAAGTGAAAGCAATTATTAAAATTTCAACATGACATTCCTGAAAACTATACAACCAGGTAAATTTAACAAAACTTCTTTCCGTTCCCTAATACAATTTAATTGATTCTTTTTCTATCAAATGTAATATATGAATATCATATAACCTATAAAATTATTATTTTGTCTTAATTACACATTTGATTTTATGAAAGTATGCTTTTTACAGGTTTAAAATTATTTCAGACATCCACAAAAATCTTAAATGTACCTGTACGAACTAAATATTATTTTATTAACTCGGAACAGCCATCGTTTCTTGAAAATGCAACAAACAGATCATTGCTTCTAGAAATCATACGTGGTATTGGAATTACACTTTCTCACTTCTTTAGTGAACCTGCAACAATAAATTATCCTTTTGAAAAGGGTCCCTTAAGTCCAAGATTCAGAGGTGAACATGCATTAAGAAGGTATTGGTATAAAGCTTTTTATATCAACAAAATTTTTACTGAAGAAAATATAATAAATTTATTCTAATAGATATCCTTCAGGTGAAGAAAGATGTATTGCATGCAAATTATGTGAAGCAATTTGTCCAGCACAAGCAATCACTATTGAAGCAGAGGAAAGAGCAGATGGATCTCGCCGTACAACAAGATATGACATAGACATGACAAAATGTATATATTGTGGATTCTGTCAAGAAGCTTGTCCAGTGGATGCAATCGTGGAGGTAACGATTAATACATAAGTATATATAGTAGTGCTTGTTTAAATTCAAATAGAGCTATTTTGTCTAAATTCAAATAATCTAGCCATACCATTACTTAGTGTAATATAAATTTAAGTATCAATTTAATGTAATCCAAATCTAATGACAAAGAGAATAAATAGACATAGTAAGAGTAATATATTAATTTCTAAATGTCAATATCTATCATAAAATGTAAACAATTCTATGTAAATATATGGGAATACCTATTACATAAGATTTATATTTACCATATGAATTATTTTTAGGGTCCAAACTTTGAATATTCGACAGAAACACATGAAGAGTTATTGTATAATAAAGAAAAATTGCTGAATAATGGAGACAAGTGGGAGTCAGAAATTGCTAGTAATATTCATGCAGATTACTTGTATCGCTAGACAAATTGTAAAATTTAGTGAAATATAGTAATAATTACTAATAATTAATAGTAATAATAGAAGATGTCTATTATGTGTGAACTATTTTATCAATAAAATGTTCACTATATATGTAGAATATATATATATATCCTATATATTGTAAATTTTATTCCAAAAGTAGTAATGATGGGATACTATTGATGTTACTTTTCCTTAGCATATACTTACCATATAAATGAATTTAATAACTGTGCTTTTTCCTTCCTATATACTATATAAAGTATCTCATTACTAATGAAAATTTTGTATATTATTACCTGTTCTTTTTATTAGTTTCTATACGTTTATTATTTACAAACACGTTTTAATCATTTTTAATATGTTTTTGTATTTATAATATTCCGTTTCCCCTCCACAAAAATACCTTGAATAATCTTCTTACAGTAGTAATATAAATTACAAACTGTTATTCATATACATATATATATTCAGAATAAAAATGTATGACTCTACACTCATTAATTTATAAAGGTATGATTCTCATAACATTAAATTTTTAGTTTATCACATGAATGGAAAAATACTAACTAGCCAAAAATACTATTTGTACTTATATCTCCGAAAATATCTCAAAATATTTTGAAATCACTCTTGTAGTAAGGATTATACAATGATAAAAAATTATCTATAACCTATATAATATTCAAATCAAGTTATATTCAAATATAATAAAAATATATCAATGAAGTATGTAGGATATGGAAATTAAATTATTTTATCAATACTTTCCAAATAGAAAAATTTCAATGTAAATCAAAAATTTTCTTCAACAGCAATTTTAACTCTTCTAAGGCTAAAAACATTGTATCTTTCATTTATATTTTTGTTATTCTCAAAATATTTTTAAATTACAAGTAATATTACATTCATTCCATAAATATAAATGCATTACAATGAAAAGTGAAAATATCATAAAAAGTGAATGAGAGTATATAGTTAAAATATAAATCAATATCGGATCTATCGAAAAAACTGAGTAATTTCTATGAAATCAGGAAAAATCACTACCATTTATTCACAAACCACCGATGGAGATGAACGTTTTAGATCTGTTCTGCAATCATATGTATTATTAACTATACGTATATGTTTCTGACTTTATCTTTGGAAAGATAATCATAAGACTAGCTTTTTGTAACTTTAGTATAAAAAACCAATAATAAAAAGCTTTCTTTTGGTACTTGAAAATAATTTATACCACTTATCTACTCAATTATGATAGATAGTACTGAAAGATGCTAATAAAAGAATATATTTGTCAACTATGAATATTTAAAATAATTATATTTGTATGTTTATAGGAAGAATGCATATCTCAAATAGTTTTATACCATATTCGAACTCATTAGAATCATAAATCATTTACATTATTAAGTATAATATTATTAACATCATAAATCCTAGAAAGAGTTCTGATATTATATATTATGACTGTAACAGTGAAAGTAAAATGCTCACAATATGTATCATACCTAATATACCCATAATCTATACTATATAATGTATAAAAATCCCCCCTAGGACATACATATGTGTATGTATACTGTTAAATACACGCGCGCGCGCGTGTGTGTGTGTGTGTGTCAAAAATGGAAATATTTTTGACATTTAGAAGCATCCTAGAAAATTAGAATTAAAAAAAATTAAATTTTATATACTTCATCCTTCACGATTTATTCATATTGAAAAAGAGAAATTGTGCACTTAAAAATTCGGCCACAATATTATTATTATTTTTAGTACCTTAATTATACTGCACATTAATAGCAACTTTATCTGTACGTAGTTGTTTAATTGATTTTATGTTTACATTGTATATCCTATATTTAATAAATTTTAATCAGTACATTCTTTAGTTCGTTTACGATGATAATTCCTTGCTAACGCATGAATAATTGTTACTAAAAAGTAACATACCATCAACATTACAAATTTATCAAACAACCATGAAATTGTTGTTGCTCCATCCTGAAAACAAAAGAAATATTTAGAAATGTGTACATACATTGCTCACAATAAATTAAGATCATACCATCGACGTTTTATCGTGCAATTTTTCTTTCTGTTGAATAAGATACTTTTTCAATGGCTCTTGAAATTTCGAACCAATAAATGGTACAATTGCTAGCAGTTTTATGAATTTATCTAAAAGTTCTTCATTGAAAGCTATAATTACTGCAAGTTGTTGAATATGCATTTTTATAATCGCCTTTCCTATAAGTGTAGCTCCAAAAAATGTCCAAAATGGAATTAAGTAATGACCACATGTCAAGCCAGCAAGATCAAACAATGGATTGGGGATCTAAAAATGATTTTTGTGTAAAAAATATATTGTAAATGTTTAATTTAATTTTAATCAAATTCAAAGATTATATAAAAATATTTTCTAAAAATACATAAAAATAAAACTTTTTTAAATTTCTATATAAATAAAATTAATCTTTAATATTTAGAAAATAATTTAACTTACTGAAGCACAAGCAAGAATTCCCCAGAATCCAGCTTTTTGCACAAAATGTTTCATAGTTAGCTTTAGTCGAATTAATAATGAAACATTTTCTCCATTTTCTAAAGCTTCTAAAGCTTCTAATTCTTTTAAATCTTCTTGATCAAATTCTTCATTTCTATTATTTTGTCTGCTAGTTCTAGCTGCCCTAGCCATAAAATATGGTGGTAGTTCACCAAGTGCAGTACCAGCACCCCAAAGCATAGCTTCTATGCGTACTTTTCTCATGATATTTAATATTCCTGCTGTCCACATTGGATCAATTGTTGTTGGGCATATTATTTGATCAGGATATGGTGGTTCAGGAAAATTGAGAGCGCCACATTCATATGCAGCCATTGTGACAGCTGCTATATGTGGTCCTAGATAAAGTACAAAAGTGTGTAAACCTGTACCAAGACCTACACTGGAAAGAACACCTAAACCTATCCAATATAACCACCAAATTATTTTTGTCTCCCCTGCTTTCAATATCTGAAAATGTACAAATATTTGATGACTTTAAATATTATGAAAAACAACGGATGGAAGATTAATATGCAAAATTTTTGTATAATAATTTACTATACTCCCGACTTTAATTATAGAACTTACCTGTTGATGTGGACCAGAAATTCTACTCAATATCAGAAATAATATAATTATTGATACTATGCTCCATACTGTCTTTTTGTAATGCAATGCCTTTCCCCCTAAGCTAAATATATTATTAAAAAGTTCTCGGAAAAAATAATTCAATGTGGTAATTGGATGCTGCCACAAAGTTAAATGTTCAGAATCTATATATAATTCATTGTCCAAATTATTTAAATCTCCTGAAAATGGTGCAGATGGTTTTTTCTCTTCTATATTTTGTTGAGCACCATTGACAGGTGCTGAATCCTTTACACGTCGAATGGCAGTGGTATTTTCCAACATGATACTTCCTAACTGATTATTCTGCAAAAATAATAAAACAGATCATAAATAAATTTTTGATTATTTAATAAATAAAGCATTACGAAATATGTAATATATTAGAAATGAATAAAATATTATAGTCATGTAACACATATTGTCATATATGTCACACAATTTAAAGCAGCAAGAAATTAAAAAATATCACAAATTTGTTACTACTGTGTTCAACAATTTGCTGTGTTTCCAATACTTCAATCTAAAAATATGAATGGAATATTACAAAATTAAATTAATGACATTGATTACTGTAATATAATAATTTTAATAATATATGCTAAAATATTATATTGCTTCATACTGATATTGACATTAAACATTAATAAAATCATTAAAAACTCACTGAAGCAATATTAATGTTATAATTAAGTATAAGTAATATACAAAATGATCAGTAATAAAATATTTAGTCACCATGAGTTTCACATGCAATATAAAAAAGGAATATATTATATATGAAGATTTTTTAAAATTACAAATAGGAAAATACTTATGTAACGCAAAAATGTAATGTTAAATTATTAAGACATTAAAAAATGATATACAAAAATGATAATTCCAAACACTTCTTATTAACAAGATTAAATTAGTTTGCAGCCATGTATAAAGTTTTTAATATAAAATCTTTATTTTATTGATAAAGACATTATATTTAATATCTTTATCATATTATAAAATTGAACACTGCTTTCATGCTGTTTCATTTCTCATTACTAGTAGATTAGTGTTAAATTATTTACTCTTACTATTATTGTAGTTTAATTAAGTTATTTATTCTCATTGATTTTCTAAAATATTTATGACACATAATGTTAATGTAACTAGTATTATATTAATGAATTTATGAAACAATAATTACATGTAACTAGATATGTTTTAATATTTGTATAATAATAAACAGCATACAATTATTTGTAGAATGAATACATTCTATACCATATTTGCGCTGTTCCCTGAAATGTGCAGATGGTGTTTTAACGAGCCATTAAATGATTTCTGCTATCGTAATCGTAAAACTGGCTTCACTGTAGTAGAATTCATTGAGTTTCTGCTACCCGTATGAAAAATAGTGTCTTCAAAATTCTGTACAATACTGGTAACAGCTACATTCGAAATAGTGCTCATCTTTGAATCTATTTTCCATCATGTCATCATCAAGCTGCATTAGTTGTATTATTAACTAATTACTGTTATAATCATAAAGGAATAAAAATATTCTAATAATTATTTTCTATTAATACTGATTACCAACAAGAAACATTAATTTCCAAATAATACAAATACAACAATGACAAATATAATTTATTGAATTAAGATATGAATTACTTTTACACTCTGTATCATATTATATAATAAAAACTTTAAAAAGAAATTTTACATAAGAGATTAACAAAATTACATAATTTTAACAGATAAAACTATAACTGGACAATTAAACAATCTGATTTTGTTGTCCTTTTTCAAACATTGAAACATTTTAAATATAAATACAGATATAACTTTATGTACATTGATTTGCATATACATAAAACTATTAAATACACAAAATTATTGTTTAAATTATTATAAAAATTGTTTGAAAGTAAAGTCTTTGGTGAACAATTTAAGTACAAACGGTTGTTTCTAATATATTTAATTTTTATATAATCTACATGATAATATAGGTACAAATATTCACTATAATTCATTGGTGATTTTAATGTCTTTAAATGTGTGCCATAAATCATAAATATACTGCAATATACAAAATAACATATACAAATATTCCATTAAAGTTAAATTTAAAATAAATAGATATATATGTATAAATTTACTTACTGTGCAACAAATACTTTAAAACTCACATAATTTATAATAGAAATATTATTACATATTTTCTAATAATGTACTTCTAATTGTAATTAAAAAGCAGTGTGATTTTCAATAACTATATAAAATAAAATATTTATTAATCTATCCTGAATATTAAAAATGATTTTATGATTTTTTCACTGTTATTTATATTTCAAATATTTAATTTCACCAATCTAACATATGTATTCGCGAGCTAATTTAACCTCCAATTTTTTATCTTATACATTTTATACACGATTACTATTACATGTATAAGATTCTAATTAATAATTGGGACTAATTATTTATGTTTTATCTAAATAACACTTAAAACTGCATATTATATTGTCTGAATTTGAGAAAATTTATGCTACTATACAGAAATCGCACGTGAAACTAAGCCATGAAAACATAATTTGAATGCTGGAAATTTATTTCATATTTTAATGTTTCTCAAAGAAATACGTACAGAATATTTTATGAAAATGTGTTTTCAAAATACAATATTTTTTTTTATGAAATATCGAACATGATATAATATAATACAATCTGATAACATAAAATGTAATTGAATTACCTTTTAACCTTAAAATACGAATATGGCTAAGTGCTGGATCAATCGAAAATGTTTTTTTTTTCAAATCATTATGAAACACACATTTGAGTAAAAAATAAAGAGCTTGGTAATATCTGAAGTGATCAATAGTTAGCATATGCACTTAAAAAAATCAATGTTTTTATTCAACTTAATTAATTAAACTGTCAACTCGACAGCAACACATTTATATTTATATACATATATATGAACCCACAACACTTCCTATATGTATATTGTATAAGTGCAAGACGCGCAAGTCTCCATGTATAAAAGTGCCTAATCATTAGTCTTTTAGGTAATACAATTCCTCTATATAATCATCGCCTTATATTGAATACCTCGCATATCTTGCACTGATATAATTCTAAATTATTACTTGTTAACACAATAAACATTAACCAATCAGCGTTTCTGTAAATAAGTATTGACACCTTAATTATACTTCACATGAATGATTTTAAAATACAAGACATGTCTCTGTCCTTTTCCTTCTTCATATTTTATTTTAATGAAATAAACAATATGATATATAAATACAAAATTTCTAATAACTATAAAAATAAACTAGAGTTATAAGCACGTGGTTCAAGATCTAATATTTTTAAATTTAGTGATTTTTATCAGATTCATGTTTTGTAATTTTATTTAATTATTAAATTACGTAGCATATTCAACAGTAGATATGTTGGTATCATATTATGAACTTAATTGCTAATGGCTGATATGTGCAGTTCTTACATTTTCGTGTAATCGAAGTCAAATGATAAGTCAGACATTATTAACTGTAATGTTGACAGTGGCGTTTGTTGGAATACGAAATTTTGTGTTTACATCGAATAACTGATAAATTTATATTTACAATGTTAAAATACAATATATATAATAATGAAAATTATTTAAAAAATAAAGTGATACATCTTTTATTAACTTAGAACGAAATATGTACTTTCAATATCGATCTATTATAACAATAAGCCGGATAAAATTAACATTTATAGAAATATAAAATGGAAAAATGGCAGATATTTTAACTCCACTTGTATATTGGGCTCAAACAGAGCAACAAATTACATTAAAGGTAGACTTGACTGATACTTGGGTATGTAACTTCTATTATATATAGACTTTATTGTTTATGAATTTATATAGATCGAATCATGTTTTGTAGCATGTCAAAGTTCACATGAATGAGAACAAATTAAGGGTTACTGTTTATGGACAAGGTGCTAGAGGTCTTAATGAATATGGATTTAGCTTGGATTTACATTCATCTATTAATGTTGAGGTAACATATATTGTTCAAATAAATTTTATAATTATGATTTATTACATAGATACATATTTGTGTTTTTAATGTATAAATGTGAGTAAGCTTGCAATTTATATTTGTATCTTTTTTATGGTCTTAAATGATAAGTAAAATACATTGTTATCTATAGGTAAATTATTTTTAGCATACTTCAATAAGATTTATTAAATTTCTTAAGCTAAGATTTTTTGCGCATTATAACTTAATAACAAAATAAATAATATGAAATGTATAGTTGTTAGAAAAGATCCCTGTTTTTTTTTTTTTTTTTTTTTTTTGTTATAATTGTAGCAATAATATTTTACTTTATCTTATGGAGTAACTTGGGGTTAGGATGGCAGGGCTAAAAGTGACAGAGTTATCTATAATGATTTCCAACTACTTGTAATAGAATAATGATAATGTATAATATTCTACAATCCATGTAAAATCCATACAACACAATTCAACAGTGTGGATCCAATATTATAATATTTTATTTGATTCATCATATGTAATAATGCATTGTCTTTTAATATGTAATATAAGAATAATATGGAAATACTTATAACATCATTTGTTTTATGGTATATCATCATTTCTAAAATTTGTATATCTCTAATTTTTAGTAAAAAGATAACATGTTCTATATTACAATAATACAAGTACAAATACAAGTACAAATAATAAAAGTAAAATTGATTATTATAGGAAAGTAATTACAAAGTAACAGCTCGACAAGTTGATTTTACATTGGGTAAAAAGTGTCCTGCTTGGTGGCCACGATTAACTAGTCAACCACAAAAGCCATCATGGCTGAAAATCGATTTTGATAAATGGACAAGCGAAGATTTAGATGATAATGAGGATGAAAGACGAGATGTATGCAGTGATTATCCCGACATGTACGATAAACTTCATGAAGAAGAGTTTGGTTATAGAAAAGGTATACTTTATTAAAAAATGTTTTAATATACATAATAATTGAAATACATTTCAATACTAATAATATTTTACAATTATTCATTGCGCAGAAGATTTCAAAAAAGTGTATCTAATTATTTATAACCTTTGTCAATTTGTTGGTTTTATCTATATTCTAACTGTAATGGGAATTATGTACTCGCGAGATGGACCAGGTTAGTAACTGTATCATATATTTAAAATTAGTTAAATATAATAATACCTAAATTGATTTTTTTAATTAGTAAATTTCTAATTGTAGCATCTATGAAAGAAACTTACGTAGCTGTTGGGAATGCAATGAAATTTATACAACTTATACAATTTTTAGAAGTTATGCATTCATTATTTGGTTACACTAAAAGTAGTACATTTGTAACATTTGTACAAGTGGGAGGCAGAGCATTTATTTTATTTATTATGATTGAGGCTGAACCACGTATGCAAACGAAACCAGTTGTCTTTTATCTTTTCCTTGTATGGAGTACAGTAGAAGTATTTAGGTATCCTTATTATTTGACGCAATTACTTAAAATAGAGATTTCATTTTTAACATGGCTAAGATATACAATATGGATGCCTTTATATCCATTAGGCTTCCTCTGTGAGGGGATTATAATATTAAGAAATATCCCATATTTTGAAGAGACACAGAAGTTTACTGTTTCTTTACCAAATTCTTGGAATTTTGCATTTCATTTTCCATCATTTTTAAAGATATATTTACTCATATTCTCTTTACCCTTTATGTACATGTTGATGTCTCGCATGAACCAAATACGTCATAAAAAATTAGGCAAATCTAGGTTGAGAAAAAAGTATGCGTGATGTAAAACATGATAAGATAAAGAAATTAAAATATTAGAAAATTTCATCAATGGTTTAATTATTACAAGTACAATTTAACCCTAGAATTAGAATGAAATGATTAAACAAAAGAAAAAAGCGATCTTTGCTGTAAATATATTTATTTTAAATATGTGATATATAACCATGTTGAAGAGAGTTTACATGTAATATTTAGAAAATACATTAAAGAGAACATTTTAGTCTCTTTATATTTATAAATACAAAGCTAACATGAGTAGATCTTATGTATAAGTATGATTTTGTAATTATAAATAAATCAAGTATCACTAAATAAATTTTATTTTTATTTGTATCTATTTTAATATCTTCATCTCCTTGTAATGTTTCAGATTTTATAATAAATATTTTGTATAGTTTCATATTATTTGTCATATTACGTTTTATTTTTATGTGATTGTTTCAAATATATTGCTAGTTATATTTTAACGCTTGTAATATATGAGATATTAGAAGTGTGATAGTGAGCAATTTGATCAGTATCTTCGATTTTTTCTAACTTCAATATATTAGAAAAGGCTATTTAAATAAGTAAAATATTACAAAAGATGTGTCGTAAACAATTATAAGTACTGTTAATTTTATTTTAAAACTAAATTTAAATCTAACCTCAATTCAGGAAAAACACTAGAAAATTTCGTCATTTTTATTTTACGATTCTCCTATTAGAGTTAAACCGGTAATGTTGTCGATGAAAGGTGTCTTCTCTAATTTTAGTGATTTTGAAATGTCATAAAACTCAACATTTTGAATAACTTTTATCTATACATATAACCTGCATTCGACGTTAGTTTTTAATAGTAATATTAGTTAGTAGTAATATTAATTCGGCCGCCAGCATTTCGTTGCTTAATCAAAGTAATGCACGAAACTTTCTGACAGAAATTTTTAAGTTTTTAAAATAGTACATGATGAATCTTTTCGTAATTATAAATAATCATTATTTTAAATATTATATAAATTCTTCTTTTTAAGTAGAAACTCTTTTCTTTAATCATGTTATTGTCATGTATAAAATAATGAGTATAACCAGCTATAAGTAATATCAAATTGGTGAGAACGTCCAACTATGTAATTAACACGACTATGATATAATTAAATGTTTATTTTTTAAATATTCATTTTTACAACTTAAAAAGTAGAGATGATGGGGTTTTTTTAAATCTTTACTTACAGATAGATTGCAGCAATTTCTATTGTATCAATGATAAGAAAAATTTGTCAAATATACAAAAGTTATTATATTCTACATAAATGAATTATGTTTTGAATGTTGTAACACATTATACACAGTATTTACGTATGAGTAATTTGTCTTTAATAACAACAATTTATATAAATAATACATCTGATTTAAACTACAATGCCAAAAGAATATTACAATGATATTTGTGTCTTACTTTTGAATATTACAATACTAAACAGACATAATGTCAATAGATAAATACTTTAAAAGTACTTCCTATTGTTTTCTTATTTATATGAATTATATATATTTTTGGCACTTACTATGTAAGGATTGTAAATGACATTAAATTTAATATATAGAAAATTAAGAGTTTCATCAACGAATGTTTAAAGTTTAATAATTTAGCTTGATCAGCCTTACAATAGCCTTTGCATATTCTATAATTTAAAATTAAATTAAATTAAACATTTTTTGCATTATTAGGATGAGTGTGCTAGTTCAATATGTGGTGGTACGAGGAGATCTTCTGAAGACAATGGAGTGGCCCATTGGCGCAGTTATAGCTCAAGCATGCCATGCGTGTACTGCTGTTACTCATCTTTTTTATAATGACAATTACACACAAGCCTACCTTGCCAATTTAGATGTTATGCACAAAGTTGTCTTGGAAGTAAGTATATCCAGGAACTATATATATCATAGGTATTAAACGTCAATTTGAATGTATTATTGTGCATAACTATTGTGTATACAGTTTTTAAAACAGCGAAGGAGTATGGTGACATTTATAGTATACTCATACATGGATATATTTATATGTATATAAATGTTAGATTCCAGATGAGACCAGTTTAAATAAATTATGTTTAACATTGACAAATGAGAACATTGATCATAAGCTCTGGATTGAACAGCCTGAAAATATTCCAACGTGTTTGGCAACAAAACCTTATCCAAAGGATAAAGTACAATCATATTTCAAGAAATATAAGTTACTTAAATTGTAAAAGGATACAATTTTCATTGCACAGCTACATTATCCTCTTTTATATTGTACATCAATTGTAATAAAACTAAATAGTAATATAAAATAAAATAGTATTAAATATAGTACTATATATTTTAAGGAATAGTCAGTATCAGGTTTTAGTACCACAAACATTGTTATTTGCAATGCTATGAAACGAATTGAACTCTTCTTAGGAATAATCTGTCAAGAAAAATCTAGTAATATGTTTCATATTGTATTAAAAAGATAACAAATCAATCTTATGCCCTTATGAACCTTTTTTTGCTTTATTTTTTTTTTTTTTTTATATATGTAACAATAAATAGGAATTATTTCCAATTCGGGATTTACTATACGCCAATATGAAAACGATAGATATATACTTATTCTTTATTTAACAATACCTGACAGTATTGACAATGTGTACACGTTACTCCTTTGCTTTACAGTTGATATTATTACTAATCTAGATGAAAATTATGTCGAGATATGCATTATTAACTGATATTTGTATAAAAATCTTCCCTTGCGATCGCGCAGAAATGTGCACTTTTTTTATTAAACGTACCGAAGGCAATAAAATGGCATAGGTACGCATATATGTATTGTGCACATAAATGACACATACTGGGAAAAGAAATTTTCAACCGTTCCTCGTTAAAATAATCATACGGCATTAGTTTTTCGATGAAAATAAAATTCCAAGTTTCGTAGTTGAACTTATTATACAAATTTTGATTAAGCGAGAATAATATAATTTAAATTTAAAAAAATCTTAGAAACATAATAATGTATAATAAAGGTAATAATTAATAGCAGCTATATAAATACATAATATTATAATTATGCTTAAATGCATTTGGTTGCATTTTAGCAAGCAAATAAATAAACAGAAAAATAACATTGACTGAAATTTACGTGAATATACGTTCAATTCATCTTCAGTTAAAGAAGGTAGAACAAAACGATTAACGTTTCCAACTTTTTACATCTTGTGCTTCCACGAGACATGTCCATATAAAAAACACGCAGAGAGAAAATTTATTTCTTCACATAGAGTGCAACGTATTTTAGCAAAGAAAACACGTTGACAATGATGTTAATGGACCAATGAAATTGTTCATTGTTTTAGAACTTTGCTATCGCTATATTACGTTGTGCAAACGATATTTGGATAATTCGGTCATTAATTTTACTCTCCTTAGAAATAAAGTAATTTATAAATTACTGACGTTTACGTTTACATTATAAACAAATTGTCGATAAAATTATGATGTCGTTCTAACCGCATTTTCGGTAGTAAGCTCTAAATATTTATGTACACGCACTATTTGCGGACGCTAAACACTGTAAGTACACTTATTTACAACACCCGATGGCAAGAAGATTATTTCGGCATACATTGTATTTTATATGCCAAAAAAGAAAAAAAAATATATATATGTAAAAAAATATATATATTTCTTTTTCTTAAATACATAACTCGATTTTCTTCGCGTTAAACTGGATGAATTGTATTTTTACGATGGAGTATACACAAAGGTCTTTGAAAATATGTACTATCTTCTTTTAAAATACTTGTATCACTGCCCCTCTTCTTTTTCGGCTTCCTCTTCTAGCCAATCATGAAGAATATTTCTTCTTCTCTGAAAAAACGAGGCGAAAGGGAATCTGTTGTAAATATTTGTAGAAATATTTTCTAAAGCTTAAAGCAAATACGATAGATTTGTATACATTCAAAGATGAAGAAGATGGTCGCTTTGAAATATACAAAGTAGGTACGATGCTTAGACGTACAGGTCGCTATCTATTCGAAACGAATCGATTTTTTATTGTTTATGCATTTCATTAATTATCAATTACGATTACAAATTACGTTATCGTGCCTATAAGCAAAGCAAACGAGAATATAAGCGGATAATTTTACAAAAAAAGCAGTCTGGAATGTTGCTTTTGACATTAATCTACGTATTTTGTGTTCATTCTAATTAAAAAAAGAAAAAAAAGAAAAAAAAGATGCAGCTTCAAGCAAGTCCTTGAACGTGTTAAAGTGTTATTAATTTCTTGATCGGTACCTTGAAGCTTCAAGTACAAAGAAATGGCAAGAAAGTCGAATTGGAATAAATTAATTTTGGCGACTGTAAATATATCTTTTATTTCTTTGTACTTTTTTGATATATATATGTATGTATCATCTGTTACTTTGTCTTTTTTGGGCAGGAAAGCAAAATAACCATAAGTATCGATATGAAACTTTAAGCAAGACTATTGCCACGGACTTCTACCTAATTAACATGCAGGTAATATGTAAATAAATAATACAAAAAAAGTACGAAAATGTAAGGAGGAGAAAAGTTGCAAGACTTCTTTCTAAATCATTTTTGTTATTTAGGAGCGTGGTGTTTTGCTGATTATGCATGCATACAACGTTAGTATAACTACGGGACTTGCAATTACCAGGACCACGTTAGTTTGGGAGAGCAAGGTGAGACGAGTGATGAGGGCGATGGCGGTGGTGGTTTTGGTGGTTGTAGTGGTGATGGTAGTGGTAGTAGTTGTGGTAGTTGTTGGTAGTGATTAGGGCAGCGCACAACGAGCAATTATTGCTCGGCTAGATTTGCGTTCGGATCCGTATACTCCTCGTAGTCCTCTTCTGGTTCTTCGTAATCCGTCTCTGAAGTTTCAGGACCTTCGACAGCTGGTATCGAGGTGCTAGTGATGTCCTGCTAAGCATATACGAGAATCCAAGCGTTCGTTCTACCTACTTTTAATTCTTTACAATTCCCTTTCTGACCATTCGTTTCCATTTCACTCGTTACAGCTTTCTTCTCTTCGCATTATTCTTCTCGATACAAAGATTTTTTAAAGAATAGGAACGACCTTATCGACTAAATCGCTACGTACGTATATAGAAAATTTAATTAATATTATGTTTATAAAAATACATTTGTATACATTTGTATAAAAAAAATTCCGCCAGGGTGAAGTATGCCAATTTATTATTAATTAATATCTTTTAAAGACGAAACGTCTCGATTATTGTGGGAATATCTAACCAAGTATAAAGACAAAAAGGGGGAGAGAAAACGTGAGAAAGAACGTAACAGGAAGTCGTCTATTTCGGACTTGTTCAAGCCGACAAAAATTAATTGAAATGAATAGGGAAAATGTGAGATACCTGGGGTGGTCTCCAACCGCATCCTGCTAGCGGAAGTCCGTCGGCTCCTAATGGACACGGAGCATCTAGCCCGGGTACACCCTGATCTCCTTTGTTGCCTTTGTCGCCTTTCCTACCGCGTTTCCCTGGCGGTCCCTGTATTCATACGTAAAGATGTTTCAACGTCTAAATGGCGAACAGGTAGATATTTTCGCGAACGTGCAAAAAAGGCCAGGCACACAAAAAGAATCTCTTTATGCATAGTAAAATATTCGATTGATTGTGCAGAATACGCAATTGAGCATTAACGTCCAAGAAAAAGGCATCGAGAATATTCTCTATCTTAAACTTGAGACCGCGTACTTTCAATCGTTTCGACTGTTCTTTTTTGTTGGAATGTACTAATTTTTCATTTCAACATCATACCCTTAATTGCAACTAGATTTCTAACAAAATTTATTGACTATCAGCGAGTTTATATACGCGCTTTCACTATACGCTGGTGGCAGCATATGCACGTAGTATATATACATATATGTACGTACGTATCACTGAAGAAAGGAATGTGAAATTACGTTTTTATACGAACATTTATCTCGCGAATTCGATGATCTTTTTTCAAGGGTTGCGACATGTTATAGGACATGTAGAAAAGTACAATACGAAGATACCAGAGTGCAGAAATACAAATATGTGTTTCTGTTACATGCCGTTATGCATAAACACTGTACTGTGTTAAACCATCCCTAAATTCGGTATTCGAATTTCATATAATTTCTAATTAGAGATTAATTATTCTTTATGCTAAACACATTTCGATAAAACAAGTCAGTGAATGTTAAATTGGTGCACTTCTTTGGCATAACTTCCGAATGACGACACGTTTGGATTTAGTAATATTAAATGTCATAATACTAATGATAATTAATTAGTTTTAGTAATGAAATGGTAATAAACGTTTATGACAATGATATTGCTGATAACGATGATAATGACAATACAGTAAATATGAATGAAATATTAATAATGAATTTCCGAATTAAAAATTTTTAGATCTGGAACGAGGAATTATTCGTCCGTTAGACATTGTATCGTTAAACGTTTATGAGCTTCGTTCGCTCGCCAAACTACGAATTTCCTTGCCCATTTATTTAAAACTGATAGTCGAATTTCATCAATACTCACAGATTCGCCTTTAGCACCTTTCTCTCCCTTCGGTCCCTGGAATTGGTACGTCAAAGAATTTATTCGTTAAGTGACGGTCGTGCCTCTCTTCGTTTCTTTTCTACATGCACGATACGTATTGTGGAAAAGAACTTTTTGAATATTATACATTTCTATGCGAAACTTGCTTTCAAAGGCATAACATGTGTCTACGATCACAAATGCGTGAACTAGTGAAAGAAGCAAGCGATATAAGCTATAATATTAGCCCGTTTTATTTTTCGGTTAGTTTATGCTCTCAGTTTCTACACTCTTTGACAACCTAATTATCAAGATAGAGAGGATTGTGCGCTTCTCCCTCTCTTCGAGATTAAATTTTACAATTAGTTACTTTCCAATGAATTCCCGATATTCTCTAATTTCCTAGGTATTTCTAGGAATTCTAAAACTTCAGGTATTCGAACATTTATTATACATAATTTTCTTTTTCTTTCATTCTACATCTGAAAAGTAAATTGATAATTATAATCCTAATAAACTTGATAGTTTAACATTAGCAACAACAATGCTTCAACAATGCTGGAACCATAAAAGAATTTACCACTTCAAAAAATGTACTACTTGGATCTTCAACAAACAATTTTCTGACTGTCAATCTTACGTTTTGTATCCATTATTTTCTGACATTCTGCTTTTCTAAATTGCTTTAACCGACCGAACCAAAAGAAAGGATTTGCGATCTTAAAGCGAAATATTTGGGAGTAGATAAGCAAGTATTATATAGAATAGAAGGAATATTTGCAATAATAAAGAAATCGTGCAAACTATCGTCGGTGTAAAGAGGGAGAAAGGCGCAAAACTTAATCTCAGCCCCCTCCTTTTTCGTGCAAAAGAAGTAAAGAGACGAATTTTGGGGCAGTCCCCGGGGTAGATCAGGCAGATGTATCGTCGTTACCCCGGGCTGGTTAGACTGTGTCGCAGTCACACCGAGGGGCGAGCGATAATCGAATGCCACTGTACCTCCGCGCCAGGAATTCCATCGGTACCCTGGGGATAAACAGAATGTGTCGTTGGTGTCTCGACGACGGTGTAATCGAGTTTCAGCAGGATGAAATATCGTTCAGTACGGTTAAATGGTTAGATCGACACGATATGATTCGTATTGAATATCAAGCTGAATCGAGAATGGTTTTTCCAAGCGAAAGCAATTTTTGAAATTGTTAAACAATTAGTAGAAATACTATTTAAAATTCTAAAATTCTAAGATTTCTAAGGAAGTAGTTTTAACACGTTCGTCGTCACGTCGCACATATCTACGCGACGGGTATACTTCCGTGGGGGCCCCGTCAGCAAAGGATGATGACGCTCTTCTTGTTCCAGTTAATTAAATATACGATATTATATATAGGATATACAACGTAAAAATAAACGTTAAAGACACATTATACCATACTTTTTATTAATTTATATTCTGGATAATATATTACGTTATCCTATATCGTATGGTATTCGTTAAAACATTCCAAACACATTTAGGGTGATTTTGGGCACTTGGAAAAATAATTATAGACTCCGTCGTCGCTACTTTCCTCACTTTCAAATATATTTTCACGCTGTTTACTGAACATTTTGAGGAGGAAAAAATCACTGATGTACGTCTCACAAGTATGCTTCTCGACTAAATGAAAGCTTATCGCTTTCTCCATTTCAGAAATAAATAATCTTTTCTTTACAATGAATGGAAGGCGATAAACATTGAATCGAAGGCGATAAACGATGAATTCCTGCTTGTCGCTCTATTTACGTCTATCTGCGTACCGGCGGTCTGATTCGGGCCCCGCAGGAAACTTAGCCGAATCACGCTGGGCGACGAACGTGTTAATTCGATGGGTTAAGGTCGGTTATTGGTTTAAATTATTGAGATAAAACGATACTTACAGGTAGGCCAGGATCCCCTCTTTCTCCCTTTGTGCCTGGTTCTCCTTGTGCACCCTGTAAGTATGAAGAACCATAACGGATACTATGATCTGTACGGATACGTTGAAACAATACCGTTAAGTTTGCAACTGGCTTAATCTATGCCTGAATGATGAAATCGTAGTGTGAGCGTAGTGATCGAGGTTCCAAAAATCATAAATATAATGTATGGTTAAACGGGTCTCCCCGAGGATTGCTCACCTTCATGCCGTCTAATCCTGGTGGCCCCTGAAAGGCAGAGGAAACCTTGTCAAATTCATCGAAGTCACCTGATAATTGATATCGAATATGCCGATTCAAATGTAATTTATTATTAAGAAATTTTATTAAGACGCCCTTTGCCCCGTCATTCGCAGCAATATTGCACCTTGCCAAACTCTCCGGAAATGTTTGAATTTTAATCCTAAGTAGAGTATATTTGTGTATGTATGTTGATATTCTTATCGGTTAGTTTTTAACAAAGTTATCTGAAAGAATATTTTTTTCTCTCGATCTTCTGCAAATAATTACTGTTCAAAACATTTTTGCCTATTTCAGTAAGGTAATATTTACATTATTTTATTGTTTCCCTCGATGTGAAATAAGATATTCTACCAAATATGAGACGCACATAAACACTTTCTAATAAACGTATCGATACATACAGGTGTAACACGATCTAGGATTAGTTTTAATAAATATGTTTATCCTAAAAAATTGTTCAACCGGTATTTAACGATAAAGACCAAAAATTTGTTTATTCGAGAGCGAGGCAAGAGTACAATCGATGGGCGTGTTAGGCAAAGGAAAAGATAAAGAAGGAGGTCAATTGAATTCAAGAAAAACAGAAAAATAAAAAACCAGCGGAATTCACATTGATATGCCAATTATGTCTTAAAACACCTTCGCTATGACGTATTACGAGATGGCATAACGATCCAACAATTACGTTACCGTCGTGGTTGCAGCAAATTAACACGTGTTAATTTTTCTCTTACGAGATCATGATCTTTTTTCTTTTCTTTTTATCAAAGAAAAAAAAAAAACAAAAAAATTGTACATATATATTCGCGGTCAGAAGAAAGAAGGGAAAAAGAAAAAAAAGAAGTGTAAAAAGTGACAAAAGTAGAGTTTGTACAATGATCGTCGGATCGCAGCCAGAGCAAAATGCAAAGCGGTAATTTCACTACAAGGTGTGAGAAGCGTTAAATTTCGAAAGGGCATCGTATAGAAGCAAAGGACACAGGCACATGCACATTCTGTTTATTAATTGGGACAATGTAAAACAAAATTGTTAGAGTCAAGTATTCTTATACGCAAATACGCCGTCGTATTCTTCTTCTATAATTTTCTTTTGTTAATTACCAAGGCGCGCCGCTTTACAATACACACATACGCACGCACGAAATGTTATGTGCTTTCCCCCGCATACCTTTATACTCGTTATGTCATGCATATGTAGATATATGCGTACGCACACTTGTACACGTGTACATATACACATTTATGTACATACACATGCATACACATGTCGTATACACGCACACATACTTATCGATCAGTTACTTTTTCTCTGAAATTGTGTGCATATGCACGTGTATGCATCGTTCACTATAATGGGCGCACATTCACACATGTATTATTATATCATATCCTTAATTCGCGCATTAGCGTTACCGTTAAAGTGCTTTCACGATACGAGAGCTTCATATTTTTACTCATTCCGTTTATCTTATTAAAAATCTACTCGCATTAATCTCTATATATTTCGATTAGGATATGCACAGCAAAAACGGTAGCTAGTACACGCTTTCTAATTCCAGGCCAGCAAAATATTCTTTACCACATTGATAAATCCCATTTCTACAATATCGATATTATTCTACATTGTACAACTTTCTGGTATTTCTTTTTATTCAATTGTATCAACGTTATAGGTAACTAGGATCACAAACAAGGATACTCGTTTACACGTATTTTCAAATCGTTAAGTACATCGTAAGTCATTATAAGTATCTTTCTCACTCTGTACTATTTTCTTTCTTAGGCCTTTATCATTTGTGTCTACCAATCTATATTTTGCATGTCTTTAAGTCATAAATAAGTCATTCTTTCGTGTTTCTCCAATTTATTAGCGTTCGCAATTGTTTTGCATTCGTCTAAGAGATGTCGATTAACTTCCCATATATCGTAGGTAATGGTAATTAATAAAAATTTACGTCAGGTTATTTGTAAGTAAACATACCATGCATTATATTGTTAAAAATGTGGCAAAATTAGGATTATTAATGATGGAACACGTATAGGTGTTAAAAATATTCGATGTAACAACGCGTTATTGAAAAAAAAGCTACTAAAATTAGTGTAAATTTAGTACATTTAAAAAATGGCACTTTTAAAAAATAATTTGAAGCGGTAGAAGTTGTGGGAAAATATCTAGATTTATGCAATGTAACAAATTTGCCATAATACGTATTTCTGATATATTAAAAATAACAAACATGTTAAAAAATATACACTTCGTGATTATACATGTAACACCAATTCCAGTGGAATATAAATTATACTATGTTTTTGATTATCGGAATATAAAATTGATGTCTCTTATTTCCCAGCTAATACAATTATGTATTTCGATCGCATCGAAATGAATATGGAAGTACAACGAAAGAGAACGGTCGTAATAAATAGTTCTCTTATTATCACGTATAAAAAATATAAGATGCTTTCGTTAAGTACAAATTAATAGCTTAATAATTAAGAGAAGAAACGAGAAATAGGATAGAAAAAATCGTAGAAGGCCGACTGTGAATTGTGAATGTATTT
This sequence comes from Bombus pascuorum, assembly GCF_905332965.1. Classification (NCBI taxonomy): domain Eukaryota; kingdom Metazoa; phylum Arthropoda; class Insecta; order Hymenoptera; family Apidae; genus Bombus; species Bombus pascuorum. The sequence goes on from NC_083498.1 coordinate 417,323, forward strand.
AACAACGAATAAATAGAACTACCGAATGAAGAGCAGCAAAAAAAAAAAAAAAAAAGAGAAAAAAACAATGAAATAATATTACGGAAGTATAAAGAAGAAATAGAAAAAATATAGCCGAGTGAAATGTACCTAAATTTAATCGAACTATCGATAAGCGTTCAACAAATTTTCGTAGTGTTGTTCGATAGCTTGTAGAGTGTAATGTTTTATACACAGTAATCTATTATCTTAATCTATAGTTTAATTTAAAAATATTTTAAGGCAAAATTTGCTTAGCTTTCGTACCGTGTTACCACGTTATAACGCTAAAGCTTTGTTATTTCGAACTTAACATTTTTCCTTCGGTGTATGCGCACACACGTCATACACAAACATACACACACGTGCGCGCGCGCACGCACACACATACGCACACATAAATGGTTGTAGAGATAAACATATAGAGTATGTTAAAAAGGACGGATGGTAGTGCGATCATCCGCTAAGTATTACGTTGGATAAATAAAAATGTATAGCACCGACGTAATGCGTATCTGTACTTCGATATCGAAAAAAAGAAAAAAAAGTAAAAGGAAAGCATCGAATAATTTACTCGTACACATCGAATATCTATGGAAGACGCTTTGTTTCTCCCGAAACTTCACTCTTGTCACACATCGACACGAAAAATTCATAAATCGAAATTATCAATTATTCTCTATTAAGTAAATTATCTTTTTTTTTTTCCATATTTTACGTCCGCTACACTTTGCACACGTGAATGTACCCACTATGTAATACAAGTACAGTCACCTTATTTATTACCACCGCACACGTAAGACACGATTCGTTACGTTCTTTGTTTTGCTCGAATAACGATCAATTGTAGTAAAATCCTTTCTCCTTTACCCATTTGATACGGGTTACTATGTTTGAGAGCATGATATATCACAACGGTGCCCGCAACCTTTTTGCAACGGACGGTCCTTTAAGCTCCCTACCATTATTCATCGTTGAGGGATATCGTTAGTAGATTCTGATCGATAACAAGCCGATGAAGCTACTAAAATCCACCGAGCCAATACTCGGAGGCATTCTTTTGTTTTTAATAACGACTCGAAAGCGATTTACTAACATTTATCCTCGCGATTACACTTTATCCAATAAATGCTAACGATATGACTTGTAACATTGAAAACTTCCGACAACTTGTTAATCCGAGAAGAGATCCTTTCGAGGTATATATGTACTCGTATCGCCTATGGTTATCTCGTTGTCCCTCGAGTCGCTTTCTATCATTTTTCTTTTCTTTTCTTTTCTTTTCTTTTCTTTTCTTTTCTTTTCTTTTCTTTTCTTTTCTTTTATATGTGTCTTGAACGACGACGATGATCGAACTGTGATCGTTCGTTTTATGTAGAGGAAACGACACGGAAGGCAACATACTCGAGAGGCAATCAAAGGATCTCGCTGAGGACGCGAAGAAGTACGACATCTTGCCGAATGAGCGACAATCGATTACACTGGTCGTTAGTGAATGCCTAGTAATGATTCAGCAGCGAGGCCAAATAACGATGACGTTAGGAGCGAGAGGTCCGCGTTCTTACCATGGCACCAGGTTTCCCGGCATCCCCGGGTTTTCCGGATTCTCCTCTCAGTCCCATGGGGCCCTGTAAAAAGACAAACACTTCGATCAGTGATTCGATTACAATACGATCGTCGAAGCATATACAATGACAATGATTTTGTCAATGGATCGTGTATATACGCTGCTTCGCTTCCCTCTTTTTTTCTTCCTATATATGGCGCACATTTTTCCCCGTTTCGTTTTCTCGTATCTGTACTTTTATTCTAGTAATAAGTAGTTATTGCATTATCGTTGTAAATCGAGTATGGGTTGCTCGGAAGTTTCGTAGCATTTTTCATAGTCGATACATTTTGTTGCGTGTATTTGTTACCAACATCTGTGATTCTATCTTCTACAAGGTAATTTCTAGCGTTTTACTGTTAAATACAGCAATCGAGAACAACGGTATCGGACAAGAGATCGTTTCTCAACGAGAAAACGTTAGGCTTCGTGTATCGAGGAAGAGCAAGCGATATGTTGAAATGTACAGAACAGCTCCATCCTTTCCATTCAACAGACGCAACATCGTTTTATTGACTCTGGTCTTTACGAATCTTTACGAAACTTTATTACGAAATTGTAACGCTAAAAAATTGAATGGACTTATTGTTAAAAAACTATAGAAACTGTTTGCAAAAAATTAATCGCCGTAAAAGATGGAAAGTATTTTTGAGAAGCTAGCTAATAAATGATAAAAAATCAGCGAAATTTAATAAAATTTAATAAAATGTTAATTCCATACGTTTTATATTTCGTTACGCACTTTCCAAACAACCCAATATCAAGGTCTATTTTTGTTTCAAGCTAATACCTTTTCTTAATACCTTAAGATTAAGAAAATGTTTAATTCGTCGATGGATTTCCGCCTTATGCGTTCGATCGGCTCTATTTCTGGTATTTTATCGCGTTTTATAACCTACCTAACCTACGAACCTAATCTTGAGAGGAAAATACGTACGGGTAGTCCCATTGGACCAGGATCTCCTTTGGCACCCTTCTCTCCCTGTAATGTAAAAAAGAACGACCCGGTGAAAATAGGTCTATTGTACGTCGTAACGATTCGTTTCTCGCCCTCGTTTATAAGTTAAATACATCTATATGTCAATTATTTTATGAAAAGAACAAACACAGAATCAAACAATGCCGTGCAGCATTTTCTAAACGCTTTGGTCGTTTCGATCGTGTACTTAATAAAATTTGACACTGACCGTGATTTTAACGAATATCGTAAGAGTACGTATCATAGGCACTTTAACTTTCTTGTTTCACGAAATTATCTTAATGGAATGATTCTTTTTTGTTTTTTTAGTATACAATGATTACTGACAGGATCGCCCTTTGCACCATCGTGTCCTCGGTCGCCTTTTATCCCAGGTGGACCTTGAAGCCCAGGAGTACCAGCTGGACCAGGTGGTCCCGGTGGTCCCATTATCTGCAAACACAATTAATTATCTAATTTCACGAACAGAGTTCAAAGCCTAAGGTAAGGTATTAAACACGGCAATATGTTTCCAGCGCGACAAGACGTTGAATAGAATGAAAATTTCAAATAGTACGTTTACTCACCACTTCGCCGGCATTTACTTCGAACGTACCGTCTCCCTGTAATAAAGCGAACGGGTATAACGTAAATGTTCTTTTACGATGCTTCGTCGATAATTTCGAATAGCGATGGTATCGGATAACAAGCATACTACGAACGAATATGAACGAAAATGAACGTACCTGTCTTCGCCTGAGTTTCTTGTATTTCTGTCAATGGAAGCCCCATGTCGTGTCATGAAAAGAAATAGATTTTATCATGAAATTGCTGAATACCTGCCGTTAAAATACCGTATACTATGCTCGGGCCTTTGATTTCAAAGCAATTGACACGCCGAGTACGATATACTTGTCATACACGTCGAAATCAAAGATCCAGAATTACTCGCAGTGAAAATTGATGGATATTCAACAGCCCTCGCGTTCGACGAACGCTATTCTATGAAAAGAATCAATTATATCTCATCTTTGCTATTCAACGAAAATATAATGCGAAGAGATTTGATACGAGAGGGTTTTGATCGTCCATCTGCTGCGTGCGAAATATTATCGAAAGATCGACTCACCGATTCACCTTTCTCTCCTTTTTCACCTTTCAACCCTGGATAACCCTGTTTACAGAGAACACGCGTTATACGTTTATTCACTCGAATTCGTACTCGATGATTTAACAAATGGCACGTTGAATGATTTACATACCGGTGGACCAGGCAAACCTGGTGGTCCCATAAGTCCTGGAGGTCCGATGTCTCCGTAGTCACCTTTCTCACCTTTCGGTCCAGAAATACCCTGTACAAATATTTAATACTGACGACGAATGTACGTAACGTTCGTATAAATTTGATTCCTCCAAGACTCAATAATCTGTCTAGTGTAAATTTATGAAAAGAGAGAGAGAGAATTTATTATTCACGATATTCGTAATAAAGATAGATTTCAATTTTCAAAGGAACTTTATAGAAAAACCTACGTAAATTAATAGAATGTAAAAATTGTTCTCTTCGTGTGCGTGTACGAAAGTTATATGTTAGTATACGATGAAAATCCTATCAGTAGTGAATATGTGTATCGTCGCTATAAAATTTGTATAGATCTGTGAAGAAACTGTGAAGGAATTGTGTGACAAATTGCTGTTACGTATAAATTTATTCTTTTCGTTAGATCAGTTTGAGAACTTTATGATAAATGAATCTTTTTGACTACAGCTTTACTTGTATGATTTACTTACTGGCAATCCTGGAGGACCTTGAATACCAGTTTCCCCATCTGTTCCGTTGAATCCAGCTAGACCAGGTAGTCCTTGTTCTCCCTTTGGTCCTGAAATTACGAGTTTTTACTAGTACAAATAAATAACAATTATTATTTATGTCGACTCAGTTCGTTTACATAATCGGTTCCTATAGACCAACTGGTTCGTCAATTGGCATCAGCATTTTATCTTATTTCACTCACACATATACACACGTAATATTCTCACTCATTTATATTACGTGAACGAATGAACAAGCAAGTTATTTTCAAAATTTGACAACTCTTTTCAGGATAAGATAGATAGCATTGACAAAAGAATATGTAAAGATTTTTGATCGCATCGGGATAATAAAGTCTTTGCTTAAGGTGGAAAGAGAAACTGATATGGTTTCTAAGAGCGTAGAATAGACAGCCCACATCCACGCATAGACAGTTTACGATATAGTCTATGATATACAGGATACGAATAGAAGATCCATTAGATTGGAAGAAATGCCAAAGAAAACGCTTTGTCGCTGGTAGCAGTCAGGAGAAAAGATATCGTTTATTTTCATCCGTCTCTTTCTTGAATTTCGCAGAGGAATGGCTCTTGGAAATCTACCTGGTGAGCCCGTGTCTCCCTTGGTGCCTTTTTCGCCTCGGTAACCCCGTTCCCCGGGTTCACCCTTTGGACCCGGTAGACCGGGTGGGCCTCTCATCAATGCCACACCGCTTTCACCCTTGAAACCCTATAATGTAACACTGTAAGGTCAGGTCCAACCAGGTCCTCCATCTTTATCTAATCTTTGTTTGAAAATTCCTTTTTTTTTTTTACGGCGAAGCGTTAATCGGTTCCATTTTCAGGTGAGGATGGGTGTCGGGAGAGGAATATTGGTTTTATCGGAAATTATCTATGATCTTTGTTGATCGATCTTGGCACGAATCTCGTAGTCTCTGTCATATTAAGCAGATAATTTGGAAATCTATGCCGGAACAATTTAGAAACCGCTGACGATTGTGCCAAAGTCGCTCGAGTAGGATTTTTTATTACGATTAATACACGAAATCTAGACACACTAACGTTTAATCGAAAACACAAAAATGTTCTACGGGTATCGCATGCAATCGACTATTATGGGAACGCTTGTTAGTGGGATCAAATTTAGTAGAAACTGGAAGCTATTAGAATTTATTTTCTTCCTTGTTTCCTCTCAGCAGCGTGTACGAAATATTTATATTTCGAATATATTACGAATATCTTTTATTGTATTTGGTTTTTAAACATTCTGAAAAGATTTTGATATACTTATCAATATCGTTGCTACAAATGCTTATACAGCATTTTATCAAGTCGTATGTTTGAAACTTTTTTCGATAGGAATAAGAATCCAGAGGGAAGATATTTAAGGGAGTGAAATTTTGTCAACGATCCAATTTGTTTACAGGTGGAGAGGGGTATATTAACTGGATTTAATAAAGTAAGACGTCGATTGTACAGCGGCTGATAGAAAATAGGAAAGTTACAAATGAACGAGAAGATCAATACATTGACTAAAAAAAATATGTATTTATATATAAAAGACATCGGTAGTACTTGTGAATTAGCTGCGTATGACACGATGTAGTTTTAATGACGTATCGATAGTAAAGCTATATAGTAGTTTTTTAGGGGCTGTTTGATACTTACGCGACAATCGCAGGCTTGCATCGATCACCGGTCGATAAAGTTGCGAGAGCCTCAAAGCCGGGGGTAGTAGTATTAGTTATTAGTGATTTGAACCGACACACAGGGAAGAAGTAGTGTGGTGTTACTTGCTACATTAAACACAAATTAGTTACACAAGCTACGTACACTACGCCAAAGACTACTGACTAAAGATTAAAGCGATTAGTCTCTCTTCTTTCTTTCTCTCTCTCTTTCTCTCTCTCCCACTCTCTCTTCCTCACTAACTCACCCTTCCTTTTTTCCTTACCCTTACCCAATCTCTCATTCTTTCGCTCTGACTAGAATATCGCAACTGTTATTAGTACATAGATGGACGTTTGTTAGCTAAACAAGTTGACTTTGCAACGTAGGAACTAAATAGAGGCATTATATAGAGCGCTGCAAACTTACTAGAGACCGTTCTTCGTTTTCTCTTGCAAGCTAACGCAAATAAAATCCTCGACAAGTGATATCACTGTCGTATGAGGAAGTTCGGTGCTTAAGGAAATTCAAAGTAAGACGGTCCAGCTCGAAACAAAAGTGGCTCGATTCTCTTTACTGGTCGAGTAGTATCCATTCGTTCCAGACCACCAATAAAGTTACGATTTAACAGAAATTTGGAAATTTTCTTTATGGAAAGCTCCACGATATCTATCTTTTCTGTATACTTTCGCGAGTCCCTCGAAGCGCCTTGCTCGTATCGACGATCGTATACAGTATGACCTGTTTGCGTTATCAGTTTCTAGTGTTTCTCTTGGAAATGGCAAATTTGTGAGAAAGATAGAAAAAACAATGTTTATTACCAGTAATAGATTTTAAAATTTCTCCTGGTCTTTTTCATGGCGTGGATATTTTAAAACTGATAGCTATACAATTTTATCGTATTGTATGAAACTGAATATTGAGACGAGTTAAACAACCTGTAACACGTAATACCATATTCAATATCACTGAAATATGAAAATGAAAGAATTTTCTGCAGCCTTTATTGAATTTGACAATAAAACCTGCAATGATATCCAATAAATGCAGCGTTATAAAATTTTCCAAGTATTTACTTAATTTTTATATTTCAACGATACGGTTATAGAACTCGTCTCGATAGTCGCTTTCTCTCATATAACGTAACAAAAATTATATCCCTCACTTTAAATAACATATCGAAGCCATAGTATTGGATATATGAAAAATAGGAAATTTTTATTTTTTTCTATATTCGCCACAAATTTGTCACGTTCGAGAAAAACAGTGGTAACTAATAGCGCGAACACCCTGTATGCTAGAAATCCCGATTGCATCTCGTTTGTTAGGATATTCGCAGTATAAACGACAGAGTACACAGTGATTTTATTGGCGTTGCACTCGACCGCGAACTGGGTGACTTAATTAACGATTCAAAACGAACGAGGATTCGTGTCGCGAAACAACGACGAACATTGCTTTCTACAATTCTCTTTGTTTGCTCGATCGTTGTTCGAGAACCGATCACTTTGATAAATATACGAGCATACTTACGGTTTAAACCTTAAAATAAGAATACGTTAAAACACAGGGATGAAGTCGAGTAAAATCTTTTTTAAGCCGTGGTTAGAGATTATTTAGTGCGCAGGTGTGTAATTTCGTCGCATCCATCAGAAGAGAACTTAGTTTTCGTCCTTACTGCGAGGAAGACACCCTTAACAACCGCGCGTCTCTTCTACGACATAAATGTAGCGGCTCCAAAAGTCAAAATAACGTATCGAGCAATGTCTCGACGTATCATGTCCCGCGTACGTGTTATTTGCTGCCACCAACGTTTCTCTTTTCTCTCGGTAACTGGACAGTCACCAGTTTTCTCGCGATATCTGTTTTAGTTACGTATCAACTTTGTAACGACGACATCAGGACTACATGAGAAGGTCCTTTTTGCATTAAGGCAAGACACAATGATTTAAATTTAAGTTATACATACTTATTTTTTTCAGAATCTTTTCCCTGAAAAAGATACCTTTTTCTTTATAAAAAAAAAAAAAAAAAAAAAAAAAAACTCTAGGACGATCTACTTTACTCTCAAAGTAGAATGTTTACTATTTCAAAAAAGAAGATAAGATATTTTAGCCATTTTTATTTTCGTAACATTCGCAAGAGATTCCATGACCGTTGAAAGGTTTATAAAGTATTCTTTTGTTCGCCTGATCTTTCAGAATTTTTCTACTCTCGCATTTGTCAAACTTGCCTTAGGTACAAGAAGAACGTTATCCATCCATCATCGTCGGGACGACAATGCAATTTAACGGCTACTTGTTTCAGTTTATTAAATGAAAAGAGGCAGGTGATCGTATTGTGCCATACGTGTTGCATGCTTGCATGCGTGCGTGATAAGATCATGCATGTGCTTTCTCGTGATTTCCATGCAGGTGTCTTAAAAGCGTGAATAACCGTCACGTCATTCTAGGGGTGGCATAATGACGTTTCAAATCTTGATCTCGAGCTTTACATCAATTTCAATTTCAATTCCGGAATTTAGACATTAAAAGACACTCAAAACACAAAAAGTTCTTCCCTTGGACGGTAGATTTTCTTAAATAAAAAAATAAAACACGAGCCGAGTATTTTGATAAAATTGTTACGCAAGAGAACCAACGATTTCTCATAAATGAAAGGGAAAAAGTTGAGACAAAAATCGACAAGTCTATCATAATGGATATCGAGAAATTGAAAATTCTAAAATTCATTTGATTCTTGTTGAACGATGACGGTTAAGCAGTATATCGACTAGAACGTTCAGTGTCTCGTTCCAAGATATTAACGAAACGTTCACCTAGAAATATCATGCATCTGCTTGCCCGTAAGAAGCTATAATATGCTTTAGTCGTGCATTACATATTATAGAAGAATTTCTAATTTAAAAAGAATCTCTGGGAGAGGTAGTTGAATATGGATGTTGAAGATGGAATAACGGGATCGTGGACGTACGAGCTATACATCAGGAGGATGTTCTTTCGTTCCAGAGTTTCGATGGAAAAGTTGGTCGATTCGATGATCGGTTATTAAGGAGGGAATGGTTTGTACGGTCGATTTGGTCGGTGGTCGTTCGCTGGAGGACCTCGCTGAAGCTTACCCTCTTCCCTTGCTTTCCCCGGGCACCCTTCTCTCCCGGCTGACCGGGTGGTCCCGTCGGACCCAGCTCCCCCTTCTCGCCCTGGGGCCCTGTGTGCGTGTACATCACGTGCATAAAATAAAACATGACATACGTTCGTTCGCACACGCACTCTCGTTTTCGCGCAAAAATCATGCATAGACGCGGCACTTTTTCTCTCCCGAAAACGACCCTTCCACGGGGATTCTTTACGTATTTCTCTACATTAAACGTTTAACCTGAATGTCCATATTCGATAAATTTAAGTGATAGATAACGATAAATTTAACCTTTACGCCGCGATATTTAATTATATTATTGATTCGCTGGAAGAGGAGTGACATATGCCAAAAATTGTCAATTTCTGCATATATGTAAAAACGAATTTATTTCGCGCGATGGGAGCGTTCGCTTTAAAACTGATACTTTGGAAAATATTTGGGAAAATCAAGTACATAATATGCATCGTAAAGGTTAATTTCAATCTATAGTATGTGCGTGTAAACTTAATGACATGTATGTAGAGACGCTTACAGCGATTTATATCGTCGTGTGCGAAGTAGATAAGTATTGTTGTATGTAATTGATTTACGTACCGTTAAAACCTCCGTATACAAGAGTGAGTAGAGGATATCGTTATATATTTTAATAAAGAAATGTGTTATATGATATGTGAATAAAAATGGTTTCTTACTTATACTAAATACTAGTAATTGCTCCTTCACGAAAGTATTTCTTAAAGTAGGATCATAGAAAGAGAAAAATGTTCTATAATGCATTCACTGACGTTGCAAAATTACTTGAAAAATTACAGAAAATTGCATGAGACAAAATTTCGTGTTAAAAAAGGAAGAACAAAAATGAGTGGTTTTGCAATTTCTACTACAGCGTTCTAAAAATTAAAAGGTGTACCGTGATCCTGTGCTTGCTATATGTAAAGAAATTTGAATTTCATTGCCAGATATTCCGTTGATTATTGCATTATTATCATTACTTTTCATTAATAATACAATTTAGATACGATGAAAAAGTTACGTTAGAACATTTAATTCGAGAAAGATCACTTGTGCTATATTAAGAGCATATACATCGATATCTTGAACTTTTTTTGCATGTATTTTACAATTAAACAATATTTTCTTTAAATTTTCCTTAAAAAGCAAGTTAAAACTTAAAAAACTCGGAATGCTACGCTTGGAACTTTAAATACATTTCGTTTCTAATTAACCGACATTACTGGCGCGTTCAAAGAAAGAATCTTCGCGAAACGACATATTAGATTTCAACGTTTAAACCGAATTTTCCTAAAATACGCATTTTTTTATATTTTACAATTCATATTTTATAGCTTTTCTTTTGTGGATATTTTACGATCCACGTTTTATAACTTTTCCTTTGTAGATATCGACCGCCACAAATCGAGCGCACTTCCAACTGAAAAGTATTTGTCTGAATTGCGATTTCCCTCCGATAATAATAAAGCCGATAATTAACATTTAGAAAAGAAGACAAAAATATTTCAATAGTTTGTATTGTAGAAAATATGGAATATAAAATATTAAAAGTATCGTTTGTGTAAGAATAATGACGTGCGAAATTAAATTCCATTTAGACATTTCAAAGTAACCTGGATTAATAAGAATCAATAATTAATATGTATACCTATGTAACAATAAAAATGTATCTTATTTCCACCGAATATCGTAGCATACGCGAATAACGATGAATTTGTTAGCTGGGAAGCAAGTTAACGACATTAAGGAAATTTTTTAAATGAACTTTCTCAATCAAAGAATTATATGTAATAAATATTTTAAAGTGGATACTGAGAACACGATATTGATACTAGCGCATCCTGTTGCGATATTGAATTAGTGATAAGTCTGAGACGTGATCAATTTACCGACTTGCGTCCACAGGAGTTCCTTTACCCACGTAAATGAAAATTAAAAGTTATACTAAATTGATCGATGAAAGATAAAATTATATGCTTCCATTTTATTAAAAATAATTCGTAAATTCCTAAACAATTATTCGTCTTATGCTAAAATAAAATCTCTACTCTGCATTTAACGTTATCGTCTACAACGACTTAAATCCGTTAAATCCTATTATAAATGGATACGTATATCACGAATGAAGATTTGGTCGTTGATATCCCAATGTACACGTGGACTTGAGTAACAGTTACATCTCTAATGCCATTAACTGTACTGCATTCCGATCGATTGAGATCCAATGGAAGCACACCTTAATGCGAATCAATTCGAGTGCAAGAAGATAGAACCTTACGGAGTTTAAATTAACGAAATCTGTTCACATGCAGTTGATATATATGTAACCATTCGTATGAAATGTACTTTTTTCGTTCGCTTACTAATGTTTCTCTTATCGCTTGTCTAGCGCAAATCGATGTAACGTTACAGTAAAACGTGATAAAACGCTAATATAATCAAAGCTGGCGCTAGGCAATGTGGTAATTCTTAAACCGAATTATCTTTCGCTGTCTCTTATTCCCTAGTAATTTTGTTTTTATCATACATTAAATACTGAATTAAATTTACATCAAATGTTTGTTCTTTTTACCAATAGTAATATTTCTTTGATTTTTTTCATTTTCTAATACGTTTCTGCATCTTTACTACCCTATCGACGATGATAATTGTTTAATAGCTAATATGTATTACAAGTTTAATAGAATTAGGTGAATACTAGGAGCACAGAGATAGACTAGTTTCTAGCTGTTATAGAATTGTTTGTGAATGGAATAATGCGTATCATGTTTTCACTGTGAATTTCGCAATGTATTAGGTTATCCCGTAAAATATTACATATCATAGAAAACGAGAAAAATAATGGAAATATCATAAATAAAACGAAAATCTACTATGTGGTTTCAAAAAGTTGGAAAATATTAGTAATATTTTCTGGAACACCCTAACAAAGGTATCTTGGTGGCATATGAACATAATGCAACTAAATACGAACATGTCTTTTTATCTTATGTATATACAGGGTGTCTATTTTAATTAATGTATATTAATACATATCGTTGGAAATATGACTAATATTTAGAAAATCTTCATACAAAACTGCTGTGTTTCAAAAGAGATATCTTTTTAGTAAACACCAATTTCTTTTCTAATAAAAATGCCAGTGGGATTCGTCGTTTTGTTTTCTTAATAATACCATATATGGTATTAATGGCTCATGGACATTAAGGGGTAATCCCTACAATGCTATTCAGCTACTTTAGCTGTTCTACTCTCAACCGCGTAGTTTCCTCCAACTATTTTAAACGAGACATATATTTTAGTAGAGGATATAAATGTGGAGAATAATATTCATAGAAGTACGAGTGCTATAGCTAATCTTTTTTTCTAATCTTCGCGATAAAATATTCCATAAGAATGATTAAAATTGAAAGTAAAGGTAATCATTTTCTGGAAAACGTCTTTTCACACCTGATAATTATAACCCACAGGGTAGTGTAGGGATCTAACATATAGAACGTGCGTCTGTGTGAAACATTTTCAACATTCTATCTCCGTTTACCACTGAAATCGATCTTGCGTTTTATGAAATTTTGTACACCCTCTATATATATGATGTGGATTTAAGAACCTTAGACAACATAACTCAAATCGCTTTATGTGGTCGTATTACGTTGCTTAAATATATTATGCGCGCGGCTATCAGTCTTGAGAGAATTTAAATTATACCGCGTATATACTTACCAGGTGGTCCTGGTGGACCGGGGGGTCCTTCGAACACTCCAGTTGGAAACGGTTCCCCGTTTAAGGATGTTGTTACAACTCGATCTCCTCTCTCGCCCTTGTCACCCTGCGAAGAATAATGTTTCTTCAATTAATGAACGTCGTAGAATAAGATTAAAGAGTAAGACAGGGCATTGATATTTATCATTCACATCATCCTTTCAGTTTGGAAACTACCTGCTATGATTTTTAGAAGAAAGATACAGAATAGATTTAGATACGGTAGTACTTTACATAAAGATACCTTTAAGACCTTTAATAAGAATAAGAGTATGTAATACCTTAGATACAGAAGTAGCTTAATTTTAATATTTTAGAGGAAATTGAGATGGCTACTGTGTTAAATCAATAATGTTAACTACATAACTGTGAGATATTTGAGATAAGCTTAAAGCTTTATATGCATTCCGATTGTGTTGTTACAAAGGTTAAAAGAAATTGCTTAAGCACATCAATGAAACTGATTATTTATCGTGTTATTTATTATTTATTGTACCTTTGCAAAAAGGTGATTTATAATTGGATGCTGCGTGTGATGTAAGACTGCAGTATTTTAAATATTATTTCTTAGCACCATAATGGAATAATGGGCGCATATAGAAAACCAATTTTAATTAATTTCGCACATGTTTGAAAAATGAGGAATTAAGTTCGTACGAAACACGATTCTGATTTTCTTTCCAATAAATTACCATTGACACGAGTTGGATGTAATTGGCTAATTATGTTACTTGTTGCCTCATTCGTGGCGTCGTTTGACTATATTATAGCATACATGTATATATTAGACAGTATAACAGAACTTTAAACATTTTTAACATTATACTGCAGCAACGTTCACTGTTATCCTTTACAAGTTCAACTTTATAAATTTTGCAAGTAAGTACACATTTTCTCAAAATTTGCTTAACTTTTAATGAATATTGTACGCGACTATTGTACATTAAACAATAAGTTTTCTTTATAGAAGTAGCTTAACGAGTACTTTAACGAGCGGATACAAAGAATGTTAATATTTCATGTGCACGCGATGCTTTAATATTTTGATATTTTACGACGTAAAATTTGCAATTCACTAGCTTATCCTTTGGATCTACACACTAATTACGGGTGTAAGCTTATAACGATACAGATACTTCTCTCACGTGGACACAAATACCTATTATCGGACAAATTAAGTACTAAAATACCTATATACAAATATATGTGCTATGTGTATATATTTGATGACGAATTGGCGACGTAAATTCTGCTCTTGTAAGATCTGCCGAATAAAACTGAAGTTTCCAGAAGAGGTTCGAGTAAAGGGATTTTAAGATGCTTTCAACCGTCTGCCATTGTAAAATGAAACTTCTACGATTGCAGCCAATTAGGTCAATAAGAACAATCAAAGGAAAGCGTCCTAGCTAAAGATAGTATGAGAGACTATAGGGGGTCAGTGCATCTGTCTCTTTTCCTTCTATTTATTTGTTCTTCTCTCTGTCTGCGTTGGAAGCTTCGCTTTTGCTCCATATAGCTATATGATGCTCATAGTCGAAGACTTTAATAAGCTTAAAATTTCCAGAAAACGTAATCTTCAAATATTTAATTTGTTCTATCCTTCGTGATCGCGGATCCACGTATAATACTACCGATTGATGCAGCAATACTCGAAAAGTCGTTCAATATGACGATAATTGGAACACAGCTAGGACAACAAACAGTCCTTGCAGCAACGATGCAGCTATTCGTGGTGCAATACGCAGAATTGCGAACACGACATATTTTATGTACATCATAGTGAAAATTTAAATTTGTTTTCACCCTATAAAATACACGTGTGTCGTCACATCGGTGCACACGTCAGGCCTACTATTCTTTTCGCCTCAGTTTATTTGTTTTTTTTTTTTATCAGTTTTCATATGAAAAATTATTATCAAGATTGAGATACGCACTTCCTACAAAGTTAGAAAAGTACACTAGGCATATTAGATGCAATTAAAGAAACATAACATTTTGTGACGCAAAATATAACAACATAGACCTCTCAGACGTGACGTGCGTTTCGTAGAGTTAAAAAGGTATCAAATCAGTTTACACGACTACGGATAACCCTGCGTTACCAGAACAATACCACGTTTCCTAGCTTGAGCAACATTTTTCGTTCTGATATATCTAAGTGAATGCATATAGAAGTGATCGAATCCTGGGAGAATAACCCGAGTGTCGGTATCTGTGTTACCTTAGGACCTGGAAGTCCCGGCGTACCAGGCGGACCAATTGGTCCAGTCGGTCCTGATGCTCCCTTTTCACCCGGTGGCCCAACGTCACCCGGAGATCCTTGCCTGCCTTCGTGCCCAGGAAGACCTTCGGCTCCCGGAGGACCGGGTGGCCCCGGTGGTCCAGGTTCGCCTGGCTCTCCCTGTTACGTTCCAAGAGTGTTACGTCGTTACCGCTTTCTTCCGGCGAGAGCCCTCGACAAGAGTGTCTCTCGGTACTCGTCGGCTTGTGCCACAGACGGAGAAGGAACAGGAAAGGAACATCGGAGAAAAATGTCTGGTGGTGAATATACAAAGAGGCAGACAGTAGAAGAAGAAGAAAGAGAGAGAGAGAGAGAGGAGAAGACGGCAGATAGAGAAAAAAGACAAACGGGAGGTACAGGATCGTGGACAGAGAGAAAGAGAGAGAAAGAGAGAGAGAGAGAGAGAGAGAAAAAGCGCGTGGAGAAAACTGTGCGTGTATTATATCGTATACCTTTAATTTATATTTTCGAATTTATGCTCGGAAGTTACAAGATATAAAGTACCCTTGAGATACGAACGTAATTATCGGTAACCTCCGTGGCTTGTAATATCGGGTCAATAAAGATATTTCGGTGTACGTATAATGGTACAAAGTCAATATAATGGAGGATTGTATTTGTAAGGAAGATTCGCTTTGAAGTATCAAAGTGGAGGTTCAACTTGTAAGATCGAAAATTGCTAACTACACGATATGGATATGGTATTTTAATGTCCATTTTATGTGCAGTATTAAAATCATGACTAAGTAATGTACGTAAGTAATAAAAGATCGTATGACAAAGAGTTCAGCATCAACTCACTAATATAATGAGAATCTCGACAGTGAACTGTTATTATTGAATCTTCAATTAGTGTAAAAAAAGAGCATTAGGTACTATATTGATACGAATGCTATGATGTATATGGAAAATGATATGTTTAAATGATTGCTTAGAAAAAGAAAAAAGATGTCGAAATGAGTGACGTTTAAGCTTCTTAGAGCACACTTTGCAAGCGAGAAATACCTTTATGACGTAAGGAGCAGTATCCTCCTCAAAGATAAACTCATCAAAATTTATTGAAACTTTCATTCTGCGCGACATATTTGCAGATAAATGCTGTTCGAAGTAAAGCTTATATATTCATGATTCTATAAGATGGCAGAAGAAGAATACTTTAAACCATTTAATTTATCCCTTCTGTTTGAAGATTTTTCTAAATCTGGCTGAATTGAGAAAATATATATTTATACATCATTTGTAAAATTCAATTACGTTCCACGCATAGTTTTTGATTCCGAGAGCATCATGCATAAGTCAGGTAATATCAAACGAAAACAGATGCAAGTAAACTTATGTACTAAAATTCGGTGAAAGTTTCTAAAAAATATCTTTGTTTCCATTTGGTATCGGTACATCGAATGTAGCATAAGCACTAAACGGTCTTTAAATTCGTATTGTAAACGATATACAGAAATACAAGAAAGCTAATATAATCTATTTTAATAATTCTAACTATGTGCATAAGTAGTGTACATCTTTTTTGAATTAGTATATAATAATATACGTATCTATACAAAATATTAAAGATTCGTCTTAGATCGTAATTGATTCTACCGTAAGATGAATCTTATACTTTTAACTTATTATCGTCATACATTTTAATTGGAAACTAAATTCCAATTGTTCATAAATTAAATTACTTTACGCGTAAGTAAGTTCGGCCGCTTACTTTTGAACGCTGGTGTACCTACGTACACACATGTATTGTATACACACGCATTCATACATATACCTATGCAGACGATTTGATACATTCATCTAATGAAATATATGGCGTACACGTTGTACTACATTCTTAAAAACTTACGGTCGTAATAAAATTCATAAAACAGGAAAAAAGAACATGCAATACACGCACGTGCGCGCACTTTCGTTCGTACAAGTGCGTTGTTGAATTTGCGTGACATATTGGAGGTAAAATGACATGCAGAGAGAACAGGACCGTGTTTTCTTCTTTACAATTCAATTCAATTCCTCGTTACAATTTCCTATTTCTATATATGTATATAGGCTACGTTTATGGTAGTACAACCACTCATGGAGAATCGAGCGAGTCTACATGGAAAAATGGATCGAAAATATGCAATAAAATCTTTTAGCGCAAAATTTCATTTTCTGAAAAATTAAATTTATAAATTACTCAGGTATGCACGTGTGCACCTGATATATACATATGTACATTAAAAGAAGAGATTTAAGCAGGCATGCATACCGAAAAAATGTTCAAACTCGATCAATTTCTCGATTCTTTTTCGATTCGATTTCATTTTTACATATGTAGAAACAAAATACTCTTGGTTGTATCACTCATTTCAAGGCACCATACACGACATATATGTATCAAGATGGTTGGAAATTTTTGTGCACATTTTATTTGGTTCACCCAAATGAAAATCGTTTTTATTGCATTACTAAAATCCTTCTCATTTTATCATTATATTTGTGTTAAAAGTACAGCGTCGTATTAACGTTTGACTCTGTTGACCCTCTCACGATTATGAATTATCGCGCTTCCATTACTATCGTAGTTTGGTTCTATTGCGTTTAATTTGTAGCTTCATGCTTGAGACAAATTTTCCGATTAAAATTAATATGTTAACTCCACTTGTAAGAAATGTTCAAAAGATGTTTGAGGTATAAATCTAGTAGCGTCTAATGCATTAAAATTTGTCTACCGTATTATTCGTTTATGAATTGGAACTGTTCTCAGCGGCAAAACGCAAAATATCTCAATATCAAAAAGTAAGAACCACTCACTTATGTAATACAAGCAGTTCAACACTTATCTCACTACTTCATTAACAATAATCTTAAAATGCGCACGCATCTGTTATGTAACTGGTAACATAAAAGGATAATTTCAAGTAATCGTAATATAATATTCGATGAAAGTTTGCAATGAAAAACAACAGATCTATTGTACTTTTATTATTACTTACTCTCGTCGCAATCCAGCTAGCGAATGATTCTAAATTAAATTCTTAGCAAATGTATACGATAAATGTATTTCCTACACGGCCCTGAGGAAGAAGGTATAAAAGAATGAAACTTGGTATGTAAGTTTTAAAATAAGAAGGTGCAAAGTAAATTGTATGTCTTTGTAAGACGAACGATCATAAAGGAAAATTTTAATACGTTTCATCCGCCTTTAAAGGTACTGCTCTCAAAACTTCCTTTACGTACGTTATTGTTCCATTCACCAGGCAAACGAGGTTTCTATGTAAAAATAAAGTATTCGAAGCAAAGTTGCTTTCTCCGTTGTTCATTTCAATGCTTCTTGAATTTTATAAATGCTTCTTTTATATTTAAGCAAAATCTTCTCTACGTTTTTCTCTATTGAATGTACAGAGTGCAACAGATTGTTTTCATTCTTCCGCAAAAATGATATATTTGTCAATTAAGCACATTGGCAAGGTGAAGAAACGTAGGGAGAATTTGTTGCGTGAAAAATACGAAATCGAATGCCTGGAGAATCGATGACAAGAAAAGGACAAGGAAGGGGGAGGGGCTCCCAAAGAGCAGGCGCACTTACTTTCAGTTGTATGATGGTCTGCGCTGAGATATTATGCCCTTGCTCCTGAAGTCCCTAGAAGTAGGTCAACACTACGGGTAAAAACCAAATCGCTACCAGACGAAAACATAGGGGTAACGGGGGTGAGTAGGAAAACCTAAAATGGATTTTTTGGGATATCTCGTTTTCTCATTGCTCTTCCGTATCCAAGACATGCCCAGAGATATACCTAAATACTGTAACTTAAAGTAAATACCATTACCAACCAAAAACCAAATACGACAAAATGCGAGGATCACTCTTTCAAGTAGAAGAATAAGCGCTTCGATATACAGCAATGAAACGTATCGAGAAACGAAATACGATTTCGCGACGCACCAAATGGAAAAAGTTGTTTGTTGTATTTCGTAACCTAAATTTAAAATTATATATTTTCCGATATTAAAATCCTGCAAACTTTGTGTATGTCAATAATTCCGTGACACATCGTATATTGCTCAAGCGTTTCCTACTTTGCTCGGTGAGAGCCATAAATCGCTAAAATCTCAGGCTCTTTTCTTCATCAACCAGCGTCAAGTAACATACAGCAATCTCCGAGTAACAGCAAAACCCCATTCTTACATTCGAAACAACTTCTCCCTTGGTGGTATGTATATCTGTACGTTATACTAGCGAAGTAGTAATTCAAGAAAAAGAAACAAACGGAAGAAAGAGACGCGAAACGAGGCGCTTTTCTTCCACGTAAAAGTGTCGTCGTCGCACTTTAAACCAACGAGTGAACGCTACACCGAAAGCACCGCACGAGGCAACGACTAGAAATAGGATTGCGTCTAGGAGCGAGGACAGAAAATTCGACGGAGATAGATTTCAAACGTGGCGACGAAGTACAAGGTCTGGTAAGAAGGTAGGTTCGTGGACACGGTGAGATGGGTCGAGGACGATGGAGCGAACATGGAGGTGAACGGTAGATGGAACAGAGAGAAAGAGGTAGAGAAGAAGAAACAGAAGAGGTTACAAGAAGCGGGAGTAGCGACGACGAGAAGAGATTTCTGAACCGCAACACGAGCCGTGTTGCCTTCCGAAGAGGCCGGTTACCTTCAGAGCGACGATTTCCGCATAGCCAAGCGTCCCGCCGCGGAGCGTCGTCACCGACCTCTTTAACCCTAATCCCTGTGCATTGACCCGTAGGCGGAAAGATGGTTTATATTGTTAATCTGTATCATCGAAGATCGATACGTTGACGAGAAAAAAAAAAAAAAGAAAGAAAGTATACGTCACAGCTCGCGCCACGGAGCCATCGAGAGTCCTCTTTAACGATCTTTCGAATCGGGACGTTAACGACTTTCTAACGAGTATCTCTTTTAGTCATCGATATCGATTAATTTTTGAAGAGATCGTTCACTATAACTGCATTATATTTTTCTTGTCTTTCGCTGCATTACACGCGGGTATGGTTCAATAATCCGACATTTTTGGTAATCCGCTATTGTCGAAGTCCCCAGTCTGTCGGATTAACGAAACTCTCCTGTACGTGGTTATGTAATTTAAAAGTTACGAGGCGCTAGAGAGAGAGTAAGCGACTGTTGGATTTTAGTTTTAATAGGTCATGGGAGAAAAATAATCATTTTATAAGCAAATAGTAATTTTATGGGTAAATACATATGTAGGATTTAACTTTACTGTAATCAATTTCACCTCTCTGTACTCGAGTCCTTAATTAAGATCCTTGATTTGAACTTTTCATTATTTATCGAATATCGAAATAAAAAATCCAATAAAGAGCATCGAAACATATTGCGTGGACTCTTGATCGCAACGTGGCAAATTATCAGCGAGAATCGATACGAGTCGTATTCGGCACTTTGAATCGAGAACGTAGGCTTCGGTCTTTGATCCTCTCGTTCCTACGTTAATCGTACAATTATAAAATTACAAATCAATTTTATTTGCAAACGATTCTTACACGTTTCTAAATCTAATAATTTATTTGTACTTGTCACGTGATAGACAGAGAAATTACAGACGTATTATATCTGTAGTAGTTAAATAATTTGGGAATGAAAGGGTTAGATATATAAACGTATGCCTGTATATTTGGGCGTAGCTGTAATTCGTCAGTACCGGCTGCTAAACATTACCAAATGCCAATTATAGTTAAGAACGAAGCCGTTGTTCTCGATCGTCGAGCTAACGAGAAACATCGAGATTCACTGTCCACAAGTTAATGTAATATTTCTGGCGGAAATTACCTTGATGTACGAGTACGTGTAAAACGTTGTTCCAATCGAAAAACTTGGTTTCAAAAAGATTATTCTATTTTAAATTTAATTAGCGATTAAGGAAAGTAAACATAAGGAATGTCCACTGAAACAGTCCACTAATACAGAAACAAGATTCAATGGATTTAATTGTATTCTTCGTAATAAGAAACGTATGCTGTAATTTTTATGTTGTCTTGATTTTTTCTCGAGTTCGACTCTGCAGAATACCGGAACAAAATAAGAAACGCGAACTTCTATTATCCGGCTATTTTACTAATTAAATACTGTGCCATTCGCTCATTCGTTATGGATGAGACTTCGTTATTCCCGATGTAATATAAACTCACATTAATTAGAAGTAGCGAAAGCAGGAACAGTGAGAATTTCTTGTTTCGTCCAAGTGGAGGATGAACATTCCCTATTTCTCACTGGTATATGTATGTGTACGACTTTAACGTTATTTAATATGGACATTCGTAAAAAGAACATTGGAAACGACACAATAACAAATATCTCTTTTTATAAAAAGCAATGCAATCTGTGCCATATGTAATCAACGATGCTACAAGTCACCGACAGAAATAAACAAATATTTTCCGATTGAAACACGTCTCTTTTAGTATGCATATCGCGAGGTGTGTAAATAAATTGTGCAGTCTCTGTCGAGGAAAATACATCGTTTACCCTTCGAATCATTTTGATCCAGGCTGCGCGTATTCTTCTCATTTTCTTGCGTTAGAACCGTTACCGGTAGAAAATTTTCACGAGATTGGTTTCTAAAGAACGGGAAACAGGTAAGGAAGATCGAAAAAGAAACGATGTACTTTCGCGTTACACGTACGTCGTTTACTAGCTGCGTAATGCGCTCTCGTGCTGTTTCTCTAGACTCTAGATAACGTAGCTAGATACCTTTACTGCGGAAAAGACGTCAAAGCCCGGACTTCCCAGTTCGCCTTTCTGTCCTTTTTCTCCGGGTCGTCCCTGAAAACGAAACATACCACATTGTATTTGATGGAAAAATAACGTTGTGCCATAGCGAGACTGGAAACAAAACCATCGTCCGTTTCCACGAGTTTCGAAAACGTTTGTTTCGAATTTAGCCAACTGACTTTTATATCGTACCACCGTGAACACTCGAACGCTGTTTCTTCGTCAAACCACCGGCATTCGTTCATGGTTGTTTTCGTTGTTAGACGAATTATTTATACTCGAAATAATGTATAATAGCATATAAAAGTATCGAATCGGGTAAATTTTACAGGTTTCTTTATTCATCGTAACGAATCATTGTTTAAAATTCAGCTGGCAAATGTATTTGGCTGCGGACTTTTACACTTCGTTCTGCGTTGCTTTTTCACTTAAATGCTTTTAATTCTTTCACTGATAGCAAAATTGCATATAATTGCTTTCATAGCAGTTATTTTTTAGGAAGAAAATGCGGCGTAATATTTTAATGGCTTTGACATTTTTTAAGCTCTGGTTTACGATATATTTGCATATAAATCGTAAATTTAACGTATGAAGCTTGTCGCGTGAAACGGGTTAATTAAGAGTTCCCATTTAATTGGCCTTTTGTGCAAAAAAATTTTACTTTCACACCGTGAAATTTGAATTGTGGAGATCCGTACTTCAATTAGAAGAGCGTATTCGGGTAATTCATTAATAGCGTGATCTACTTTCCTTCGAGTTTCTTAAGCTCCATGTTATTATTTATTAATAAACAAACGCGTAAAAGTAATTTAAATACTCGAATAATATTATCACGTTGAATGAAGGAAGTTTGTCGATTAAAAGGTAAATCAGGCTAAAGAAAGAATAAAAGCACCAGCACCGAGTATCGCGAGTTAAAAGTTTTTTAGCGGTATCCACTGCCATAGTCGTCGCGGAGGTAACTTCTAATAATATTAACCCACTATTTTATGGTTTCTTCAAACAATTGCTTCGTATTCTAGATTTGAGGAAATCGATCGACTGTGACTGTCTAAAGAAACAGACCGCGTGGCCAACTAAAATGACGTATATCCAAAGTCCACTTTAAGGAGTTTAAGTTTAAGAAACCGATATCGACGAAACTCGAAGTAACATTTCGCTTCTTGGCAACAACTGCAATTTAAGAGATATCACTGTCAGGTATTCTGAATAAAATTTCGGATAATGGTTGATTCACTGCGATGCATTAAGAATGCTTTCGAATTGAACGCGACCGGGCAGCATCGTACGTAAGAGACCAGTTCTCGTGTGTAAGCCGATCGAAATTCTTTCATCCAGACCACCATCGACAGAACAAATATCGCGTGATATTTGCAATGCACTCATACCCTCGTACCTTCCATCCTCGTTTTCCTCTTTTCCTATCTATGCGTGCTTGTACATCCGTTCGTATTACCCGCCTACCAATTCACGTTTCACTCGTTTCGTTTGCTCTACGACAAAATGCACGTATAACACGTGCTTCGTACTGTTTTTGGAATGAGATGTTTCAAGTATTTACGATTATATGCCACGTATACGTCACGTTTCCAGAAACAACGATATTCTAACGCGCCTTACTATTAACTATCAACTAACTAAGTCTGCCTTTGATTTGATGGAAATTTCTATTGGCTTTTCAATTGCAGCAAATACATTTCAATTCAGAATTTAAAATCTATAACATATTTCTTAATAACAAAAAAATCTGTTTCCTTTCCCTGTCAATTACGAAAATATCTTTGGCAGTATTTTAATTTAGAACTTCAGTTATTGGAATTTGTTTTACACGCGCATACGAATTAATGTATTCGCGAATAATCTTTCAGTGCAGTACATTTTTCTCCTGTTCACGTTCCACGTATCAAAACCGATTATTTGTTTTTCTGAAATTCCAGTGCGACCAGTTTAGTACACATTTTAACATATTCGTAATTGCGAGCAATGTCGTTCCTTCTTTTTCCCGAATGCAAATTCGTTCCATAACTGAATTTTAATATTATTAATCAACTCCGATATTCCAATAATTCTGCTCGGATACATAATTTATTTCTTCCTGTCATTGTTCTTAAAAATACACTTGCTGAAATAACGTCCGTGTAAACGATTCGGATTAGAAGATGTACGTTACACCTTATAGATACAATGCTCTCGTATCAAGTTGCTGTTCACGTTAGAATTCGAGTCGGGAATAATTTATTCATCTGTACACATATTTGTATTGAATCACCAAACAATAAACAGCGCGGTTTAATCTGCAATTATATCTGCAACATGTATAATTACCACAGAGTGTGTTGCTCCTACTACCAATTATTGGCTATTAACATCTCTTAGTTTAACCACCGATAATTCTACTATCTTCTCTTTCCATGTATAATCTATTATCTCGCTAACTGTAAATTCACTTACTCGAAGGTATGCTAGGTACATAATTATCACGTTATCGTACTGTAATTTTCTCCACAGCGAAAAAACGAATTTACTGAGTCTATATCCTTACATAGGATCCAATTAAGGAAGATACAAATATTGTAGCTACAATTCATTAACGCTTATCGTGTTATCCGATTTGAACAAAATAATATTTGATTGATATTTAAATACATAAGGATAAAGTAATATTTGTACAGTAACATCGAATACTTTTGCGTATTGTATGTATCGTTTTATATATTTTTGCATGTATATATATACACACTCTGTATCTTACTGTTCTTAAGTTATGTTAATTAGATCAAACTCGATAAAAAAATCATCTACTGCAAGAGCTAGACTAAAATAAGTAGGTTATTCGTGCACTTACCGGCTCACCTTTTGGTCCATCTAACCCAATAGGTCCCTGAAAGAACACGCTAGTAAGTTTGAATAGTCGATCGAATGGTAAAGAAAGATGAAAAATCAAAAGGCTGCGGGCACCTTTCGAAAAATAAAATCATTCCTTGCGATATAATGTACGTATGCGAGCATACGACAGATAGAAGGAACATCG
The DNA here is from genome assembly GCF_905332965.1 of Bombus pascuorum. Classification (NCBI taxonomy): domain Eukaryota; kingdom Metazoa; phylum Arthropoda; class Insecta; order Hymenoptera; family Apidae; genus Bombus; species Bombus pascuorum. Next base: position 442,353 of record NC_083498.1, read on the forward strand.
AGTGTTGTAGAACATCGAAATGCTTTCAGATACGACGTTTATTTTACGACACCTAAGATAAACATATATCTATTAAAATTATATTATGCTAGCACATTTCGATGTGCTTCTATAGGAATAGTGAAGGTAATTTCAATTTACAAATATAATAATTTTATAATTCTCGTTTAGGAGATACAGGAAACCACGTTTTATTGTTCCTTTATCATCGTATTCATATCCGTGTCGACGATACACGTCGTCACTTTCCACATAACAAACTGACATTCCAAAAATCGCGTACCTCTGTATTTTTTTTTGGTTTACTTCAAACAAACTGCTATTTTTTCACACAGAACTTTTACTTCAGTCGACGTTACGGCGAAACGTCATATCTGAAAGCAAATGTCAAACTTCAATTTCACGATCAGTATATGTATGGGCGTAAAAAATTGAGACTGTGGAGAAAAGTGTAAAAAAAAGGGTATTGCTCAAAAATTTAGGAAAAAAGCGCAAATTTAACGAACAAAAGATCACAGAGATGAGAGAGAGAGAGAGAGAGAGATAAACAAAAAGGCTACGTGAAACACATTAATTCAAAATGATTTAGTTGGTGTTACGTGCATACGTGAAAGACGGTAAATGGAGTATACAAAAGGCGACACGAAAGAGAGAGAAAGAGCGAAAGAGAAAAAGAAAAAAAAAGAAAGCAGACAGACAAAGTGATAGAAGAATGGAAAGAAAATAAAAAATAATATACCGGAAAACCGTTCTTGCCCGGCGTCCCGGCCACACCCTGTAAGAAGGGGTATAAAAAATTAAAAACTCGTTTACAGGGGACAAGGGTTAAGTGCTCTCGCGTTCATGCAAAAAGCAATTTATTCCGCTGACCAATCGTGTCCGCGGTTATCGTGATGTACATAATGTTAAGGGCCATACTACACCGATAATTATTCCAACCAATTAGATATTCTCATGGCGGCCAACTACCACACGAGTATGTACTTTGGTTATCAAAACTTCGGCCGATCGCGGCTCAACTTCGGTGACACGCTTGCTATACCGGTCTTTCGTGCAACGATCAATAACTTCATCCACACGATGAAACATAACACTTCGAGTGAATTTCGTTTAAACTGATTTTTCTTCGTTACTCCAACGATCCTCGACGTTATCCGCTAATAAATAGTTCCAACAATTTCAAAAAACAGAAACAACCTTTTTGTTTTCGAAATGAATGTATCTTCTCACTCGTGGACTAGTCATTCTTTTTTGGATCTTTAATCTTGAGCTAATCTTTTTTTCCCATCGATACAACGACGACTCTCTTAACGAGTAGTAAAATATTAGCGAAATATATCCTTGTCGCGTGCTGTATATTTATTCAAACTGCAAAAATTTGAAATAAAAATTCTGTCGTCCCAGCGAGGAATATTTTTCTAAACGATTGCTCGCTGACAAAAATAACCGCCAAATATTTGACGATCTTGATGAAAAGCGACATTTATTATCCAACCTTTTTAACTTTATAGTGTTCAAAACCTTAATATAATTAAACGTCGAGTGTCGCGTTCCTTTGTAACAGGAATGAAGGACGCGTATTTTTCGTCGAAAAATACTTTTGTACATACAGTGTGTGCCAGCTGTTATGAATTCGAGGAGACTACGAATATGTATCGTTAGCAAACTACGTCATGCTTTTCCGCTGCACTCTAAAAACACGCACACTCCACGTGCGATCACGACGGGTGCGCTACGGGAAAATAAGGATAAAAAAAAAAGGGGATTGAAGCGAACGGAGGAACGGATCTACTCACCTGCGGGCCTGGTTCCCCGGGGTCACCTTTTTTCCCTTTTTTCCCCCTTTTTCCAGGAGGACCTGGCTCACCGGGAGGACCTATAACAGGAACAAACAATAAATCGATACCTCGCGACGCACTTGAACGAAAAAGCAGCAGGGCGAGGATAGGAGGGTAGAAATGAGTTTTCGGCGCTGCGAGCGAAACGTGGTCCCGTGAAAGACCCGACAACGACGGTGACCACGTTAACGACGGCCACGCAAAGACCCAAAGGGGGATAAAAAGGCAGGCCGCCTCTCTTCCCGATCGAACTCGAAACGAAGTTACTTGCCCACTCGACGTCCCGCGTTAAGGATATTTTCGAAAATTCTCGTCAACGTGTCGTACACGGTTATGCAACACGCAATCAATCGATCCTCGGGGCTACGTGCGCAATTTCGACGAACGTTTTAGGTTTCTGTCGCTGCGTCTGTCGGGTAATAAGGTTTTCCGTAACCGCATTCCCGTGTAAAGCGTTCCATAATGCGCGATAGATACAGTGTCGCTGAGAAATTGTATCTACCGGATTTCCATCGTTTTTCCATTATAGCACGGAAATCATTTTCTTTTCGTTACTTGCCTCGCCGTTTACCTCGCTACTTTGTTACATCAATAAATAGTTCTTTTATTTACAATACGAAAAACTTTAAGGACTTTAATTACAGATAAAACTACGGAGTGTTAAAATAGCGAAAATCCAACATTCTTTACAATTATCGATGCGATTGAATCTGAAAACGGTAAAATGGGAAAACAGAGAGAAACGTGGTCGATCGGGAATTCAACTTTTATTTATCTTCTCTATTAGGAGAAGGTCGTATGCGTTATCCTAATTTCCGACAGGAAGCAGGGAACGTTCTCTCGTGGAATAATCGAATCCACATATATTCTCGGACTGCTTCCACTAGCTCGGACATTTGCTCAAAGTCGGAACGTTTTGCTCTTCTTTCGTTCGTCGATTTGCACGTGATGATATTCCGAACACGACCACGAAGAAAACGAAACGGAACGAACGCAACGGGGTTGGGCATGAGAACAAAAACAAAAGGGGGAGAATAGGGTGGAGGTTGGAATGAACGATATTAGTCGGGCGTGAACTAACTTTTCGTGAAGTTTTTTACAATCCAGGACACGAATATAAATCTCCACGCCAGCTGACGAGAACCAGAGATGAAATAAGAAACGTGCTAACAAGGAAAGTTCGAGGGTCGATATCGGCAGATATTGAGGAAACTTGAAAATAATTCCCCGGCGAGGTCGAGATCTACGAAAAAAGACTTGCCAAACATTTTCTGCTAGCAACACAGTTTTATCGCGCTGTAAATATAGTATATAAATAGATTTTAAGCAAAAACGTTGATCCGAGTCATTTATCGAGTCGTGATTCGAAAGGTAATAAATTTTGCAAAGAACTCCTGACTTTTTAAAACGGTAGTTATCATACTACGATATTTTAGCGATTTTTATATTATCGAATCAAAGATTTTATTAGCTTTATTAGTTTTCGATGATTGTGGTATTGAAATGGTAAATCATATAAGTGGCAAAAAATAAAGTAGGGCTTTTGTAGTGGGAAAGAATGTAAATTCTAGCTACCATTTATTCTGCCTCTAAATCTGTAGAGGTTGCGACCGTCGAGAGTCAATAGCATCCAAATGATAAATGCGGCAAATAAAAAAATTAAGAGAAACGCGATTTGCAGTTCTATCGGAAATCTTCGTTTCTGACACATACGTCGTTTACCATTTCAACCCTTTAATTAATATCTACGCGTCGCGTTGGTATGAAATCACTCTCTAATCCCAGTTAAGCTGGCTAAAAAACAGCCGTGTATCATAGCTGCTACGTTCGCTCGGATTTATTTCTCACCAGCAGCTGTTCGTGCTTTTATCATCGTTATTCCCGACAAGTACAACCTTTAAGTATTTCCTTCTTTCCTCTCTCTCTCTCTCTCTCTCTCGAAAAAAAAGAGACAAGAACAAGAAAAAGGTAGAAGTAAAAAGAGAAAAGAAAATAAAGGCAAAAGAAGAAGTTGAAAAGGGAGATGATGTGTCGGCGCGCGGAACACATCCACCTATCTTAGGATTATCATCAACTCAGAAAGGGCAATGAAGACATCTGTTTGATACTCTCTGCTATTACGAACACGGTAGAGCAACGGGAGAAATAAGAAGACCGCGAAAGCGCAAGACGACAGGGATTTTAAGCTAGGGAATAGCAGAGGGTGTAACAAGGACAAAAAGGTGAAGTTAATAGCTTCTGACGCGGATGACACAACTAAGAGAATCAAGGCAATCGATCGTTGTACTCGAAGAGAAACGAACTAAGCTAAACTAATTGAAAGAGGTTAAAAAAGAAGAATATAAAAGGTCAAATCGTATATCAACTATTTTTCTTCCTTTCCTCTATATATGCCGTTTGCGATGGTCGTTCCCATCCCCTTTCTCAAACGTTCCTTTACCTATTTATCTCGGCTCTGGCTGGTTCTTGATGTAACCAGAAGTTTTCTTCTCCTTAGAGTTCTCGTCAAACCACAAATGACGAGCAGAGCCACAAAGTGTACTCTCCGTGAATTCCGGCAAGTAACGAGGAAAGTTGTACGAAAAAGGGGAACAGTTTTGATCGTTCTTCACCTCTATGTACATATATGTATGTACGTATGTATATTAGTAGTATTCCAAGTTTCTCCGTTCGCTGTGTGGCCGCTTTTGTGCGACTACTATTTCCGGTTTAAAGATCGTGCTTCACGAAGAAGACGGATCGGTCTCCGCGGTCCAAGCGGGACGAGTAGTATGTCCGGAACAGTAGTCCGAGTCTACGGGGGATACTAGAAGGAAAAACATAGGTGGGTTAAGTGAGTCAGAGGAGGACGAAAAGGAGGAAGAAACCTTGTAGTCTAGACACGACGAAAATACTCGTCCCGCTTGGAGGTGTGCAATAAAACTGCGCTTTGCACCTCCGTTTTGCTCGGCTGGGACGGTTGTTCCCGTAGGAACGTTTCTCGCGGTAGGGGAACTCGGCCGACCCCTTGGTGAAAGTCTTTCGCGCGAATAAGAACGAGATTAACGCGACGCTTTGGCAACGTTCCGAGGGCAAGGGACTAAGGCGAGCAGGCAGTCGCTCCACCAACTTAACGACATTTCGTTTTCGTTTACAGAATAGCTTCAGGCGACCGGAAAATGAGCGACCGATACAAAGAACCTTTTACGGCCAGATATCCGACCATGCTTTTCCGAAACCAACGGTCTTGCATATTGATCGTTACTCACTTATCACGAAATTAGCCTTATTTCCTCATTATTCGTCTCGCGGACTCACCAATCTCTTCTACAACTGGCTACCGCCTTTACGTTTCAGACTCAAGTTTCGCGCGTAACCAAAGCGTCTTTCCTAATGTGTCTGATATTTCTAATACGAAATTCAACTAGTAACGATTATCTTACTTTTTTTTTTTCTACTAACTAGATGAAATCTACTATCACGTATTATATCTTAAGTCGTACGAATGAGAGAGAAATAGTATCCTCTCGCTTTCCCTTTCATATCTGTTTTCGCATTAAGTAGTTTTTCACATTTCAGAGAACAACAGTATTTTTAAATGTAAAGCTTGCAGTTCAATTTTCAAAATACAAAAAGGTAATCCACAACACGGATGATCCGATTTCGGCGAATTGAGATTCTGCTACAGTGCATTCTATAACTCTAACGAGTATTCGATGCGAAATTGAATAGAAATGTTTATTTCATAAAGTAACGTTATTCAAGTTTCTATAGCGTTATAGCTCATTCTATGCATGATTATATTTAAAAGAACGTGAAAGAAATTATGGAATAATTTCCTCATTAGCGATATTATATTCTATAGCTTAATTTAATGCGATACTTTCACTTCTGCGTCGCGATAGGTCTTTGAAAGAAATTATTTTTTCATTTTGTAGCTTTCAATTGGCACCTTCGCACTTTGAAAATTTTTACGATCGACCAAATTCCAGTAGACTTTTATAACGAAACTTTCTCAAACGAAGGTGTTCCGTTGAAAAGAAAAAAAATTACAAATGTTTGTAAATTTATATTTATACAGTATATTGAAATATAAACATTCGTCTCTGTGGTTAAATTTACGACTTTGACGAGAGTTTATTGCAGAATTGTGTTTTTGCACTAAAATAGTGTAATATTCGTTTTACCATGGAGAAAGAAAAGTTAGAAAAATCTATAGAGCAAACAGAATCGTATTTCACGTTTGCTTCAAAATTGTCCCGGAAGTGCAACTGCCGTTTTTCATTGGACGAATCGATAGTCTAGCATTTTTGTTTAATATATCGTCAGTCGAATATTTGTTGTCTAATTGCAGTTTTACGCATCCGCGTTCATTGAGATTTGATAAATATCGTACTTTATTAAACTATCTGCGAAATATACGACAGTTTTATATATTACCTTTTATTCATTTCCAATATGTTTAATTAAAATTATACTACTCGTCAAATTGCAAAACTGTAATTCGTTGCTGAAATTCTTGTAATTGATCATTTTAACGCTGATAATACATCCTCAATGAACGTGCAATATTTATCGGATACTGATTGAATACTTACAATATAACTAAGTGATTAATGGCTAAATCGATTGGATATTCATAAAATGGCTAAATGATTAACGATTAACTCGATTAATATTTGAGAGAGAGGGGGGAGAGAATATTTGAGAATATCTAAAAATATATAGAAAGTGTTTTGTGCGTACTGTTATTTATCTTGTGGATACAATATGAATTTCCAAGCGTATTTATAAATACTTATAATGATAGTACATAACGTGCGTTAATATTTGGAAGCAAACAGGTTTTTCTATTAACGTTTAACTTCACAGTAGAAATTTTTCATTGGAACGAAATTTTATTTAACGCTCGAGTAAACCAACTGCTGTCGATCGAATCAACTTATTTGAACGTGAATTTCTATTACATAAACTTCGATTACATACAATATGAACTATCTGTCTTCTGACGAACGACAGGAAAAATACAGTTTTACCAAACCTACAATTTTCTTCGACGAGTAGTTTTTATCGCCCGTATCATCTTGTCACCAATTTGTCTTGTTCAATGATTCCAAACTATCAACGGATCTCTTATCCAGGACTCGTGTATATACCTTGCCTTACATGAATGAAAACAGGACGAAACTGAGAATCACTGAAGCCGATAGTCCAAGCCGAGAGGCAAACGGAGTGCACGAAAGCAAACGGAGGGGTGGCAGAAGGTAAGACGGGGCAAAGGAAAGCGGAGCAGAAGGCAAGGTAGAAGCTGAGGACCTCACATGTTGCGGCCGCGGGCCAGTACGGTTATACCAGGCCCAGCTCCGATTCCCGCCCCGGTAGTTTCCCATGATTGAGATACGTAATCGGTATTCCCTGACGTATCTTCCATGCTCACCGTTCTCAACGGTGTTTCATGCTCCCGCACAGAGACGATGCTCCTTTCTTTCCCTTCCTGTCACTATCTCTCTTTCTCTCTCTCTCTCTCTCTCTCTCTCTCTCTTTCCCTCTCTCCCTTCTTTTCAATTCCCGTTCGTTCGTGCACGCACGCTTGCTGCCAGTCCCTTTCTCTAAATCACGCTTGTGTTCTGACACGAATATGCCTACGACGGAAGGGAACCACCGGTTATGGAAGGACGTAAGTGATTCGCAAGCCTTTTCCAGATCGTGTCGATACCTTTCAATTTCGAACTTCCCGAGCGTTCTTTAAGTAGTTAGTCAAGCGGATTTAACGCATATTTTTATTTGATAGGCATGTTCGTGACGGTGCATGACGCTAGAGTTAAGTTAGTGAACTGTTAAAATTAACCGCGCGATGGAGTCGAATGTCAGTGTGCTGAAGCTGTATTTGATAAATGAGGAGCGAGTCTAAGTATATATTGTTGTAAACACATGTGCGAGTCGAGGTTGATGAAGTTACGTTAAATTAATCATTGACCCGATAACGTGTGAAATAAAAACTCTAGGTATAGTGAGGTAACTTTCGTCTAATAAAGATAAAATTTTGAATTTTATTCGACGATCGAATAGTTAGGTTCTGATCATTTCCTTCTTTATAAATGTCCTAATACACGTAAAGATGTATGTATTATGTATTATCAGATAAAGCACTAACTGTGTGGAAATACACATTGCCTTTAAATTCACTGTAATTCTAATCGTTTCTCGAATTTCATTACGAAGAAGAAGATAGCAACTTCCCGAACGATCCAATAAAATCGGTAATACTTAAATCCTCCTCTTCCTTTTGACCCAATAAAGCGCAATCGACTTCGATCCTTCTTTAACCCTTTCAGCTGCAAGTTCTTTTTAGTCCAGGACCGAAACCACTCTGGACCAAGTACTTACATGCTTTCCCACTTCCGATACGTATTAGATCGATCGTGTATCAAATTCTTAGGCTTAGACATCTCTGGAAACGTTAAAAATTAAAATCGTTTAGAAAGCTTTATCATAGCGCGACAGGTGTATTTACGAATCTCAAAGGCCAAACGCTTTGGAACATTTCGATGTCGATGTCACGAGATATTTGAAACACGGGATGATTCTATTTCATTATGTACATAAGTGTCTAAGAAAGCATGGAATGCCTATTCGTTATGCGCTGCTTCGGAACTAACAACTTTCCAGGCCTCGCGAGAGAAAGTTTGATTAGGAATTTCAGAGATACAGAGACTTGACGTGCATCAGCATGATTATATTCATACTCTCATTGTATAGTTATTAACGTAATTATACTTGGAAATTTTCGCATGGAGCTTCTTTAATATCGAGAGTTTGACCTTCCGACAAGAGCCAGTGTATTTAAGAGATACTTGTTAAAATATCTATTAAAAGTATTAAGTCGCATAAAAAGTTCCGTATGCGTGTGTAGCAGGCATCGAGAGCCTGTTAGAATTTTACAAGTCTAAATTTGGAGGATATAGGAAACTTTTACTCGCAAAAGTACACAAAGCATGAAACTAAAGCCACGAAACTTTTATCTGCACCTAATACTGTGATACCCGAGTCAATCTACACGTATATCGAATCCCAGTTCAACTTGATTCGTTCTTTTTTCCAAGCTACTTGTACACCTTTACATAACGCGCGACAAGAAAGTTGCAGATAGGCGCGCCATCGCGTACTCGATATCACCTGCTGCTACCGCTTCTCTGGCACGGACGTCCGCCGTATAATATGTCCATTAAGCGGTTTATCGAAGGAAGATATAAGAACACTTGGGGAACAGGGACTCGGTTTCTGACATTCTACGGGACGAGTTTTAATACGCGTGCGTGTGTGGTCCGCGATTCGATTTCCAGCAGGGCCGTGGTGGCGGGTCGGCTTTATCGAGGCGGGACGAATCGCAGTAGCGTAGGCAATTCACTCGAGCGACGCACCGCGTCGCGGTAAGAGGGAATTAACGAACTCCCGGAGGACCAGCCTGTATGTGACGATAATATCGCCGACCGGTACGTGGCCGAATGTATCATTCTGATAACGACGAACTCGCAATTACAGACAAATAATGCGCGTTCTCTGTTCTATTGTATAATTGCCAATACCGCCGTCACGAAGTTGCATCGCGTTTCGTTCGTTTCGGACCTCGCTGGATAAACGCAACGCGAGCATTCGCTGCCTCGTCCGAGTATTTCGTTATTTATTAGAATATCCTGATATCTTTGGATAGGATCAATAATTTGCCGAACCAATTCAATCTACATTTTTGATAACATACCATGCAGAGTTCTTAAATCGTCGGTAAGAATTTCGTGGCGTATGGTTTCCACAGAGGAAGCAACGAAATAAAACTGTTCGAGGATTATGAAAGTGTAAGTCGAAAAGTTTTATTACCACGGAATCAATACTGCAGAATGCTAAACAACTGGAATACCTATGCGCGCCTTTCGTCTGGCTCTAAAGCCTGCATAATCTGCACTTTGTAGCCACACGCGTGAATGCAGCTATGAATAGACCCTTCAAACAGACAACCGCGATGAATCGTCTAGTTGATCTTTGGAAGAAACGCTCGTCCGACCAATTCAGAGATGCGCAGTCTTTTCTTTTCTCTGTCTTTATCGTAATATGATATAATACAATATAATGTATGTTACTGTATACTGTAATACGTTAAGAATTTCTTTCGTATTCTCTAATTTATTAGTTGACCATTTAGATCTCATCACTTGCATTTAAAAGTCTTAAGCCAGGATAGTGGTTGTCAGACTATATTTCAGAATCAGCCTGTAAAGTTTCAAGGCAAAATCCAAGATAAGTTGCGCAGACTGGTACGCGGTATCTTCGATTAATTCACGTAGAACGAACATTATAAGCCGTAACTTATAATCCGTGGGACAGAATCCAGGGCCTTCTGGTCCGATTCTAAGCCTGAGCTTGATTCGCTCAGCGGGAGGTCTCTAGGAGTATAGCGGGACCGCACGCGGCGAAGGGAAACGAGGCACAATAAGCAGCCACGCAGCTACAATCTCTTTCCTTTCCCTCTTCCTTGTCCCGTTCCTCTTCCTTCAACTGTCTTCCTCGTATTTGCTTTGTCTCCCTTTTCGATATGTCGTGCAGCCGTAACTCAAAACTCTGTACTTGCTACGTAAAAATGGTAATTGCATGCGCAGGGAATTATCTCTCGGCTCTTCCGAGATTACCTGATCGAAGAATTTTAGGAATTTAGTAGAAAATTCACGATATTATAAAAGAGGAAAATAAGTTTTGGGAGCACTGATTTTCTCAGAAAATTTGCTATTTAAATTGTTATAATCTTAAATTGCAATTCATCAGTTGGCTGGAAAATTTATTCCGTTACACTTTTTATTATATCTTACTTTGCATTCTGAATTTCTAATTCACATAATTTTGATTTTTTGCAACGTTCATCGATCAAAGACTTGTCTGACATTGTTTAATCTTGCTAAACAGGTTTCAACCATAATTCCGTGTAGGAGAGTTAAGGAGTTGATAATTTGTAGGAAAGAGAATAATACGTATATTGGAAATTGCTCGATTGAAATTGAAAGTTCTATACGCACGTTTAATCCGCTTAGAGGCAATCGATCGCGCAGACTTAATTAATTTTAGAAATACTGTTCGTACTTTAGCGCTTGAATTTGCCTGAAATTCCTCTCGAGAACAAATTTGTATATACAATTAATCCCCGTACAGCAGGGGTACTCGCTCCTAAAACACGGATTCGCTCTAACACGGTTCGAGAATCGAGAAATGTTCTTAGATGCGCATACCTGATTTTGGAATACCGAAATTTTTAATTCCGATTTAGTTCGTGGAATATTTATACCTTTGTACTCTTTGTACTCGAAAGCTTTTTCGCTGTAGGGAAGTAGCAACTCGAAGGGTCTTTTATATTTTTTATAACACGAATTAACGAAATTCCGAAGGTGAGGTAGATTTTACCTTGTTTAACGGTGTTTAGCAACGACGAAGAGAAAAATTATGTAATATTAATATATAGCGATGAATTGTTAATTATTTTAATAAATACATTTCTCTTAGTTGTGAAAAGAAACATAGTATAAGGACTTTTTTTTTAACTTTAGCAGTCCAATTTTTTCTACTAATTCTCCGTTTTGTATGACGCGGCAATTTGTCGGAACATAACTATCGCGTTATACGACGGATATACCCGTATATTATTCTCAAAGTTGCGAGAAACAAAATTTTGAAGTTTTTTAGAACTGGATGTAATATAAGTAGCTGTGTATCACGTTGCCCAAAGTATTCTTCAGATATAAGAAGTCTGTGAACGGTTGTTCAAATATTCCGGCGACTTTATTCGTTCTTCTTTCGTCTTCTTGTTTACCGCAGGCCAAGAGAATTCAAGAGAATCACGTAGGCGCCCTGAGGTTCGCCCACGTGTTTCACGAGATTCTGCGGGCCATTGCAATCTTTTCTTTTCTCTTTATTTTTACGAGATTTACACTCGCGACAAACGACGATGGGCTCGTTGTCACACGGATTCTGCGTTACTCAGATGTTGGATTACACGTGCGTTTACGTTCAGCCGCGATTAAGTTACATCGCAGCAGAAATGTTCGAACTCGAGCAAGCAAATTCGACGACAAGGGATGAATGTTGCGTCACGATAAGTCGATTATACGGTATACACAGTACGAGTATGTACCGTGTATAAATGCTATTTGAAAGCAGTTTAACTTAACGTAAAAGTTTCGTAAAAATTTATTTAGATTTTTGGACAAACTTCCAGTGGTAGAAATAGTTTTACCGTGCTGAGAACAAAATTGATGTTTTATCTTTTACGAGTTATCGCAACACGTAGAAATCCCAGTTAGGTTAAATTAAGCCGATCCTAAAATATTGTGAATTTCGAAGATACAGAAAATCTCGAAAATCCCGAATATTCTTATGTCGCGAGATATTTTTGGGCTCTCGATCCTATCCCAAGAGTAAAGAAAAAAATTTTAAACTCGCCATTTTTAGGTTCTCGTACACCCATGATACTTATATGTATGTACTTATGCATTATGCATTATACGTGACAGAGATTTTTCATATAAATTGTGATTCTCGCTTCTTTTACTATGTTAATAAAATAAAACGAAATTTATAAAATACAGGGAGACAAGCTTTTAATCTTCGCCTCGTTTTTAGAATTCGAAACGAATTTAGTATGTAGATGTATCGGATTCGATCCATTTTTTGCAAATTTATCGTTTATTCTCTATACCCAGTATTTATGTCGTCCACCTGTCGGTATTTTGGTATAACTTTAATACTACTCTATACAACGTATTCTGCAAAATTTCGAATCACTTCAAGCCATGCCAGGTTTTCATTGCGAGATCCTCGATCAATCACGAGAAAGATTGTGAAGTGGACGAAGCTGTCCACAGGACTTGATAAAATTTGTTACGTCCCGCCCATCTATTTTTACTTCGTTTAAATGAAGGAAAAGAAAAAAAAACGGAATCTACATGTCAATTAAAAGTTTCAGATCAAAGTACAACAAACGAGCCGATTTTATAAAATAGAATTTATAGAACGCCAATAACAACTAACAACCACAAAACATTAATTACAAGTACAAAATACACATTTGCTACCGTGATTGAAGAACGGTGTAAACTGGAAAACACATAGATTTTGTTTAGTTGGGCAAAAAAATGCAGAATATTTGTCGTTTAGAAGTTTCAGGTATAGAGTATAACGAGCAAAATGATAAATTTAGGTATTACTCGGTGTGGACGGTTGAAAAATATTAGCGAAACGAAGAAATGGGACGCGCCGGTTCCGAGAACGGCTGGCATTGTTCGCCGTTCCGGCATGTTCGCGCTCTTAATCCTTGGGATTTCTTCTGAACGACATTGAACCCAATTAGACGCATCCATCCGAGCACGCGCGCACCATGTGGAAACTAGGCACCGAGTCGTTCCGTTTAACCGGAACACGATGCTTTCGTTCTTCGAACCGGGGGTAGGGGGGTTGTTTGCGACGACCTGCAGATAAAAGAGCTCACGGTTATAGCGATAATACCGAGAGCGAGAGAAACCAGCCGTTTGTAGGTGGGAGGTATGAATGATACGGGGTGTGAAGTTACACGTCGACGAGGAGGGACGAGCTCGCGAGGAATGGTCGAGGGAACGTCGTACGGCGTGAGGAAGAGGCATAGAGAGAACGGGAAGGAGAGATAAGGAGAGGGAAAAGGAGAGCGAGAAGAGAACAGATAGGAGAAAGGTGGAGAGACTATTTATGCGTCTGAGTCGAGTTTGGTCTCGGGTTCTCGACTTGCGAGGAGGATGGACGAGCGGATAGGTAGATACGTTTATTAAGTAAAAGAAAACAAAAAAAAAAAAAAAGAAAAGAAAAGAAAAGAAAAGGGAACACGCATAATGGTAGATTGTAAAAGATGGTGGAAGAGAGAAAGAAAAGAGAAGGTAGAGGCAATGCAAGGAACAGACAAAGTAAAAAATCGAAGGGTAGCTGGTAATGGTGAGAGTTATTCGTGCAAATTATTATTCGTTTCGTTAGACGGATAATATTTCCATCGTTATTCCTGAATTCTTCTTTATTTACGGTTATTAAATTTCTCTGGTTCATTGTACCGTCATTGTTTGCGCTTTATGCCTGGTCGTTTAGACGGTTAACAATCGAGCATGTTACTTACGGTAGTAAGTTATCGCGTATTTCTCGTGCAGTTGTTATTTCACCGCTCAACAAGTAGGAAATTGTATCGTATAATAATGGTGTCGTATTATAATGTTCTGTGAATCGTCGGACATTAATAAAATGGCCATTGGAAATGTTCTGTCGATACTCGTTCACTTTGTACAGAGAATAATAACGCGCATAACGAGATTTTGGTTGATTCTGATTTATATGTGAAACGTGGCAAGGAAAACGATGGAAAATTGAATTCGTGAATAGATATCGAAATCCGAAGCTTTTGTCTTCCAGTTTTGTTTAAATTCCATTTATTTATTCTTCTACTTGATTTCCATATTTTATAATAATTCGTTTCTTCCAAAGGTAAAAAATAAATCGCTTTTCTCAGATCGTTTCTATTTATACATATGTAGGATTCAACGTTCCCCAAGTTTCATCCACGATAGTGGACTGCCTGTACATATATTACGCAAAGGCTAACAGCGATGCTATTGCTATAACACGTACAAATGCGTTCCATGGACGAAACATGTTATAGCTTTCTAAAATATAGGCTCTAGCTCCCTACGAAACAGCTAACATAGATTTCCCGCCTCTACGAAAGTTGGATAAAGTTGACAGTTTCTGGTCGTTCCCATTCTCTGACAGTTCTCTTCTTCCTTTTAACACGTGCGTGAAAGGTGAATTGACGAAGAACCGGTTAATGGACAGGATCCTATGGTGTCTATACTTGGCTGCGTGGCTGTTGAGAAATCACGGGAGAACGACACCGTACATCCGCACCTTCGCCATAGTTACTACCTCGCAGAGTCTGTTTGTTCGCATCTAACTGTGATATTAAAGCGGAAGTTTCCTCGCGTCGCTGATACCCGGTTAACGCGAAAAGAAAGAATATTTCATAAAATGGTTTAACTCAAATGGTTTAAATCAAGAAATATAGAATTATATTAGATGATCTCACACGAATGTGACTGCTTTCGAGGTACGATATGTCCTTGTCATAATTGCAGAAACTCGCAGGTTTTTGCTTTATGATTTTGTGCGTTAAGTAGGAATAAAGTACTTAAATTCCACTGAAATAATTTACCTAAAATGACATATTTAAACAAAGCGTTTGCTTTTGACCACGGTTCGCGCATGGAAGTTTTAATCGTGAAAATTGGCGTTCGCGTTAAATAGAAATCGGCGCAGAACCGAGGAATGACGTGGGTATAGCAAATCACTGGTCAAAACGTTTTCCTTTGAGCAGTTGCCTGAATCGCTATGCCGCTATGCCTATTCATCATACCGTAAGTGACCTGTGGATTTGCTATGCGGGATATTGCCGGAAACCGGACCCAAGGGTTGCAACTCGGTTAAAGCGACTGACTGCGCGTCTAGTGTCACGCTGTCGGTTATGACACGTTGTTAGGAAAATTTCTGTCAACAGTCTGTATTACTCTAGCTCTGGGCAACTGGCACATGCTACTTTATGGCAAAGCTTATTGCTACGTATTTCTCAAACGATGGACATTAAATAATTTATTACGCCAAGTTTATTACACGACAGTTGTTCCATGATTAAGAATTAACGAAATTCATTATAGATTTCTATCAAATGATTTATCGCCTGTTTGCAATGTAATTATCCAAGTATCGTATCGAATGGAAAGAAAATATTCTGTTTCGGTGAAATTAATACTAGAATTATGGTTGACCGAAATATAGAACTTGTATATATATGAAAAGATATGCTGTGATGCTTTTTCCATACATCTTCGACAATGTCTTATCGTAAATTAAAAAGATGTCTAAATATTAAAAATTAGTCATTTTTAATATTTCAGTAGGCACTGCGTTAATTATCTGGTCTTTAAGCTATAAAGAGACACGAATGAGCAAGACAACGCTAGTGGAGGACGAGAAGCAAGTGGAGGCGTCGAAATATCCAGAGAATTTAAATACAAAACGCTGTGACACCCTGAACGGTCATAATGCCGTGTGCGGCCGTCCCCTCGATGACGTTCGTCCGTCTCGCATGGTAAAACTGTCAAAGTTGTATGGTTAGCCGGGGAATCGAACAAGGGGAGGGAGTGGGTTGTGCGTAGCGTAGGATAGGGTGAGTAGGGTAGAATGAACGCGTTAAAAATATGTTAACAGAAAATTCACACGGTATTCCTGGCCAGGCGCCATCAGGCCGATACGTATCCATTTTGTTCTATCCCGGTGACGTTCTCTCGAAAACAGTCCAATACGAAAAGCAAGGTTCGTTCAGTGAGTCACGATACTTGGTCTACGAACGTACCGTACGGCGGGAAAATCGAGCAACTGGTAAAATATCGTGGGGAAACATTCATTATAGGAATGTGATTGGAAAAGCGAGAAAAAGCAGAATCGAATAATTTCAGTCTGAGTAATTTGATCGGAACTATTTTTCAGCTCCTTTCCGTTGTTGTTATTTCGAGATATGCACGTTTAGATAAATGGAAATTTTTAAATGTTGCCTGCGTGCTTCGAATATTTCATCTTATGCTTTATTATTTGATTCGAAATGTTTTATATTATCATCGGTGATAGTAATAACAGGGTAGAAACGAATTCCGATCGAGAGATTTTTTAATAGATCTGTTCAACACGTTTAAGCGATTACATAAATATCTAATAAAATAGCATACGGATATCCGTTTCTGTAATACTATCTTGTAAAACAGATTGCATGTAATAAATTATCGTATGATTAATAATAACTATCGTATGATTAAATTATGCAGGAACAGATATAATTGGTTTCACGGACAGCAAAGATAAATGATCGAAATAACTGTAGAATTCCTGTTGAAATGATCGTAAAGTTTCGGATCTACTCAACTAGTGTTCTTTCTCAGGTCTAGCAAAGAGTTTGGATCTATCTATCTGGTATACGTTCGATTCTACTTGAAAGTATATCTCTTTCTTTTCGAAATATTCATAGACAGTTTGAATTTAGTGGGTCGTTGTTCGTACCTACTTGCGAGGTGTTCGTGCCCATCGCTAGTAGAGACATAGCCATAAAGGCGAAGGAAGTTTGAACACTTGGATGCAGACATCTTTATAACACCCAAGTGTCGAGCAGCCGTAAGAGCTATAAGAAATTTTCACGTACAACCATGAGGAAACCGACAGTCGAGTTCTCCTGTCAGCCGAACTTGTCAATCCACTTCCTCCTCCGTTTACTACCATCTCCGCGCCTGCAAGCACGCTCCAAACCGAGCATTTTGTACATCGTTGGCGTATAAAATTCTGAACTTCACAGATCGAACCAGAACTACCATTCGAGTAATATCGGATAACAGAATCAAATAAACCTTCCGATCTTATTCCCAAGGAACTTTTCCATATTTTTCTGTATGTATATTGCGTTATTTGGTTATCCAAACAGTTGATGGCCGAGACAATTCAATTTAAAACAACCGTCGAAAATGTTTTACAATTTTTAAATGATCGCAACAAGATATCGTCGAAAAAAGAGAGAGAGAGAGAGATTTATCGTGCAACAATCAGATACGAAATTATTTTAGCGTTATGTATTTAAACGAACCGAAACCTTGAACTATTGGAATAATCTGTTTTTTATCTAGTTTCTAAACGAAATATTAAATCACGATATTGCAGAAGAAAAAAAAAGAACAACTGCGAAAGAGTGACATTTGAAGGAGCGAAATATCGAGAGAAAAAAAAAGTAAGAGAAATGACAAAAAAGAACAACGTGTCCTCGCACGTAGCCTTTGTACACGCGTGCCATTTCGATGTGCTAACCGCTAGCCTTGTTCGTCAGCTTGATTGCCTCCGTTTGCTCGCTCGGTGAAAAGAGGTAAAACGAAGTTTTAAAGACGAGCTGAATAATGCAGGAAGGGAAGCGAAGCAGAAGAGAGAACGAGACCGAGGTATCCGCAGCTGCTACACTGCATGAACCACTCTATACCGATATTACGCGAATGGATTGATATGTAAACATTTGCGAATGCTATTACACGCGATTAGACACTACGAAATGAGGGGCGAACGGTTTCTTTTGTGCAAACGTACGCGCCCCGGCTGAATCGAGCGCGCCGCACGCGCTCTCCTATTTAAATGTCGGAAAACGAGGTGCGTCATTGTACACCGTACACAGTAGTACTGGATAGAACTATAGCAGTTTTAGCTCGGTACAATTTTTTGTGCTCAATTTAATCAACAATTCGGTAACTGAGAGAATTGCACGACATTTGCAGAAATGTCAGTTAATAGAAAAGATAAAAAATGGTTTCTTTGACGTATGTTAACCTGAAATTGTAATTTTGCCCCGTACTGTACATCCATTGAAATCCGGATGCCTCCATTTCTACTGTCTGAAAGGAATTCGGTTGAAAAGAGCACTTGAATGCGCTGCTAATTCATGCGATTTTTTTAAAACGTTGTCAGTATATTCTTTTCATTTCGGATGCAAGCAGGATATTGTACAAGGGAAATACTACGTGATTTATAGAACGAACGATTCAATCGAAGCTAGAAAAGTATAAATAATAATTTCTTTTAACTCGGTATTTCCAATCTTAATTTCGCGATCCATTTTCCACACCTTGTACTCTCTCTCTCTCTCTCTCTTATGTCATAAACAAAGAAAAAAAAAAACAGAAAAAAGGGGAAGAAGGAAAAGACGAGGAGGAAAGAATAACAGAACTTTCTCGGTTATCCGATAGAAACAAACGGCCTTCGCGGATGAATGTTTCTCATCCATTAGCATTGGTCAACGGGACGGTCGAAAACACCGTGTTAACCGACTCGTATTTATCATGTCGACAATTCACCGGTTATGTATTTCCACGAAATTAGTACGGTCGTCCGTTTCCGAAATTCCGCGAGTGCTTCCAGAGAAGTTCGCGCTCGCAATTAGACAAGCGCCGGGCGAAACGCCACCCTCGAACACGATTCACCCCTCCATCTGCCCTCCTCCCCACCCCCCCGAGTTATGCTGATTGCTGCTTGCCACGGGGCAAGTTACAGGTTTCGGAATAATTTTGTGGAAGCGATAAAATGTCTGCAGAGAAGCAAACGTGGGAATCAGCGTCGCTTTGTGAGCTTCGGTTGAATTTCGGAGCTTGCTAGTCGTGTGCAATTTTATTGCGTTACAAGACCACAGGACGGGATTGCGCCGCGTTCAGCCACGCCGTGGTCTACGTATGTAGGTGCACAGGGTGTCACCAACGCCGATGGTAAATGCAATTGTACGGCCATACGTTCTACGCACACACTTGCCGACACATCGAGGATCGTTTTTATAATCCATCCGTAGATACGAACGTTTGTGCAGCGATTCACGATATTTCATAACGCGTAAACAAACGTCAATCTCTTCCGGTTCTGTTGAACGCTTTACTGGTATATGTACCGGCAGAATCTTGCTTATTGAACTTTTGAACTGCGTTCGTCTATAATCGAAGGTAATTGTTCATTTGAAATTTCCATGCTCTTATTATTATATTATGTTTATTTCTTTTGCACGGACGTTCCACGAGTGAATAACGATTAAATTCATTTCGACATCTCGTTTAAAGGTATTAATATCGTAATCGCATTTCGATCATTAACTCCGTGATTTCGACCTCTCGTTGAATTCATTATTTCGTCATTAGCGTGTTGTAATTCGACAAATGTAAATAAAATTGTATTATCGATATTAGCTTCCGTTTTTCTTGCTTTGTAAATCCTTTGTGAGTTTTTAGTAAATTTTGTGAACCACGAATTTTAGGAATACATGTATCGAGTTTCAAAGGTATAAAGATTTTTTTATTCGCTTTCGGAGAATAACAAGTTAATTTTTTTCGATAAAGATTTTTAGTCGCGATATCCATCCGATATCCATGCGATATACCACGCGACATGAATTAAAAAAAAGGATTTTTTTTTTAACTGCACGACAGGATTCGCAAAACAACTGTTACGAAAATTTGACAAACTTTCCATGACGTGTATATACAACCTTGTGAAAAAGTATCAAATTGCATCTCTTTTTCTTTTAGACAAATTTTACGTTGAATATACGCTGCAACGTGGAACACAGGACACGTGTAAAGTTCAATTTGTTAATTCATTAACGGTATAATTTTTTTGAAATATTTATAATCAAGCAAATGTCCTGATATTTTTGAACGGGGCTGTATGTGGAGACGCATATGTAGATGCACCAACCTAACCCTGAATTAGAATATCGTGCGATAATTTAGCGAACCATAGAATTTCCAAAATGCTAACGGCTGACAGAATATCAGCCACGTGATTTTCGACGGGCACTCGCGAAACCTAATTAAGCTGTCGTGAATGGCCACCATCGATCTCGCTCGAAAATCCAATTACATCTGCATCTCCTCTGGTGCAGTACAGTCGTCTCAATGAGTAGGCAAAATCTCTGAATTGCTCATCGACCTGCATTAATCGGTAAATTAATTGTACGTCGATTACGATGAATTTCTTTTAGTACAGACACAAGCTTTATCGAAGTTAATCTTCGAATCTAATCTCGTTATCGTTGCATTTATTTGCATCCTTTAATTGGGAAAATACTAACATAAAGATAAATAAAATGAAATAAAAGGAATAAGATTTTTGCCATTTGATCATCTAAAAGCGAAGCGATGTATTTTTAATTTAAAAGAACCACTAGCCAACTTTGCTGTTTTACTTTAATTTTATACTTTCAGTATTCTTAGTTTCTGTATAGCTTTTATGCTTTCTTTCATGTCACGAACATATGATATTTTTTGTTATTTTTTAAAATAGCAGGAACAAGAAGGGTCGAACTTGAAAATCAAACGAAAGAAAATATGAGAAGAGGGAGGGAGCTAGCTATGTATATTTAGAATATCGAGTATTTTTCGATACAAAGATATCTTAAGCGTGTTCCAGAAATAAGACTCGATTAATTATTAAAAAAAAAGAAAGAAAAAAAATAAAAATAGATTTCCAATGTTTTGAGATAAAAGTTTAGAATAAAATTGAAACGAGAAATCATTATCGATAATGATTATTACATATTTTCTTCGGTATTAAAAAGTTTGTTTACGATAAAAAAAAAGATTGCTATGTATCGTGCGCGCAAGGTGGACAATGACTTTATCGAAAATAAATGATTTGATTTATTGCTCGACCGTTCTCTTTCATCGACACGTGTAGCTTTTCACGGTTCACCGTCGTCCAACGTACACCAATATGTCAACGAAACGATTCGAAAAACGAGAATTCTAACAAGAATACGATTAATATTCCAGGTTGAACAAACTGCACTGAAAATTACGCGATGAAATGGCTCGAGTATGATAAAATGAACGATGTAAGTGACGAGGAAATTATTTGAAGGATTAAAGGGATTTCTAATGAAAGGACCAATTAAGAGGATGATGTAAATATGTGCCATATCCATATACATGAACACATTTATACCAGCAGAGGTGATACTCGAATGGTACGAACAGTAACAAGAAAACTAATTTAATTTTCTTCCTGTGACACTAGCGAATTTTTTTTTACGAAACTGTAGAATTTTTTATGGAATTTCCTCTGTCCATTTATACACGTTTGTCACTTTAAACGAATTTAAACCGAAATAAATCGATACTGGTCGACATAAAGCAAATTTCGAACGCCGGAAAACGATTTATTTAGTTGGAATTACTTAGAACGAAATAGTTGCGAGGATCGAAGATTTATAATTTATATGTTATCATGATTTCGTATGATATTCATGCGCGTAATTTCGGCATCATCTATATCGTGATACGTTTTGGGGCTCTTGTATATTGATATTTGCTTGCGTGAAATCAAATTTTCGCTACACATGCTCAACGCAACGAGCTGTGAACTGGCGTTTGAACGGAACTATGACCGCGATTTTATGATTGATAAGCGTATCGACGTTTATCGGTGTTACCTAACGTATCTTTTGAGAGACAGCTGCTAGAAAATATACCGTTTAAGCTGTTGAAAATGTAATACAGTATATCGCTTAGTATCCGTAATTTACCTTAGAATATTCAATACCGTTAGAGCATAAATAGAATCTTCGCATTGATGTTAGAAGAATGGGATATTTCGAGTCATTTATTTAGATTCCTAGGTCGTCAATCTCTTTATTTTAAATGTCTGAGAATAATAATGATCATCGTATCACTTTATCTTTCGATATTAAGCAAAATGAATTCAATTAAATCAGAATCGAGCACTCGAGCTTGTTTGCGCAAGCGGTAAATTTTCGCCAACAATATATTAATTCCAGGAGCAAAAATTTATATCTGGAATGCCGATAAATTTGTGATAAATTTCCATGGAAAATGTCGCGAAATTTGGTTTAATTCCAAATATGTACGTTGATTTTCTACAAGACTGAAAACGTTCGAATAAGCTTGATATTAAACGTGCATAAATTACATCACTGGTAATGCGCTCGAACGTATTCGTCAAGCCTGTGATTCACGTTCGAGAGCTAACGGAGTCATCCTTTCGTTAAACGCCACGTGAAACGATCCAACGATACATATTTTCTATCCTTCTCTTCTGTTCCTCGGATTATAGGATTACATCCTCCTTTTCACAGGAACGATTCACGATTGAAAGAAGTATAACAGAATCGGATGCGTGGTTTCGCATTATGTATACAGGGTGGTCCGTCTAGCGTATGTACATCCAACGTATAACGTAAGTTATGTATTGCACGAACAACCGATATAATGATAAAAGTTGTGTTCCTTTTTGGAGCACGTTATGTATACAGTAACTGTACACAAGATGTCTTAAAAATATCACAAGTATCGTACAAACATAGATTTCATCCTCGATGCTTACGTAATTACGTCGTCTTAAAACATTTTAAAGATCATCTCATATCGGGCCTGAAATTGTCCTCTACCGGTTATAAAACTTTAATCTGTTACCGCTACGTTAGTATACCGGCAGAAAATCCAAATTTATACGACATATTTTATTCAATATCACTTTCGAAATGATTCCTCGAGGCTTTTCACGCCCGTTGCAGACGCTTCGCGTAACAATTTTCTATCGTAACATGCAATTTAGAAATAATTCAGGATGCGCACATTGGCGCGGAACATCCTGTACAGCAGAGAAGGGATTTCAGCGCATCCAGAGGTCCTTTTCAAAGTGCATAAGTAATGTAGGTATGCGGCATACACCGGCTCGCGCCTACGTCGAACGCGCGCGCGATCATGCTGAGCCAGCCAGCCCGATTATTCGCTCAAGTTTATGAACGCGTGAGCATAATAGAGCAATTATCCCTGATAGGATATGCAGGTAGCAACGGACGACTCGTTCTGTCCTGGCTGCGTGCATGGAAACGTAGTCCATTCGAAACGTTTATTTTACAGCCAAGCTTAATTTAATGGCAGGAGATATATACGGGTTTCTTGTCGCGATATTATATTCCTGGCGTCCCACGTTCAACGAGAATTCGCCCTTCTCGTCTACATCCAAACTCGATTCACGTCCAACGCATCGTCATCGACTACGTTGCCATCAGTGTCACCGACTATGCAGGAAAATGACCGGAAGAGCAGTAGTTGTGCTTTCAACCTTCCACGGCTTTCAGAGTGTCTCGAGAATATCATTGACTCGATCAATTTTATATATCGCTGTTTGGCGTAGGTTGCGAGTGATCTGCGCTTTTTCAACGTGACAAATTACCGAAAAATCTGGAATTTTTCAAAATTTGAATAAACAAGTCCATTATATTTGATTAATTTCTCCTCGTACCGTGATTTTTCAGTAAATAAAATTATTAAATGACGACTTTCGAAGGTTCGTCAACGTGTTAAATATCCAGAGATAACTTGGAATGAGACGCCACGTATCAGTAGTTACAGACGGTAAAAGTCAAACATACCTCTATACTGCAGGCATGTAGGGGCCAACTCGATCGACAAAAATTCAGGATAGGACAAAATTTAATGGATGGTATTGGTTTGTCAAAACTCAAGAGAAACGATATTTTCTATGCATCGATCCAATATGTATTCAATCTGCGATGTACCAAGGATTTCCTATCCTCTCTTTTTACTATATATTTCACATCTCTTTGCTCCGTATATCCTATCCGCTTTAAGAATTTTTGACTCTTTCGTCGAGCGTGGTTTTCGTGTTCTTTTACTTGTACGTTACAGGATTTCATCCTTCTTCGGAGCGGATCTGGAGGTTACCATTAACTAGACCCTGTACCGGATACAGCAAGCATCGAGCATTTCCCGGAAATCCTTTCACACGCCTGACGAAAGGACCGGTTGAAATTTTCTATAGCCCGCTTGAGCGCTTTACATTCATCGTCAACAGAATTTTTGCGGCACCTCGTTCACAAGAGTGGCCATCGTTAATGGCGAACTAGGCAAAATCAGTATGCTGGTTTTAAACCAACCATTGTAATCTACCTCTTTACGGTAATCGATTGTAATCGTGGATTCGAGTTAAGACAAGCGTACGATGATAATTCTATAATTGTTTCTATAAAGATATTTCCTCTCGAATTTAATACGATACTGTGGTAGAGGGAAACGCGGTTAATTTCTACTCTTTTCGTTATAGAAATTACGTAATCTTTATCAATCGCGTCATAGCTGCCGCAACCTGGTTTAAGCATTGGGAAAAATTTCGGCCAAAACGTCGTCCTACATCGAGAATGGCCCACATAATGAGAAAATAGTGAGACTGTTCTATATGCGAGAGCTGATCGAAAATGTGGAATAACGTTTTGTAACTTGACGCTTTTGTTTTCGAGAAAATTGAGTTTGAAACTAGTTAGAGGAAACCGGGGGCCACGTAATTAAGTTTCGATTGTGTGGAGTTTCTTTGAAGACGATTTATTACTTCTGAAGGAAGCGAATAAAAATGGAAACGGCAATAAATCCGCGACGTATTGCAAAGTTTTACAGGTAAAAACGCCCTTTAATAACAGCACTGTAGTCAGTTCGGTGAAACAGCTCGCATTCATTTCTATTGTTACTACTCTGACACCGTGACACGATGCTCCATAAATTCTCCGTTCAGTGCAGTATTCCAGGCACCATACACAGGCGCACACACTTCCACTATCATATACGTTATCGTTTAGTTTTATATTACAATTTTCGCATGCAAGAAGCTTCAACGTTGCTCCTTTCTCCGCTACGGTCTCATCATTCAGCAGCAGCTCTTCCTTTTGTTTCGCTTTATCAGCTCTGTCTTTCTTCACTGCAGTTGTTTCCAAAAAACGTGTCTGTTGCTCGTTATTTGGGGCTATTCTTCTTATGTATGCTAAACTCTATATATAGTGGGTCTATTCTTTATAAGGAAATAAGTTGAAAGAGTAACGAGTAGAACAAAACCTTATAGAGAGATCTTTTCGGGAAGAAACGTGAAATAACTAATACCTATACGTGTATGGAAGTAAAATACAGTTTTTGATATTTCTGCACTATATCTTCTCTTGCGTTCATGCGCGTAAATAAGAATTTCGCAAGCTTGAGAGTTCTTTAAATAAATACGAACGTCGTACAACATCGTTTTATTGTATTTTACTTGCTCTTCTAAAAAGAATCCACATGCACCGCTTTTCTATACAGCCGAAATTCTTTATCTCAGAATTAAACAAAATTCGAAATTCGAGCGGGTTAAGGAATTCATCCGTAAAGAATTCATCCGTGGTCTAACATTTCTACGATCCAGAAAGGATAATGGAAACTCGGGGAGTAAAGTTGAAAATATCGAACGACCAAGACAGACGGAGAATTTCGTGGCTGTACGGCATCGTTTTATTGTCCCGATTCTCCGGAGCAATATTTCGCAGAGCAATCTGCTGCGAAACAGATTTCGTCGCGTAAGGAGTTAAATAACGTCTTTCGAGTAGACGCCATCATTTATTCGGAAAACCAAGGGACCGGGAGCATCTCGAAAGCTCGAGTTTGCAAAGAACCAACGATTCGTTCTTCATCCTTTTCTCCGTCTTTCGACCCTTCTCTCTAGTTCGCGTCATTTTACTAGGCCGTCGCCTTTGATCTGCTTAAGTATGTCCGTTTATGTACTTTGCTTATTTCTTTGCCCATCTACAGCATATACACAACGATGCGCCAAGGAGTTCGTGCAAGTTCGACTACTTTTTACTTGGTTACGCTCATTAACGTATTTCGCGTGCATTATGTAAATTCATCGTGTGTCGTTATCCTAGAAATTACACGTTGCAACTCAAAGGTAAGGATTACCCGATTTAAGCCAAGATTATGGTACAATGCTATGTAAACCGGCAATTATGCAAGTAATACTTTCCACTCGACGAAGTAGCATCAACGTTATAGTGGTATATATGGTGCAAGTATGCGTGTCATGAACAGCACACGACATAAGACAAATAGTCTGAAATAGCATTTTAATTAGACAAGATGTGAAATGTCTACGAACGATAGACAAATATAATGCGAAACGACAGTAATAACTTTTTCACGTTTTATTCCAGCATTATGCTGTTCTACGTACCTGCCAATGAGAAACACAAAGGCATACAAAAGATTTTTTGTATCGTCGTGGCTGAAATAAACGTTTCTACCGGTACACCTTCAGGCGGAATATTCTGAATGTTTAAAATTGATAAAGACATAACAGGCGCGTGAGACGAACAAAACGTCGCGATGCGTCGACAGGTAGAAATTCCGCACGTCTTGCCAGAGTAGAATCGTTGTTACACTGTTCTAGGAAAACGACAGCATATTATATGAATAGCGGAACGGTTGCTGCATTTCCGTGCGCGACAGCTGCTACATATTCGCGAACGTTTCTCGGTTCTCGTAACGTTTGCCGGCAATACTAACGATGAGTTTTGTCTGGGTACGGAGAAACGCAGAATTCGGGACAGTTATCACGACGACGTTGATAGATCGCGCGTATGCTATTTTGACGTGCAGCGCACACTGTCACCCTGGAATGTTATTCTCCGTTTTATGATTTCATAGAACATTGAAAAGCAAATAGAACGTGCTCTGAATTTCCCTCGGAACCTACCATATTTGATATCGATATTTCCAGCAATAGCGACAGTCGTTATCAAGGCATTTCACGGGAAAAGTTCGTTGTCAACCGTTTTAAATTTCAAATTATACGTTCCATCGTATATATAAAGAGGTTTTTTAAATAATAAGGAGCACATTTCTAGATTAGAATTATAGGAAAGTATCGTGGATTCATGTACAAGAGTTTACACGCTTTCCGCAAGACATCCAAGAGCAAGGCAAAGATGATGATACTTTGAAAATAATCTCATTAGATGTCGAAGAGACTGAAGATCGAAGAGATCGACGTCGTTAAAAATATCAGCTCATTTCCCAACATAGAAATGTA
The DNA here is from genome assembly GCF_905332965.1 of Bombus pascuorum. Taxonomy (NCBI): domain Eukaryota; kingdom Metazoa; phylum Arthropoda; class Insecta; order Hymenoptera; family Apidae; genus Bombus; species Bombus pascuorum. The sequence goes on from NC_083498.1 coordinate 469,700, forward strand.
TCTAGTAAATAACTGTTCAACGTCAAATCTACTATAAAAAGCAACGTAAAAGATCGTAAACTTGGGTTGTAAAACTCGGCAAACAGTAACCCTTAAACTTTCTACAGTATATTAAACTGTGTAGAAGCTATAAAAAATACTTTTTTTACCCTTTGGTATTCGACACATTAAATTTATTATTATACGAAGGTACTTGAATTTGATCGCAAGAAATTTATTTTTACATTAAGGAAACGAAATGTAAAATTTGACCAGTAAAATATTAAGTTTATCGTGTTCGCTATAAGGAGAAGTTGTACATTTAAATAGAAAAAAGAAGAGAGGGAGAAAACATAGGATGAGAAACAAGTGGAGTTTGAAATTTTAATATTTTCATGTATACAAGAAATGAGAATAACGCAGGATATGCGCATAGCATCATTCCTCTGTCTTTCGAAAAATGTTACGTCGCTTCTCTTCGCGCTTTTCCACGACGTATTTCCCGTAGTACAGCGTCACGTGATTCTTATCATATTTTCCTCTTTCATGGTGCAGGAAAAACCATCAAACGGAGGCATATAAATAACCATTCCTTCGCCGGCGGCAGCCTTTTAGCGCAAGCTCGTCTTTTCTTCCCTTTAACTTTCCTTTTTCCCCAATGTTGGCGCGGCTAAAACCGTATCGCTATCTAGAGAAACAGATTCCACGTCGAAAAACGTTCAGCTGAAGCAAGCAGTCTCGCTGCAACCTATACCAAGAATATGGAACAAATTTATTCGATAGTACGTTAGAGCCGCGTTGTCGAAATTCCAAGCTGGATCCAGAACAAATATACGATCGTAAATTTGAGCACGACAAATTTTAATCGTTCCATTAATAAAGAAAATATAATACGTATTACTAATCACGTTGGTGGCCGTCATAATTCATCTGCGATTAAGATTATATTTTCTAACGAAATTCACAAATCGATGATAGAAATTTTGCATTTGCAGTTAGCGGATTATGCACGATTGAATTATCGTCATGCGACTCAACGTATATAAAATTTGCATACTATATTTGCACAGGATTGACAAATTTTTCGCTCAGCTTATTATCGCGGATGCATCACGAGGTTTAGGTTAAAATTTCAAATGTAAAACAAATCGTATTTGAAACATAGTGCCGATAGGACAGGGTTTAAACGGCTGTCACGGGCACCTGTATTAGATGGGACTTAATTCACCGATCCAAAGTAAACTTCGCGGATTCAATTCACTTAGGTAAGGAAAATAAGTTGGACTCGACTCACTTAGCGGAGAGATAAATGGACGGTCTTGGAACTCAATCTATCGACGTCTATTTGAACGGTAACGCACGTAAATCTTTGCCTGACAGATTGACGGCGATGACGAGGCCATTTCTGATTCGTATGAATATTTCATTTTTACGTCTCTCGCGTTGTATCTGTGTAATTATTTTACCGTGTACATGTACACGATACTGAAGAAAAAGGATCTAGAAGCATAGAGTCTTGTAACATCTACCAGGAATACTTAAAAATCATTATTTTAAACGAGAGAATTCACTAAAATTTCTATGAAAAATATAATTTTCTATCTCGCCAGGAATAAAGAGGTAGAACGCTTAATGACCTTAATTTGTTTGTTCATACTAAATAACGTAGTTAAATTATAACAGCGGGTGTGTGAAGCAAGACGGAAATATTCGAAAAATATACATACGGTAGTCCGTAATTTACAGGCGCGAATAAAACGATCGGAAGAAAGACATACCGGATACCTCTTGTTATTTAGCTGCAAACAAAATTGGAAATCCATAAATCTGTTTTATCTGCGAACGAATCTATCTGTTTTTATTTTCATTTAACACCTACATAGTTAGAATACTGATCTTTTTTTATTTTCTGCTAAATACACAAAGTTAGGTAAAACGAAATATGTAAATATTACAAGTAAACGCGAATGTTTTTCAAACATTTTCTCTTTTATTACGCGAAAATTCCTCTATAAAACGCTTTTGTTCCCTTACTAGTTTAAACAACGCGTTCTACTGCACTCGCGGACACGGCTATCAAGCTTTCTTTCATCGATCATTTAGCGCGTGATTCGTTTTATAAAATATTCTGCTATCCCGAAGCGCCTCTAATCTATAACTCGTCCCATTTGCGTGGGACAGCCTGTATTCGCCATGTCCCACGTTGTCGAACCATACGGCTCGGTCAAGAGCATCTTTATCCAGATACTATGCGAGCGAAACATTCCAATAGCCTGCGTCTGCTTCAATGGCGGTCGAGTCATGGCACGATTCAATGAAAAAAAGGAAGGAAGAAAGAAAAACGATGGTGATCATTACTCCTACCGTGTGTGCAATCGCATGAATCCGGTGGATGTTTGAAAGGAAGAACGCGATGGAACGGAGAGGGTACCGGTTCGCGTGTTGCCTGGAGAACCGTACGAAGGTGACTTTTGCTCCTCTCTATCGCTGTCACGGGCGACAGATCGCAGTGGTCGCGGAATCGCGAACAGTAAATCGCAAAGCCAGCCGGGAACGTGTATTTTAGAGTTTACGATCGTTGGACAGCCGAACGGTGCTTCCCCACGGCGCCGAGAGTGTCAGAGTCAGGCCAATAAAACGGGCCGAACGGAGCACGTAGGTGTGTATAACGGATGGCCGTTGGGCGCGAGCAGATTTGTTTGACACCGTGCTGCGGCAGCACCTAATAAAAGATGCTAATATATCCCGTCGTGTCGCCAAACGAGAATCGAACGAGGACCTAGCCTCGCCAGGGCGGAAGCCGATCGGGTGGTTGGTTAGGCTGTTCCTTGGTAGCCGGTACAATTTAAAGAACGATGCGAGACGCCGATATATCGACGGAATTAAAGCGTTGACCGTTCGTTACAGACAAGAACATTTTTCGACCTGTACGCTCGATGCGAGTGATACGAGGTTCGGCGATGGTTCGCTTACAACATCGACGGTATACTGTAGAGAGCAAATCGCGTGAAAATTATAGCCGTTGCTTTTTGAGGAAAAATCAACAACGGATCCACTGATTGTAAGATTCGTCGATCCTGAAATCATTCCGATTCTCTTAAGCGGAGAATCGGGAGATCAGAAAAGGGATTGTTGGCAAGTTTCAGTTGTGAAACTACGCCAGCTGATTGGCGCTATGAATTATGAATTAGCCATTTATTTGCTAATCGAATCGAATCGAGCATCGCGTGAAGTAACAAAAGCGACTTACAAAATCGCGAGAAAGTCTATGTTGTAGGATACGGTTCGATCGTTCTGGTTGAATAAATCGTTCCAGGGCTAATTAAATCGCACGGTATAACTGTGTTACACGTTTAATGGTAACAGAGTATATTGCTGTGCTGCGAATTACCAGGACTAAAGGCATTGGAAAATTGGACCGACAAAGCCAAATTGCAAGGCTAATATGGAGTTCCACCGAAAAAATGCACGTATAAACGTTTCATTGACGCTTGGGAATTGACGATTATGGTTTAACTGATAATTTGATATCGTTCAATTTCCTACTCAACGAGAAAGACTATGTTTATTCGCAAATTATGTAGAATATTGTCTAGGCAAAGAAAGAAAGTAAAAAAAAAAAAAAAAGAAATTGTTTAAATCGCTGAAAAATAATTGAACAGTATCTTCAAAAGAATTTCTGCCGTTAGGAACGCAGAAAATAACATAAAGCACGCGCTATTTCAAATTAATTAATATTTCCCGTGTTAATTACTAATTACGGAATTAATTCCTCCATAGCGTAGCCTGAGAGAGATTCGACAAAAGCGTGAAATACGCCGCTGCACACTTTTTATCTTCAACCGTATCATACGTAACGTAATTACTAAAATTTACTTCGTACGAACAGTTGAAATTACACGTATCTTAAATGTAAAATGTTTGAATATTACCAAATTAATATTCTTTAGCTTTTACTTCCTGTATCGCGCTTTGAAAGAGTCAACAATTTCAACGATAGTCTTTAACGATAGTTTTCACGATTAAACCAAGAACGTACAGACATTTCCCAGATTATGATTATTAACTTCTCGATTCTAAGCGCAATTACATCGATGTAAGAAACATTGCACACAAAATATTCAATAAAATACAGCTTTAGTATGCATAAAGATAGTTTCCCGAATTTTCCTTACATTTAGGTGCGATCTTGCCGAACGAGTCGATTTAAATGAATATAAATGGAAGAAGAAGCGGGTTCGATTCCGCGCCGTGTGCCAAAACCGATGTAGCTCGGCATGGCGCGGTGGTGTAGTGGCGCAAACGAAAGGGTGGACGAGCTGGAAAGGATATTGCACGCCTTTATTCGGTGTATGATGTATGCATCTAGATAGGCGCGAGGGGATTAGGCGAGTGCGACACTGTACGAACACACTGTTAGCCCGGTAGATAGGGGTTGGGAGAGAGTGCGGGTCCATGGCTCATGGACGACCAGGATTATCTTGATTCCACGTTACGAGCTCGCGCGCATACCCTGAATCACGCGGTCCCCGTCTGCCAACCCCACGAACGTCGCGTTACATTGAAATCCCGCAAAGTCACTTAACGTCGAACGTCGCGGTTTAAAGTCGAGAACGTCGCAGGAAACTGGCCAATAAATTCTGACGATAAGCGCCGCCGGGAGCGACCCTATCGCCGAGTATATGCAAAGGAAACCTCTGTCGCGTACCATCGAGTTTCTAACTCGCGGCCAGTCTCCCTGGTGGGACCCGATAGCTCTGTTCTGCTCTGTTCCCTTCTTTTCTCTTTCTCTTCTCTTCGTACGTGCCTCCTGTTCTCCAGCACGCTATTGCGTCTCGGTACCGGGCACCAAGAAATTTCTCGAGACACGCGTTGGATTCGAATGTGAATTAACGGGTGGGAATTACACGATTTGCTCGCTGCATCTTTCTCGAAATTACCGTTCAGCAAGGATGTGCCGTGGAATACTCGGGATCGAATGTATAAATAGCGAAAATTTGAATCGCTTTAAACGTGAGACCCATGCTTAATTTTGCAAAAGATAAGTCTTGTATCTTGAATCTTTAAAATTCGACGAGTCTGCAAAGTCTCAAAGGTAAAAGTCGTTCAAAACTTTCGTCTCGAATCGCCTCGAAATTAAGATCCAAACGCCCATGACTTTGTAAAAGGCCTCGCGTATTGTCTCCAATCAGCTTGCCACGAAGAAGTTTAAACAAGCGCATGGTCGTAATTGTATTTTAAATTTTAAATCAGCGTGCCTGGAAACAATATCGCGTATAATGGCAGATAATCTGAAGATCAAGAGTTAAATCGCTGTTGTCAAGGCATACAATCTCGTCTTATAAACAATTGCAACACAATCGCGACACGTGCTTTGGATCATCATCTTGTTTCAATAACAAATCATTTCTCCACGGCCTATTTTCAAAATTTGTTGTTTCTACAGTTTTCATAGCTTCCTAAAGCGCATTTCCCGATTACTTTAAATTTTTTGATAGATTAAGATAAATTTCGGTATTATATTACACTTTGGAATTATTTTTTAATTACATGTACATATTACTATACATATATATAGGGAAGGAAGAAGCGAAGAAAAACTTTAGAAATATGGAGGGAAATTTCGAGACGAATGTAAAGTAGCTTGGAGAGATTCTTCTTGAAAATCAATCTAAATAAAAAATGTTGCATGAACGCAAATCCTATACCCTTAGTAAGCATTGTGCTTGGCGAGATATAATAGTTTAGATTTACCGTAGTTACGGTAAAACCATAACTTTAATGTTAGCACGATGATTTATCGATAATAATTTCTTTGGTTGTATATAAAGAATGGAAAGCCAACGTACACAAATTAAACACCTATTATATCTTCATTGCTTCGCAATCTCAACTATTAACGGCAATTAACGCGAGCATTATTGCAGCGGTTTAGAAAGCGTGCAATTAGTAGCCATGAAAACGTTTAATTAAAGTTGCACTGTCATTTGTACCGAGCAACGTGAATATTAATGATAATACGAAGTTAAACGAGAACAAATTTCAATTCTTCCGGCGCGTGATCTTTGTTCCCAGTTACCTTATTCTTTTAACGAATCTTTTCTTTTGTTGTAAATTACTTAAAAATCCGATTTTACTTTCTAACAGTTTTCATAATGGTCTTATAATTTAATGTTATTTATTCGATCGAATACGAGCTTTGTCGTAAATTTCAAATTTCAACTGCTGCGTACTTTACAAGTAAATCTTTGTACCGAAACTTTTCTAGCGGAAATGCAAAAATATTACTTGGCAATGCAACGTTTATAGTAACTAAATTAATTAATTTCGCCCATGGAAACTTCTTACGTTTTTTATGCCATCTAATCGAGAAACGTACGATCGATCAATTAACCAAGTTTTAATCGAAATTCTCTCGCATAGGTGAGTTAAGAATACACACACATTTGTATTGGCTGATCGACGCCAACTTCTGTGCCATTGTTTTACGATACAAACGAGACTGATTGCAAGCTGGCCGTAATAGACGTACGTGCATAAAATTACCAACACCGTGGAGTTTCACCGTGACTGGCGTATAAAAGACAGCTATAGGCTAAATGCAAAGAACTGTAAATTACGAACACGTGCTCGCGTGAGGAACACCGATAGAATGTATACATGAAAAATCATTGACCGTTGATTTAAACCACCGTGTCGTATAGCGCGAATTTCGCCTTTCTCCTCGTTTCGTTTCTTATCATTTCAACTTTATGACTTTACTCGCCCCGCTATTAATTTTCATCCATGTATGAATAATAATTCACAATTTCTCAGTTTACCAATTTCACTCTGAGCGCCTAACGAGTTATAAACATTATTCAACTGTGACTCTGAGCTCTCACTTTCCGGTGGTTCAATGCTTCGGTTCAATGCTTTGAGAAAAACGTCAAAGGAATATTCACGACCACGTCAGTTTCCGATAGATTACTTTATTTCAGGCTAATTTCTATCCTATATATTACGTCATAAATTTCATTAAAATTAAAACCGTGTACCCTAAGTAACTCGGGTTACTTACGAGTCAGTTGTGTACCTAACGATATTAATCGTTAAAAACGAACACCGAAAGGAACTTAAATAACAGTAACGATAACAATGACAACTGATTCCTAGAATCGTTAAAGGGAAAATTATTTAATATCCTTTTCCAGAGCTTCAATTATTAATTTCTCTTCAAACTATTTTCATCAGCCATTCTCTCTGAACCGCCCAACTTGAGAAATTTTCAGTTTATCAAAGTGAAATTGCCCTGGGCATATCGGTTTCTCATGGTGCTGAATTAATTCAGTCAGAATTATGATTGTGATTCCCGACAGTCCGTCGCGACACCAGACCCGTTTGCTTAATTAGATAAATAAATTTCAATTGCGTCTCACGCTTCATGCTCCTTCGAACGTTTCATTTCCCTTCGCGAACCTTTTACTGCACCAATCTTATACATACATATGTACGTTCGATTTAAACTGGATATGGTTTGAAATTTTGTATAAAATTTCATCGGAAATTACATTTAAATTCTATTTCAACGGTATAAAATACCTGGAGTTCCTAGAGGAAAAAGCGCTGAGAAAATTTGTGACAATTCTTCTATAAATTTGACGTTTATCACCTCGTTGCACTCTGTTTCCGTCTTGCTACTTCTGCGGAACTTGCAGTTCTCTCCACACAACCATTACTCACACTAGGGATTCTTGTGCACATGCTTGCACTAGACCATATAGTCAATAGCGATATTTTATGCTATTTTTGACATTGGAAGTATTAAAGAGATATAAATGTAATTTATACTTAGAATAATTTACCAACAAAGCTTACCAACTTGCCATCTAAATTTAATATATATCTTTTTACTACGTATTACCTATTTATAACGTATTTCCTTTTACCTACGAACGTAATATAATAACAGTACACTACGTAGAAAAATATCTTAATGACGCGATAGCGAATTAGAAAATTTTAAATGCTACGAATCTGTGAATGATTCTGTGAAATATACATATATTGTATTTGAATTTATATCTCTCTAGTTAGCTTCTTTAAGGAGACTAGCGAATAATCGGATACCTAATATAAACAGTTGGAAAGAATTAGCCTAAGTCAATATGCAGAAGCAATGGATGAGAAACGGCCTTGGCCGGTCAATAGGTTTGACCCGTGCTTTTGTAGCATTCGAGTCTTACTCGATAGCGAAAGATAACTAATTTACAAGCATTCTGACAACGCTAAATTGACGGCGATTTGGATAAAAGAGTTCGGTTTTGGTGGTTGATATAATAAAGTTGAAAGTTGTAACAAAGTTCTTTAAAGTCAAGAAAGTCTTTGACTTTATTGGAAGTTCAGAGAGAATTCTCAAAGTCTAGCGAGAGAAATTCCTTCTAGAGAGATGAGTAAAAAAGTTTTTCTTTAAAGACCAGCAAGAAAATTCTTCTTTTTTTTAATTATCCAGCCTCTACACTTTTTGTTACCTTGTAAAGTTTAAAATTTTCTTGACATCTATTGTCATGCATTGTCCGATCAAAAGACTTTACAAATTTTAGTAGCGCAATGAAAATTCTGTTCGGTCATCTACGTTCTTCAACGCGCACGTGTCGATCTATGGGAATTAAAAGACCCATTAGTCTTCTAAATGTCCATGGGTGCTCGCGTGCAGACTTTAACGCGAGGAACGAGATTACGATACGTGAATCGCTAACGAGCACGAAACATCGAGGGCTTAGAAATACTAATAAAATAATTTATCGAATAAAACGTTCAGATACTGATATTCAGTGGCGGAAAAGGGAAGAAAAAGTCGTGCCACGATTAATTGTTATTTTCAATATATATGCATATATCGACTTCTCCTTGCGTAGTCGGATAGACGCGTTTACTGTGAAATTTCGTCCTCAAAACTTTTAATTATTCCAGAGACATATCGGAGACTAGTTGAGCGAGTTACTTCGCCGATATCGTAGCTTCGCGAGTGGCACGTGCTACCCTGACAAAGTTTCACGCGGTAGTTTGCGTTTGCTCGAGTAGATACAATATCGCAGGGTAAATGCACAATTTTATCGGCATCGGAGAAGGTTATTCGCCGAACCAAGATTCCTCGGTTATCTCTTTCCATTCGAGGAATTCTCTACCGAGGTTTCTTATGAGAAACCATTAGTTAGTCGTTGAGAGCAATTACACGAATCATTTCGCTGTACTCGAATCGATTCACGATTATACATAGTCGAACTAGAACCGTCTGTTCCGTATTTTAAAACAGAGTGATTCTATTATACGAAAAGTCTCCTGAAAAGTCTCCCAATAGACCGTTATCGTTTTCTTTAGTTGAGCTAATTTTCAGAGACAAGATACGCTTGGAATTTAACGTGATAACCACGACGGGATAGCGATCATTGCAAAAGAGGTTGATAATGTAAATATCGAAAATAAAAAGGTCCAGTTACCGCTGCAAGTTGTCGTTGTTGGTACGTTATATCCCCGTATCTCGATTCTCTCTATTTCTTACCTAAACAAACAAAAGGGAATAGATGATATAGTAAAAGTTTCTTGGAAATAACGAAATTTACATGCTAAGTTTTAAAATTTAAGACGAAGAATAATTTTTCCGTAGGGTATTGGGAAATAGCGAAAAAAATACTAGAGATATGGAAAGATGTTAAACACTACCGGTATGTAAATATGAAACCGGAATTTTTATATAGAAAATACACGTTTATTGTATGAAAATGATTAAAAATATTTTATTCGAAGTATTGCCCATCGCTAGCTATACATTTTTCCCACCTGTCTGGCAATTGCTGGATGCCACGCCAAAAAAACTGTCTCTTTTGAGGCAAACCAGCATCGAGCCATTTTCGTACATTTTCGTAAGAAGTGAAGTGCTGGTCAGAAAATGCGTGTCCCATCGATGCAAACAAATAGTAATCGGACGGAGCCAAGTCTGGTGAGTAAACCGCGTGCGAAAGTATTTCCCAACTGAACGTTTCGATCGTTTCCTTGGCCGGTTTTGCTGTATGCGATGGTGCATTATCATGGAGCAAAATTACTTTGTGTTGCCTTTTTTGATATTCTGGTCGTTTTTCACGCAAAGCTTGATTCAAATCGATTGTTTGTTGTCGGTAGCGCTCGGTATTAACGGTTTCGCCAGGTTTTAACAGCTCATAATAGATCACACCCTTCTGATCCCACCAAACACAGAGCATCGTCTTCCGTCCATAGCGATTTGGTCTTGTAGTCGATGTCGATGGTTCGCCTGGAGCTACTCATGATCTTTTACGTTTAGGATTCTCAAAATATATCCACTTTTCATCGCCAGTCACAATTCGGTGGAGAAATGACTTTCTTCTAAATCTGGCGAGCAGCATTTCGCAAGTGGTTTTTCGGTTTTCCTGCTGTCTTCTATTCGGTTCATGTGGGACCCATTTTCCCACCTTCTGGATCTTTCCCATTGCTTTCAAACGTATGGAGACGGCTTCTCGTGTCACGTTTAATCGATCAGCGAGTTGTTGTTGCGTTTGAGCGTCATCCTCATCCAACGATGCTTGCAATTCGCTGTCTTGAAACTTTTTCGGTGGTCTTCCACGTCCTTCGTTCCTCGCGTCAAAATTGCCACTTTTGAATTTTTTAAATCACTCAAAGCACTGTGATTTACCAAGAGCATGCTCACCGTAAGCTTCGACAAGCATTCGATGCGATTCTGCAGCAGTTTTCTTCAAATGGTAACAGAAAATCAATGCTGTTCGCAAATCGTAGTTTCCAGGCACAAAATTCGACATGTTCAACGCTATTACAAACTATGCTGTTGTATGAAACTTGCATTGTTGTAAGTCGAAAATGTTTGTGAGATGTCAACAAAGACTTTTGGCATCAATGAGGCAGTTTAGTGATAACTACATTATCAGCTAGGGCCATGTATAGGCAAATTCCGGTTTCATACTTACAGACCTGATAATAATCGAGAGTAGAGCGTTGTCCCTTCCAGCGAACGGATATACATAACTCTTCGGTTAAATCTCGACGATAGGACTTACACTTCCCGCGTTTATTCGTGGCAGGTGGTTGTGAATAATTGCAGAGAAGTAGATACACGGATATATGTTCAATATGTACATTCATCTGGTATTGTTGAGAGCTGTCGCATAGACAGTTCGTAGTTGAGAATCTTTGGCCCGTAGCCAATCGTATTCTTGGGAACTCCGCGTGCTTCTGAATAATATATGATCGATAGAAAGCCAGGTAACACCGTGAATCGAATGGTAGTATTTATACGAGTGAAAAACATGTCGAACTAATATAAAATTCGTTCTTTGCACAACTGGTAATTCGTCCGTTATTTCAGTATAATAGCCGTATACTGTAACCATGCCATTCATTCTTTTCTATTTTGTATGCGTGCTTTGTAAGTATATAAGTAGAAGGAGACAAGCATTATCGTCGCGTGAAACACTGGGACAAAGAGAATATGTTTTGCACGTAGTTATACCTTTAAGGTCTGTACACTTGTAATAACATTTGTACGTATGGCTTTAAGTTGTGCAAAGAAAGCTATTCAGAAGCGTTCTTTATAGTTTATCTACTTAAAAGACTATAATATATGTATCTCTCAAGAAAAGCGTGTACTACTTCTTTAGGCACGTATCTCTGCGTAAATATAATTTGAAATACTTAAACCTTTTAAAGTCACTTGAATTATCCATTCGTTTCACCAAAGAACATCATGCTGCGACGTTTATTGGCATTTTTATGAATTATCTTCTTCCATAATCGGAAGCGGTAAACAAAAGTAAGACTTTATAAGTCACGTTTACAAAGTACAAGCTGCGACTTTTTAAATTATTAGAACACACTCGTATTCTACAATTCTACAATTCTATTCGTATTCACAACTTGAACTTTTCGCCACGCCATATTTTATATTCGTAATGTTTTGCCACAGGTGTTTATCGAATGACCCCACGTTTCGCGTTTAAGTTGTAACACCGACAATACGTGGTCGCGGTCACAGTTGCTGCGAAACGATCCAAAAACGTTCGTTCGTATGCACCGTTTGCGAGCAATGACACACAAAAGCGAATATCATAGTTCAGAGATACGTGCTCCTGATTTCCCTGTCTGATTTTCACCCCATCTATCTTCTATCGCTACTTCGTTTTATTTTAATCCTCCTCGAGGATTTTTCTCCATCGCGTTTCTAAGTAAGCTTGAAAAATTATGGTAACTGCGGGCCAACGATAGTGTGGGTAACCGCGGTTCGTGGCTTTCATACAAGATGGTTTCATAAAAATACACATTTGAAAGAATCTTAATTCTCTCCATTGACTTCGTCCAACTTTAATAAGTGTTTCTTCCTCATTTTTATTTTACTTCGATAAAACTTAAATAAAACTGTCATACAACGAGAAGGAAATGAAAAGCGAGGAGCCTCGGTGAAAGAATAAATTAAAAATGCACGATAACTAGATGGCCACTTCACTCGGTTCGTTTCGTCCACGAATATTTTGAAAAAAATGCCTCGTACTTTCAAGTGGATTGGAATCTAAGCAAGACAGATTCAAAGCTTCGTGTGTTCCACAGAAGAGAGAAGGGAAATCGGTACTTTCGAGTAGAAACTGGTCGAGTACGTTTGAAACTTTACGAGTACTTTGACAGATATTCTCCATTTATTTAAATAATTTTCTTCCGTTGGTGTTTCTTTGGCTCCACACTCCCCTACTCTTTTATCTAATTTTTTTCTTTTTCTTTTCTTTTTTGTTATGCAGATCTACTGCCTTTCGGTTACGCTTTACACGAGCAAATAGAAAACGGTCCTACGTTACTTGGAATTTCTTAACATAGCGAGAGATCGGATTTTCCAGCAACAGACTTTGATTTAAAGAAATTCTCTGGTGTCTGACGTATTCCATAGGAAGCACAGCGTCTGGAGCGAAGAAATTTGCGGTCGGTCGTCGACACGGGGTAAAACCAGCCATTTGCATGCGCCCCTTGTACTCCACAGTTTATAACTCTCCGAGAGGGTTAACGACGAACATGACGATAGCATTAAGCCTTCGAAAACCGAGCAACGATTTTTGCCTCATAAAGAAACGCTTGCGAATTGTAAATCTTTGTGCCTGATATTTTGGATAATTAATGTCTCGGACGAATTTAATATTCTTCCGCCCACGACGGATGCAAGAATTATCTGCGAATTAATCTCCGGGATATCTATATGATATAGTTATCGATCGACCAGGTCTAAATACAGTAGCGAGCAAAGAAACCTTAAATAATCATAATTTTACAAAACATAATTGTATTTAACCGGAACAGCGAGTAAGTATAATATATCTACATTTCGGAATATCTAACTACAACCTGATGAAAAGTACCGGTTACAAGAGTCATATGTAAAGTTACATAAATAAATTACTTCTTTTGTTCGTTACTGCATATCAAATTCTATGTTGCTCGTCTACGTACGAATATCTCCACCATATTTCGAAACATTTCGAATTTCTTAATTCGTGCATGAGCACGTGCATGAAAGTGTTTCGACATTCGTCTCAACATGTTGACGTAGAATGGGTATGAATATTTAGCGCGGGAAGGATTAAAGCTATCGTTTCAAAGAGCACTAAACATAAAGAACGTCGGTTGCACAGTGCAATTAAAGAGAATTCCCGTACCCATTTTGCACTCGTACCTTGATGTAACGACGACTAGTCGGCTTAAGTTAATTTTCCGTGAATCGTTACGCGGAGCTTAGCTTTAAATACCGACAGTCGCAAGTAGAGAAAAAAGAAAAAAGGAAAATAAACAACTTTAAAATTCTGATTTATGCTTGTCGCTGCGGAAATGCAAGTATAAAAGGAGAGAAGGTTTTGATGGTATTTAAGCAATACGTTTCACTTATTTTTTAATGCTTTAATCCCCTGGTTGGTTCAAACGTACCTTTCTACGGATGTTCTGTATACACTTATATATATATTTTTATTATTATTTAAACCATTTCGCTTTAGCCTTGAAGCTAATGAATCGAAAGAGCCTGAAAGGACGCGGAAAATGTTCTTTGCGTTACCTATGAGCGACCCCCTCCTTCCTCTTATTTAGTTTTACATTTATCATTGCCTTTACTCCATGAGAGATTTAAGCCACGTTCTGAGATATCTACAATTGTTTCAGAGAAGATAGCTTGTAACACTTCATTCGACCAAAGCTATAGAATCACATATAGAGATGACGAACGAGAATCAAATAACATGAAAGAAAGATTCAGCTACCTCCGACAGCGTGGCCACTTTCTTCGGGAGAATGGAACTTCCATGAAATACAGTGATAAAATACGACCATTATCCTATACAATCTCCCGTAAAACCAGCCATAATCGTGACACGATGTTTCAAATTATTTATTCTTGGTTCACGCGTTGCCGAATCATATTTTTTCGAAAGCGGATAAGAAGAGGTCGTAGATAGTGATTTACGATGACATTTATTCCTTTAAGGTAGGTAGAGTAAGCGAGAGTAGAGAAAAAGGAAAAGGAGGAGAAGAAAGGAGAGAGAGGAGCGTATGTCGAGCGAGGCGCAAAGTCAAGAACACTCGAGCGTTCCAGGATTCGCGCCATTCCTCGTGGAAGCTGGTGCACTGATCGAGCGAAAGTAATTCCGGCGTGGTTTGCACGGTGCACCGCAGGCACAGCATTGCACGGCAAATGGAGTAGGCAATTCATTAGGACGGGTCGCGTTCTTAGAATTCTGACTTGGTCGCTCGTTATCCTGCCGTTCGCCGTGATAAAGACGTCACAGACGTCTTAAGCCACAATACGATTCGTCTCCCTTTCGCGTTTCCGGTTCGATTCAGACCAATGGAAATGGCTTTCCACCGACCGCCTACCTTTACCTCGGTTTTCTTTCTAATGCGTCCGAATAATAATGATTCCCAGTCGAAAGAACTTTCATCTACCATCGGCAAAAACATTCGCTGCGTTATAATTGCCTGGATAATCAAAATGGAGTATTTTCTTGATTGACTCGAAACATGAAAGTATTTTAACCCTTACACAGACCAATATTGGTAGAAATACTGCAACAAAGGACTGAGATCTGTACTTAGAAGTCATAACATTTAAATTGATTAGGACAAGTTTAATCGGAGCGTCTTTTTTTTAGGAGAGAATCTCCGTAGCCCTAAAAATTCTGAATTCAACCTTTAACGAGTGTCCTGACCATATTGCGGTAAAAAATGATCGAAGAAAGTTTTACCGAGATCCTCTACAAACTTGCAAAGTCAAAAAACGATAGAAAGTGGAAGTTCTCTTGCTAGTAAAATATCAGCAAACGGAAAAATTTGAGGAAGGTTTAATCCAATTGAAAGCTTGGCCATGTTTGAGACGCTCTCAAACATGAAACAGTTCATATTTAACGAGCGGGAACTAGAAACCAACATAACACGCGTATCATCTTGTTTTCCTTTATTTTTCTCCGAGTTACTTTGCATTTTAACGAGGGAAAGATTTCAGTGGCGAACGCCTCGCCACAGGTGAGACACGAAACAAGACGACAAAACGTAATTTTGCGAGAAACTGAGAGGAATTCCGACTCCTCCGTTTGCTTTTCCTTTTTTCGCGCAAATATAAACAGGGTTTTAGCAGTTTTTTTCGATTCAACCGTTGCCCTGGCAGCTCGGTCGCTTTACTGCGATCGTTGAAATACCGCAAAATGTTCAAAGATACCGAACAATACAATACAATTCCTACATCCATCGTTTTATTATGTCATCCCTAATTTTCTTCCTTACTCTTTTTTTATATATATATATATATATAGAAAAGTGTAATTCCAGTTGTTTGGGATTTTAGATTTTAAGGCTATTTATGTAAACGCTAGTCGACGGAACAAAAATGAATAATTAATGCTTTGTACATACGGAAAGTAAAGTATAAGCTGTGAATAATAATCGAAACTTTTATCAGATCCTCTACGATCTTTCTACAAATCTCATTGTACTTCATATGGATCATATATCGGTAATCGCTGTCTCGTTCTTTGTTCTCAATTAAGATGGAAATTACGTAGTTTAATTAATCCGATAATCGATAGTCGTGTTTGACGCGTGCACAAAAGAGCACTATGTGCGTATGGAGTTAAATACATAATCACGTGCGATAACGTATATACGACATATACGATATATGCGGTACATAGGAAATTACATAGGAAGCGCTTTTGCGTGTCAATTTTTCCGCCAAGGTCTTTCCGGGATGGAAATCCGTACGTTAGCACGCTTTGATCGATTCCTTCGATCAAGGAATTCAATATACCTGTGAATGATATACGCGTGCAAAGAAGCTTGATAGTAATTTCAGTAAAAGTATTCAGTAAAATCCTTTGGCATTTCAATACAGCGAAATTATAATTTTAATCACGAGACGATAAGATACGATCTGGAGTAGCGAAGTGGAAATACAAACATTATAATACAGCGACAACCAGTTAATGCAGTGTTAAAATCAACATAATGGGTTTGGGAATCGAGTGTCCGGCCTATGTCGAAAGGTACGCATTATCCTACACAATTTACCTTGCAATTCATTGCAAGTAAAATCATTCACAAGCTTGTTTCTCGTGGATCGTTGGACGAGGAAACACGATAATCGGTCGTTGGGCGCCTACGTGGGATCATCGATAATACTTCGACACGCGAAGGAAGGGAAGAGCTTGGTTTCTCGGTTCGTTGACTTCCGCCTTGTACTTTCTTTCTCCTCTTTCCTTTTTCTTCTTCCTTTCCGTTCCTTTTCCTTTTTTCTTTCTTCTCTTTCTTTTTTCTTTTTTTTTTTTTTTTATCTTGCTGATACGAGAGCCGTTTAAAAGGTCTCTGAAAACGTTGTTCGTGGTATCGGCAGACGTTCGAGGTTTGCTTTTGTTTGCGAGAAAATATCGTATCAAGGGGTACAGCTACGTAATGGTAACTGAAAGCGCGTGGGAGACGCGATGTTTGACCCGCTACGATCCTGTATCACGTTCCGATAAAAAGAACACGCGTTATCGGCAGGTACGTCGGCATAACTAACGTACCTTCCACCAGCGAAACTTAGTAAACTGCGACGTGTCGAGTGAGTCTGGAATCCGATATTCGGCAAGGACGCTCGTACGATTTCTGTTTACTATACGACGCTTATTATTATTCGACGCTTATGCAGCCTTTGGTATTATGTACATCCTTTGTTCCACAGTGGTTGAGTTCACGCAACGCAGCTGCGTGATATAAATCGCGTTCTACAATTTTATTCGAACAAAGCCGGTCTTGTAAAAAAATGTGATATTACAATATACAGGATATTAAAAGTTTCAGCGATGGAAATTCGGAAATATCGAGTTGTTCGGAATGTTCGCAGCTTTTTTCGTAGCCTATATAACTTTGTTACGTATCTGAACAACAACCTTTCTATCCGTCGAACAGGGGGAACGTCTGGTATTAAACCACAGTCTACGGTGGTCGCGGCAGTTGATTCCGAACTCGAGTCTTGCACTTCTGGGAATTACCTCTTTGCGGTTCGACAATATTCCAGGATAGTTTCGTCGGACGGTAGTCAGATATGTATTAGGATGGTACGGGGAAGGCCGGTCGCGAAGGATCAGCGAAGGGAGGAACAAGGCAAGTACTCTCGAAACCCACGACTACTACCTTTTCGGAACACCTACGAGCCTTTGCCACCCTGTCTCGCATCGCGAGGTGTCACTCTCGCGCAGACAGACGGATGACGAGGCGACACGCTGACACGACAGCCACCGCAACGACGTAGCATTTCGAGGTACTTTCTGCACGAGAAATTTCACAAACGAAACCAATTTCCCGTGGTCGGTGCTTTTCATTCTCCCTCCGATATACGGTAGACGCGACGGTTCTCGATATTCGGTATTCTCCGGCCACCCCTCAACCCTGATTCCCGGCATTCATGACAGGCGTATTACCACGACGATCCTCCTACGAACTTACTGGAAACCGACGTTCATAGAATCGGCATTCAAGCAGGCAAATGAAGCTAAGGAAAGAAGATCCGATTTGCTCAAAGAGCTGATTCCCGCAGTAAGCCTTGATTTTCACTGATTCGCGGTTTGCTTCGTCGAAGCCTTCTTTCAACGACGGAGGTGATTTCGCGTAAATCATCGATATCGTAAAAGATTCGACGGGGAGGCAGGTTTTACGACAGGAAGTTTAAGCTCAACGAGGGGAAGCTTAAGATGGGCGTTTCTCCACGTGGCAGGACGATATCGAACGTCATCGAGTTTCCAGCGGTTGTAATATGGATGGCTCTTAAACGTAACACTGGGCTACTATACAGGATGTTTCATAGAAAGTTTTGTTTGGCTACGTAGATGAGTCTATCAGGTAGCTGTCGTAGAACGGCAAACCAAAGTTGAATTTCTAAAGACTTCGTAAACCTATCATCTTAATAAATTAGGTACATGGAACTACCTTCAACCTTCTAACAACCGTGACACCATACTTGGGGCGTAAAGTCCACGGTGAAGTCTACGAGACTTTTCAAGTTATGCGTGATTTACACATAAATATAGAATATTTCTAACAATGCTTCCTACTTATTTACTTTTATTACATAGTTTCGTAATAAACGTAACAAAATAGACAGACTCGCCGGTAAACTTCATCGTCAGAAGTTATTACAGACAACATCTTGCAACTCTACTTGCTGGCTGAAGTGCTGATTGATTTTTTAACAATACAAAGCTGCAGTATAATTCTTTACAGATTTTCCACTTTACATTTCAAGGGCTATAGATGTTTTATGTCGCAAAAGCGTTAAGTCGCGTGAGATGGACCGTGCGACGTCCCTCATGGTCTGGCCGCCAAGGCCCACACACCGTTACTCTATTCATGTATTTTCGGTTTATGGATGGTCCTTAAAACAGTCCTTGGGTTTATTGCACGCTCTTACAAATTACGGAGAAAGCGGATGTTTGTCTAGCGGAAAAGCAGGTTTTTCCCATGAACAAAGACACCCATGAGCCACATCTGCAGGAGACTTTCTCCTCATATTTTCACTTATTAACGTTGGCTATAACCAATGGGCATCGCGGATCGTTACCCTCGCTTTCCTACCGAAAAGTGTGAACAACGAATCCGCGTTCTTAGTTCAAAAAGGCACACCCACATCTAGCTTTCCTCCGTAATAGCACGAGACGGGTCTTCGTGCAGTCGACTCAACTGTCTTATCCTTAGATCAGTCAACTCTACTGTTCTTTCAATCTCGACGCAGTCATCTACTGTTGCTACAAACTTAGTCTTCGCTACGGTCTACGCGACATTAATTCAATCTACTCTCTGCTTATACGACTCAACTATCAAGTCCACAACTATCAATCGTTTATATCAAATATATCTTCCGACACGGTGCAATATCAAGCGTAACAAGTTGTTGAAAATATAAATATTATAGAACTGTCGACTACGGTTTTATTCCACATTAAACCACCCCTATTATCGTAATAGAAATAAGGGGATCGATCAGTTTGTGGCGTCGATTGTCTAATCGTAAAGGGGAATTTAAGACTCCCGTTGACGCGTTATCTCGCGATCGCGTCTCTCCGCGAATGTTCGAATAAACAAAAAGAATTTTAGTAATTACGTAGTTTAGAGAATTCTAATATTTCCAACAAACTCCACTGCACACGTGTCAGCAGTTATCGTTTTGAACACGCTATGTCTATTTGCATGAACGCGTGTACCGTCGTAAAGTAGACGAAATACTACGAATAAAGTGGTTATAAGCAGGATAGGAAAGAATAAGAAAGACAGGATCAGAAAAGAATCAGCGGTGTTTCTGAGATCTCACCTCGGCGGTAGAGGGTTAACTTAGTTACAACGCCGTTTTGTCCTTTCTTCGACCAGCAAAAATCCCTCGAGCTTGCGAAAGGATTGAGAATAGAAGAAAGCTGTTATATAAAAAAATGTACAAACATGCTTATCTTTCGGGAAAAATAGCGTTTTGAAAAAAATCCTGTGCCGAGAAAACTCTATCACCGTGATTGTATTGGGGGATTTCGAGGAATACCACGAAAAGTAGGAAAAGACCTGTGATCCGAAGAGTTCGAAGGGGTATTCACCCTGCTTCCCGATCGTATTTAAGCATCGGCTAAAACGATCCTGTGACTTCGATCAGTGGTTGAAAATAGCGGAGAAGGTAGATGGAACGTCCCGATTCCACGTGACAGGTAGGACAGCCGGAGATTTTGAACGTGGGAGAGAATCGTTTTTATCGAAATTCAGAAACGTACACGCGGTTCGACGGTGCGGTTTAAAAGCGTTCGTCGGTAATAGGTATACATCGAGGGGCTCAAGACGGAGGTCGGCGCGAATCGATATATCGACACGGGCCATTTTTCCCTCCTCTATAAATAGCCGAACGATGGACACTAGGTTCCTAGATTACGTATACATATAGTCGAGGCTCGTATATGCCAGGGTGGAATAGATTAGAACGTAACCAACTGGTGCCTGATTTACGATTTACGATCGCAACCACTGCTTCCCACGCGTCGGCTTCGATACACCGCTATTTAAACTTTATTCACGTACATGTGCGTCGATGCTCACGCATCGTCTAGCATCGCGTAATCCGTGAACAATCGAAGGGCGCATTACATCGCGTCGGCTCGATTCGTACATTGCCTGCCTGTCCTGCAAAGATTCCCGTGCTGCGACGCGGTATGGTGATTTGATTCCCTTCCTGCGGCGCGCTTATCGCCACAAGGATACGCGTTCAATACCGTTTTCACCAGCCATTCGTCATTGTTACACCGCTCGTGTTTGCACATTGAAAGCGTGTCGAGACGCACACTACTGATCATAAGTATCCGCACGCTTTGATCCATTTGTAGTTAACGGTATTCGAATTTGATCAAAGTGTACAAATTAATGGTGAATCGGGCTGTGGCTGCAGTATATGCGTGTTTTGATCAATTGTCGAATTCTTGGCTGGCGGAACATTCGAACATCGATATGCTTTCGTAAGAGTCTACAGTAGCTACGAAGATATTGCGGTACATATCTTCATTTTTCAATGGAGCATTTTTTATCAGGTTCTATATATATATGTCGGATCATCTTTGGAAAACGGGGCGTGTGATGAGTCTTGCTGCGAGTCGTCCATAGTTGTCTTATACCAGATGATGTTTGTTTATGGGAATGTATTAGAAAAGTTAACAAGTGACATCGATGATTGAGCGATCGAGATGTCTATGACGATGAATTTAGGTTCGATAACGAATACACGGTCAACGGGATGACGACTGCGATTAGGAACTCGATGTACGTGTTCACAGGGCTAGTCAAACTTATCGAATTGCACCTCGGTCCAAGTGGAACTGCCCTTATATACTCCTCTCCGTATTTCTCGGGTCAATCCCTGTTTTTAAGGAGAGTTATTTAATTACTTTATACCTCTGATAGGTACACGCCCCTCCCGTGACCGTGGCTACATTCAGTGACCCATTATGTCACTTCGAGCCCAAGCCCACTGTCATAACTCTCGGATAATCATAATTGACTTAACTCATAAACAGCTATTTCTCGGTTTTATTGTTTAGGTACGACTATAATAAAAGGTCTGGACTAAAGTATTGGGGACCTTCTCAAATATTCCGAAAGAAAGGCTCCGGCGTCCCTTCATCTCCGACATGTATATATAAAACATCGGTAGATACTGCTTCTAGACGTATTCCTTATTAAAAATTCCCTATTAAAAGACATTACGGCAGAATTGGGTTTATGCGATCCAAACATTAGTGTCTGGCACCCCAAGCTTTTATCAAGCCCAGTTCGTACTTATTTCGTAAAATATTTTCTCGAAGAAACACTAGGCTTCTTAAAATCATTTCCTACAATTTTTAATCAACTAATATCGTGCGATGCGCAGTCTTTGAAAAAGTGGCGGCTTGTTTAAAGTGTAAATGACATTTTGTAACGGCTAAGTACGTGGAGGCAACCTTTGAACGCGATACCTTGCAAAAGCCGCAGGTACACGCGTGTGAACTATGTAGAAAAGAAGGGGCATTCGCAATAACGTTGCTGCGCCGAGCTTAAAGGGTTCTCCTTTTCACACGCAAACGAGTTAACCATTACACCGCAAGGCATTTCCTAGTCGTCTGACAATATTTCCGTGTATTTCTCTGATACACGTATATAACATACTCTGCAAGGGAAGCTCTCAAACCTATATATACTCTCGACTACGTGTATCAGGAGAACTTGTCCTTTTCTTTCTTGAAACTGTACGTAGATTATGTTAAACGCGTTGAACGTTAAGAGGTAATTTTTCTTCAAACTTTATTGGAAATCTGTATATCATTCAAATACTTAAGATCGAGATTGATGTTTACTTTGAAATACAAAGAAGAAAAATCTTTGTAACCGACTTTCTATGCTCTACGTGGTTTTCGTTTAAGGATCATATCGGTTTTATCTTCCATACACGGAGAATTCCGGAGAAAAGAAGAAACAAGGATAAATATATGTTTATCGATATTTTGAACATAATTTATTTACATATTGGTCCTTTATCTTTTCGAGTTGTTGGATTTATTTTAAATACATGCATAATCGTTGTGTCGTATGTACGTGCCTTTGTCAGAACTGAAATTTAATTAAAATTGCAGAACTGGCCGGCATTAATTTTTAAATTCGTGTTTAATGGAGTTTCCGCTTAAAGAACGAATCAGTTATCGGGTTAAATTAATTTGTCCCCGATATTAAATTATATAACATGAGATAGTAGGTATTATGGTAAAAATGAAATAATATAAAATGAAAGAAAAATAAATAAAATGAAATAAAAATAGAACATTACTACACTCTAGGGTACCAGTAAACGTATTATACGAATATTGTAAACTTTGTCCAAAATATCATCAAAATTTTATCAACACACGCTTTACGTTAAACCAGACAACGAACAGTTACATTGTGTATTACTTTGACTCGATACGTGTGTTATACATGCTACATTGCTACATAATGTAATGTAAACGGCGTTACTGGATCATTAACGACGCGACGTTGGCCGAGAGATTGCCTCAATTGGATCGTCCGTAATTCGCGTTCAAAATAGCTTTACTCCTCCCGGATTTACGCGTCGTCATGTAGATGTAATTTTATCCAAAAAGGAAGAACACAGATAGGTAGCTTTACGCATCCTTGCGTATGTTGAATGGGACGGAACGACAGAAAGCAGAAGGATTTTGTCTTAGAAAAATTGTCTTAGAAAAAAAAAGCTTGACTTTGATTTCAAGGATAATTAATCTTTTAAATTCCACGAAAGTGTTTGGACAGATATAAAAACTTTTTATGAATATGTTACGTGTATTAACTATATACGAAAAGACTCTTTAGTATTCTAAGAAATTTCGAAATGTTTTCTTTTAACCACATTACACCTTTTTACACAGTACCACCAGCTTCTTCTCGTTTATACCGTGAATTACGCTTTGCCTTGTGTACTCGCGATGCCAGCAGATTAAGAGGTTTATATTTGATTATTTATTTAATCTGCTTATCAGGAGATCAGAAACGTTTCAGACATAATCCTATTGGATGCAATCCTTGTTTCCAACAAAGACTTGGAAAGATGAATAAAGGCTTCGTTTAGCGTCGTACAAACACGATATTTAAACGAAACTGCCCTGTAATCGATAAAACCACCATGCCTATTCTTTAACCCGTTACTTTTCGTCTTTTATCTCGCCATGATCCTCGAATCCAATCGCATTCTACTTTTACAAGATTTCTTAGTTTTGGAAAAGAGTGCAAAGACACGACCCAATTACACACCTCTCCTTTCTATATCAATTTTATACCGTGAACGTTTTATTTTCTCGTGAACTTTTCATCTTTTCAGAATTGACAGAAATTCTTTTTAAAGAAACGAGAAGAAACTTCCGTGACAAGACTTAACTTTGTCCTCCTTTATATAGAAGCGCCCGTAACTGCTAATTTAGCTAAAAATTTCGTTCGAAAGAGGAATTAATTGGGGGATTAGCGTAGCATAATTCCGAGCGAATCGATCATCAGATGCTTCTACGTATACATGATATATTATGTATATGTACGAGTATCTATACGTATAGATATGCGTCGTTGAGGACAACCTACTTGAAGACCCAAACTCATTTCAGGAATAACGTTCGCATTATTCAGGCTTGATAGGAACGATAGGCTACGTTCGTCCGTAATAGGTATCCCGAGTAATCCTGTGTCTCCTGAGAGGGGTACCTACTGTGACCTAGGGAAATTGAGGTTACCCAGTGGACCGTATCGAGGCGAATCAACCCGAGAATCCAGTACGTTGCATTGTAGCTATAATACTTCGCTTTAAGGGCGAATGGATATCGCACGATGTCGAACGAAACGTATCGAACCGATCCGTGGAAATCCAAAGAAAAAGAAAGAAAGAAAAAAAAAGAAAACATTTCAATAAAATTGCCTAGATTAAGAAAGTAACAAAATTATTTCTAAAACGACCGGTGGTTGAAGCTTCTAGTTTAATGCTAGAAGGAATAATAAGGTCAAAATGATGTTTTAAAGACATGTCCCATATTTTATAGCTTTAATCGGAATCTCTTTTCCAAAGAACCGTACAACTTTCTCCATCGACGTTCTGAACATTTTTCTGTATTTAAGATAATAGTAGATACGCTTCATGCGTTATTTTTAATATACGGAAAATATCGTCTTAGGGTATCCCAAGCGGAAATTCTTACAGTATTAAATATATAAGATATAAGAATATTACGGAGAATATATCGAATGATTGGACTTGTAATTTATTCAAAATGTTACGCTGTATTTAAGTAAAATGCTATTCAACGTATTATGAAACGGAAAATGCGTCTCTGAAAAAAAAAGTTGGCGACATAAAATACTAACGGACCTGCTTCAATTTTACCGCGTTTTAAAAATAAAATGTTTGACATGAAATTGCGGAAAATCACGAATTTAACCATCAAAGTATCCTCTCTCGTTTTCGGAACGATCTAATAATATTTTTCGAAAATTCTGCTCTTCGTTAAATTCAAATTTAAACGATTCGAGCCAGACAGGCAAATTATACATGTGACATGGCATCAAAAAGTGAAATTGCAGTAAATTAATAGTCACTGGTAACGATGCTTTCGCATTTGTTTTGGATTTAATAGCTATTAGCATGTCGTGCATATTTACTGAACATGGGATTATGAACAGATATTAAACACGATAGTTGAATGTTGGTTCAGTTTACGAAAATGCGCGCTGCCTAGGTATTTTCATATAAAATAATATGGATGTAACGTTGGTATCGATGCGATCTATATATTGATTTTAATCTGATAACTGGATCGTTTCTTGATCAGAAATTCCTTTTGGGCAGAGAAATAAAGATCGATAAAGGCGGACTGATTTGTTTCGCTCTTTGCAACATTTATGGAATTATAATTCCATCTCAGTTTCGGTTCTATTTTTAAAACAAAAGTAACGACATGTTTTAAAAGCTGGGGTTCTTCGTGTAAAGAAATTATTAAATCTAAAATAATAGCATCTCTAGTAGCTCGTTCTTCGTAATTAACAAATTAATTGCCAAGCTAGAGACTCTGTTTCCCTATCAGATTTTGATATCGCGTATCTTCATCCGTATCGCTTTTAATTATTCCTCATTTTCCCTTCCAAAGAGGATGAAGCAGATATTCTAGAGCAGAAAAACCTTAAATTTAACTGGACAAGCGAAATGTTAAAACCGCCCTAATTCCGTTAAGACAAGTAGATATCATTTACTTTCAAACCGAAAAAAGCTATGATGTTCGTAGAAAACGTTGATTCGTAAAATATCAGATAGAAATAAGAAATACGAGTACTAAACGTAAATACATATATAGATATATGTATAAATCGTGGTATCCGTCTATGCTTCGTAGATGTATTTTTCATCGATATCTCTTTGCTTTGAATATGGCAGAATATGACAGAATAAAATGCAGTCGCTTTGAAATTTTATAACACTGGTATCGACACATCTTTATTTGACAGTCGAGTTAAACGCTAGAGAATAAGAATATTATTTCGAAAAAAGTGCAAGTTTACGTAGTATTTCGATTTTTCATATATCATAGATTTTTACAAACAAATCTCAGGTAGGTATGTAAAGCCAGTGAAAATAACAACAGGGATTCGTACAAACATACATACATCTACGTATTTGTTATCGTTTCGTTTTTAAAATACAAACATACGACGTTGTTTACGATCGACAAATTGTATCGAAAATCAAATCGAAATGAACGATCGCAACTTGTCAAAATGGAAAAAGTGTTCTCGTGCAATTTTTATGCAATTGGGCAATCCGTTTGATAAATATTCAAAGAGAAAATCTTTAGTTGCTCGTAGATACAAGTTAAACCCGTTTTTAACATTTTCATAGACATTTTCAATTTTTCTCACCGAATTACATCGTAAACACGATCTAACGTCGATTGTTTCTATACAAATGGAAACAAGTGAAACGACTTCGTACCTGTAAGAAACGCGTATACGTATAATATAGGAACTTAGTTAAGGTAGTGCGAAGCATAACCAGCTTGGTCGTAATAAATTCCAGTGAAACATATCGAGTTGGTATAATTCCGTGGCCGATGTCACAGCGATAAGACGACATTGCGAGGGCAAGTAACTCGTCGAGACAGAGGAGAGCGAAGGAATCGCGACAACATCGAAAGAGGATTCTTCGGTGTGCATGGTCCTCGACCTGTCTCTCCCACCTAGCCGAAGGAAAACCAGAATCTGTCGGCTGTAACGTCGCGAACAAGAGGAAGAAGAATGGAAGACCGTGGGCAAGAGGAAGATCGTAAAAACGAAAAGGCAGCTGAATGCAAGTCAGACGACTGAAAATCGTGAACGAATCACGCTGGTGGCGAAGGGATTCTTTCTAGCGCCTTGCCAGAACGTTGATTCTCCGCCGAATTCCGTTTCTCGTCTCGAGGATCCTCGAAATCGTCGCCGAGCCGCACGACTGCACAACAACCAACGAGGACGAGGACAAGGAATATTCTGCCAGCTGGAAACACACTGTGAACCGTATCTTTTTTCATCGACGTAGTTCCTTTCTTTCTTCCTCTTTGTATTTCGCGCTTTCCATCGAACCCAACCTTTGCTTCGTATCCGTCGAACTCTTCGAATTGATTAAACGCAAATTGAATTTCCATGCTTAATCCAGTTTCGCTCTTTTCATCGTCTGGTCGTTACGCCGGACCGTATAAAGCTTGTATAAAAATATTATAAAGTCAAATTTCTGACCATTAAACAGCGAATGGTATCGAATCGGTGGAGTTGAAAAAGTTCCAGAAACGGTAGCCAGTTGATAAATTTTGCATAAATTTTATGCATAATACGGTTGTATCAAATCGGAGCCACAGTTGTAATACATAGGCAAGAAGCGAATCTATCTTTTATTCATTCGATGCCAACGCAATTTCTCAATTATATTTAAATGTAACCACGTACGAGAGCGATGTATCGGTAAATCGTTAAAGTTCCTTTAAAAAAGGAAGATCCTGCCAACGAGCGACACTTTACCTAGTACTTTTCTGTGATTTAATTTTACACGTCGAAACGTACGGATCGACAAACGAGAAAGGACGAGAACGCGAAACACAATGGTGTCGCTTTCCACAGTAAAACACAGAAGCAGAGAATTTCACGAAAACTCTCCATCCTTACGTGCGTGTATATATAACGGAATATTTTAGATACTCTAAATAGAGTTAACGTTATAAAATAATAGAGTATTGTGACAAAGCTGGCCGATTTTTGGGAAAGGATAACCGATGGCCGATCATCTTCCTTCTCGATGAAGGTACGTGCGAAACGGAGATTTAGGTTAGCCCTTTTAGCAGTAGGGTGCGACCACGCCGCGACGAAATTATACGGTGCAGCCCGATCCTTCGCGTAATACCACGTTATTATGTCGGGATTATTATTATAGACTGGCTATTAGCCGCTTAATCCGATCGAACGCTTTGTAACGCATTCTAGGCCGCGTCCGCGGTTAATGCTACGATCCTCCT
The DNA here is from genome assembly GCF_905332965.1 of Bombus pascuorum. NCBI lineage: Eukaryota > Metazoa > Arthropoda > Insecta > Hymenoptera > Apidae > Bombus > Bombus pascuorum. The sequence goes on from NC_083498.1 coordinate 497,800, forward strand.
GTGTGTATGCAATACTGGCGGCACCACGGCTCACCACGCGTATCGCTATTTATTCGATCGATGTTGCCCGCTCCTCCATCATACGAAACGCAACATAATCGCGCACACGTGTCTCTAATTTGGCATTCGTTTCGGAAGTTTGAAATCAAATTGTTCGCGCTGCGAGATGAAACGCAACGACTCCGATGAATTATCTTCGCGATGAGCGTGCAAATCGTGGAATTAACACTGATTTATACACCGTTGGCCAAAAGTATCCGGGTGCTCGATTGATTTGTAGTAACGCCGCGTAAGCGTTATTAGTCCCAGTAAATTACCGTTCATAAGTACTCGCACGCTGGTCGATTCCTGAAGCTGCCAAGATTAATGACGAATTAGTCATTAGATCTGGCACTTATTGCTTTTTTATGGAATCAGCAGATTATAAATTAGAATTAGTTACCAGAGAACGAACGTATATATTTTAAATAACATTTAAATAACAACGTCAGAAATTTCTCTGTCCATTTAGTTAAACCTTTATAATTTGACTGTTAATTGAAAAATTAAAAAATCTGAATGTAAAACGCTTGCCAAGTAGCGAAATAGTTTTATAAATTTTACCTTTGCTGAGTAAAAAACGGTCTCGTTACGATCTCGCGTTTGGATAATATAAACCAACCTTTATTCACGTGGAAACGAACAAGATTTCCAGGCATGAAAACGCTCGTAGCGCTTTCCCGGGAAAAGCCACGTACAAAACCACGAAAAATATGTAAATAGGGTAGGGTGTTGCGTTTAATCTAAATATATTTGAAACGGGGAACGCGAACGGATACGCTAGAAAGTTTCTGGAAGGAAGAAATACATTGTTCCTATGGAATACTTAACGACACCTACGCTTCTTTGCGCATCTCGAAGAAGATGATGCTTGAAGAACATTCCCCAAGACGACGTTTATCGCCGTTTATTTATCGCTCGATACTGCTTACCAGTCGCGTTCACCCACCATCTTATTATTTAAGCGTGCATACTTACGCCTACGTCTTTGGCGTTCGCGGTTTCTTTTTCGATGGCGGAAAGCGCAGCCACGAGAACGTGAGCGTTTCCTTCGTTCTCCCACGTTTCTTCGTTATTAATTTTTCTTCCATTATGTAAATCAACTATCCACGATCTTATAACGTGTTCCTTATTAGTCGTCGATAATTTTTCTTACGACGAAAGCTAGTATTTTCGAAGCAAAGTATAGAATTCTAAAATTTAGAAGATAAGTTCGATGTTTCCACGTTAACGAACTGTTTTCATTTTCAATTGCGTTATACCGTAATTCTCCTGTTTAATCGTACAGCCACTTTAAAATCAGGAAGTCAACAGAAAAGGAATGTGCCTTTGTTCTATGAAACTTTGGATCGTCTTCACCATTTTAAAGACGCGGTTCCAGTTTCATGGTGCGGTCTATAGAATTTCGAGGCTTAAATTACAATTTCGATCAACCTGTAGCCTATATATATATAAATATATATATATAGACCGTAGCCGTATAGACCAACATGTAGATAACCGTAGAAAATTGATCGTTTGTTTGACGATGTATCGTGTTTCTCCTAATCCGGCTAAGGGAATGCGCTTTGTAGCAACTTCATCGAAAATGTCGTTACCTTGTCCTTAATCGCCGAAAGAAATGCGTTCGGAATACTTGGTGAGGCAGTTGGAGGATTGGAACTACGATGATTATAGTCGTATACCTGACGAGAGATCTTCCAGCCTAAAGCGCTCCAAGATAGAGAGATTACCGGAGAGTGGGTAGGGATTATTCTGGGAAGAACTACTTCTAAAAGCTGTTACAAATTACTGGGTCAAGAAGCGTAGAATCAAAAGGGCGCATTAACAATCAGACGCGGTAAAATAAAACCTTGAAAACTACAGCCAGAGATAATCGGTACAAGTTTCGTCTTTCACGAGCATACGAATGTCGTAAATTAACGTTCTTATAACGAATCTCGATTGATGGCATAAATCCGAATATAAAAGTTGGAATATTTCGGTCAACAGAGGTTGAAATATCGATAAAGCCTTGAAAAACGAGAGATCTTCACTTTAATAAGAATTGTACTTGTTCTCGACAATTTTATGCTAAATTTGTTTTATCGAGTTAATGATGCGTTATAAGCGATCGTCGATATTCGTAGAAACATCAAAGACGAAGAGAACATTGTAAAAGGAAAAATACGAGTATTTGATCTATCGATGTAAAAGGGGAACAGCGATATTCTAAAAGGCCAATTTCGATGCTATGGACGATCTTCCGGAGGAGGAATTTGCCGTCTGAAGAGAAATATTCTGAGGTTTTATGGAGGCAGAAATTGACAAAATTTCCCGATTACTTGATAATCCGAGCTATAAGAATCGATAACAGCTGTAAAAACGATCGGATACAAGATTCAATTGTTACGACCATCTATAACTTAACGATACCGATCGAGGATTACACATTGCGGAAGTTAAAAATTTAAAAAGACATTAAGGCTGCTTCGTATAACGTCCAAGTAAAACGAAATTAAGCAATAAAAGATCTGTTTGGTTTGGTTCACGATCAAGGTATACGAACGAGTGGCAACTACGAAGGACATTGCCTTTCGCTGGCGTCATTTCCACGAAATTGCTTCGTTGCACGAGCAACAGAGAGCTATTCGGTTCTATTCGCCTGTTTTCAACGTCTCGTTAAAACTGCCGCGGCAATCTACGCCGACAGAGTCTCGTTTTAATCGGCAGAGTCGGTTTCATAGGTTCATAAAGCAGAGAAAAGTTAAACGTGGCTGGTGCAAGAAGTTGGTTCTGCTTGTAGAGGAGAAGCGATCGAATCGATTGGACGCGGTACAGAACACGTTGTCTGTGCACCAACGAGATATATCTCGATCGAAATGAATTCCTTCCGCAGCGTGGCATGGCTGACTCGCCGGTAGTCTCGTCGAGGCGAAAAATCACTTAGCCGAAGATCTTATCGCCTCGGCACTCGGCGCTCATCGATGAAACGCCGTTCGGAGTTCGTCTGGCACGGATTCGCTTCTTTTCCGAACGATAAGAATCCGATTTCCACCAGCCGTACCTAGAAAAGACACGATGCCTTCCTTCCTGCGGGAGAAAACCCTTATCGAATCCTCGATAAAATGCCGCAAGCTTCCTCCTTCTCAGCTCGTCCAACTTGAATCAGGTCGCGTCTCTGAGAAACATTCCTCGAATTTTCCCTCTTTCGATTACGCTCAACTAGCGAACGAACCCTCTTTGAATTGGAATTTTTCCACAGAATCGCTCCAAGTCTTAACACTTGCTCCATTTTTCTTCTCTTCTTCTTTTAATAGCTCTAACTGTTCGGGTTAACGCGAATTTTCTTCTTTGCTCTCAACGTTCTAACCCTTTTCATCACGGTTGTACAATTTTTCTGCGATAACTGTTTTACGACGATCTTTTAGCCAATGTAAATATTATAAATACAAACATTTCTAAAATAGTAGTCGATCTACGGCAAACTGATTATTTGCCACGATCGTTGGGGAACAAACGCTTTTCAGCGGTAGTGTGTATATCGTCAAAGTTAAACGAGATAATAAGTTGTTCTGTTTCTACGGAAATACCTCGTACAATAACACCCTCTTTCATTTTCATTTTTTCCTCTCTTCTATTCGCTTAATCAGAATTAATGTCAAATGATTTCAATTTCACCGTGCGACCCACGCATAAAGCAGAAATCTAACGAGACTGTAACAAGACTCGTTATGCTTTGAAACACTGGCCGCGCGAGCATCTGTGTATTGTTGGGTTAAATTTGAAGCGATAAAGTAGTAAATATTCGTTAATGTTACATATACAGCTCTATTCATCATGCGCGAAACGCAACCGTAAATAAAGTCGACGATTACACTAAATTATAGTCTCTTGCTCGCAAGTTTCCGTACGTAACGGGTTAAAACGAGAACGTTATTCCCTGGATTGTTTTACTATTTTTCGCCGGACACGGTACAAGTTTTACGCTCTTTTCTCTGTGAAAGCTACGAAATTCCTTCACAAGCGGAATTTCTAAAGTTGGAAACTGGCGCCGGTAGGTATGTCTACTCTTCGAACGAGAACATTACATTTAAAAATGTCACGTACTTACTTACGTTTCTTTATTTGCCGAATTTCTAATATTTTTTCCTATTTCCTCTATTCCATAAAGAACATTTTCTACCGCGAATTTAAGAAAATTGGAGTTTCAAGTTATTTGGCTATTATAAAACGAAGTTACGTTGCTGTAGGCTGTAAAATTGTTTTATGAAACTTAAACAAAATTTTTCTCGTTAATTTTATCGTTAATTTCCTCTACTTTTTATCCTCGTTTCGAAACGAGACTTTCGTCAGCGTCAGAGACAGAAACACTATAATATCGTGCAAAGGATAAAAATGTCTGCCGTGTTTGGTAGCTGGATGGCAGGCATGAGACGAAGGTGTCTCAGTTCACTCCTCCTTTCCATTCACGAGTCTGTGTGTTTGTCGAGTAGTAGTTTGCCTCGTGCACAGGTAAACTGACGAGAGTCAGGAAGGAGGCGGAGGCTGCCATCTTGGCTCGTTAGATACGGACGCATACCTACCCGTTTCAAGATGACACGGGTGGGGCCCTGACCAAACCAAGCCTCAAAATTAGGCGCCAGTGTTGTACACGGGCGCACCCTTGCTCTCTGAGGGTCTTCGTATTACCACGTTGCGGTCTACCGTATAGAAACTCGATACTCGTATATAATAAATGGGTAAGCTATTTCGAAAAGGATGTATATAATTCGGTGACGCGTCCTTAAAATACTTCAAAGCAATTTAATCACACAATTTCTAGCCGTTCCCTTTTGTATGTTAACTTTCTCACAAAAACTATCCACGCATTTGCAGTATATCATCGTCGCTCCACCATGAAATATTCGAGTTCTGCAAAAGTGATCGTTAACTCCGCTTTCCTCTATGCTGCGTTGCATTCATCCACGTATTATCTCTAGATGAATACACCCTAAACAATCTTGTTTCCTACAGTTATTTGTTAAAATATAATCGGTTTGAGAAACGACGACTCGAAACGCAACGTAATATTTCGATATTCGGCGATTGGTAATAACATTTTCGAACGAAATCTTGGTAAACTCTGCTTTGGAAATTTGGTAGAATTAAGTAATTAAGTATGGTCAACTTAAAACTCGTTCATAGACTCACCGTTATTTATTAAAATGGAAAATTGAATTTATCCTGTCGACAGAGTCTCTCTTATTATTATTACTTTTTTCTTTTTTTTTTTTTTTTTTTTGTGAAGAACTTTAGCTCTATGCATACCTAGTAAATTTGAATAATGACGTCGTGAGATTTAATATATGAAATGTACAGCGCCATTCGGCTTAACCGAGTCCCTTTCGTATTGTACTGCAGAGGGGTTAAACACACGTTTAAAATGTAAAAGTGCGACATTAGAGAGGAGAGTTAGAAATGTACGATATCGCATGCATACAAAATTATGTTTAACGTTGATATAAATTTTCTTCATAGTTCTCTAAGCTTATTGTCTTCCCTGCCTACAACGTTAATCTTTCGTTAAGGATGATTTGAATTCACCATTTATAACCCTCGTGAATGTAAAGTTGCGATAGAGCGACTAAAAGAAGGCAAAACGAATAAATGAAAGAGGAAACGGCCAGTTTTTCACGATCATCGAGATTATAATTATTAATAGTTTAGTAAAATCGAAAAACGATGAAAGTCAACGGCAAAGTTTGTTCCACGCGTTTCCTTCGATGGTTAGACGTCCTCCGAAAGGAAACCGCACCCAATCGTGAGAGAAAGTCCAAAACGCCTACACGCTGGTGACTAAATTATCGATCGTGTTAAAGTTTTTTTTACTTTACCACGATTGATCGTCCTCGTTTAGAATCGCCCAATGGAAATTTCAAAATAAAATTGTATATAATGGAAAATATACGACAGGAATGTGTATCGTGTACGACTAAAGACAGAACGAATAATGTTTGATATCATATTCTTGACATCCATCCTATAGCTCTCTGAAAATCTCTACCAATTCCATGTTTTCTAAGCACTATTTGATAGACGACGATTTTACGGCGTATCGTTCGAAATTGGTCGATGCAGGAATATTTTCTACACTCGCGGTATAAAGCTAAAGGCTTGTAAAATTTACGCGAATAGCCTTTACTAAACAAATGCAGTTACCGAATGTAGTTTCCTGCACTTATCTCACTGTTCCGTGCATCACTGTTTCACCGAATCCCTGGATAGAAATCGATGCTCGAAAACGGCTAGAACAAACCAATATAAACGAAACGTATGGACGGAACTCCGATTCGGATTGTAATTTGAAAGCGAGCACATACGGAGAATGATCGCATGCCGTTGCATCGGCATTTTCCCGCAGTCTAGGAGATTTGAACGCCCAGTTTTTCGTGTCTTCCATCGCGTTCACTCGGGCGAACGTTAGCGCGGACGAGCGCGTAGAGAAGAACCGGTCTCAGGCGACGGCGAGCATGTCGCGCTCGTTTGGTGCTCGTTGGGTTGCTCGTAACGTCGAGGAATGCGAAATGTAATTATAGAAGTCTTGCGCCGGAGGGGTCAATCCCCAATTGAACTCCAATTCACAACGAGCTCACCGGCTGTGCGTCGTGTAAAAGACGCCAATTCGACGATACCCAGCTCCACGACGTCCGTCCGTTCGCCAAACTGAATTTGGTCAAGTTTAACACTGTCGAGAACGTTCTTAGTCTCCTTCGGATCCTCCCCGTGAACGCCGTTTGCGAACTACCGGTTCGTTATGTACCTATGAAGCTCCTGTAAATATGTACAAGATGCTACCAGCTGTAAAACGACGGCCAACTTGTCGACAGACTCCATCTAGGCAACATCGTAATAGCCGAAAATCGACGCTTTGAACGTTAAACATCTTTGACCCGACTAACGCGAGTTTAGTGAAGTTTAACGTTGAAATGGAGTTCTTCGTAGCTTCCAGACAAGACGTACTTTCGGATATATGTACATATATATATATATATATACTTCATATATATGTGTGTATGTGTGTACTATATCAAGGTGATTGCAAAAGTCTACGTTATATCGGATCTGCGGTAGTGCTCGAATAGAAGCCAAGTTTCCACGGAATGCGAAGTCAATTTATCCTTTGTGTGTCGTCCTGCTACTGGCGATCTACTGTCCCTTTTAAGGTTATACGTCGTTTCTGCTGGATAAATTCCACTTGGACATGTAGGAATAAAGGAACCTACCTCTTCCCTTACGATCTACGATATCGCTTATAGTTATTATAAAATGTCGATATGTGTTGATCGAATAATTTGGATTTAAAATATAACTTGTATTTATTGTTTTAATACAGAATCTAGCGTGCTAACGAAAGCGAGAAGATCTTTATTCAGCCTGTATAATAAACGCCAAGCATAGCGCAAAGTTTATATTGTTCGAATGATTTCCAGCCGAAAACATCTAACAACGATTAAATACAGAAACGTATAATGAAGTAAAATTTCGATGTTTCGCGAATTCGTTATTGCTTTGCGACACATTGTGTTTCAGAATTTTAGCTTTATTAATAATTCATCGGCTTCGGATACAAGACGAAACGTATTTTTGCGGTGTAACAACTGCTCGGATATGATACGCGAATTAAAAAGACTTTATAATAATTCATCTAATCTGCATGTTTTACAGTATAGAAATAGACTTTATACAAAAGCTGGTCGTTGGCATAGGTACGTGTACAGCACACATAATGAAAATCCGATCAGCACTGAATACGTTAACTCGATAGTTTGAGTCTCCTTATTAAATCATTATCAGATTTCGATATCGCAACGATATTCACGGTTATGTCGATGCGAATGTGTACGTATGCATCTCTTACGGTAGCTTTTTCTGTATGCAATTGACCAATAATCACGCTATTAGCTTAATCATGGCTAGACAGGAAGTCTCATTATCAATTACATCTTCTTGTTAATATTGATCGAGTAACTTCTTCCCCTGCCTTGATATACGGTTCGACGTGTAATTTATAGTATGAACGACGAGAATGCGATGCTATACGATAAAATAAATAAAAAATAAACGATACAATTTTTCTGTTCGAAGCTGCGTTTTCGATTCGACCGCAGGATATAACAATTACTGAAAAAATCAATGGAAATCCAAAGCAAAATGCAGGCCAAAAAAGTCGTTAAACAAATTCGCGATAGCTGTTTGTATTTTTCTTTTCGGTTCGTATGTAATATTTTATACAATAAATGAATCGTTGCGAATGTTTCGCAGGCAGACATCTTGAGTGACAGACTGTACGTAGTCTAACTGAACTTACGTAGTTGGTCTATATATAGGGACGTTTGAAATGGAAGTAGAATTTCTGGAAAGCGACAAGTTGCGCCACATCTTCCGTCTCTCCCATCACTTTGAAACGACATAACTTAAATTAAGATTTAACAGGGTGAATAGCAACCCTTGAGATGCGCTTCAACGCTTCTTAGCGAACGTTTACTTAAACGAAGAAGAGTTTGCATTGGTTTATGCGTGAAACATAAGTTTAATGGACAGAACGAATTTTGGGACGTTTTAAAACACGTTTCCCAAACACACATTTTTTAATCTCTTGCTTCGAGGATATAATATCAAGAAATAGTTTAAAAGCTCCGAATATTAATAATGAATTTTCCGAGTAATTGGATCTAGATATTTTACGAAGCTTGTTACACAGGCTTTCACAAAGTTTGATAATTTCGTCTACGAAAGAGGTTAATAGTTTTTTATCGACTTAACGATTTGTATCGACAGAGTACCAGTAACGAGAGAGAAATATTTACTTTTCGGGATATTCCATAACCCTCCAAGGGCAGACGAGTTTCACGCGTGGACGATAAGGTTTTACAAGCGAAGCATCGTAAAAGCAACATTAGGGAAAATACTGCTGCGTATTTCAGTGTATGATTGGAAGAGAAATAATTTATAAAAATAGTCGTAAAGCAGACGTGAACTGAATGGACGATGACGCGAGGAGAAATCGTGCCTTTGCCGCTGAAGGATTAAAAGTAATTATTCGAATGGCGATCTCGAATTGATATTCCACTAATTGTAAATAACTGCAGTAGCTCGTGTCAGTACATAAAAGATTCGAAAATATAATTCCTTGTGGTCAGAGGATTTAAGGCTGTATCCTCAGATCCTTAGCCGAATGCACTGATTAAATGGCGACGATGCAATTTATCCTGCTTGTCACCCTCTTCTAGTTGCAAGCTGGGTAGTAGAACGCTACTTATGAGATATTGGCTAAAGCTGTAGGTACTCGTGATAGTTTCGCCCGAGCGCAACAATCTTTAGAACAACTATTGTAAACGTCGAGTACGAGAGTATGGCAAGATAAAATTGAACCTCAAATTATATCTGAGGTAACGGCGATTAAAGGCGATTTAAGAAAGAAGATTTACTATTATTATAATAAATTTATCGAGCGTTATAAGTCTCGAAGTATTTAACTTGTTTATGCAATACTTTATATGTTTAATCGCTACACAGCAACATATTCGGTACAATCTATCCATTCACCGCTAATCCATATATGCATCTGTTCGAGTTATATTATCAAATATTTTTTAGAATTTTCGAATACGCCATCGAAACGATTTTGTACATCAACGATAGGTATCACTCGCTGAAATAAAAGTGAAAAAGTATTTAATTCAACATTCGGTCTTTTCCGCGGAAATCATTTTCAGATTGAAGAGATTAAATAAATCTTCGTAAAGACGATACAGGCGTTTTAATTAAACAAACAAAAAAAAAAAAAATACAAAGAAAGAAAACAAAGAGAAAGATAGGAACTTTGTTTTTTCTTAAGAAAATATCATCTTTCTGGGCTATGAAAAAGGAAAACGAATGGTGAAAGAAGAAGCGGTGAGGTTTAGGTGTCTCTAAAGCTTGTCTTCGATCTTCTCCGGCTTTGTTAGGGCCCATTATCCTTCTATCGGCGACAGATGCGCCATAATTCGAAGGACAGCGTCAGCTCGTTGATTAAATATGACAAGGTATGTGTATTCAGAAAGCGGGATAACCGGCGTCTCGTCGGACGGATTTAATCACCATATTAAATTCAATTTCCAAAAGCCTGCCACGGTTAATCCGTTTATACGGTTTCGCGTGGAGCATCTGTGTCTAGCGAAGATGCACGTGTGTCTCGAAGAGAAGTATCGTGCGCGATGTACAGACAAGGTGAACCTGGTGGATGGAAGAAACGTTGGAGTCTTACGGGCGATCGATAGTCAACCTGGATCTTGGCACGATAGAGTCGAGGAGGACGGTTCCGAAATAAAGTGTCGGCAATATAACCTATCCTGGGTGGAGGCGGGTTTAAGCCTGGGAGCTTAGCTTGCGAATGATCTTCCGCGTGTACCTTATCTCGCATCGATATACGTGCACGCACACCTACGCATCCCTTTCATATGCCTATGAGAGTCGGAAATTTCTCCTCAACCACTCTTCTTGATAGAGTTTGCCGTTAGGTGAGGTTCGTCATGTGGTCAGAAGCAACTGCTATTTTTGAGAATTTAGATACCCTCTGCACGTCGATATTCAGATATCGTGTAGTTGGTGAAAACAACATAATGTAATCGTAAAATAGCCTGTTAGTAAATGGACGTGGATGTTTATGTGCTAATTTCATATCTCTATAACTCGAACTAGAACTATATGCAAGAAAAACCTAAATTTACCTCGTCCGTTAAATATTAGCGGAGGTGAGTAGCATACTCTGAATATTTAAAAATTTTTTGCATATTTTTCAACACAAATTTTCTACAAATGCACAAATATCTAATTGCTGAGAATCTTTTTTATTTAGGAGCCCCTTACCTTATTATCTATAGAGCTTATTATAAAATATTATTATTATTAAATTGTTTATTAATAAAGAGATTCGAAATCTGTCGATGGTTGAAATGGTCCTTCGTTTTATAAGACACACGCGGTGCAAATACAGCAACGTTGTAGTAACGATCAAGAGCAATTAACACGCTCTGTCTTCCACGTTCGCTTCCTATACGTTTAGTCAGGAAACTTAACGACAAATCAGCAATGTCGCAAATGGCGAAGTTTGAAATTCAACCAAGGAAACCTCTAATTAGGGATGAAAGATCTTGATTATCTCGAACGAACTGACGATAACTAGGTAAAATCACGCACCAGAAGCGAAGAAGGGAAAGGAGAAAATTGCTTTCCTATAAATTCAATGAGAAAATGTACGATTGAGAAAAATCGGATTTCACAGGGAATATAAATCCGTTTTATCTTGTTTCAACATCTTTCATACGGCTTATCTATGAGCGAAAGTAGGGAAAGCACGGAGAATGGATAATAGAACGATGTTTATGGTTGCTTTTTTAAAATTAGGGAAATAAGAAGGGATATTGTACGTTGAACCAACGGAGAAGACTGTGAAAAAGTCTCACCATGACCATACGATGTCTGCAAGCGCGATAAAAGAACTATAAAATTATTCTCGGAATTTTCCTTCGTAGGAATCTCACCGAGCGGTGTCTATTATAATATAACGAATCCATAGTATGCGATATAAATGTCCAGGTTTTTTGTACTTTCTCCCGTCGTTATCTCGCACAAAGTATAAATATTGACTCTGCTTCTTTAATTTGATTCAAAATACACGTATTATTATCGCCTTTACGCGATAGCTAATTAGTAATTTATGTTACGTTCGGAACGTATGATTCTTGCCTTTTTGTACATCGAAATATAATAACATGTATTATATACATATCTGCAGGCCATTACGTAAAATATAAAGGGAACAAAATGTTCATTTTGTGATTAAATCACTCTTTTGTCAAACCATACATTGGGAAACTAATGATAAAATTCTATCAGAATTCTACAGATTTTATATATAGCTCGCGGTTCGTACACATATGAGAAATATGACAGACACCTATGGTGATCAAGCGAATAACAGAACTCGTATACATCCTAGAGACCATATATTCCGTATCTCCACGAAAAGTAGAAATCTCGGTGGTTTTGTACGTTCGACGAAAGAGGGTGGCGATGAGAATCCGCTGGTGGCACATAAGTATTGGTAACGTTTCCTCTTCCTCTTTTCAACTAACTCCGATTTCGTTCCTTCCTTCCTTCCTTCCTTCCTTCCTTCCTTCCCTCCTACCTTACTTCTTTCCTATCTCGCGACGCATTTATTTCCCTCGTAACGTGCCTTGACACTTGGACAGATCGTTGTTAGTAAAACTATAGGTGAATACGTTTCGTTCTCGTTTCACGAAAAAATACGTTTCGTTCGTTTGATCGTGTTCGCTTGCCAGACGTCTGATCTGACGCTCAGGAATGGCAATATAGCACGTTGTTACGTCGACCTTCGTGATTCTCACGGAATTCACTTAAATTAAATCCGTCTACAGCGTGGAAATGCGGTACGCGTCGAGTGGAAAGTGCGAGATTAAAACACGCTATAGTACAACGAAAAGCGTAGTTACCCAAGTTTACAACGCACAGAGAAAAATACCTTGCAAACAACGGTCAATTTCAGTGGGTAAATTTAATAAATTGAAATACTTGATGCGAACCTTGTTCGAAGTAATTTATATTTATATTTACGTATCTACCTTTTTGCGGAGGTCTGTGATATTATTCTGGAAAATTACTGTGGAAAATCTGTGATCATCTAATACATAGACATACAGTTTTTAAGAAAATTTTCCTCCGACTCTTTGAGTCAATTTTCAACCAACGTTTATTCGTTGACGCGCTCTCTCGAATCATTTCCGATGCAAAGAAACTTCTCATCAAATATCGATAACATCATTCACGATGCTTCGTTTGATCGAATATCGCGTTAATTACGCTTGTCTACTTTAAACTTCGAATGCTTGGTATATTTTACACGTGTGAAAAGAACCTGACAACCGCATGCTACGCGACTTTGTCCGAACGAGTACACCATAGAGACTCGATGGCCATCGTTTTGTCGTCGATTTATCATCAAGGTGGCGTTTTGCATCCGACAAAGCCATATCTGGCGTATTAATTGGAAAATTGCTTGCCGTTCGCGCGTTCACCCTTCTGACCCTTTTAATCTTCACGATTCGAGCGATTGACGATTGTATCGATGTTCAACGAGAAGAAAAAATTCATTAATGTTTACTCTGTGAATTACACCACCCTGGAGGGAAGATCCTCGAGAGGTTTGTTTCAGTTGCGACTGAATAACGAGTGTCGCAACTTCACTTCGCCCGATTCACCCTTTCGCCGGTGTTTCCATCGAGAAACAGCGAGTTTCCTCCCTCTGCTACGTAATGTATGGAACGTCAGGTCCGTCGTTACGTCGCGAGAGGTCATTAGCAAAGTTAAGTGAGGAAAAGTTTGCGACGTCTTCGTGTTGGGGTATCGTGATGCGGCCACCTATTGCGTTCCAAAGGATTCATGGCCCGTGTAAACCAACTTTCCGTGACACGTGATATAACTTGAAAAATCAGAAACAGGGGATTTTGAGGAACCACGGTGATTGCCCTGACACGCTACAAACTAGGTGTTTGCAGGCTTTCAGAATGTTTGTGACATAAGCGACATAATGCGGATACACGAAGTAAAAGTTGTGAGTGGTGATTCGCAAAGTAAAATTTTCGAGTAATAGGAAACTGAAGCAAAGGGATGCGTTTAAGACGTAATAACGTTATTTGTACGATATATGAATAAAAGCTTGTGTCTCTATTACTACGCAGGGCTTCTTCTCTGCCACTTACGACAAACTCTTCTCGTCGAAAGCACTTTCATTCGTCGCTCTTCGTAATACAATGTCGATTGGAAAAGCTGATGAAATGGAAGATTACAGACTTCTTGACGCGTAACAACACAGGTAACCACGTAGAAGCAACTCGTTGCGCGAGCCTCAAGCGTGTAACTTTTTGCTCTTTGCCTCTCTTTTTATTTCTAACGCGTTCGATCGTGATACGTGGATGGCACGTGGAAGAGGATCTGATAGCAGTTATCTTACAGGCACGATACACGCAGCAATTCATGCGCGTGCACATGTACTCGTCAACGAGAAAGCGAGAAGGTATGCATTGGCATGACGACGAAGCACGAATCACGGCGCAGCAGCGATGTGGGAGCGGTGGCGAGTCCACCGATGGTAACACGACCGAGCTTTGATGAAACGAACGTGGATAAGTAATATATCATGTATACGTCGATCGGATTAACGGCAAATCTATGCGCCAAGAACAGGTTAATGAGCTGCAGAGAACTCGGCGAAAGTTGCGATTATCAGGCTGATTCGGGGAACAATGACGTGATGGAAAATAATGGTTGCTTCGTAGTTAATTATTTTTAATCCCTTGTTTGACTAAATAAACGATATCTATCTTTCATGAGTTATTACGTCGTTTCGCAAGTCCTGTCGTCTACAACCTAAAGCCCAGACCATGATCACTTACGAAGATTCGTGGATTTTATAGAGGAACTGAAACGTAGAAATAACTATAACCAAACGGGAATAGAAAATCGAAGAGAACGAATAGGATACCAAACTCTTCGACAAGAAATTCTCTTTGATGCAATGGTAAGAGAATAAACGTGCAAAAACGTTCGGAAATGAGAGCAACGGGAGAAAGAAGCACGTGTAAGGATACAACGAGCGAAACGTGCGAAAAAGTAAATTACGAAAGGGTACGGCTGGGAAAAAGAAGAGAAAATTAAGCACGTGTGAGACAAAGAGCGCGAATAAAAAACCAAAAAGGACAAAAATGAAGGAACAAAAACAGAGCAGGACAAAGATAATTCGAAGGAAGAAAAAGACGTAGGGTATTAGAAGGAGAGGGAGGAAAAAGAAGTAGGGACGAGAAGCGATCAGCAGATACGAGACAAGCGACAAGGCGGCACCTCAATGTCGACGACGATTGCCGGTGAATGACGAGCATCATTAGTTCGTCGACGTTGTCAATGGATTCATTGCTGCCCATTACGACGTCAAATCCTCTTGTACGATAATCTAGCGATAATGAGAGCTCGTTAAAGACGAACGGAATAACGGGGCGTGTACCGGTGTCGCCGGGGGATCGATGCCTCGTACACGTGGCACACTCTGCCTTTTCTATTTCTCTTCCCTTCTAATTTTCCTTTTTCTCCGTCTCCGTCCCTCGCCCTGCGACACCATCTCGTCACTCGTTTAGACCATTTATACCAGTCGTTTTCTCTATTTTCATTTCTTCTTTTACG
The DNA here is from genome assembly GCF_905332965.1 of Bombus pascuorum. Lineage (NCBI taxonomy): Eukaryota > Metazoa > Arthropoda > Insecta > Hymenoptera > Apidae > Bombus > Bombus pascuorum. Next base: position 513,094 of record NC_083498.1, read on the forward strand.
ACCATCTTTAATTCGCCTCCCACGATACAGGCTGAGTCGCAGGGATCCGCAAGAAATCGTTGAAGGCAAAAGACCTTTCTGTTTTTCTTTGTCATCGTTGGCAGCCGCACCGTTTCCCGATTATTAATCGGCAAGATTCTGGGCGAAAACGCACACGTATATTTCTGCATAAGTAAGCGACGATATTGAATATTTGTTCGTTGGTTTGAAAACCTAAGCTCTGTTCGTTTCGCGTTTTCTCAGCTTGACTTGCGCGTTGATATCAAATTAAGGTGGATGGGTGAAAAGTGAATATCACGAGAAGATAGTTGAATTTGTAAATTTTTCCATCGAAAATAATAAATGAAATTTCCATATATAAACAGAGATAATTCGCTCGGTTCCGAGATAATAAATAAACAAAGCATTTCGCATTTATCGCAAAGCGTCAAATTGACACAAGGGACTGATGAGGGTTAAAGCGGTTTCCGTCCAGTCGCTGCCCTATTTTACGACTCGAGTACGCTTCGATGACACGTCGGTGTAAATTTTAATTTAAATTATTTGAACGAAACGTTTTCTTGCCATTGCACATATTCCTACATTCGAATTTTTAACGAACACGTACGATAAACATATGGAAATACGTAGATTAACGAGCGGAAGTACAAGTGTTAGGAGACGGAAAGTGGCGATAAAAACGTAACGGCAAATGAAAATTGAAAACAATTTTGTCCCGATATAATCGTGGTGCTTTGCTCTGCTCTTACACGTATACTCGGCAAATTCTCTTCTAAAGATTCGCGATAATTGGATGCCGCTTTAAGCGTAAATGGAAGTACATAAAGGGTGGTCGCCAGCGAATGCGAGTACGTGGAAAATGAGGTTTACTTGTGTGTTCATGTAGATACGAATCGACAGGCTGTTGGAAAGGCTGCTAGAAAGGCTGTACGATGCCTTTCGACCTCTTCTGGTTCACACGTCGTTACTTCGCTCCCTTTATTCACAATTTATTCTCGCGTGTAATCGAAGGTAAAGTTTTTTTTCCTTCTTTCTTCCATTCTTTCTTTTTTCCTTTCTCGTTTATTCGATTTCGTTGTTAGCTAAACGTATTAAATCGAGAGACAACGGTTAATGGTTTGCCAGAGATGAGGGAATGCTTAAACAGTAAAGTCCTTTGTCTTTATTCCCGTAGAAAGGAAATGAGCGACGAGCTCGAGCGTTTAAAAACACGCTCAGACATCGTCATCGATTCGAAGATAACAGAGAACCAAGCGTTTTAATGGTCCCAACGACTCACCCTACTTTATGGTTTACGCAACTTTCATGTCACCTTTTTTCTTCTCTCTCTCTCTCTCTCTCTCTCTCTCTCTCTCTGTACATTTTTCGTTTTCCCTTATGCAACCTTTATCCCTCGCGACTTACTAATTTATTTTTTTACCAGCCTTTCGAACCGACGAAAAAACGGCTGACTAATACGGTCGATGTAATTTCAGAAAGCAACGTCGACGGATATAATTGGTAACATATGTTTAATTGGAGACGCTAACGATGTTTGACACGAGGAATGTTCTTTTTTACCGAAGGAATATATCGTTAGTTATTTTACCACGAATTTTTTGTACTACGTTGAATAGTGCGTTCGGTATAAATTAAATTTTCAAGCTTCGAATTTCCACTGATTGAAAATGTCGATATTGTAAATTCGATTGCTTAATGTCCACATTTCAACGTTTGACAACATTTGACGTTATTCCTTCGGGACAGCTGAAACGAATAGTAAACGATAATGCAAAAATTTAATTATCCAATGCAACGTACATTCCAAACAGAGAGAACGGCTTTATCTCGACAAACGTCATAAAGATGGAAATTCACAAGTACATAGTATGTGTCTGCTTTAACAAAAGGCACTACTAATCGCCTGGTATCGGCGAGCTCACGCAGAATTCTGTACAACTGCCCTTTTTACCAGCTTATTCGCAACATCGTGAAGCGCGAGCAATAGTACGTACTCGTTTGTGAAAACGGCCCTCGTTCATCGATTTTGCTCGGCGGTGGCAACAAAGAAATTCGATTGTCTAGATTAATGGTCCGATGTAAAAACAAAAAATCTCCGTTGCGCACACGCACAGTTCATTTGTAGGATGTGGTTTATAGTCGAACGACTTTGGATGAAAGCACAGTGGTATAGTTATACGTAAGTATAGTTTTCGCCGAAGCGACGAGAAGGTTGGCGCCACTCGAATCTCGGAGAACATTCAGTCCCGCAACGAACCAAGGTATCTACGGTTTCGTAAAGTGAATTACCCCCGTTAGTTGGTACTGGGTTAGAGATAGTTTTGTCCCTTGGACTATCGAGCGTTCGAGACTAAACGCGTTTCGGTGCAATTAATCACGTTAAGCTCATCTCCTGTTGGCGTGAAAATGCATTTTCCACACGGGATCTGTCCACGGTCTTCACTGGCTGTTTTTCACTGCAGATTGACGAATCGTCGGGAAACTTGTTCGAATAATAAATATATCACGTTCACGGATCGTATTCCCCTATTGTTTACGATACATTGAATTCTTCGGATATAAATCATCGACGGGGAATGGGATCGATATATAAATCTTGCAAATATGCATTTCACAGCTCGGTAATATTCAGTGGACTCGTATATTTTCCAATATTTCATCGTTTGCAAGCGGTATATCTATGTTCGTATAATATCGTCCCTTTGACGCGATACGTTAGAAAGGGAACCGATGCTGCGACGTTTCTTGATATCTAGGATATCGATTGCCTCTACAAAAAGCTTCTCCTATAGATCCTTCTTTTGTTATCTTGCTGATGTAATCGAATCGAATAGACGAACATTTATATCTATCCCAAATGTTCAATTGAGAATCTATTTCATTATGGATAGACTCGACTGCTTTGGATTGTGTAAAAAGTAGGTTATTAGCTATTGAAATCTCTGGACCGTGGTTATTAAATATCTGTTTTCAGCTCAAAATTGATACTTTCTTCAAAGACTTCACTCTAAATTATAGGTACTCTCGAGTTTAAGTTAATCCTCTGTTTAACGGCGCTTAATTCGTTTTTACTCTCGATACATCGATCATAAAACTTTTCCATGATAATCGTTAACGATGTGAAACGAATCGGTGTTGTCCGAGTGTTGTCTCGAATAATCGCTACCAACTTTTTCTTCGCAAAAGATTCTTTGCGTTACTATTTGCACGATTATGGCGAACAGTACTGGTCTCTTTGCTTTTTTTCTATTTCGTCTGTAGAATCGCTTTCCAATTAACGTTTGTTTTATAGGAAAAGTAACATTAAACGGGGCAAACTTTCCCTTTCACGAAGTTAATTTGTCTTTCATTTACGCAAATGTCGATAAACGTAGAAAAGCCATAGTGTACGCGCGAGGAGAGAAATTCTACGCGCAACGCGGTTCACGTAGGCAAAGAATGTTCATTCGTGCATCGAATGACGATTATGAATTCAGGTTATTTGTTCTTTGCATAAAATCATCGATCTACTTGTGGGAGTGATACGCTACGTATTACAAAGTAGATCTAATTCTACTTTAAAATGGAGTGCATTGAATATAGATGTACAGCCTCGTACATCGTGCGTTACGTTTAATAATCGAGTTCTTAAGCGATAGTACAGCCTCCCATTCTTTGTAAATTTCATATATTTTACGTAACATCGCGTCTTCGCTATCGCGGTGATTTACTACTACAAGATAATCAGTATTGCCGCTACTGTTCAGAATTTACAACTGTGTAATTTACCTTTTCTGTGTTACGTATAGTCAGGTAACAATTCCAAAAGACTTATACGTATTCGTGATAATCTTTTCGTTGGTGCACAGCTTTTCCATTATTCCATGTAAATAGATACTTTTTCATAACCAAGTGTCCGATATTTATCCGCAAGTAACAAAGATATTCGAGTATCTACAAGGAAATACACGAGAAATATGGATTACGTTAAAGGAATAGACGCGCGACTAGAAAAGAGTAGCCACGTACGCATAATAAAGATAAACACGACAATTTTATGGTAAAAGTATCGCGAGAATTAACGAGAAAGCTCATCGAGCCCGTAATAATATCACTTTGTTTGGCGATATTCGTTTTCAGTAATCAGCGCCGACTGTAGAGTGAAACCGGCAAACGAGTTTCCTTTGGCTACTAGAACCGATGTTATATAAATGCGTCTACGTATACGCGTGTACGTGGGCAATTCAAGCATTCCGACATGGCTACATCTCTCCGTTCCTTCGCGTCAAGCCATTTTACTCGGCGACTGGAGTAGAATCGTGTTCCGCGAACAATGACCGCAGTCAGATGAGTCGGTAAACGATCGAAGGTGAAATATCATGAAATAAGTTTCACCCGCTATACGCTTATTTTCGCAAAAAATCACTCCAGATGTGTATATATTATTTGATGCGATTATTTACATGCGTACAGTGTACCTAGTCTGTTCAAATACATTAAGTAACAAGCGATTAAATACTGTCGTATCACGCGCGTTATACGAAATACTATAAAACATTATTTGCATGGTAATGCAACAAGGTTGTCGTGGTGGCTATATCGGTCGAATTTGATACAAATACGATCCAAACGAAACGAAAAGACCGTTCCTTTCGTTCAAAGTATGTTCCCTTGATATTAATACAACGACAGGGGTGGTCAACTAATAAAGGAACAGACGTGTTTTGAGATGCGTTACTCTTCTAGGAAATAGACGATATGCGTGTGGATATTTTTGTCCGAGAGGAGTTATTCCGTTATCGCTACATGTCTGAACGCATAACATAAACCGAGCATCGCACGTTACTTCATTTGACTGTGAGATTTTCTCTGTTCGTTAGATACATCATCGACGGAGATTTCGTACTTTCTCAGGTTTTCGTCGAGATCATTTCGAGAATACCGCAAACGAAATTATTAGCTTGGTCCATCCATCAACTTCCAGGGATATACAAACGTTCGTTCGCGGTTCTCCAGTCTCGTGGCACATATTTATATCCGCGGACAGAAATACCATCTTGGAATGTACATGCTAAACGGAAGATCACGCACACACTTCGACACACTTCTTGACGTTCTGTTGAGGCAATAACAGGGTTTCACGGCAAGCGAGTAACAGTCAAGTCGAATGGCAATTGATCGCGTGTAACCATAGAAACGATCTCTCGTTATTGAAGATCGACGACGTGGACGGATTTGAACGGTCCATTACACGTCAGAGCTTGTCAGTATGTAGCAGCGTGAGATGCATCGTCGCTATCAGCCGTGGAGAAACTGTTATGCCTTGAGGATCGCATCGCGGCCCAGACACACCGACTAGATACGTCTTGCCTAGATTCTACTGGCCAAAGGCTACGGAAACGCGGTCAACGGGAAATATTTCTCCTTTTTATGATGAAACTTATCCATATTAAGGTTCGTTTGTATTATCAGCTCGGAAGTGGAACGGTAACGGAACAAAGTGTCAGCAAAGACACTCAGCCGTTCACGAGACGCATTGATCGAGTTCGCAACTTGCAAAGCGTCCATGTTCCTTGTATACTTATACAACCTATAACGAATTTCGTTTCTTTTCGATACCGCAGGGATCATGAAATTCACGAGACTCCGCGTATTCAGGCATTTCGAGAAACATCGATTCAACGATTTCACATCGTCCTCAAAGAGAGCGAGCGAACGGGAGTAGGAAAGGGTGCCACGGTATGTATGTTTTTACGGAACACCGAGCATACACAGCGACTTTCGATTCGCACGTACTTAGATCGGAAATTATTCCCACCAAACGTGTAAAGCTATATTTCCGTTCCGAAAGGAAACCCCGACGCATAAATCAGATCTCGTTCCCACTCGTCTCTTTGTAATCAGCGCACGCGTGTAACCAACTCGTTATATTCGTAACCAATAATCTATTCGTTATTCACAAGAAAGATAATGTATTAAAGTTTTATCGGAATCGGAAATTGTTTCCGAACGTTGCAATTAAAATCGTAGATATTAAGTTTGTTAAGAGCCATTAAAAGGCAAGCGTGTTCGTTCGGACGTCTCAGTCAACGTTATTTAATAACGCGTAATATGTTTCGCATTAACGAGTGCGGTTGGATAAAGTTTAAGAATTTCAGAATCATTATCGGAATGTTAACCCTTCCGTCTTCGATTACGTTGCTGGCACGTTGTGTATTTCCCATGCCAAAATGTTGCAGCACGTGCCATAGACACGTTAGTCGATGCCAAGAAATTTGATTTATTCATTTTACACAAATATTTCAATTTCGGGATTATATAAAAATTTATTATATATTTTACGCGCGACGATAAATTGTCGGTATCTCGATGAACGTCGATGATAAATGTTATTTTATTCATAATGGAATTACAATAACGAGATTAAAGGATGGCATTAAGTCACCGATACGCGCTTTTTTTTATTTATTAACATGGTTCTATTCCATATCTCGGAAGAACATGGTCTCCTTCGCCATTTATTAATAAAAAAAGAAATTCATTTCCCTAATGAGTTGATCTCAGAAATAATTAATAGAATCTTATCTTTATGAAAGTTTACGAGCAATAAAATCGTAATAGCGATATAATTAATGCCAAGCGATTCAAAAGTGTTCGAATCAAAGCTATAGGTATATGAATGAAGACTATTACGATTAGCCTTATCTAGGATATTATTGTTCTATTGTACGCGATACAATAATCAGTAGCAGATATTATTCGAACTTTGCATTTGCCACCAATATTCATAAAGATACCCGATAAATTACTGTCCAAACATACATTTCATAATGCCCTGTCGAATTCGCTTTGAAACGAGTAATAAAATGGCGATAATAGAAATATATAGCATCGTTACAGTGTTATTGAAATAATCATAAATAATAATTCATAGAATCAGGCGCCTTCTGTGTGAGAAATTGTTTCGCATTTATAATAGAGAAATATTGCTATGGCGTAAATATTTCATCCTGGAATTATCAAACTTTGGACGTCCTATTTTTACAATTATCGAAAAAATGCAGTTGACAAAATTGATATTAACTATTACCATACGTATCTGTTTGTTCTGTCTATAACATTTTAGTTGTAATCATTTACGATAAATCTTGGTATACGTTAAAGCTTGATAACGACTGACGAAGGCTTTCGGAAATAAATAAACAAATAAACGATCGAATAAGAAAATAAGTTTAAGAACGAAGAACAAAATAAGGTGCGATTGTTAATTGGAACATGATTAAGCAGAACGCGGGCTATTACTCTTTCGATTAAACAGCGAAAGTTAGTCAACCATCTCGACCTGATCGAAGCGTTGATCTTGGATCTGGATTAGTTTGCACTGGTCTCAAATTCGTTATCGGGGAATCGCGAGCACTTGTCCGTCGGAACGTGATTCATTCGACAATTTCGGTACACGCGGTACACGTGCCCGTACATTACCCTGCGCGATGTATGTACCGTGCCCTCGCACACGAATCCCGATGCATTCGAATTCAATCAGACGGGAAATAGCTCCGTGGCCCTCGCCTTCGTCCTCTCCTCGTTCGATCGCGTTCGAATTTTGCCAACGATTCATCTCTAATTATGCGGTGTGCCGTGTGCTTGCTCCATATCTCTCTCTCTCTCCCCCTCTTTCTTTCTCTTTCTCTTCCCCTTTCTCTATTCGTCGATCGAGCGCCGTATCATTCGATACACGTTCTCGATTCGAACTCTGACGGTGATCCGAATGTGCAGATCCGATATGTGTTTTGTAAAAACCCTCCTGCTGCTCGCTGCAATCCGTAGCACCGCACCGGTCACACCTTCATTAACATACACGCCGTGATTCCGGCGATTGAACCGACAAGAAAAGAGTTGTCGGCATGCTTGTACCTTTTAATCCATTTTGATATACCGTCGCTCCAACGTAATTAATCGTCAGTTCCGTGTATACAGCAAGAAATAACAGCTGGCATTAAGGATAATTTAAAGCGAACTATACTCTATTATCACGATGAAATACCAAGATCAAGAACTTTTTACGCGCTACGTGACGACCAGACAATAACAAGTAGACGAAATAAGATTCAGAAGACATAGCGATATAGATATATGACTAGAGGGGACTAGATGTGCCACTTTTACGTCATATCTGAGAAGAGGAGAAAAACGAAACATCGTATCTTTGGATTTTATTTCGCGAATCGCGAATATTTATTGCGTTCCATCTAACCGTGCTGTCTTCTCTTTTTGCGGCAGAAGCGAACCACGTACTTCCATTAGTAATCGTGCATCAGACGAAGAAAATACCGCAGATTGGTCGACCGTCGTAAATACACACGAATAAGCCGTATCGACTAATTAAACAACATTTAAGCGAGCGGAAGGCAGACGGATAAGCATAGAAACGTAACGACCGCTTACGATTCATGCAAATTCAACCACTTCCGAGTTAAGCATTTCCGCCACTGCCGCATCGACAGTCTGTGCCGTTTCTCTTTTTCTCACATATAGAGAAGCGAAAAAGGAATTTTCTTCTTTCGAAATCCTTTCGCTGCAACTTAACTTTTTCTACTTTCCCCTCTTCTCTTTATATCCCCTTCCGCTTTTCTTTTACACGATTTCCTGCTTTTTTTTTTTTTTTTTTTTTTGTATTCTCCGCTGGCTTCTATTTTCGTCTTTGTTTACGTTTCCACTATTTGGCTTATTACTTCCAGTCCTTAGCTTAAAGTACGGTCTTGCATGGTTCACCATTTCCTCTGCACTTTTACCGTCGCTTTATTTTTCTATTTCCCGCCTCTTTCCGTTCACCCTCGAACGCCAGTATATATTCGTTAAAATTCGTTCAAAGGGTGCGAAGGAAAACACACTAAATGCACGTTACATCGCACAGCGGTCAACCTCAAACTAACCGAGCGCAGCGGCAGTACCAGCTACAAAGCTTCTGGTCTATTTAGCTCTTAACTCTTAACCCTTGCGAACACTTCGACCCGAAAGGGAATCGTCTCGAATAACATCCAAGTTAACCGAAGGCCCCATTGATCAACCCAACTTGTCGATACGCGTCGTAATAGAATCTATTGTTCCATTATCCGGTATTCAAAACGATGAGGAATTGCACATTCTTGCCATCTGAAAACCGAGATCTATAATGTATCCTAATCTTACTCGATGCTAGGACGATAATTCCTATTGAAATCGTGATTCGTTTGAAACAATCAAACTTCAAAAATTACACAACTCCTTCGAATTATGCGATTCGTGTGGGTGAATTGAAAGTCAAAATATAATAAGCTCGTTTATGAGCATGGCGAGATTCGAATAGAAACGATCTGAACAACGTTAGTTAAAATAAAAATTCTAGATTTTATGTAAATCCATGTTTTTCTGAATACGATTAAACTAATGGAATCTAATACCTAAGAATTTAACTTGTTTCACCTCTTGAGTATTACAATAAATATTTTGTCTATGAATTACAAATCTTTCATTTTTTGTACCAAAATCAACCAGAGTAAGAAGCGAATTCTCATAGAATCGCAGCTACCAATTTTATTTTAACTTGGTTAAAATGTTTAATTCGTCGTTTAAAAACGTAAGACGCGAAGAAGTGGCTAAATATCCGTGCAGCATAAACGACTTCAATGAGAAAAGATTTGGAGAAGTCGTAAGAAACAAGGGCAGCCATTCTTTTGTATATAAGCTGCCTGTAAGTTTCGCCGCTGGTAAGAGAGGTCCTTCAGCATAAACTTCTAGTCAAGGCAGCTGCACGGTTGACGCACGTGCAGCAAACGTAAATCGCACCTTCTTCTGAGAACTTTCGAAGTCAACGTCGTCGGTAGAAAATGCAACATTCAATTTGTTACAGCTTCTCCGCCCTGTTCTGTTCTGTCCTTTTCCCTGCTATTCCTATACGAAGCGTGAAGTTTCGCTTAAAAGTTCCGGAAGGTCCGTTCCGCAACTATATTAGAATATAAATTTGTGTGACGCATTTGTCAGAAACGAATATATCGATACGGCGAATCATTCTTTCGTTAGTTCTCTTTCGTGTTGTACGATATTGTATAATATCCAACATTCTTTCAAATATTCTTCCCAAAGGAAATGATTTGAAGAATTGTAACAAAATGTTGTAATAGTTTTGTCGCATGAAGTATTCGAAAAAATCTCGTCTGTGAAAGAATTAACGGTAGATCGTAAACCTGATTCGTTCGGGCAGAACCATAATCCTCGCGTTTATCTAGGGAACTAGAAAATCCCATGAATTCCAAGGATTCATTTAAAGAACAAATTTAAAGAAGCAAACAAATGGTCTTGAATTAGGCAAGACAAGCGGGTCTTTACATCGATTTCGAAGGGAAGAGAAGGCGTTTCCTCGATAAAAACTTTACAACGGCCATCAATTTTCCAAGACAGCGAGAAACGGACTGTGCTTTTACCCTTACACAAATAGTAATTCGCCTCGCATTAAATCAAAAGCGTCTACCTAGCAGTTAAGCAACGATATTACGAGTTTCTTCTGTAATTCGATAATTTTTTCTAGTTCTTCTTCATACAATCGGAGATGGACCGTATGACATATGATATTTTTTTTTTTTTTTTTTAAATAGTTTATTTAGCCAATATTTGATTTTTTGTACATTTTTGAGATTCACAATAAATAATGAATTTGAGTATAGTGTGTTTAGGCAAAAGGTTGAATGCACGTTGTCTTTTTAACTATTCATCTGTATGTAATTTTTCTATCTTTATTTTTACCCTTTTTCTCGTTTGTAGTAAAACAAAGATAAAGGTAACGATTACTTGCGAAACAATGTAATAGATAATTTGTAAAATTTTCTATGACCGAAGTTTTCTTTGCGCGAAGGAACGCCCCAAAAATCATACCATTACAATCAGCAGTTCTCTGAAAATAGATTCTTGAAGAACGCCTGGCTTTCAACCTCTAACACCGAGCAGTCTCTTGAGATCTATTTAGAAAACAAAATCCTAACTCAAGACATCGAGCTTTTCCCTTCTAACCGAAAATTTGCCAATTATCATGGTACACGCGATAATAGATTTATCGATACAGTATCTGCTTTGGACCTGAGCGGTTTTATTGTAGCTCGACAGGTTGGAAATCGGGGCAAGGATCGAAAATCATCCGTCTGAAGAGCAAAGAAGAGTCGAAGTTCACAGTGTAACGCCACGTAGCTTCAAAGATACTGTGTTGGCAGAATGTTATAGGAAAAGGGAGCGTATATACAAGAGGGGGGAGGGGAATAGATATGCCATATTCTACGAGGGAGGGAAAGATTTATGATGCTCGTGCGTCAGCTCGCACATCTCAATTTCGGGATGCCGCGAGTCAGGAGCCACGGCGCTCCCTTTGTTGCTGCCAGAGACGACCATGGAGGACGAAACGATAAGAAAGAGGCTGGCACAAAGAGGAAAAAAAAAAGAAGCTCGAAGATAGGGATCGGATTGGGCAAGGAGACAGGGAAAACGGTGCGTTCCTTTTTACCCGTCCTTCGGTATTGTCTGCTATTCTTAGGGGTCGAGAACCCCTTCAATTATGACCAAGTATTTTAATTAACAGGTATTAAATCCTGACTATCACGTTCACTTTTCCTCATTCTTGATAATATTACGTTCATTTTTTTCATTGTCTAATATCGCATACACCGTTGATTAAATCTATATCGTATGCTACACGAGTCTACTGGAAACAAAACTAATAAACTCCACATTTTATTGGTATCTTAATTTCATAACGTAAGTTGATAATATCGATATTCAATCCTCAAAAAACGAATATCCTACTTGTCCTTTTGTATGTCCTTTTGTCGCAAAAAGGTGGCATAAATGGCATAAGTTCTGAAGTAAACTTAGAAAACAACGTTAGTAACGTCTCCACTTTTCTCTGCTTCTCAATTTGTGGGACTGATGAAAGTACATAGCTTCTGAACGGTTTAACTATTGTGTACAATTTGCATTTACGGTAAAACTTTAATTATTCGAACTAATAAGCATAATCATAAGAATTTTTGAAATAGGATGTTTCTGAAAATTGGCAACACCGTTACGAACCTTTCAAATTATTCGGTATATATTTTCTATTACTACGATTACGTAGCTAATTAAACGCAGAAATTAAAGGCGTTCTAGTGAAACAGAGTCGATTCCTGATAGCAAGTCCCGCTCATAACCGACGTTCGTAACTTTATAATTTAGTCTGGATACCGTAATTCCGTGGCCACTGTGTCAAAGTTATATTTATCGGTGGTAAACTCCCTTTCCGAGTTCGATAGTTTCGTGGCAACTCTCCATTCTCGAGTTGAATCCGTCCTAAGTAAATTCTTCCTTTACACACCTTCCCCCCGCGGTTTCTCTCGTTTCAAATTCATTCGCCGGAAAGCAACCGTTGTCTCCATTCCCAGGAAGAAACAATGTTCCTTCCGCGCAATGTTGTCTATGTTTGCAGAATCGGCCAAAAAAAAACAAAACGTTCATGAATATTCAAAATGTGGAGGATCGAACTGGATAGATAACAAGCGTTTGATGCTTCGCAAGATATTAAAACGGTCGCGTCCAGTCTTCGTTTTGGAATATTCAACAACATATGCGATATTTTCCATACGCCGGTAAGCAAAAGCATTTAATCGCCAGCTTCACTTTGATAAGGGAAATTTATTACGCGCCGACACTATTTTTCAGTTTTGGCTAAATCCATAACGAAAAATTCAGAGAGAAAAAAAAAAACACAGAGAAACGAATAAAGGTAGAATTGTAAATTAATCGACGGATGAATTGCAGACATTTTACGTATCCCAATGAGGAGTCTTCAGCAGACATTCCTAGTAACTTTTGGTTACTTTTAATTATTTCTCTATCTAATCATTTCGAGTACGGTAATACAATTTTGAACATTATTTCCATAAGCCAAATTGGCATTATTTCCAAATGCCAATATGGAAAAAGTTGCGGTTATAGAGAATTAAAAGCATGAAATCTTTGTTAGAAAAAATTTCAACGTTGTCCGTTCATTTGAGAATTGGAGAAAATTATCGTTGCTTACCGATGTCACTACACATCGGCAGTTCGATGGCGGATGCAGAGAGCGTTGCTCGATCTTTGATAATAGCCATTAATCAATCGACGAACGTGAGACGAATGGTCGTATCGCTTCGCGATCTCGTGCTCGCAGAAAGAATGCCGACTGGCGAAAACGGGGAGCGCCGCGGCGTCGTCGCATACTTCTCCAAGTGTACATTGACATTTCGTTGATGTTCAATCGACGCGACGGCATCAAACCTTTGTACGATTTATCCAAAGAAGATGTACGTATCTTGACGTACGCCTGCGAAAACGGCTACCGTGTAGTGTGAAATGCATACAACTCGTTTTATCTCTCTGCATTCCACTGACGTTGTCGTCACAATATTGATAATCTATACTAAGTGAAATTGTTGATTGATAATGTTTTCACGCGATAAGAGATAAAAAAGAAAAGAAGACTAACGCGTCTAAATAAATTTTTTTTTTTTTTTAAAGAATAATCCTAGAAAGATAAAATATTAGAAGAACCTTTCAAATAAATTGGGAGAAAATTCAGCAAACAACGACGATGGTTACGGACGTGATAGAAAAATCAACGAATCTTCGATTTTCGATTTTGCATCGTGTAATAGTAACCGGGATAACACAATGCTAAACTTGGTTGTGCATTAACGCTAGAATTTCGGGAATTTCATTCTACATAATACCCCGCTGGCGGTTATTTCGGTTGTAGTACGATCTTTCGTATTTTGTGCATGGTTTCAGCAAATATTGTTCGTTCTACGATAAATTAATCAGGCAAGGTAAGAAAATTACAACTTTCGAGAAAAATAACGCATACTTCTCTATAGGATGTCGTTATTCGCAAACTGGCGAGACGATTGATACGAGTGCGCGTAGCAAATTGATATCTTTTCTGTGGATATGCAAAGTTTAAATTGCGAAGGCGCAAATTCATTCGAACGATCCCCTCTCCATATAGAGTGCAAAGGGTGATCTGGGGAAAAAAGACGCTCTGTCGAGCATTCTCCAAGATCGAAATACTCAAGAGATCGCAGATCCTTTGTCCGAGAGAGCCGAAGTTGCTCCATCCCAAGACAAAGCTGGGTCTTCTCTTTCCTTTTTTACACGCGTATATATTTCCTTCCGTGCTCTTCCCTCTTTCCACACATGCACGTAGTTCACTATAGGTGTACGAATACAGACATACGCGTATATATGTATACGCGATGACAATCCAACGAGATCTCGGTACGAACGCTAGCCTGGGCTTTGTACTTACTTACGTACCACGCGTGCCTTTTTCTCGCGTCAAAGACAGGGAAAAGACGCGCGGAAGAAGATAAATGATTAGCAGAAAAATACTGCATAATCAAAGAGTTCCGTTCGGTAAAAGCAGTCAACGAAATCGAACCACCTCGCTTAGAAATGTTTGAACAACGTGAAGTACAAGGGAAACAAATATTAACCCTGCGGAGATGGCAACTAATCCGATAGATGCATGCAAAATCCTATTGGGAATGTGTATTATTAAATGATGCCGATGCATCGTAAAGTTTATTGACAAAGAACATTCCGTGCAAAAAATATCTCATGAAACAGGAGAAGAATTTCTGTTATTTAGATAAAAGTACATTATCACAATGCTACAAATAATTCAATTAATTGTGACGACAAAAAGTATTAACAAAGTTCTCTTTCGTTATTGCAATATTAAAAGAGAGAATTTAGAAGCACGTTAATAGAAAAAGAATCGCAAGTGGAACGGTCCTTGACGGAACAAGGACGACGATTAATCGGTTAACGGAGAAAACAGTAGAAAACCAAAACTGGATCTATCCATGTTGTTCGAGTCAGTCTCAAAATATTTGTAAAAACATCTGCAAGATATTATTATGCCTCGAACGCAACTGTATCACGTGTAATGAATGTTATGACCGTTTCCACGACAAATACATCAAGCGAGCATTCTGAATAGCTCGTGTTAAACATAACTTTTTACTGTTATCATTTTCTCGCAACGTATATTTATCGTATTCCGTGTATTACAAAGGTATATTTATAATTTGCTTAATTGTTATAAATCGCAGCTATTTCAACTACATGAGAATGCCCCATAACTTGCAAGTTATACACAACTGTATATTTATAAAACTTTATCATTGTTTCGCTGTATCTTATTAGTATATTTTTCCGATTGCCAACTAATCTATCTATAGTAATGATTAGTTTACTTTCTAATTAAAATAAAACATAATTAATATATCCATGTCTGAAATATTTCGGAAACACTGGGACTGGATAAAAAAATGATCAAGACTGTGATGACCTCCGCAGGATTAAACAGAATGGAACCGCGTTGGAGGCTAAGAAAACTTACCTGGTGGACAATTGCACTCGGAAACGTCTCGTTTGATCCGAAAAACGTTGGACTGGAAGGCAGGCCGATGCACCTCCAACTGTTCCTGAATTTCTCTCTTGAGCCTCTGAATAAGAACGTCCGGCATTTCTTGAATTTGACAACGAGCCTCCAAATTGGCGATCCGCGATTCCAATCCTAGTTCCCTGTACATGAGTAGACCGGACACAGCCAAGCTGGTAATACAGAGGGCGCACATTGCCCAAATGAGTGTTGCACCCCCCGTCGTTCGACATGAATCCTTACGGAATTTCCTCGGCATCGATGTCTCGAGGGAGCTCTTTCTCGGCGACG
The DNA here is from genome assembly GCF_905332965.1 of Bombus pascuorum. NCBI lineage: Eukaryota > Metazoa > Arthropoda > Insecta > Hymenoptera > Apidae > Bombus > Bombus pascuorum. The sequence goes on from NC_083498.1 coordinate 528,848, forward strand.
ACCAGTCGGCCGCCGTGTCGGACTCCATGTTGTACATAGGATCGACACACGTTCGCTTCTATTCGTGCACGCAGCGCGTTAAGCGCGCGTCATAACCCACCCGACGATCGTCGATACGTCCTGACACGACAATCACGGACAAACGCGATAGAACGTAGAAACCACGCGAGTCTTACAGACTGTGCGGCGTCATCGTCCATCTGGAATGCATCTCGTGCGCCCACTTGCCGTTATTGCTTACCTCTCTTTCTTAGCGATCGTTCTTTCTTCTTCTATCTTCAACGAGCACGCGTTCTACTATACTCTCTAGCACTCTGTCTTTCTCTCCCTTTCGCTATATACCTTGAACGAACGTGTTTGTTTCGCTCTTTCACCTTTTTATCCGACCCTCTCTCTCTCCTCCGAGTAATCGACGTTCCTGTGTTTGACCACACACAGACGTTGGTAAACAACAAAACGGTCCCACCAACCAGAACCGAGTGTTCCGCTAAACCGCGCGCTCGTTTTAAATGTTCGAACAAGGAATGACAGCGTCCCCCTATCGGTCGATTCGAGTCAATCACGCTGCTATCTAACTACGCGCCAGTTTGTTCCTTCGGTAACCTTTCTATCTTGCTGTCGGAACGTCTTGTCCTTCCTGTTGCCGCTGCCACTGCAAATGGAGCATCTCCCGGCGCTGTCGCATCGCGATTTCTCCGGCTTGCGCACTTTCCACACTCTCCGTTAATTTCGGAATTAGATAAATCAGCGAGGAAACACTCGGTAACCTCGATCACCGGTTTTCGCCACTCGGACCGTACCTTCTCGTGTGGCACACGCTTACGCTAGGTTCGAACTGGAAAAAGCAGCGCCAACGGTGCAACTACAACTACCGTTGAAACAACGGAGAACCCCGATTTCTCCGAAACATCGAGTCAAATCTAACGACCTATCGTTCACGCGGATATCGTCGACAAAACGGAAACACTGTGTCGTGACAACGAAGTTCGATTTATTGAGCAAATGAAAAGTCCCGAAATACCGCGAATACGAAGCTCACAGCGTGGCATTCGCAGTACGACTGGATGTGGTGGGGCGACGCTCTGCCGAGGGCCGAGGGTTCGTCGCTTCGGAGACATTCGTGCGCTCTCGGCCGTCTTCGAGCCTCGACTCATCCACCGGCTGCCGGACGCGTGGAGGACGATCGCTCGACCTAACGTCCACTTCCATTCGCACTGATTCGACCCTGCTTCCCTTGCCCTTCCATTTACCCCTCCGATACGCCCCTTCACCATTCCACTGGATTTCGCCAGAGGATTTAACTTTTTGTTTTTCCTTCTATCTGTTAACCGTTCGAATCGCACGGCTATCACCGTGTGCAAAATTGTACCAACTTATTTTAAATTCAACCCTTTCATTCCTCTACATACGAGAACCAAGTTAACGGTACACGGCCTGACAAAAAGTTGATCGAGTGTGAAAATCTCTATCTTCTCGAATTGCTATTCCAACCAACCGGTTTCTCGATTACCTCGATTATTTCATCGCGATTAAAACTATATAATTGCGTAATTTTGCAGTACCAATTTTGGTTTCTTTTTTTAAATTATTTACACTCGAACACACAAAATATATTTGTTTGATTTTATAAATGTTCTATAAATATTGAGATATTTAAATCTTTTTTATAAATTAACAATATCGTAATAATCTAAATTTCTTTATCACTTTATTCCTTCGAATTCAAGCTGTGTTTAAAAAATACATATTTGCTTACGTAATTTACGTGTTCGAAGGGTCAATCTATTTTTGATCGAAAGATTAAACCGATTAAACCGATATCGAATCACGAATTTGAAGTAGAATGGGATTGGAACGAAACGAATCGTAACAAAGCAGTTATATTAGGAAATATCGATCGACGAATCGATCGTTTCCCTTGAAACACATCCCCTGTGTGTATACGTGACGGATACGTACAATCGACCCCTTGCTACCGTCCAATCGCTAGCACAGGAAGCGATTATAGACTACATCCTGGAACGTACGTTCGGCGTGTTCGCCCTCTGCGCGTATACTAAATCGAATGCTGTAGCAACCTGCTAATCGTATAACTAATAAGCGGACAAATCGTCGATACGCGATGAGAAACCATTGTGACAAGACAAATACGATTGATGTTTCATAGTACTACGTTTATCTGTCGAAACGCTCTTTGCAACGCGTATCGTTTCTTACTAGCAATTTAGAAACAGGAAATATCGGAAGTTAAATACCACCAGATACTCGATATCGCGTTAAATTTAATATCGTTAGTGAATAATAATTAAAACTTCAGTATTGTGAAAGCTTGAAGACACGAACGAAAGGGAATTGATTTTTGAATTCAAAAATATGCTCCAGCCGTGTGCATCGTAAGCATGTTACGTATTTCCCTTTATCCTTATATCCCAATTTTAAGAACGAGTAGTCGAAGCATTTTGAGATAAAACAAAATATCAAATTACGAAGAACAGGTAGGAAGCAGTGTCTTTGTCAATTCAACTGAAGTCCTAACACGATTTCTCCAAATATGTAATACTACCTTCACAGAAATCATCTAGACATACTTACATTCCATTAACGTTATCGAGAAAACATGAGTTAAACATTCCAAAAAGGAAAAGTGTAGTGCTTAAAATATACCGTAACTGATCGTCTCCGTAAAGTATACGTCACATTCCACTCCGTTGACGTCCTGAATTTAATCGAGGCCCTTTCGACTGTACGGTTATGCTATATCTATATAGTTTCTCGTTTTCTTGTTCAAAGACAGTACTAATCGGTGAAAACCATTCGGAACACACACAACGATGAAGTCTATCTTTGGTGTCTCGCCAGTTTCTACACAGGACTTTTTAGTCCTGAATATCCGATGTTCTTCTTATCTCGCAGGCTGAAGGACTAGGCTCAAGTGCACTCATTATGACTCGAAGCCATCTTTTAATGTCTACCGTGTTAATACATAAAATTCCATGTTATTTTATAAGTCCTATTTGTTGAAGTTTTTTCAAACGTCAAATTATATTAGATGGATAATTTCGAGCATCAATTTTAGCCAAATACACTCAAAATTGTCAAGTATATATCTATAAGATGCAGTAGTATGCTACGTAATAGAAATTTCACCGGAAATACTTGAGAGAACTTTGATTTAGAAAGATGCTGTTTGACGCGATAAAATTAAAGAGAAGCGTTTTATTAAAAGAAAAGTCGCTCCGACATAATCGTAGACGTGTAGTAATTTTGTACATCGATCGAAGGATTCCTTATAAAAAGGAACTCGGGCACGATATAAGGGTACTTGTCCCATCTGAGACTAGTTTTGAATTGACAATGGACCACGTTGAGAGCCTCTGAGAACTGCAAACCATGGTTCGAGGGGTGAACTTCTAGCGTGCGTCGTGATTAAAAAGTCATCGCGGCCGATGCCCTCTTCACGGCACGTTGGTCATCGTTGGGGTGCGGTACGAGGCGCATTATGTCGCGTTTCCGCCAGGAAGCAGGCGCAGTCGGGACGACAGCCTGCACCTCGTTTCCGTGCACTCTGAGAGAACGTGCCTTGCGGACACTCTGGATAAGGATAAAAATACGTAACAAGAACGCGTGCGAGTAGGACGTCACGATGGAACGATAGCTGAACGGAGGACGGAGAAAAGAGGATAAAGAGAAACCAGGAGAGAAAACGTCGGAGGAGGTGGAGGCGACGGGTACCTACGGACACGTTCGCGACACTAAAGCAGACTCTCATTTCGGGGACGAATCCGAAGCTACCCCCGCAAATGTGTCTGCACGTGCGAGAGGGTGAGTGAGCCACACGGTGTAAAGGGGGGGGGTGGAGGGCAGTCAATGTGTAGTTTGTATTCCGCTCGGCAGAAAATACTCGTTCGTTACAATGTATACGTACGGACGCACTCGCCGAAACTCGTCCTTGTCGTCGTCGTCCACGTCCTCGACCTTATCTTCCTTCTACCTGTATCCATCTCTTTATATTCATAACGATACTTTCACGCGAAAAGTACCGATGCGATGCGATGTATTAATTCGCCTCTCATCTAAGATCTTGACATATATTCCGATGCTGTTGTTATTTGGATAATTGGAGATCTCGTATATTCGACGACTACATAATTGGATTGATGTTTTTTTTTTTTTTTTTTTAGAAAGTAAACGAATACGTAGTACACGATATATTCTTTATACAAAATGTAACGGGGTATTTAGTCCTTTAGTTTCCAGAGTAAATTTGTGAATAATTTTTTTTACATTTGTCATAACGAATACTTTTACGTTATATAGACGTCATTATTGAAATGGCTTTAACAAAAATTTTAGTTTTGTTTATTGTTTCGGCCTATGGAACCTTACGATAGATAGATGCGATGTTTCTTAGTTAAATATTTTACAATCCGCATTGAAGTTTGTCGTTATACGATAGTATATTTTAAAAAGCGTTTTCATCTTTGACTCGAAGAAATCGTAGAAGAAGAGAGGTCCCCGGGTCACACAGATAGTAAAAAAGCGTCGGTGAGGAACGAAGGAGGAAATGGAGCCCGGAACGCTTCATTTAATTTTATGACAGCCTCGAAGCTGATCGCTATATCGTCATGGACGAACACGCATTATCGGATCCACCCAACTTTATTGGTACTCGTTCAAGGTAAACGCAATATCGTATTTGATATCCCGGTTTTCAACGACTCGCTGACCTAGCAGTAGTTTCGCTAATAGTCGTAATAAAAGAGTAAAGAAATCGAATAAGTAGGAAGAAAAGACAGAAAAATGAAAGAATTATAGGCTGGAGGGAATAATTTGATTGTTTATTTTCGTGCGAACGATTTAGCGAAGCGATGCGGCTAATGTTGGGGTGACAAGACAAGTGGATACTTCCCTCTCTGTACGATCGGTCGGATGAAGAGGCAATGAGGGGTCTCGTGATCATTATTGACTAGATAAGGAGCGTATACTCACTAACTTGGGTCCTAGTCGGACAGTCGAACAGAGAAAAGGTGAGATTCGTCTAAACAGGTAGGAAGATAAAGGTTTTTCTTTAGAACAAATTCTTTGAAATCTTCCCTTCTATAGTTAATTACTAGGCAAATTATCCGATCCGATGATTAATAGCAAATTTGATTTTCGAATATATAGAACGTTTGTTGAATTTTGTACATAAGGAATTCGAGCTTGGGAATCCTTAAGCTCGAATCGCAGAAATACTATACGCCTCTGGGTTATCGAAATTTTCGAAGAACGGAATAAGTTAAATAAATACGTAGCCCAGTTCTTGAACGGCAAATCTCGTGCAAAGAAGTCAAACTGGTCACGTCGAAGTAGCGTTTTATTTAGGTCAAGTATCGTCTACAGGCACTAAGCAGTCTCTTTCGTAAACCTTCGTAAGATATCGTGTTTCGTCTACGATCAGGCACCATAATCGACCATAATACCATGCCATATCAAATCAAGCCATGTTCTGAAGCAATAATAATCACGTCGAGAATTTCATTCGCCATGCGTGAGCATATGTATAAATCAGTAGCGTACTTGAAAGAACGATTAAATCCAGAACCACCGTCTCGAGAATCACGTTCGTTCAATAGGAAGCAGCTTCTTGGTCATTGGCGAGCAGCGTTCAATCCTTCATTAGACACATCTCGATAGTCAGAGATTATGATTACGATCAACAAAGTCGTCATGAGTAGCATAATATCGCAGCCTCCTCGAAGAGTACAACCGCGAGAGTGCGGATATCGTTGGGACAAGGTCTTTGTACTGTAATCGCAGGAAGACGATAATCGACGTAAATACCGCAAATCGTCGACAATCGGCGAGGGTAGTTTTCTAAGCCCACACGGGATCATGGGATCTACCTAAATCGTGATTCGCAATGGCATACCACGTGAAGAATTCGCAAAATTACTATCGCGTATTTAGTTCCAGTTCTCGGTCAATAAAACAACATCGAACTTCTCATTGTTAACCAAGCACATATATCGCGATTTTCAAAATTAACTTACTTGCAAACAACATCTAGTACGAAAGAACTTATTTTTACTCCGAGGATTATCCCATGTACATTTGTGGCATGATATACGAAATGGGACAGCTACACTCCATACATTAAACCCACTGAATCTTGTTAAACTTACAAATAGGAAAAGTAAAGCACATTTTTCCAAACGTTCTCTCTTGAATGACGTGCGTGTGCTTCGCGTCACTTTCATGCTTAAAGCAGGATTACGTATGGTCGTTCATATCCGTCTGCGTAATATACACAATGCTGCTTTCGTTGTTTGTTATCAAGAAAAAGGGATCAGTGTTTCCCACTGACGAAAATGCTGGGGTAGAGTTAGCGCTGTTAGTCACCGGCTCGTATTACTGTACTCCATTTCTACGCAAACGGTATCGATACCTAAAATACCTTCTGCATTTCGAATAACCGCGACCATGCGATTATTGCCACGATATACGAAGCGATTGTTTAAATTCCTCGTCGAATGGGACAATTATTTGATTCATCGTTCATATAATTTATAAATACCGTATCTACTATCTCTTCTACGCAAAACAATTTATTTGCACTGGTAATGTGTAATTTGTGATTTGAAAAATTTCATTAACAATATCGATTCAAGGAAGAAGCGAAACGTACTTTGTCTAAAAACTAATTTATGCAAAAAAACGAAAGAAATCGGACTGTATATTATGTGTAGAAAGTATAACTAGATTTTAAATGGTAAACGCAACGAAGCGTGGTGTCAATTACTTAACGACCCTGACCGTGGTCACCCCCGATTCGACGCGAATACCTCGTTGATATTTAAGTGATTAACGCGTGACTTTCTTTAGAAACTCTTTCGACGAGCATAGTGACCAATACGTAGACATCGATATGCCGCCTTTCAGCATCGCCGCAATGCTATTAACTGGGAGCTGCTCTCGCAATCTCTGATGTAGCTGGTACCGCTGTTGCTGCCACGCCGAGAAGCACGATGCTTTAAGTGGGTGGTACAGACGGCTCCGTGCGAGTACTTTGTACGAGCGAGCCGGAATTGGTTTAAGCCCATTATATGTGTACGTGTACGTGCACCAGGAGACGTTAAAGAGCCCCCCGTTCATAGGTTCTATGAAGCTTTCGAACCTGATCTACTTTTCTACCTGAAAATACTTTCGGTAACAAGGACGTACAAGTGGCAAAGATTAAAAGAGATTAAAAATCGAGGAACAGGGGCTAGCGTGGAACGAACGAAATTGAGCTATGACAATACAAATGCTTAGCGTAATGTACCATTATTGCGACTTTGATATCTAAATTATTAGCGTAAATGTATGCCATAACAGCTAAAGTGATACGATCGTCACTGAATAAAGCATCATGAGATACGATGTTAATATTTGTCGCGTTGGCCATGAGTTGCAATAGCCGAATATTAAATTGATAGGCTAATTCGCAACGAATCTAGATAGATACATATTATAATATGATACATGTCATCTGCTATAACGTGTGTATTATCTCATGCCCATAATGTCATTTCACGAAGATATTCAGGAAGAATGAAAGATATAAATTGCGTTTTTCTCGAATTTAGAATTTTAATGCCTAAAAGTCATATAAGTAGGTAGGACGAGGAGTTTGTTGATTTGAATAGGAAAATTCGATGCATTTGGAAATCTAATCACGTGGTACCACGGTGAGCTGCACCCTCGCAATGTTCAATCTACGTTGTTCATTACCGGAGGGATTGCAAATCCAAAGTGCGTGTACACGAGACTACATGAGGCACGTGTACCGGCAAGTAGGTGCGCGTTCCCAAAGTCAAGAGTGGTGGAAGCCAATGTCGCATTATCGTATGGAAGACAGTGCATAAAGTGAAGCAAGAGCGTTCGTCAACGGTGCAATATACATGGTCGAACGAACAGTGTACACGATCAATGAAACCTATGGTTACGCGTGGGATCACGTATGTTGTCCCGTCGTGCTACAACCAGAAAGCAAAGGGGGAAAGGGTGACGACGTTTACTGGTCGCATCGAATTACAAGTCCCTTAGGTAATGGTGCGTACGTTATTCAATACCCAGTACTCGGCATTCTATGTGTGCGGCAACATAAAGAATGGAATTTCTTCGCGTGATAAAGCGTTTATGCAATTATGAAATCGATCGTATACTCGGAAAGATTATCGTTGCTCGGCTCTGTTCGCTCGTCCGTGATTTCGTATTATCGGAAGGAAAAGCGTCTCTGAACCGTGGAAATCGAGACTTAATATAACACGAAAGAAGAATTTGTATGCTAAAATCATTTGGAAGATTTGAATATTTCTATGTAGATGGTATGCAAACAGAATCGAGTACTTAAAAAACATGCGTTTGTATTAAAATGAATGGAAATGACATTACTAACACAGATTCGTTACGTCGAAATGAATGATGGCTTTCTACAATAAGCTTTATACAGAGTATTTTACAGGTCTTCATGTAAACTTTGTTATCGAAGTTTGGAATTATAAATAATGTGAAAATAAATACGAAATAAGAGTTATCCAAAGGATTTGTTAAAAGATTGTAATAAAAATATGGAACAATGATTTTAGTCGGAATACATAATAAAATAAATAAATAACATTTACGATATTAATATAGAAAAAGGTATAGGAAAGGAAGAAATAAATTTATTAGCTTTAATTAGATATCCACGTATATACAGTACTATTTAATTTTATTCGATATATCAACCTGTTGTTTAATTTACTTTATTACATGTAATTGAATAAATCAAAAGGAAACACACCCACCTACTTTTTATTTGACTGTATTAAACAGTAAATCTCTTATCGTTTCCATCATATTTCATATTTTTGTTACGATTTTTTAATAATAATATGTTTATCTGACGTTTCATTTATTTTTATTAATTACTTTTTATGTACTATTTTTCCATCTATCGCTCTATGATAGAATATCAATTTCAAAAAAGTAATATTTAAAAATGTTTATTGAAATATGATCGTGCCTGAAAAATATTATATATATTTCAATACTTTTATTAAATACATTCGGTTAAATATTTATCGCGGCATTAAAATTTTATTTTTTCTTCCCGTTTATACGTAATAATAGCTTGAATTTTTATTTCATTGCCTATTAAAGGAGGATGTTTGTCGAATATTTTAACAAAATTTCCGAGATTGAAGAATGTTCGGTTTCTGACGCGTGTAAGTAAGTATGTATTTGAGCCTCCTACGCGGAAGGCATAAATGTGTCGGCAGAACATTACGCCAGAAGATTGGAAGTACGGGTGGTTTCATCTTTCGCGATAAAGCATAAATCACTGAAGCTGGGCGATGCGAGTAGTACACGATCCAATTAGTTGGATAAAGGAAAAGCGAAAATAAGAACTTACGATGTGATCAGAGGAAAGAAAATTTATTTTATATCAGGGAATTATAAACGATAGTAATAACTGTTTATGTAATGGTTTGTCGAGAATCCTTTATGAAATACCGTTAAATTATAATCTAAGATGCAGGCAACGCACACGAACCGGTATCACGATGTACATATTTGTTTGATACACAAATATTCGTATCACGAGTATGGTTCCATTTATAGAAGTGGTAATATCTTTTTGCGGTAATAAAATATTGACTTACCTTTAAATACACATCAAATATTAAACTTGTACGGTAATAGTAATAGCAGTAGTAGTAGCACAATATTTACACGAGAAGTTGTCGTTTTCTACAACCTCGAAATATTCCTGTTCTCGGATTTGAAACTGTTTACGTTTTGATAAAATGAGTAAAATGCATATCGTTATAAAAAAGACGTATTGAATATTACGTATGATAATTAGCTCTTGCAAGATTTGTAAATTGTTTTTTTAAATATATTTGAAACTTTTATCCAAGGTTACACAATGACAAAGAACAGTTTAGTTTGGCTAATGAAAGCCGTGTTAAACACAACGATACGTGTTGTAAACCGTCTAAGGGATAAAAGACAGAAAAACTAATTCATAGTGAAAAGGGTTGAAACAGGCATCCGTGTTTCAGCAGCAGCCAGGACGGGATATACTTAACCTTGCCGCGGCGTATTCAGGAATTGAATTTCCACATGAGACTGCGATGCATCATGCGGTTGACGGTGTTTCAGGCAACCCACGCGTCAATGAGAACGTCGACGCGGCCCCGCAGACGGAAATTACCAACGAGGAAATTCTTAGTTTTGAAACGAGAATATGAACCGTGTAACGGAAGATTTTTATTCGTTTAAACGGCGGCACTATTCCGTTGGCCAAGCGAAAAAGAATTTCAGGTCGGCGAATATGTAGGAGCACCACGGTCGAATCGTTACCGTGACACGACGAAATTGTATTCCAACGTCGACCTGAATTAACTTCCCCTCAAGTCCCAGTACTTCGTTGGGATAATTGCTCGGGCTATTAAGAAGTCAGCGACAATTACGTCGATCCAGCGGTACTGCAAACCCGAGCAAGCTCTGTCCGGACGCCTAACGTTGCATTAGCATAATTAAATCGTGAGCACCGTGATTGGCCATTGTAAAACTGTTCTTCTTTTCCTTTTTCGCCGACGAACTCGTTACAGTCGATATAATTCAGTGTACAGTTAAACTGTAATCCCTATCAAGCTTGTGGCCCTGAACGCTAAATTCAAGGTTGAAAGAATGTCGAGGATATTGGAGCATCCGCAGTACTACAATTTTATCAGTTGAAAGTAATGATTATGGTAATTATAGACACACACGACGTCCAATAACTACCATTCCAGAGATACTCGATAATCTTATTATCTTGTACGTTCATGATTAAAAATAGTTTTGCAAAGTATTATGGTATTTCAAGATTTACTCTATACAAGATGGGTCAATATGAAATGATCTATCGTTATTTATTCGTTTGATCGAATTAATAGAAAGACACGAGTTTAAATAGAAGAACATGTTTACATTTAAAATTTGAAAAAAGGAGTTCGTTTGAAATGGACAAGGTGTGATGCACACCATCGACTGAAATATCTAGATCGTCAGAATGTTATTTGTAGTAAGAGCAGAGGGTATTGATTAACATTTACGACAAGCAAAGACGGATTTACAAGTCTTTCGGGTTAGGTTTATTTTCAACCCACGCTACGTCGATTTCCCAATGAATAAGAGGTCACGAAACCTTTCCGCCCCGCAAAATGTATAACGGTCGCTTTAGAATCGTAGAAGCTTTCTTCTCGAAGCTCGTATAAAGTCGCGATTCCCGGCACGTATCCCTTCGGAGAGTTCGCGTCGAGCTTGTAAAGTCCTAATGACGACAGTCGACTGTCAAAAGGAAAAAAGAAGAAAAAAGTATCGGATTCACCAGGGGAAGACTTTAGTAAAGCCGAACGAGTTTCGCATAATTCTTCAACAATGCGTCATTCGTGGGAATAAAATTTTTACCAACAGGAAATTTCAATTCAATATCCACCCTTCCACAAAGTACAAAATACGTAACGCACAATCAAAATTGAAGTTGGAGTAAATAATAAATGCTTTTACGCTTTTAACAGCTTTCAAACTCAACTTCAAAAAAGTTATATTAATACCCCGATAATTCATAAACTTCAATAACAAAGTTACAACAATTTTATTACTATAAATACCTTTTGCCATAGAGACGTTCCTCCATTTCTTCATTTTTCTTTCTCTCTAATATCGTTTCTAACGATTAAATATTGGACAAAATTTATGGCACGTTATCTGCGTGCTAACTACAAAGTTTGGGAAAACGACATTTCACATGTACCACCCTAATGTAACTTTACTTCGCAAGTATGTACTGTTATATCGCCAAAGCTCTGCTTCCCATCCCATACATTTTCGCTCCAGCACTGTACTTATTACAGTTTTTAACGAACGTTAATCCAATTGTACGATATTACAACTTTCGAAAGTGTTAAAAGGTTTAAAATTTACGGGAATAGAATCAATGCTAATTCTCCACGTTTCCCTTAGAAAATATTTGTAACTCTTTTATTTGTTTTATCTCTTTCATACATACATACGAAGTATATCTTATTATAACCGAAGGATTAAACGAATTTTCTAATTTTCCCCCTTTACCTCTGCATCGTGAGGTCTTCTTTTTCATGAATTGATGATTTCATAATGATTTCCTTTTTTCGTGCAAATAGGGTAGAAGATACGTAATAAAATAAAAAATAAAAATAAATCTAAAAAAGCTAACCAATTTTTTACAAACAAATTTCGCTTTCCGATTCATTTCACAGTCAAGTCGAAATTCTAAAGTAGAAATTATAGGATCAAAATCATTGTATTTAATACTGAGAAAAAGATCAATAGGCTTTGTATAGAACTCTAATGAAGCAATCAAGATCATCGTTTCATTCGTTTCTTGCAATCACTATCAATTGTGTTCAGCATTTCGGCCAGGAAGTCTTGCTTTTGTAAGTATACGTCTTCATCACGCATCCAAGATTATACATATGTATGTACGCGCGGGGAATCCCCCTTTAAAAGTAACGAACAATGCCGATGCTGCCATTAAAATGCCGGCAAAAGCAGTGGAAGACCTTTTGTGCAAAATCAAATTTTCTGCATACGATCTGTATAATTTTACAATGCACTATTCGATAACTTTCCATTCTGAACGTACAGTTGTTTGCTTTTGAAATTATGAAATAAAGCGAATAGTACCGAATATCGACGTTCGAATAAATACAAACTTTTATTATATTTTTAAAATTTTCTATAACGTTGTATGAACCATAGACTATACATTTGACTTAATCGTAAAATTGTATGCTGTTCGATTATATTTACGGAAATTTTGTTAAGAGTTAAGAATTCCTACTTAAACATGCTAATTAAAGATATTAAAAATAAAAGGTACAAAAGCAACACCGCATTTATAAATTTAAATCAAATTACCTACCTCTTAATAAAACATATATCTAGTTATTTATAATTTACAACGATGCAGTTTCTTTATGTTTAAATAAATGCGAAACATTATGGAATAATCTTTTCCGTGTATACCAACGCATAGAGGTATATCGAATTTTCGTAGATGAAAGGAGTTTCGAGAAGATAAAACGAAAAAACGTTGGCGGCTATGAGCGGTTCGATCAAATGCCATCGATTACATAAAAAAGGATACAGGAAGGAAGGGACAGATAGATACGTAACATAGTAAAAGAGAGAGAAGGAACTGTTCGGTTCCCTCTCGAGAATTCGAGCGGAAGATCTCGTTAGATGGGTTTTGCCTCGTCCCTGTCGGCCAGAGTTTCGCGAATGAAACGAAATGGCGCAAATTTTCGCGAGAGTGCACGTACTACCGTAGGAGAGTCTCCGGTAAACTGGCCAGCCAAGTACCACGCACTGGATACGTCGTAGTCTGGCTTGAAAATGACAATACACGTCCCCCTTTCGGTTTAATTAAAGGCGTGTTTCGCCCGAAATGCAGCTATTCCTGCACGCTTCGACCCATACTCCCTTGGTAGGTATCCTTCTATTCGTTTCACGGCCATGCTACTACGGCACACGTCTCTATACGGCCACGCGAAACGTACGTTGCTTAATGGAGCGCCGCGTCTGCCACCCTGTAATGGCACGACACTTTGCACTTGCGCCACTGGGACGCTAAATAGCGCTATCGCCGAGGGTAGAGGTCCGCTAGCCAAATAGCTAGGTTGGTATAGTTGGTTAAAGGGAAGGACTGACCTGTCAGACGAATATCAAGTTAACTGTCTGTGTACGCCTATGTTACGACTATTCATGCACGAATATTATGAGTATTTCATTTTACCTTCCATCCGGGAATAACAGACTGTCGAATCCTAAATGAACCGATTGTTAAGTCAACTCTAACACGAAAATTGTAAGATTCTACCGATGATTACCTTCTTACTTCGATCGATTATGCGACTAGGTATTGGAGGTAGAAAGATATTTTATTTCAACATTTTCACACAAATAAAATTGAATTGTTTGTATCAGCCTAGGAGAAAAATATGTACTAATCGAAGTAGAACAATTTTTTTTTTTCCAATATGGTAGTTTGTTGATCAATTTCAACGAAACAGGCGTTGTTTAATTTCGTAACAGAGAAAGATTGAATTAAACACCTCTGGTTAAATTAAATGTTTGAAGCGTTTCCGCAGTTGAGCAATAAAAACTGTGAACCAAGCATCTGTGCATGTATTTACTCTGACGTTCGTTGTGAAAATAACGCATATAGGGAACAAATATCATATTAGCAAATTACTATCTCGTGGAAAAATAATACATCTAATGACGATAATCTATTTCTGAAATATCTTTCATTTCAATGCAAAGTTCTATCGCATATACTACGATAGGAATCACGAAATAGCTAATTTCTGGAAATTACCTTTTTAAAGTTGAATTACAAATTCTTTCAGACAATAGAGCAAAATGCGACAAATTCCAGTGCGACATTTTTGCATAAAGGCGCGAAAAGTAAGAGACTAGAGAAGAAAATGAAAAGAACGAAAGAATACGGACTGTAAGGCAAGGAAGCAGCTGAAGGCCGAGAGGGAAAGAGAGAGGCACGAACCACTTGGCTCCATTCAAAGGGGGAATCACTGCCGCCGAGTCTGTGGGATACGGTGATGAGGTTATTCCGTCCTCCTTCCCTCAGGAAATGACGTCACATCTCGACGTAATAAACACAAATATAAGTGGTTCCTGTGCTGTGTTCCGACGGCAAAATAACGTAGGCCGACATGATCGAATCGCGTACGTCGGAAGAGGAAATTTGGAGAGGGTGTCGGCGCTCTTGGTGCTTCCACGAATAAATTAGCGACGACGTTTGCCTTCCAGCGTTCCAGCGCCTTCCCTACAAAGCCATAACATCGCGATCGATCGATGTCGTCTCCTCGCATTCGATTGATAAGAACATCGTGCTTACGTGTTGGCACGCAAAACGACTATATCCGAGTTTATGCACCTTTGAGTCTAGAATTCCAACGCTCTTATCGAAATTAACTCGTGAAATTC
The DNA here is from genome assembly GCF_905332965.1 of Bombus pascuorum. Lineage (NCBI taxonomy): Eukaryota > Metazoa > Arthropoda > Insecta > Hymenoptera > Apidae > Bombus > Bombus pascuorum. Next base: position 543,893 of record NC_083498.1, read on the forward strand.
GAATAACGATGCGACGAAGTAATTGCATTAATAACACACGTATCGTAATTGAAATTTCATCAATTTCTCGAATGTATGTTTCCATTCATTGCAGTTAGATACGCGTGAAAAACAACATCGTTGAAATTTATGGCTGTAATAAAAATTTAATCTATTAACCCAATGAGAAAACTATCAAGGATCTGAAAAAGATTAAACCGAAGTAATTTGACGGTACTGGAGGAACAAGCGCGAATTAGGATTTCAAACAGAAAAGAATTAACGAGGCCATTTGTTTCGCGGATTTTGCGAGAACGCGATAAGTGACCAGCACACGATTGTCGACGACAATTTTCATCGCGAGCCTCGTAGAAACTCGTTTACGACGGCATGCAGCTCCTTGGACCGCGAGACATCTTAAGAATCGTAGCCCGATTTCACGCGAGAACAATGCCGGGGCCACTTTCTTCCACTCGGTCTCTCTTTCTCTATTAAGTCGGCTCCGTGAAAACGCAGACTAATTTCTCGTCTCGCCCCGCGTCACGACGTTTCTGAAGAGTCCACGGCGGAGTGGCCCGCAACCGGGAGGGTTACGAGTCAGAAGGTTGAAGAGGCATTCGTACAAAGAGCAAAGGAGTGTGCAACAATTATAAACACCGTGGCAATTACGGTGGCATGGGTGCGTGCACTTCCTTCCACGTCTTTCTCGCTCTCTTCCCTCCATTCTCGTCTTTCTCTCGAATTGCGCCAACCGCGGAAGAAACCGGTGCCTCTTCACCTCAACCACACCACCCCAGCTGCTTTCACCGTACCACCTTTTACTCGCTTGTAATTGAGCTAGAATCATACAACGAAGAGAAGGAACTCGGCTAGAAATGAGTGGCTACTCGAACGCGTCACGTGTGCGATCTCGAGATGCTTTTCATTCTCCATTGCCAACTGCTCCACGATTTCCAACCATAGAATACCAAAAGTGCCATCGTCATACGTCATATGTAAAACGGTCTCATTTCCTTATATGTGAAATTTAAGATCAGATACGAGAAATAATATAGCTTCGCGCTGTACAAAAATGCGTGTTACGTAGAGTTTAAAAAATATTACGCGATCATTTCTAATTATTTTTAACAACTTTTCATTAATTCGCTTGCAATATTTTTTTACTACTCAGAACTATTTTACCTTTAGGAATTTTCTATACATCGTTATGGTCCGTCAAAAATGTGAAGACTTTAACACGTCCATTCACGTTCCTGTTGTTAGTGATCCAACAAAATATTTTGAATAATATTTTTTTTTTTACAGGTGAAACAATATCTTTTCTCCGCGCGAATGCGTTTACTGACATTTTGAAGCTGACACGGATCGCCGGATAGAGACAGATCACCGGATGCGGATAATCGTGTTCTGCGTTGATATGGAAGTTAATGGACAAGCCCGGGAAAACAAAACGCGCGACACCAAAAACAAATCGACGCTCGCTCCCCTGAGCTTCGTGAATCAAAGAGTATCGATGTTAACCAATCAAAATTTCAATAGATACTATTTTTCTCACCAAATGATATCGGCTCGGGTGCCTGTACGTTGATTGAAACTATTCATTCATGAATCGCGTCAGGTATCTCGAATATTTGACAACGCTTCTTTTCATGACAGAAAGCGCTAAAGAAAGTACTTGGTATTTACTCTATTTTACAGTGGATTAATATCGATCTACATTTCTTCGTTATCTGTTTAAATTGTTTCTCTACATTGTTTACGAAATATAACGCGACATATCGAGGACCAAGAAATTGCGTCACATGGCATTCGCAAGATTGATTATTTATTCATATAACAATATAATAGTATTATTATATTACATAAATCATGTTGTTACGCTATTACTACTATCGATTACTGTATCGACTATGTTTACTAATGGTCTTTGTTTGCAAAGTAACATTGGTTAATTATGTCAATTAATATGAAATTCTGGTCAATAGATAATATTATAATACATATAACGATTGGTTACGCTAAACATTGCTCGTGTTTAAACTTTCCTAAACCGAAGGAATGGATATTATTACACGTTATTACATATAATATTGAACAATAAAAAGATACGATTTACAAATTTATCAAAGTTTGAAGATTTGCTTGAAAGCTCATTAAGGTTTTATTCAAGTTGTTTAAGTAGATAGTAACATATCAACAGATTCAGTTTCAGTAATGAACAATATGACATTAAGTAGATTCACTTTGTACAAATGCTCATAAATCTTCAAAACGTCACGATATCGCGACTTCCGTTCAATCAGTAGTATGTTTATGAGCGTAGTTGCAGGATACTAGAATGCGCGACGCCTACGATACAGGATAATCCAGTACCTAAGACGTAAAACCTGTTTTCCAACGAATCATTTAACATTTAACCGTAGACATAGAAATCACCAGCTAGTTTGAAGCAAAGCAACTAATTGCAACGCGTGTTTCTACCATTTTCCATCTACCGATTTCCACCATCAAAACCCAGCACTATATATCTTACTGTGATACCTACCTGGACATGATCAAACGCTATAATAAATACTTCTACACTTTTTAAATTTATATCAGGTGTTACGCCACGAGAGGCTTAGTATAGATCGTATTTCTAACCGTCGCTCGCGGTCTTACAGTGTCGCAGACTGATCGTCTTATCTGCCTGACGGAAACTATACAATGTATCGACGAGCGCATAGCTGTCACCAAGCAGCGAGTTCCAGAAACGTCGATTTTGGTCCGTTATTTCATGCACACAAAGAAGGTGGCATACGTGATCATAGGCGCGAACGGTGGCGTGATCCGAGCGTAGTGGGGGTCGTTTCCCCGAGAAGACAAAGAAATGATCGAAGGGCAATCAGTCTCATTGGAAGATTCAAACGACATACATCGAGAGGTCTGACGATTGAAATTAAAATCGCTTAGTCTAACGAATTCATCGAGAGATATCGTAAAGTCGGGTTGAATTTCTGCAACACATTAACTGTATTCATTGCTAAATAATTTGTGACGCTTTTATTATTATATAATTTATTGTTAAAAATACAAGTTATATTAACCTGTTAATACAATGTTAAATTCATTGAACTACCTCTGTTATCTTAACCGAAACAGGGGAACGACTAATTCGCGTGTGAGAATACATGAGTGAGAAGTAATAAATCATTTCAATAATTTCAAAAATATTCTGTCTATAATTGTATACTAATGTTTGGTAGAGAAAGTTAGATGTTTGATTCATGCCAGATTTTCATCTCTTTACTTTTTTTTTTAGAAAATGTGACTCGTTTGAACAAATTCTGACCAATGTCCGTTTAAAATTACATGGAGAAAGTGTAGAAAATGGAAATATTGACAGATCCTTAGTGGCAGAAAAAGGTTTGTGGATTCAGGGTCATTCTTATTCCCAAATGGGTTTCCTTCGACGTTTGTCGGACGAATGGATTCTGTAGTGCGTAGTAAGTTTTTGTACTTAGTTTAGCTGTAGGAAATTTTGGAAACAAATAGTTCTCGAACGACATAGATATTTATCCCACAACTTCTCTTCAAAATATTTCAGTCAAAATTTAATCTACAGCAAAAATGTATTAATCCCTCGCAATTCGTTCAACTTATCCACAGTGGTCCTATATTTTAGAAAAATAATTGTTATTAAAAATCTGATTTACAAAAATCTGAAGATTCCATTCTAAATAATATTTTATGTCTTACAACTAATATTACGATATTTTTCATTTAGCTTTTTGTGAAATTTATACTTAAAGATAATGCTTAAAAAACAAACAACCGGAATGGAAGCCTTTGACAGTAGTAACGCAATTTTTAAAATTAAACCGAAAGGTTGTCAAAGAAAAGAAGATAAAAACAAGTAAAAAAATGTATCGATAGCGTAGCATGAAACATGAAAGAAGATAGCGTTTAATAATATCGTTCTTTGCCATCTCGCGTTCCGCTGCAAAACATAGCGTTAATGCGGTCTCCTCTTTTTCCGAGCCTCCATCTTGCGCCTTCATCTCGTTTTCTTCCTACCCCGTCACGGAGAAAAGATCTCAACGTATTTCTCATATTTTATTCCTACAAGCTCGCTGCTTTTTATTGCGGTTCGACTGAACTGCGGTTCATGTTAGACTGAGCACCCCGCAGTTTCAGCCGTGCTTGCCAACCTTTGAAGGGTCTCGAAAAAATTCCAAAGATTACCAGAACGGAAAGAAATGCAAAGAAATTCGCGCATCACGACTGGAAATAATGACGAACAAGCCATTTCGTTTGTCCTACATTCTGATGTAGTTGTTCTTGCGAATAAAAGAAAGAACAGGGAAAAAGAGAAAACACGAAAGAAAATTTGGACCGTGTACGATATTTGCCAAAACGCAAAAGATTACCCGTTTTTCCCCTGTTATCCTACGTAAACGTAAATTCCGACTTTTCCGCCGAGCCCGTAAATCCACGTTTTTCTTTAGCATCGGTGTAATATTTCTTTTGAAATCTCCGACAACTCTTGTACAATACGCAATATGCGATACGAGAAAGTTCATCGAGTCTACTCGTTCTATACAAACGCTTCCCTTTGAAATTGTAAAGGGAAAATAGCGAAGAGAAGGAATAAAATGGTTAGAAATATGAACAATGCGAAGATGAAATAAAAAGGATAAGATAAAGTAACAATATTATCTCGTTCGTCGCGATGCTACTGTAGGATTAACTAGATGATTCACAAAAATATTTGAATAGTTTTGCGATCTGTGCAAAATCTGTTCTTGCACTAAATGTCTCGCAACTTCTACGTACATTTTTAGATTTGTTTCACAGTTTTGATTTGTTACATTATGTATATATACATAATGTATATTGCATGAAACATTTTGAAATTTCAGTGGCATTCGGCCATCATTATTATTATTATATAGGAAAATTTTGAAACAAATCTAAAAATGTACGTAGAAGTTATATATAAATAATAATTATATATATATATATATAATAATATAATATAAAATATAATATAAATAATAATAATAAAATATAATAATAAAATAATATATATATGTATATATATATAAGATGTGTACAAGTATTTCCAATACTTTCATAACCTTGTCTAACCTTCCATTCTTGAATATTACACATCAAGAATATTCTTCAATTGTGTCAGATGGTTTTAGAGTCTCTTTCTTTAAGTTCAATTCTTTAAGTGAAGATAAGTTTCCGAGAAGCTTAGGAAGTGAAAAGTGAAAACCAGTTGCGACAACCAATGCGTTAACTTCACTTGGAATATAGATATAGTCTGAACCAGTTGTTGGAATTACCCTACATAACATCTTTTCCTTGGGATAAAATTCCAAACGTGTTGGCAAACATTGTTAGTGTGATCACGGAGTACCTGTCATAAAAAAAAAAAAAAAACTAATTTCGCCCGAAAAGTTTGTTACGTTTTTACATAAAGCAAGAGGAATAAGTAAATTTTTACGTGTGATACTCTATATTTCGCTCGATATTAAAAAAGTGAAACGAATACGTATAAGTAACTTGTTTAAAAGCGCGAACTTGGAAGGATCAAAAAGGAAAACGTATTGGCTCGAACATATCGACTAATTATAAGAGTCTCCAAGTACCTGGATGCTCTATTAGTAAAGCTATTACTGCCAACCGATCTCCTTTGGTAAAGCTCGAAGAAGCTAATGGAAACTGCCATCCTGAAAATACAATTTTCAGACAATCTGGTTTCCTAGCGGACGGACGGCAATCAAGCACCACTTAAGCCCTCGTCGTTCGTTTTATGATCCCGCAACAAGTATACTGAAGATGGGAAAATTAAACGACCTCTGAAAATGTCCGTAACTGCAATGTTTATGATGTATTTATTTATACGCATCCTGATTCAAATTCCTCAATGTGTATATACTCGCGAGATCCATATCCGAGTGCAATAGAGATCGATGTGCTTAGTAAAATATCCTTTTCGCGGAAAATGATTCATTAAAATATATATGGTACGTAATAATTTTATAGATGTGTAAATCTGTCGTTATTAGAGTTATTATAATTTTATAACGAATCTTCGACTTGTTTACAAGTGCAAATCCTATATACGTAAAAGTGCGCTTGATGTTATGAAGAAACCCAAATAGAGTTTCGATTGATTGAATTTTAAATTGCGATGTTAACAGAATTTAATCGAATATCCGATTTAATAATTATTTACTTTAAAGAAACATTTCGTTCTATAAATCTTATTTAAATACGTTTTCCGCTGAGCATTAATACGAGTATATCGGTTTTAGACATTTTAATCAGGTAAAAATTTATGAGATGTAATAAGCAATGTTAATATTTGGAAACATACAGATTTTCTATTAAATTTTACTTTCCAAATTATATATTTCCTCTCTTGTACCATGTTTTCTCCAATCTTCTCATGTAATGATCGTCGTAAAATTTTTGTCGATCGAACGACAAGTTCTTATTCGAAGTAACATGGGGTGCACGAGACCAAAAAGGTTTATTAGCATGTACCTATCTGATGGACGTATTCCGAACAAGAGCAATAGTGGTCTAGACTGGTACATGGCTTTCATCAATGAAATCAAGTTAGTAGTATCTAGAGAGGTTTCCGGAGAGACAGGAAGGTGTAATGAGAGTAGTTTAGTGCTTAATCGGGGTTTCTCGAGCGGCTTCTCGAACTACTCCAATTAACTTCGCGCCAAGCCCGATTGCCGCTAGATTCAAGGGTAAATCCGCATGATATTGATTAAATTTAGAATGAGCTATGAAGGAAGTGCTCTAAAGTTTTCTTTAATACCGGTATCCGAAGTGTCGTTTGGATAATTAATCAGTGCGATATCAACGAAGGGCAAACTTCGCGACTTCGATTTAGTTCAACTTGGTGTTTGTGGTTTAAGCGGTATCAGTGAATGAAAGCAGATTAATTCAAGTAAAATTGAATCTATGAATTGAAAATTATACCGAGTTGGATAATGTGCGGTATTTGCGATTAAACGTTCCGTTAACGACGTGTAAACTATTAATTAACTTCACTGCCGTTTATATATACATTACCGGACTCCACTGCTGAGCAAAAGTTATTTCCAATGCCGAATATGAAGGTAACGAATAAATCAAAATTATTTATCAGATAGTTCCTATTCAGACTTTCAGATAAAAGATTGTCAAGAAAAAATCTTTGATTCTGATAATATTTCGATACTTATCAACATTTTTCATCTCTTCCGCATTCATTCTCCATATTCCACTATCTTTTCTTCATATTTCTTTTCCGGTTTCGAACAATTCTCGCGCGGTCCTATGTCACACAAGTACTAACAATAAGACGTCTACGAGATAATCTAAGGGTCCAACAGGTAAAAATTTGTCCTAAGCGAGAGGAAAATGTTTATCCGCATTATCTTCGAGCGTAGGTGGGCAGCTCTTCGCGTTCCAACTTATAACTACCAAAAGGTTTGTTGTTGTGTATATTGTTTACGGCCATGTGCGCGTACACGCGAGGGTTTCGTGCTCCGGACACGTATCGCCCGTATCGAGACAGGACAAGGGCTAAAACAGGATTGGGCGGTGGATGTAGCTCGCTGTTGTAACTATCATCGTTCAGAACCCCGCTCAGGAAGTGATCGAGGGTTTTGATGGCCGTCGTTATGTCTTGCGAATTACGATGGGGATTCGTTGTCTGAGCCTTCCCACGATAGGGCGGCAATCCTGCATGATCCGAATCGTCCGTTAAGTACTCATCGAGTTCTTCTACAACTTGATACGACGATCGCCGTGGAACGTGCGGATGATATTCGACCTCGGCCAGCAGCCTTGTTCCGTTGTTTGACCTCAATGATTTACCTGCCCTCGTTATTGCTTTTGTTCCAGAACTTCCCTCTTCGTTCGTTGATCTTAAAATGCAAATATTCGACGCGTTATCGAGGGTCGACATAGGGCGTATCTCGATTATCACCAGTGATTTATGATAATATCAACCCCTTGCGTTCTAATATCGAGTTACACTCGTGACGCGGCTTATGGTCCTAATTTAACAGTGACAGGTCCTATTCGTGACAGTATCCACTTTCAACTGTACTTTTCCCTTCGATTCCTCGGTAAAAATCACTAAATACAAATTATTAATTGTACAAACGTTTGTTTGACCTCCTGCCTAAATATCTGTTTCGTTTCTACAAATTATCATTTTAAGATTATCTATCTTTTCCTTGTGATTACCTAGTAGAAAATGAACAAACGAAAACTAAATGAACGACGATCGAATATTAAATAAACGAGAACGTTTCTCCGACAATTTCAATACTGTAAATAATTGCGAACGAGTCTAATGAAAGGAATAGCAGTGTATTATAACAGTAGAGCGCTAGATATGCTTTTCAATTGTACACTTCAAAAGTGCATTCTTACCTTTGCTTATCATTGATTGATTTCATCGTCTGATCTTTGAATGGTAACTTGAGATCGATCAATAGAGGTTTCAGGTATGAATACCCAGCCTGTGTTTGTCTTTCGGTAAAACCTCTACCTGCAGCCCCGACATCTTCTAACCCATTGTCCAAAGCTTGTTTAGCGAAAACAACATGTTGAGAAAGTTTTGGAGACACAACGTTTGTACTTGGAAGATAACTAAAGGCTGGTGGCTGTAAATTTGTTACTGGTTGGATATCCCGAGATACTTCTGTTATCAATGCACCACTGGCTGAACAGGCAAGCGTTACCTGAATTGGACAGTTTTCAGTTTTCATTCAATTATTATCGTGCCACTTTTCACGCCTCTAAATTTTTCGAAATAGTACCGTCACCGTGTTCGTGTTTGAATAGCGAATTAAACCGATGAAAGTTAATATTTGTCGCAACTTTAATGTTATCGTTTAAAAATTACATTTTGTCAGCCGCGTTTTAGGAACAAACATAAAATATAAATCTATTTAATATAAAAAGTAAATGAAATATTAGTAGGCAATTAATTCACTTATTCCAAACTTGATATGTGTATTACGTTTGTCACTGTTATTAAGTTAATTAAATATCAGTTTCTATTCTATCGTTTCAGTATTGATTTTATTGTATATAAACGATCTGATCTGATAATCTTCCTGAAGACGTGAATGATATTAAAGTTACATAAAGTTTTACCAAATTAAAAGAGTATGAAAAAAAAAAAGAGTACAATTTTACCAAGTAAAAGGCAAAAATATCTGCGACACTGACTAACATTCTGGAGGGTTTTTGAAGGAACTAAAACGGCAGTACGCACTGGGAGTGCTTTTTATATCCTATAGCACCACCTGCCTTAAGAGCGAAGTCTTGTCCGTCGCAGGAAATGTATACACCGTGTAAGTACGTATCTATTTACATACTAAAAGATTTTTCGACTTTCTCCTCCTTTTTTATGCGGTGAAATCTCTAATTGCCCTTCATTGCGATTCTGTACGAGATCTTTTGAATCATGCCCAGCCATTGTGTGTATATACAATATCAGACAATATTTTTTGTGAGAGATATTACATATATATGCAAAGGTAAATCTACTACTGGTGGATATATCGACATCTGAGAAATCCTACGCATTAAAAATTTTATACTTTTATACTACGTGTTTGTTGTGCAGAATTCTTTTTTCTAGGTATACGTACTACGTACAGAGTATCAAAAAATAATAAATGATATGTTAGATTCATTCTTATTGTAAATGATGCAATGTTATATCATATCTTTAATTAAAGATATTTTTTCGGTATTACAAAGAATATTCAGTTTTTTCATTATTTATGGAGTGATAACAGAATAAACAGAATATTATTTGTCATTACAGTCATAATACGTAAAAATAATAATAACATTATAATAAAACAAAAATGATGAAAGAAACCTGAAGATACTCGTATAGGCGATGTAGGAGCACAGAGTACAGGAACATTGTTTATTTTCATGATACTATAGAGTGCGCTGTATGACGGTTCCAGCTCTTCGTGTCGGTAATCCTACTAGAATCATGGCAGTGATAGGTATTTTATTCGTTAACTTTGGCAATTTTGTATCTGTTCCTTATCAGAAATATATAATTAAAATTAGAATAATAATATTCTTTATATATTAACATATTGGACACATGAATATTGTACAAAAGAATAAAATTTATTTTCGTTTATTTTTATATTTCTTACTGTACACAAGGGACGCCAATTTTGAAAACGCGCCTAAACTTAGTTCCCGCCAAACTGTTCTCGCGCGTTGTTTCATTGCTGAACGCCGCGCTAAAATATTGTTCTAATAAGTAATTATTAATTATTTCGAAGAATGGATGTGGGAGATACGCAAAATATTCGCTCACGTGTACCTGATGAAGTTGGGATCAAATGTCAAAAGCTGTTTCAGGACTTTTTAGAAGAGTAAGATTTTTATACTTCATTTAAAGACAGTTGATACCTCAAACTTGTCTTTTAAAACATATATTCTTATTTTATTAATTAGCTTTAAGGAACATGGAACTGTAAAATACCTTGAACCAGCCAAAGAACTTGTAAGTCCAGAACATAGTACATTAGAAGTGACTTTTGACGATGTAGATGAATACAACCAAGTATTGTCAACAACTATTGTTGAAGAATATTTTAGGTGAGATTTTAAAATGTTCTTTTTATTACGACACTAGTTTAATCATTTGTTTTTATTTAATAAATTGTGATCTTTTTTTATAGAGTCTATCCATACCTATGCCAAGCAGTCTGTAATTATGTCAAGGATGTTGCAGATTTGAGGAAGGAAAAGGAATGTTATGTGAGTTTTGTGGAAGTTCCGATACGACAAAAATTAAGAGAACTAAATGCCTCGAAACTCGGTACATTAATACGTATATCTGGTCAAGTAATAAGAACACATCCTGTCCATCCAGAGTTGGTGTTCGGAACATTTATTTGTATGGACTGTAATGCTGTAATAAAAAATGTAGAACAACAATTTAAGGTATAATGTAAATGACCTCATTGATATGAATATGTTTGTAATGAAATTATTACAAGTTGGGTAATTATTTACAGTTCTGCAATCCAACAATTTGTTATAATCCAGTATGTAATAATAGGAGGCGTTTCCTGCTAGATGTAGATAATTCCATATTTGTTGATTTCCAAAAAATTAGAGTACAAGAGACACAAGCAGAACTTCCTAGAGGCTGCATTCCACGTTCGCTTGAAGTTATTTTACGAGCAGAAGCTGTGGAAACTATTCAACCTGGTGACAGGTATTTTACTAAATACCTATACAATATTACATTAAAATTACTTATATAGCTTCCTTCACTTTCTCTAAGTTCTAATAAATCTTATTTGTACGTTTCTAGGTATGACTTTACAGGAACTATGATAGTAGTGCCGGATGTATCGGTTCTTTCACTTAGTGGTGCAAAAGTTGATCTTAAAGCAGCACGTCGGAAACCTACTGAACAAGGAGAAGGAATAACAGGATTGAAAGCTCTAGGAACACGTGAATTAACGTATAAAACAGCATTTCTAGCTTGCAGTGTTACTCCAACAAGTTTTAGGGTATAACAAATTAGTTACATATTGTGCCATATGTACATATACATGTACATTACATATCATAATATAGTAATGTGTATATATGTACACATATTTTATGTGATTAATATTTTTCTAGTTTGGTGGTACCGAAACAAATATGGAAGAAATTTCTCAAGAAATGATGAAAAAGCGAATGTCAGAAGCAGAATGGAATCGTATATATGAAATGAGTCGTGATAAAAATCTATATGAAAATCTTGTACAAAGTTTATTTTCCGCTATACACGGTAACGATGAAGTTAAAAAAGGAATTACTTTAATGTTGTTTGGTGGTGTGCCGAAAACAACGTTAGAGGGTACCTCGTTACGAGGGGATATAAACTGTTGTCTTGTCGGTGATCCTAGTACAGCGAAATCTCAATTTCTAAAAAGTGTTGCTGACATCACACCAAGATCGATTTACACTTCAGGAAAGGCGTCTTCCGCAGCTGGATTAACTGCTGCTGTAGTAAGAGATGAAGAGTCGCCTGATTTTGTTATTGAAGCTGGTGCTTTGATGCTTGCTGATCAAGGTATTTGTTGTATCGATGAATTTGATAAAATGGATATCAGGGATCAAGTGGCTATACACGAAGCCATGGAGCAACAAACTATTTCACTAGCTAAGGTTTGTTGATGTCGAGTGATAAGTGATATTAAAATTTTCTAGTATATGCATATTAGCATTAATAAAATATATATATTTTTAGGCTGGCGTAAGAGCAACTTTGAATGCCCGAACATCAATATTAGCGGCAGCAAATCCCGTTGGTGGACGGTATGATAGGAAAAAGTCATTACAACAAAATGTTCAATTAACGGCTCCAATTATGTCCAGATTTGACTTATTCTTTATTATAGTTGATGAATGCAATGAGATTGTTGATAATGCAATCGCTAAAAGAATTATTGATTTACATTGCGATAATTGGCAAGGTTTTGATACAGTATATTCGCAATCAGAGATCTCTAGATATATTAATTTTGCCAAACATTTTAAACCTATGTTAAATCAGGTATTGTTATACCGTTTTAAATATAAATTCATTATTTAAATTATTTGGATTAATTTCCTTTTTCAATTTCAGGAAGCGGCAGAATCTTTAGTTGATAGTTATACTACGCTTAGACAAAAAACTGGTAGTGGCTCTGGCAAATGGAGAGTTACCGTTAGAAAATTAGAAAGCCTTATTAGATTATCGGAAGCCATGGCTAAATTAGAATGCTCAGACGAAGTTACTATAAAACATGTTTCAGAAGCAAAACGTTTATTAGGTAAAAGTATCGTTACTGTAGAACAGCCGGATATAGATTTAGAAAAAGCCGAAGATGATGGAATGGATGTCGATATGAATGATGCTCCACCTATCATGGAGGCTCTCAACGCATTAGATCACGATATGGAAGCAGAAACTCCTACACGTAAATTATATATCACTTACATCCACTTAAATGTCTATGTGAATGTCTATGTGTAATAGTTAGTCTTATATACATCCTTCTTTTCTTCTTTACATTATATTTATAGAACACAAGAAGAAACTAACAATGTCCTTTGAAGAGTATAAAAATTTATCTAATATGTTAGTGTTGTACATGAGAAATGAAGAAACTCGTGCTGAAAGTGAAACTGTTGCTACAGGTATATTGTGTCTGAAGTTATTATTTATGTAAATATTTATTTTATAATTTTCTCTTTTCTACAGGGGACACTAAAGGCGGATTAAAGAAATCAGAACTGGTGGCATGGTATCTTGATCAAATACAGGATCAAATAGATTCAGAGGAAGAGTTGTTGGAAAGAAAAAATTTTATTGAAAAGATCATTGATAGGTTAACATATCATGTACGTAGAAAAGTAGTTATTTAAAATTATTCGAATTTTATTATTAATGATTCACTTTTTAATATCTTTTGTTAATTGTATTTCAGGATCAAATTATAATACCTTTAACTACAAGGGATGAAAAAGACGAAGAAAATGATCCTTTACTTGTTGTACATCCTAATTATATTATTGATGTTTAAATTTTTTTAATACAAGAGTATTGTTAAGAACTAATTACGCAACTGTTGATAAAGTAATGGTAAATAGAGGTAAATATTGGGATTTATTTTCGCATATGAATAATACAATTTATTTCACATTGTGGATGGTACAAGATTAAAATATTTTTATGGAAATATTTTTTACTTATTTGATGTAACCAAACCAAAATGTACCTCTACTTGCCTTAATTCATTGAAAATATTGGATTTATAATTCAAAATCAAAAGACAATACACCATTATATTTTTTACACATTTTAAATTAAAAATAAATATTTATATTAATATACAGTGTACTTGTTACATTGACTGTTTATTTAACTACTACTAAAATTATTACATTATAACAGTTTAACATAAATACGTTAATAAGGTAGTTGTTAACCGTGTTAATTATGTTAATTATGCTATGTTAATTATGTACTCCACATGCTATCATAAAGTAACATTCGTTTGAAGCAAAGATACATGAAACCAATGTTTAAAACGAGTAAACACGTGGAAGTAAGAAACAAGTAACAAGAAAAGTTCAACAATATTTTGTACTTAAAAATAATTTTGAATTGATATCTCTATTTCAATTATTAATACTTACTTATTAATTACTAATATATATTAATTTATAATGTGGAATAAATAGTTCTTTTAGAAATTCGAAACATTCACGATCTCGTATCACACAATTTTTTTTAGAAGAAATATCAAACATCGAATGACATACAGATGCACATTGCTCTTTATCATTAACGTATCTCACAAATGGTGGGGGAATTTGCACAGTGTGGTTAAAAGGATACACTTTTAAAATGGAATTGTAGTGTTTTACGTGAGTCTATCATAGAATGAGCGCGAGAGAACGATTAAAAGGATCTACGCGCCATGTGAGTACTGAAAGATAAATAAAAAGATATGAGTATGAGATATTTTTCGTATGTCATAAAGTGTGAATTAATCATAAAACTAGATGAAATCAGAATTAAGTACTAGGTGTATTTCAAGCTTTATAATATCTTAGTATTAGGTATATACATATGTAGTACCTAAAATAAAATTTTTTTTCTATTAACATCACATTTCTAAATATAATTCATATATAGGACTATTCTCAGGCCGTTTTTACTGGAACATTCACCGTTTGGCAAGAATTTTTGTTAGAAAAGGAAAGCGTTTTTTGGAGCATAGTACGCTTATTTGATTCTTTATTACGAGGTTTCAGTCAAGTAAGCAGCTTATATATCTTTTATAAATAATGTATAGATAACGAAAAAGTTCATAGATACAAATTTATTTATTATGTTATGTTATTTTTAGTTAACATCAGTTATTTAAAATCTTAGATTTATAAATATAAGGATCGTCTACAAGATTTTCAAAAAGATATGCACATACACAAATTGATATTTAAATCGATTGAAAGATACTCATATTCAGCTTATATAAATTTACAGGTTGCATTTGCAAATAATCCAATTAGTGGATTATTGATAACGATTTCTTTAGGAGTTAATGCACCAGGTACGTTACTCCTCTCAGCAATCACTGGTTCCCTAGGTCTTTTATTATCTGTGGTACGTAATTGTTACATCGCATATTTAAAAAATGATATTTTGTTAATTATTTTTTACTTTGAAAACTTCGAACTATGTGCTTCCTACATATTTATTAAATATATGCCAATATATATATATATCCTTAGTATATATTTGACGCGAATAAATAATGCCTAGTTGCATTGTTGATTTACGTGACGTATGAATCGATTATTCATGCTTTTGTAATTATTATTCATTTGATCATCTCATGACACCGTATTGTTTCACGAAAAGCAAACAAAATGACTGCAATGCGGAATTTTTTGCGAGGATAATACGATCGCGTCGCGATACTATTTGCGGAGCTTTTTCGTTGATACGTCATATGAGAAAATTCGTACATTACGTTTTGGTAAGCATATATTTCATTTGCAGCTGATACGAGATTCACAGGAAAATATCGCAAATGGGTTAACAGTGTTCAATCCATTATTAGTTGGTGCGATATCGTCTAGTTTAATACCAAGTATCTATGGACCATTCGATGGTTTCAGTCTACTACTGATTATTCTGGGAACGATTTTTAGGCAAGTTTCAATAAATTGACGAATATCTGCTTATAAGTTTATTTTTTATTATAAAATGTTTGCTGTAGCGCGCGGTATTAGCATTTTAGTAATTCTTACGAATATAAGATAACTTTATGTTGAGTTTTATGATATCGTTGTAAATGTAAAGTGACGAGTGTGACGTATGAAGTATTCAAACAAAGCTCAACAGTCAATTCTTTTATGATTTTTGGAGAATCGTTTATTTTTCACCTGTTAATAGAGTAGAATGATATGTAAAATTTTCGATAAAGTTTCAAATCTTACAGATTTACTTAAATTTAATATTAAAAAAAAGAAGTTCATTTAATTTCTTAAATAGATTTTACTTTACCATCACAAAAATATTCAACAGTATATTATATTACAACGTAGATTAAATTTAAACAACAGTGATAATTATAGAACGCTTTTAACTAATTTTTGTAATGATTAATGTTTACAGTGTTTACTTGACCCGCTCTTTCACAAACAATAAGTTACCATTCATAGCATGGCCGTTTAATCTGGCTGAATTTGCGTTGCTCTTGGTCCTTTATACCAAAGACAATGGGCTTGATACGACGGAGGAACTGCAACCAGTTATGAGAATGGTAATAGAATTTGTTGTGTGAGCATTCAATTTTCGTATTGTTGCGGAATGCATAGATAAACACTCCGTTTTTCGGTACCAGTAGTCCAGATTTTTAGAGACTTTAAAAGTCCTGTTAATATCACACGTAATCGTAAAATTTTATTTATTTGCTATAAATTTATGTTCTTATATTAAAAGTCATAAAATTATTATTTACCGTAATTGTAAGATTTATGGTACACTTTAACGTATCGCACGTTTCTCAGTCATTTGTAATGTAACAAAGATTATTGACCAAGATTTTGTGCACAACAAATATCGACAAAAATATATAACCGATTAAAAAATATTTGTTTTTCATAGTAAATCGAAGGTTATCATGAATTTTTGAAACAGAATCATGTAATTTTTCCCCATTTTACAATCTAATTATTTATTAGATCTCATGATATGACTTATAATGTTAAATGTGAAATTACTCTCTATTTTGTTTCAAGTGCTGAACTGGAGACGTTCTTCTATTTATGTTCTATGTAAAAAGTATGAAAACTATCTGTCATAAAGATATCGTTTGATAACGCAGCGTGCTCATAAGTTTATGAAGATTTATGTATTTTGATACGCACGCCTACACGTATACTGCTACAAAATTTTTATCATTATGTCACGTAGTGCCGTACATATATTACACATTCATCAGCGATATCTGAATGTAACAAGAAAATCTTCTTAACATATTTACGTTCCAAAAAGCAACAAGTTAAGCTAATGAAACGATACCTTAAAATACTTCAATTTTGCCTATTAACACTTTCGAAGTTATTAATATTTTTAAAAAAGATTCAGTTGTTTATATGTTCCACGTTTATACGTTTATACGTGTTATGTGCTTTATTCCATGTAATACTCTTGACTACGTGATCGCATTTTTGATTGAAATTTCATAGAATCGGTACAATCAGTTTTTATCGTTATATCACATCAACACGAACAGTAACGAGTAACATTTGAGTGTTACATAATCGATCGATAACAGATGAAAGCTATAATTTCAAGTTTAGTTATGCCAGCAACGTTGTCCAACTTAAGTTGCGATGCTTGAAAGCCTCTTCCATTCCGCTAGTCGCCATGTGGCACGCACACGATCAATACAAACTTCTTACCCTATTGTTGTTTGTCTCTAGAGCGAGATAGGAGAAGATGAAAATCATCTCAGATTCGTCGATCTTTTTTTTTAGATGAAATTCACATTAAATCTGCATTTCTTCGTCGTTTTAGTAAAATTGTAGTAAAATATATAGAGGAAGTAAAAAATTTACGTAATGTAAGATTACGTGCGTATAAGCTACATAAACTGCGAGGGCCAAAGACAGCATTGAGTTGCAAATAGAAAAATTTGAATGATTTAGAAGGTATAATTAACTTAGCGGATTACGGATGGAGAAAACTTATTGTTGTCACGCGTTCTTCTTTTAGATATGGAATTAAATAAATTCGCCATAGAAAGAAAGTTCTATCGATTTTTTATTCAAAGGTATTTTTGCTCTGAGTTTTCTTTCGGTCGTGGATATCAATGGACGAACTAGCCCAGTTTTGAGCACAGGGTTATATGTACTCGAACAAAGATATCGTGTACACATGTACGTGCTATGTGTATCGCGAGTACATACACGATCAGTTGTTTATACAGTACATTCTTATTGTTTCCAGGACAATGCAACAAGTGATGCGACGACAGGCAATATCAGTTTCATCGGAGAAAATGCGACAGGGATACACATTGACTGGGGAATGGTAAAGTTTGCTCCACTTTTCACAATTCAATCATGTGTCACATCGTTGAAGGTATTAGACATTTTCGAATACTCGAATATCTTGGGATCTTAAACAACATCTTGCATTATTTTGTTTCGTTAAACTGTATCATGAATGTTTTAAATGCCATATTACGTTATATAGTCATCATTGTCATTAACAGTAAGATATTTTTTAACGAGTCAATTTGTGTGCATCCTGTACATTTTTCAGATGTTTCATGGCGTTATAGTGTCAGCGTCGCAGGTGTTAGCAGTTGAAAGCGTTATTATGGGTGCTGTGGTTTATTTAGCTTGTCTACTTTGTTCTCCGATAACGGCTGGCTTTGCTTTTTTGGGTGCACTCATCGGTTCATTGGCGGGTATTATACTATTTTTGTGTATGAACCTTGAATTTATCGAGCGTGAGATTGAGTCAACGTAGCTTGCAAATGTTTTTGAGACAAAGATATTAGTATTTTCTATTTTTCTGTCATAGTTTCTCGTTATTCGTAGGTTTAATGTTTGGAATACAAATGGATGAAATTTATGCCGGCTTGTGGGGTTACAACACTTTTCTGACGGGAGCTTCGTTAGCAACTTTATTTGCGTTTACCGGACAAACAGCTGCAGCTACGATCGTAGCAATCGTATACACTGCGATCGTGCAGTATGGCGTATTGTTCTTCTTTAGAGATGTAATTAAATTAATATTTTTATTTTTTGCTTTAAAAATTTAATAATTCTGAGATAGATTTCCGTTAATTAATGTTAATCAATATCTTAAAAAGACGATGTCAATCGTAGTAAAATTTGAGTTTTAAAAGATAAAGGTTTGAGAGACTCTAACGTGTTATATGTATATATATATATACATACTAACTTAAGAATCAAAATGAAGAATTAAATAATTTTATGTACAGCTGAAATTGCCGATACTATCGCTACCGTTCATTCTGGTGACTTCTTTGTTTCTGCAATTAAGGAACAACTCAGAAGATAAAACTTTTCTGCAACCCTCGCCTATTTCTATCCCACAGGAACAACGTCGGGATTATCTTGCCAACCAACAGCTTATTCAGCAAGTATGAATTTGTATTATTTCCTTCCTTTTCATTTCAAAAATTGTATTTGCTTAATAATATTTTGATGTTTTGCAATTTACTTTCATGGGTGTATGATGTCGTTTCCTCATTATTTTTTTATAAAATCCATGTGCCTGCGTTTGATACAGAGTCCATAAAAAAATTTTTAATATCGTAGTTACGGAATTTTTTAGCACTTGGAATTTTTTTTAAACAAAAAACATGTTCATTGTTATTTCTAGTATATTTCATATACTAGAATACAATTGATTATAGTCGGAGAAAGTTTGATACGCGTTACGATGAGACTATCGTCATGGGAACTCTAGAAATCGATTTCTACTCTAGCCGAGGTTAACCTGCTTTTATACGATTCCAAGGAACGCGTATGGTGAATGTGGTTTCGTTGTACAAAGGTTATCGGCAAAAGCAGTCGGCGACACGCTCGCCTTTTACTTTATTTGAAAGACGGAAAGAATAATCCTTGCCAGTATAAATAAAGTATCGATAAAAACAAAAGTAAATGATTTTGTAGTTCGCGTATTTATTTATGTAGTTTGTGTTTAAAGAAATATACTAGTATATACTCGGTATATTGCACTTTCTATTTCAACTAAAATATCAGATTAGAAAGTAATACAGTTATCAGAAAAAATAAAATACTGTGTATTCTTTTAGGTTTTAATGTATTGTTCTTTTCTTTTCTTGTAGATAAATGATCCAGAAAATATCTAAGACGGTGCTAAAGATCGAAAAAAGATATCAACACTTGACGTTTAATGATAAAATAAGCTTAATGCGATATTTTCATTTGCACATTTCATATGGAAGTTTTATATAAAATTTGAATTTCAATGTCTTATATCTGCTTTCATTCGCTATTTCTTCTCTCATAAGAAATACATTGGATTGTTATAACGAATTTTTAACGGAAGCATTCAAGAATCTACAAGTCGATCAATAAAATTACTTGGCTGCTTTTTTTAGCTTACGACGTGGAGCCCGTGTCGTAAATTCGACGGAGAATTTTCATTTGTCCTGCATAACGACTACTGCGTCTGTTCTTTTATTGCGTTAACTACGTACTTTATGTATATAAGACATTCGGATTTGTGACACGATTTCTTAGAAAATATGAAAAAAATACTTTCAAATTTTCTCTTGTATACGATGAATTGATAACGATTTTCACGAATAGAGACCAAGTGCGAAGATACGAATAGAGAAGCAATGTGACGCTGCTTCATTAAAAATAAGTTTTGCGAATATCTTCTTTCTTTCCCTGTGAATTTATTGAAGATAGACTGCAGTGAAAAAAATTTACGCGACGCAATAATTTTCTAAATATTTTAATTCCAATAATAAAATATCTATAGTACTGGGTGCTATTAACTATGAACATTTGTATTTTAATTATTCTTCTGATATTTCAATATGCTACGGAAAGAAAGCAGAGTGTAAATATATGATATTCGACAGTGTCCTACAACTTCTACCATTCTATTTCTATTTTTAACAATCCTGGCATAATCTCATCCTGTGTTCTAGTGCTTTTCATGGACGCTACTATTGCAATATATGTATGATAGTTGTTTCATACTTTGTAATATATGTAACATACATATTCATGTAATTTCCAAGCAGGAATATATCGAATATTTCGTAAAGGTGAATATTTACAGAACAATGTTATTTCCTTTTAATATATTACGTTGCAAGGGGTATCTGTTTATTCATGCAAGATTGATTTTCCACAGAACGGAGTAACTTGCAGGATATTGGAAAAGTATGCATGATGCTGCGCATTGAGAGTTGTTGATATCTTAGCTGTATTAAAATTTGTGAAGACAACGTCAAACTTTCTCTCATTTGTCATATTTGTGTGTACGTATATTCATTTTCAGTTTAATGTATCGCATAGCATAAGATATTCTTCCTCGAAGAAAACGTTCTTTTTCTTTCTAATTTGCTCGTACATGTAGCGAAATTTACTTGTTATAATTTTAAATCTACATATATTTCGCTTTGAGTAGACAAACGTTACCTCTTAATAATATCGCCTGAAGCAATAAACTTCAAGGCTCGGGACTTGTTATACTTACTGGTAAAATAGTATCGTACAAAAAAGAATGTTCTTTGCAGGTTGGCATAAAACTCTGTTTAACAATTTTCTTGAGAATTATCGTACTTATTTTTTACTTTAAAATGTACCTTAGAAAATTGTCTTCAAACTTTTCTCCAAGTAACGTCGAAGTAAAAGAAATGGTCTTTCAATATCAAAATGATTTTTTTTTATTTCAATTAGTCTACATTCCATCGATATGAGGCAACAGGTAGGAATCGTATGAAGTTCTCGTTTAACTTGCAGAGGTCTAGAGTAGCGTTAGTTTCTATTTCTCTGCAGTACTTCGATTTTGCCACTTTTTTGTAAAAATTGATCTGACAGATAGACAGAATTTTACGTTATGTAACTCTTCCTTTCACGAAGCATGAAAATTATTTCTTTCAATAACGCACTGCCAACTTTTCACGTTTTACTCGTAACATTACTTTATACATGTACGTCCTTTTTTTCCTGATAAGGGCATTATTCACAAGCACGACCCTGTCCTAGATTCTATTTTGTCGTTAAATTATTTCCACAATGGTTTTCTTGATAAATGTCTATCTTTACTCATTCCAAATTTGTGTTCTTGAAATGTCATTTTGAGATGTAGAAATACAATTTCTGGTTGAATAATACATATATTTCGTGTCACATGCGCCATCGATGACCGTCGCGACGCTAGTTGCTAGATTCAAACTCTCATTAGGCAAATGTTATTGTTCGATCAATTCAATATGTTACTCCGCAGTAGCGTTATATTTAACGTTAAAAATTTACATAGCTTTTCATAGTAACATGTATGTTTGTATTTTTGTAATATGTATGTATGTATTTTTTGGTTCTCTAAATACTTTTCTAAGAAAAGTGATCCTAAACTCGATTAGCTCGTATTCTCTCGTATAATTCGTAAACTGCAAGACTGGAATTATAAGTTTCTGCAATCCTGCGATTAAGCTAGTAATTTCTTTCTCATAGCTTCTTGCATGACTTCATAATCCAGAAACAACGTTACTTGTATTTTCATAAATCAAGGTAAATTGACCCTATGATTTTATTGCGCAAATGTGTAAAGTAGATAAAGTAGCTGTAAAGTAGATAATTCTTAAATTATGAAGGTAAAATTAAGTATCATTAAAAGTTATAGGTATCGGATTGTTGTTTATATTACGGAGCAGCGTATTCACCAGACATTATGAAATTGTAAGAATATATTATCTGACCCTTTCCAATATCAAACCTTTCTTCCCAATTGCTGAATTTGAGACAAATAGAAGACAGAATAGAAATTAGTTCTTAAATTGTATTAGACAAATTGATGTTCCTCGGAAATAGAATGTTTTGATATTGACTGCAGCCAATTATCGAAAAATTCATTTTCACACGTTCGTTTACGCGTGCATAAAATAAATAACGCGAAATATTAAATATCTAAATATATATCGCATAGTTATATCACTAACTTCTATTAATATTCACTCGACATAACGTCGTTTCTTTTATATTCCTTTCATTATTCACAGCGTACAAGTTTCGTGATGTGGTTAGGTATAAAGTTTATATCACGGGTTACTGCGTCTGGAGAACGCTAGGATTAAGTTATAAATAACGAAGTCGAGGAAAATCTTGGGATTCTTCGGCATGGCGGCAACGATAGAGAAGATGGCTTCTCTCGTAAAGAGTAAAACCCACGATTCTACCTACATTTTTAAATTTTGATCAGGATTGAGTCAGGACTATCTAAGAAGGGATTAAATCCCTTACGTGACCAGCCTGTAACCGCTACAGGGAAAATGACAAAATAAGTGGAATAGGAAATTCCGAGGTCAAATTTCTTACTTCTTTTATATATGTATTTTATAAATTTCTTAATAATTTTGTAAACTGATGTACACAATAGACTTTTGTCGGAATCTGCGAGATTAATAAACAACTAGAATTCATACCATAAGAGTCCACATTCAGATAAGTGGATTCAATCGGCAGAAGTTCATTTGATCGGACATTAGCTAAAATTTCATTTCAATAAATGGAGTTGCATTGTGCATGCAAATATCAGTGTGTCGCATCTTGTCAAAAATATGTTAATGCAGTAGAGCCGATTATCGGAACATCGATTAACGAAACGACAGATTATTGGAACATTAATCAATATAAAATTTGAAGATGACTCTCTGCAAGAAAAATAGGCAAAGAAGAATAGGATTTGTCACATTTTTGTTCAAGATTTCTTGTTTTTCTTTAAGCATGCATGATTAGTTCGGACAATCAAGATTCCACCATGTACTTTTCTAATGGAAAATATCAAACGCGTACTAGGAATTTCCAAAGGTTTTCACAATGCCGTGGTAATTTTTCCAGTTCGTTCCATTTTTGTCAAGCGTTCTAATACTCGTAGGAACATCAGTTTTAAGGAAGAAAGATACGCACGATGCGATATCGCTACGATTACAGATACATAAGCAAAGGTGACCGCACTATGGGCAAAAAGGGAGGTCGTCGGAGGCACGGACGCCACTGCTGGCGGCGAAGGAAAGGGATGGCTGGTGGTGGAAGTGGCAAGCGTCGGTATAGGAAGGGGTAGGGCTGAACGCATCCCTGCCAGACCGGCCACCTGCCTACCAACCCTGTCTGCTCCACGACGCTTCCCAGTATTCGAGCGATCGCTAGAACTCGCGCACGCAATTCCCTCGGCCGGGGATGTGCGTAGATCGCGCCATCGCATCGACACACATCGTACTACGGAACTACGTGCGACCTAACGTAGTGGCAACGTGCTCGAGGTGACGTGCCGTGTCTCTGTAACCGTGTCCGTGTCCGTGTTCGTGCTCTTTGCCCCCGTGTTCGGTACACGCCACCCCCAAAATTTCGACCCAACTACGATACAGGATCGCGAGAAGTCACTGTCGCCGTCGTACGTCGTCTGTTCGTAACGCCACCGCTTGCCCGAGCTATGGATCCGCCGGAAGTCACTGTGCTGGTATCCTACGAGTGCCCCTAAAGGACACGATCCTTGTGCAATCGCGACGGATGTCGGAGATGCTACGAATTCCGAACTTTCTCGTCGTCAGGCCTTTTAACTTCGTATCGCAGGTTTCCACTGAAATCTTTCAGCTTCGATTTCGGTTTATGCGACACGATGCGACGTTTCCCATTTCTTCTTTCTATTTAATCACGCCGTATTATTTGGAAGAGATGCCGGATGGAAGTTTGGATGATTCGAGCAGAGACTTGAAATCGCCAAGTTCATAGAAGGTCAAAGATATAGGTTGTATGGTACTTGAAAATTACAATTCGAGGTGCATGTTGGGTATTTCGAGGATGATTAATGACCTTGTCGAAGTATACTCGATATAAACGGTATTTGTGGTCGTTTACATGAGAAAGCACGTTAATGTTTACCGGCTTTAATAGGTCAAACGAGGTGCCGTGCACTCTTTGCGCTTGACTTTCGCAGGCAACGATGCTCGTTTCGATTCCCCGTCAGCGTTTCTCTTCTTAAAGATGTTACTAACGATGCGGAAATTTGCAACTTTCGTCGAGTCGATCGTTCCACGTTAAAGAATTTCAATCGCTCGTTGTATCGGAAGAGTCGTTAGAGGCATTGCAGAAGATACGAAGATTTTCAACTTTCATCGAGTTGATCGTTACACGATGAGGAATTTTTATCGTTCATTGTATCAGAAGACTCGCTAAGGACGTTATAGATAGTACGAAAATTTGCCACTCTCGTCAAATCGATTATAGTAAGATAAGAAATTTTGGTCGTTCATTGTATCGGAAGACTTGTCAAAGATACTGAAAGCTCTTCTTCGGATCTGTTATTAAACGATTTCACAGAGATCTCGACCAGATAGAAAGAAAGTCACTTTATTGGAATTACGTGCTTTCGATAGGAGCGATCAATCACCGTAATAAAAATGTATAGCATCGGTTTGCCGCGTCTCGATTGACTTAGAAAGTATTTTTTAATCTAACGAAACTTTCGATGCAAGCATCAACCAACAAGAAACTTCTAATCAAAGCTTGCCGGATAAAGGGAGAAACACGTGCTAATCGCATTAACGAACTTCACTAATACAGAAGTGACTGTTTACACGTACCTCGACGTTCAACCCCTGATCCTATTAAGCTGAGAAATAAAATCGTTTTCCCGTGATTTTGTCGTCTCTTGGACTGCGGTTAACGAAACCAACGAACCAAGTACTATCTGTTCGAACGATGCAATACGGTGCGAATAAGACTGGTAACGAGTGAACGTGGATTATTACCGTATTATCGAATGAATTTTTATCGTAGATTTCTCAGTGACAATTTAGAGTGATAGCCTCCCTCGATCTTTGCTCCTTGACATCCGACCCCTTCTCCCCTCCCAGTTTCGACAACACACTTGACACAAACACGGGCCATCGGTGTTTCACAGCGAACGCTGCCTGACATGGCTACGTGTTTCGACCAATCTTCGTTTCGCGCTTCACAAAGGAACGAGGTCATTAGGTACGCGAGAAACCAGGAAGGGTCGAGGGAAGTTGGTCACGCGAGAATAAGCTGCCGCAGCACTTTTGTCGGGGCCTTTCTTTTATTTCGGAAGGATGTCACCACGGTCAATCCTTCGTAGTTCGATATCTCTATCGAGTCGACGCTCTCCGAACTATACGATCGATCGAGATCGCTCGCCAATTTCTTTCAATGGGTAGCTGTTATGCGAACGATCGAGTGGAACGTTTATATTGGAGTCAACGGTTTCGAAGCCATAAGAGAATGGACGTTTTAATGCGATTGAAACGGTTGACAATCCGATCTATCGCTTCTGGTCACTTGTAAACCGATTGCAACGGTACTAATTCTGGTAGATCGTCACCTACGATGGAGGCAGAAATCGAATTCGGAGAGCGAATTCTACAGAACTGCACTTGCGAAATTAAATACGAACTCATCAACTTGTTAAAGAGTACAATTTTTTTGATAACTGTTGTTAGATAATGTGCACCGACGGTGAATCGTTGGTCGATTAAAGCAAAGGTAGAAGTTGGTCGAAGTAACAGAAAGGGAAAGCGCTTATTAAGGGATCGTCCGGCATATTTTTTATTCGTGCTTAAAGAGATCCTTAAACAGAGATCAAGTTCGAGGTAATAAATCGAGCAGCTGCTTTTCAAATTCGTACGACGAAACGAAATACACCGCATCAAAATACGGAAGGAAGCGTAAACTAAAAGATAAGAATAATTTTGATTCCGACGTAACGATCTTCTTTTTTAATTGAACGAGTCGCTTATCTCATTCCCATGCGATGGTTGAAATTTGAATAAGGTTGATCAAGATAAGAAGAATACGAAAAGAAAGTTTTCGACAGTTGCTCACTTCCAATTGAGACAATTAGGTTTCACGAAAAATGAAGTTAACCCGATGAAACAAAGATTAAAAAGGAAACGAAAAATTATCTTTATATTTACGGAAGACTTACTCGGACGTCATTCGTCTTAATGGGAAGCTACTCTAGTGAATGCTACTTGGGTGAAGAAATAGAAGAAGAAGAAGAAGAAGAAGAAGAAAATAAGAAGCAGAAGGAAATACGAATAAAGACCGTATTATTAATGGTCTAATGACTTGTCCGTTGAACCCCATTGATCGTGGATCATTACGGAATTACAAAGCGTCAAACGTTCAAGATTCGTGTTTTCTTTCTTCTCAGAGCTATCAGACGTGACGTTAAATCGACAAGTATAATTTGCGTTGGAAATTGCGAAACGTCCTCGTTTGGTCGACGCGTTTCCTTAGATACGAAGGATGGAAACGAAGCTGCGGAATAGAGAAAGATAATCAGCTTCATGTTGTCCCGATTTATACGAGAGCTTTCAGTGGATAGTGTCGTGGAAGAAAGAGGAAAGCAGAAGGGGGGGTCGAACTCTAGCGTGTCGGTTTTGTGACCGTTTGCTCAGCGGGCTTTGGAAAAGTCCCGCGACGGTTCCTATTACAAAGTGGTCACCATCGAGGGTGGTGAACGTAATGTGACAACTGTAGGTGAAGAGATGACGGTGACTCCGTCGACTTCCGATGTCGCTGACAAGGCAGTCTCGACGGATGATGGTGGCAGTGGAATGGAGGTGGCACGTCTCGAAGCCGTCCTCGCTGCTCTGGTGGAAACGAAGGTGGAGGCGATTAAAGCTTCCTCGGCTTTGAGCAAGCGTTCCGGTAGCGCACCGGCTAGTCCTCGTCGGCTTAGACTGACTTCAACATCGACTGCCTCCTCTTCGCTGAATCACCAACATCGAAGAAAGGGTCATCATCATCATCATCACCACCACCATCACCACCATCATCACCATCATCATCGTAAGAGGCACGATTCCGCTCCGTGCAACGACTTCATTGGAGACGCTACGGAACATCATGAACATAATGTCCATCACGGTAAGTATCGTTAATTTGCTACAATTTTTTCCCATACTTTTAAACTTCAATATTTTTTACAAACGTCTATGTACCTAGGTAGACTAATATACATATATAACAGTACATATAATAGTCTGGAGTATACACAATTTGAAAAATATTTTGCTTAGCGCTATTTTTAATTATAGCTGAAGCCATTTTTCTCCAAAGTACATTCACATTATTCTTCTTGGTACTCTGCTAGCTGGATAAGCGATTCTGTAGCAATTCCGTAGGGGATTACCTAAAAGCTGGCACCATCTTTGCAGTTTCGAAAAAGTATAAATTTTCTCCTCGTTAGATGATTGGACAAACTCTTAAAAATAACACAAAGGAGGTCGTGCTAGTTAGATCGTAGTAATAACCAAGTTATACTATTTAAAGCAAAAGTTTTCACAGCTTTAATGTTCAGATGATAGTGTTTGACTTTCACTTCGTTCGAGTCCCCTTTATCCCTCTCAAACAACGCGATACCCATAAAGGACGCGTTTATTTGAAGGCTAAATTGTCTTTTAAGCTCTTTCCAGAGAATGCTTCGTGATTTCTGAAACTTCCTGAATGTGTAACGTTTAACATACCTGAAGCTTCTGCGCGAAATATATTCTTACGATAGCTATAATTCTATCCAAGTTTACGTTGATTTTTCAATATAAGGTATACGAAAATTGTAAACGAAAAGAGGACGAACTCTATTGCAGAGAAAAAAGCTAAATTCATGAAAGTAGCATCAATTTCGATGCTGTCAAGATGGCCTAACCCCTCGACGAGGGTACCCTGTTTCTTTATGAGATTTCGGAGCATGAAAAAGTGCGAAAACGAATGAGACGGAGGTCTAATGACCCAGGATCGACCCACACTCGACCGATCATAAATCTAAAAAGTTATCGAGGGTATCCGACGAATCACCTTCCGATTGAAATTAAAACATTCGTTTCCATCAGATCTTCATGAAATTATTACCGGTCGATTAGGGGGACTCTTTCGACGAAAATGTTTTCAAACACGAATTCGTACGAGATATATTCGGTCACGAGTATAAAGTCGAATCATTCTCCACCTTCACAAATGAAAATGTCCACACAATGGCGAACCTTTCTTATTAATTTTTTATTATAATAATTATTTCTGTACGATGTATTCTTATGTGTATAATTCAAAATAAACGTAGTAAGATGGTGTTTAAGCTTCTCAATATTTTGTATCCGAATACATGTTCTTTGCACCTTTAATGCCTTTGTGTCTAAGATTAACGCCATGTTATTGTAAAAATAAATCTTACTCTATGTAGAGTGCGTCGATGCAATTTATATTTTGACGTAGGGTTAGCTTACGTCAAAGAATGGTTCGTATAAGATTACGGCGTGAATCGATAAATACATACGTTACGCTGTAATGAAAGTGTTCGTTCATAAAATTTACCAGAACGTTTCGTTTGAACCCACCGTTTTAACTTTGTGAATCGTATTTTAAAAATCTGCATTTATTTTATGTATATCAAAGTGTCAGAGATGATAAAACACGATGTATATGTATCGTTGCAGGTAAAACGAGGCGACAAGCATCAGAAAGTCCACGACGTCCAAGGAAAAAGCGCAAACACTCGAAAAGCCCGAATATTCTTCACGGCGTAGTACAGGACGTCCAAACGGGTCTTGATTCACGTTTAGAACTTTTTGGAATGGACGGTGATCAGGATCTTGCATTGATAAACTTTGAAAGGACTCGAGAAACTCTCAGCGATTCCTGCGAATACTCGCAGTTGCACCGAAGTGCCTCCTACTTTCCCCAAAGTACAGCTCAATTGTAAGTGTAGTCAATGATATAACGTTAAACACCTAAACCCGCTAATCAAAGAAAATGAGTTAACTCGTTACACGGAATAAAAAGTAATCGATTTTCAAAACTATATCGATCGTGCGTGTACTTAACTCTGCTACGTGCTTATCATTTTACATTTTTTAGTTTAACTGTATCTGTCGCAAACAGTTTCATGCAGTTTCTCGTTACGAGTTCCTTATTTCTGTCTACGGGTACGAGTATCATCTCCTTGAACATTGCAATTTCGTGCGCTGACGAAGGGACATTCGTAGGCGTGTTCGGGAAGAAAGGAACTCGATTTTCCTGTAAGTGCAATATACTGCGAAACTGGGTCATCTCGGTGCGTAGTTGCACGTCGTTGCTCTATTCGTTAGATGTTCATCCAATACGGTTTCATACTAGAATCGCTTGGCGAACAAAGCGTATTCGACTGTGTAATGAAACTCGGATTGACGGTGACATTTGTCAGGGAAAAAGATCAAGGAGAAACGTCATTGTGCCTTTGTACAGCCGCACCTTTTTTTCATCAGTCTGTCTCGATAAGTGTTTTCAGACTGTTCGCAAGACAAGTAATATGTAAATTTACGTATTTATATCAACGTAATATCAGAAAATATCGATTTAAAAATCTCTGTTGCTTAAATATTTTTCTCAGTGAATATTTTAAGCTTCTAAAGTTTCGATTCATGTTTTATTTAGCACCCTGTGTGCATCTTGTTTGCTTATATCTTTTGTATCCTTTCAAAGTAATTGCCTAAGGAAATTACATACGTAATATATATGTATAATACGGGGTTGGAGTATTGGAATGGTCTGACATATCGTTGGGTCACACTACTTAAAAGTAGATTTAAAACTTATACAGAAATTACGCGTTCTTACGAGTCCAAGCAATATAGGTATTCCGCGTTGTTTCTACGTGTATAGCTGGCATAAGATCGACGAGATTTCCTTTGTTCGACGTAATGATGCGGTTCCCTCAAGCTGCTGTACACTGAAGCACTTCCATCCATATTTTTATCATGATTCTTCCAATTACGACTTTGCTCTTCCAAGACTTCTTGATTTTCCTTACAATTTAATTCCTATTTTCTGTGAGCATTACTATTTACGTTGATTCGAATTAAACGAATGACAACGAATTTTACTTGTTCGATAAACAGACAAGTGATTTTCATTTATTTTAATCCTAGAATACAAACGTTTCATATGTTTAACAATGTAACATGTTTGCATTCTAAAAATATAAGGCTTTCTATAATATAATGTGTGTGATTGTTAAGCATATACATTTTTCTTTATTTAATCTCAATTTAGAAAGTAATGCTTGAAAAATACGGCATGACCTATATTGCGAATGCGTCAGCTGGATGT
Organism: Bombus pascuorum; assembly: GCF_905332965.1. Taxonomy (NCBI): domain Eukaryota; kingdom Metazoa; phylum Arthropoda; class Insecta; order Hymenoptera; family Apidae; genus Bombus; species Bombus pascuorum. The sequence goes on from NC_083498.1 coordinate 574,832, forward strand.
TTTATCAAGCATCTTTGTCTGACACATTTCTGGATCGAGCTACTTGTACGAAAGTCGAGACATCTTTAATTATGGATTAATCCGTTAAAGTTTAAAACGATATTGCGACAAATTTTACACGTACATTGATTTCTGAATCTCTTAACGCGGAAAAAGCGCTTAGTAGTTTATTTAGTTCGTTTTACAAAAAGAATTAAATTCGATTAATTTAGAAAAACTAAATCGTCGATTTATCTTAATTTATTTTGTGTTTCGAATATATTCTTTAGAAATGTATATTTCTCCAAACAATCGTAAAGTCACACAGATGTATTTTATATTATACTCTTCATTTGTATGTTTTTATTCTGACGTGATGAAAAAGAAAAGTTCTGGAATGCATCGTATAACGTTGATAATTGCGGAATAAAATGTAGCGTGGTTACAACATTTTCTCTTTACATATAATCCATACTTTAACACCATTCCTTATCAAAGAATTACGCTTTACAAGTATTTTCACATCATACCTCATGCAAAGAGCATACATGTAAATCATGCAAAAGTATAGAAGAAGATATATACCTTACACAAATTCTACGCTATACAAAAGCGTAAATTAATATAAAATTGTAAAAACATAGAAATAAACGAGTATAGGATATTTCATCTCGTAGTAAAAAAGTTTCCTTGAATATTTTAATGTATGTTTACAAGCAAGTAGAATTTTCTACCTTCTCTTATTCTCCTAGTATGTTGTTCTAAATATGGATTCTAAAGCTACATTGCAATATTCGGCAGTTAACGAAACTTCCTCGTCTGTATCTGTCAAATGCATCTGTTCCGGGGACCATGAAATATTCGTTTTTGTTTTGTAATTTGGAAATCTTACATGTATATTGGGATATTGTTACTTGTCTTCTAAGATCGTGTCGTGGACGGAATCAAACTTAGTGGTAAACTCAGCGCGGGAGAACTATCCGACGTCATTACAGTTTCGCATCGGTAACGCAGTGCGTAATTTGATAGGTTTATATCTCTAATGATGCATACAAATGAGCGTGTAATTGTATGCGGTTCTTCATCAGAAATGATTCGCTAAACGTTTTGATATTTGAATGTAACGCTATGCCGGTCCTTACAATTTTACATCGAACGATTTCTTAAAGGAATTCGCTCTGCAGTAAATAAAATCTAAGCTTTCAATTAGAAAGTTAAGTCTTAAGTGTCATTAGATCATAAGTAGACATACTTTAAAGTACCAAACATATATCCAGAGGATGCACATAGCGAGAAGTAAAAATTTGTCTTATCCTATTCTTGCAGAAAGATCCACTACGACGACGACGATTATGTGGCGTTGAACATAGCGGACGAGTTGGAAGAAGAGGAGATCTTGAGCGGTACCGAAAAGATCGAGGCACCTCGGGCGAAGTATCATCGGCCCCGCAGAAAGAGGAAACGGAAACGACGTAAAGTTATCAATACGGGTCCTCAAGAAGAACTCGTCGATCCTGAAGAACTTCCACCACGCGCTCGTTGGACGATCGTTGCGACAGCCTGCCTCCTTCTTACAATGTCTTTACTCTTAGTCGGAGTTACGCTCAGAATGGCACCAATCATCGACGATATGGGTATGTCGTTAGTTTAATTATTTAAAAAATTATGGACAAGAATTTATATTCGATAAGATCATCATACCGGCAAAAATACGATTGCATTGTTGGAAATATTAAAATCCCATTATGATTAATATAAAGTCGTTATATATCTTAGAATCAATACCGTTTAACTGGTGGATTCTGTAAAAATAATTAATTAATAGTTACACGTTAATCTTAATCTTCCATTAAAATGCAACATGTCATAATACGTTATACGAGAGACATTTCAACGTCTAACGTGGATTCGTAATATAATATGAGAAGGAGATTTAGAATTTAGGTATTCAGGACACGCCTCCGGAGAAGGTTCTTTGAATTAACGATAAAATATGCAAGCAATCCCAAGAGAGGTAACCTCTAGTTACAATCATAGTGTGTTAATGTTTTATCGTATCAATAACTTTCCTTGTCTTCCCAAGCAACGGATACAACCCTATTTGTTTGCTGTCTGATTATATTCGAAGCTAGAAAGAAAATCTCGTCGAAAATACACTTATTCGTTCGCACCAAGAAATTATAGTATTGTTAAAATATAGGCCAAAGGAAACAAGCAGGTACATACCGAAGAAATATCTCTTTTCACCTCCAAGTTCATTATTATTTTTCAGTAATAATTATCGATAATCCAAGTACAAGTTCACTCGTATTTTTCAAGTATTCGTTCCCATTAATATTTTTCTGTATACTTACAAGCAACACATCAGATTCAGTAAGTAGAGTAGCTTATAATTTTTATCAAAGAAGGATTCGATATTCTTCTAAACGTGAAATTGTGCGTGTTCTAGTCGCATGCTGTCAAAAAGAAAAGAAACGAAGATCGGCTGATTTTAAAGCAACTATACGATACTACAAACAATGTAGTTTGTCTTGCGAAAACGGTTGCTGCAACCTTTGACCAATTAACTAGCGGAATTGTGTAGCAGTTGATAGTACTCCTGGAACAATATCCAGCGCGAAAAAGCATTTTTACCACGAATTTACGTAGACAGGAAAATACGCGCACATACAGAAAATTTACACGTATACACATCGGACAGAATGCAGTGTGAAAACTCGAGGGCGCTCTGCGCCTCTAAATTAAAGGCGCACGTCTGCGAATTCTCCAGTCAGTCGTCGGATTTCCGTGGAGGAACCACCACGAAGATTTCATTTTCGCGATTTAACGTTCAACGTTCTCAACCTTTCGTTCCGTTCACAGTAATCACCGAAGTTTCGAAGCGCCGATACCCGCTATATCCATGTTGGAGCACCAGTTTACTAGTGTTTCCTTCCAAGTAATGCGAGTACCTTCTTTCGAACAAACAGCTTCGCTTATGTCGATGTTCTATTTTCGATCGACGAAAGTTTCCTATGGTCACGTGTAGTTTATCGAAGGTTTTACATTTGCAATACGTACGTCAGTACGTCGGATCTATTAAAAATGTAAAAAATTGATCTCTTATTATACGCCCCTTGTATAGTTTGACGCGTTAAAGTGATATTTAAATTAGAATATTCATCGGCTGTGAATCGATAAAGAATTGATAAAGTCCAGAGGTATGTAATTAATGATCAAAGTTGGAGAGGTGTGGAAGCTACTACGTAAAAATTTCTTTTTGTTTGCATTTGCTTTGTTTGATGTACAGGCGTTGATGATGTGTTTGAGATACTCGAGTCGTTACAGAAATCAATAATTTCTTTAAATATTATTTTCTTTCTTATTTCAAAGATAATTTAACAAAAATTTATTTATTCGTTATACACTAGTATATCTTTTTCATCCGTTGTTTCGTCATTAATTTGCATCTTCAGAAGCAAAGCAGATAATTGTAGGTGTTCAAAGTAAGTGTTACTCATTAGTAGTCATCACTTGTATAATTATATACATTATACAAATGTATATAGACAGTCGTTTAAGTTAGCATTTAGAAAAATAAGAAATGGAGAAAGGGTCGATATAGAGATTTTGTCTCAACTTTTACGCTTTCATTTATTTCTTTTGTTTTTCTATGCAGATAAAGTTGGTCATTCAGTTCTGTAAATATAACAATCAAAAACCTCTTAAAGATTAAAAAAAAAAAAAAAAAAAAATTGAAAGAAGACTCTGGGGAAAATATACAGAATGCTTACATATTTAGTTATTTATATGTATTTTATATGTTTAGTTATTTAAGTGTAAAACTTGAACAGCAACTTATACATCGTTTAATATTACGATAAATTATCACACGCGAACGATGATAGAGATAGCTTTCAAAAAATAAATTTTAAAGGAAAACATATAATTCTTATCGGGTTTAAATATTTTCTTGATTTAGGATATTTGAAAATACTTTCAATATTTTCCAATTACGTAGGAAACTGCTAACCGATTTCACAGCAATAAAATCTCGAGGTACAATTTGAAAAAAGAAGAAATGGAAAGGTCTGTGCCAAGTATGATACGAAAACAACTATAAAATACGGTTTGCTTACTTTTCAAATCGATTGCGAGGCGCAGGTTGCACCTGCGAAATCATTCACATAACGTTTCTCGCACACGATTCGACACTTTTCCGCGATATGTTTACACGATTATGCACTCTTCTAGAATCAGGTCAAGCCTGCAGATGCCTGACTTCTCCATCGTTCGATTTTGATGTACGTCATTAAAAGAGCGTATATAACTGGGATTACCATTGCCGAGCTTTCGACGGATGCCTCTGTTTTCTCCAAGTCCAATAGGATCGCGTATACCGAGCTTCTTCTTCAATTTCTCAAATGTTCGACATCACCTCCGTCGACGCATACCGCATGCCAGAAATGTATATCGTGCCATTCGCGCGGCGAATTTACTGCTTCGACGAAAGCGTACCGATGTTCCCAGTGCAATCTTAAGAATAGTTCATTCGAAGGCTGACGGCTTTATACTCTCTGTCGTTTTTCTTCTCTTTTCTTCAGGCGATCAAGTATTTTTCCACGTTGCCATTACATCTAATTATCGTTATATAAATTTTTATATAATTTTATTTTCTTCTTTTAGCTTTTTGCACGTGCACGTGCTTCTTATTTCCCACACTGTATTTTGTTCTTTTCATATAATATACAAATACAAATTTTCATATAACGTTGTTCATTCAGAAACAACGCCTTTAAATCGTGCAATGTTCTTAATTCAACTACTTATAGTTTAAATCTAGAAGATTACGAAGGGATTTAAATACACAATCTCGCCTGATCTGCTCAAGTAAAAGAATCGTAAAAGTCAGTCTAGTCAGGGCTAACTTTCGCCGGCAGGACTTTTTAAAGGTTTACTACATGCTAATAGATTATAGGAAAAGAATAGTATCAAATCGCTACTAGAAAATGAAAAGGAAACTATTATTCTTATCAAGACTGCTATAACTGATGCGAATTAAAATTATTCAAAATTATTAAAATTATTCAAGTTCCCTGGAGACATTTCATGTGTATTGCATGATCCATTATCGATCGCACGACACGAAGAAAGAAATTTGTCAATCTTATCTTTTAAAGGAGATAGATCGTGTCTTGAAAAACGTATTCGACTTTTCTATTTGGTTGTAGAAAATATATTTGAGTGGTTCTCGGTATTAACAACGAAGTCGTTGCATTTCCGGTTGTATTTCATGCGGTTATATCACCTGTTACGCTTGTCGCTCGGTTGTCCCCGTTTCTCCAACATTGTTGACATTATTATGCGAATGTCCTTACAACAGCGAGAGCTGCTATACGCTAATATTGGTAACGAGTACACGAGTACTATCGATTATCAATATCTGACGCTCTACAATAAGAGGAATCACAGAGCAATATGCTAACTGGGAAGAGATTTCGGATTCTTCCTAGCGATGCTAGGAGAAGATGCTAGAAGTTCCTCTCGACAGAAATTTTCCTGGCAAACATCTACGGGCGTTCCGTCTGTAATAAATGTCACCAAGTCGCCTATGAACTTCCATTCGATAGTAAGTGATATGACGCGGAATCACCAAATTTTCAGAGTAAATTGCAGTTCTACTTTTTATTGGATTCATTTTGCCCTTTAGAAACTAACTTGGTTAAATTTAACAGCTTTCAGAAAAGATTAGAGACAGCGTTTTCATTTCGATGATACCTCAAAGAAAGCGAAAGAAATCTGGTAATAACGTTAGTTCTATTCGTGATCGTATTTCTTTGATCATGTAAGATATGATTTACGTAAGAGAAATTATCCGTCTTTTTTTTCTCAAAACTCTAAAGTTTCCATCCTTGGCTTTTGGAATCGGAGAACGACGGAAGAGAATGGGTTAATACGTCAGAAAGTTCAAAACCGAGGGAACGAACCAATTAAAGCCAGTTTCCTCTCCTGGCCATCAATTTCCCAAGCGAAACGTGCGACTAATGTAGTAGGCTAGACAATCTACACTAAGGCAATTTAATTTTGTAATACACCATTATTGTTACTCCATCGATATCGTTAAATCAATTTTTAATTTATCTTAATAAAAAGGCGTGTATTTCTTAATTTATATTTACAACAAAAAAAAACTGTATATAGATATATCGGTGTTGAAGAAGCGAGTTAATTATGGAACAGCATATTCTTAAAAATAGCGCATTAACTTTTCACCTTTTAAAGTTCTTCGTTTAACACTATTTAAAATTTTTCATCTTCCTGTAAATAGTTTGGTATAAAAATTGTTGGAAAATTATATATATGGTAATTTGTGAAATTTCAATTCCTTTTTAAAAATTAAAATACAAAATTATGAAAATTTATTAGGTAAAAAGCAGTAAATCTAAGATTCGCTGGCACATTTTTCTTTCATCAACTTTTCTTTTTGGCGAAGTAAAATGCCGTTCCGCGGATATAAATAATGGGGGAAAATGTGTAACAAAAATTTTATTTCATAGCTTATATGTCTTTTATGGGAATGAATTCGTATTTATATAGCGTTTCAGTATTCATAAGAAAATTCTACGCCAATTATGGAAATATTACTTATTAATAATTCTATAGAAATTTAAATTAAGTTGTATTTAATTCAGGCAAACTATAACCAAGTGAAAAAGATAAATGATAAAAAAGACAAAAATACTTTACCACGCGACCAGAAATTCGATTGTATCGTAGTGCAGTAAAATATGGTTACTGCAATCTTTCTAGATTTTCTTCCTCATCGCACGAATATTCAAATAATTCAAACTCTGACGGTAGGCGTGGATTTTCTAAATATTTGGCCGAGTATGTTTATCGACATGTCCGTGCTACCCATATACGTATGAGCGAGTTAACAGGCACAAGCACATAAACGCAACCGTATGCAACACAAGGGTTGAGGGGAGGAAAGAGACATGGAAAGCGGATAGGTGGCCTGCTAGATCCGCCGCTAAAAATACACGTCGCAATAAACTCAAGGGTGACGTCCACTATATAGATACGACGTATTTAGCTGTCCTTAGTTATACTTTCATTCTTCTTCTTTCAAGTTGCCGTTTAAAAGAAACTTTCTTTTTACGCCAAAGCTAAATCTCGTATCCGAGTCGCAAAAGTCTTCGTAAAGGTAAATTTTCGTTGAATCAAGAGGATGCACACAATCCGCAGGAATTCCTTCATAGGTTCTGTGTTATGTCGAAATCACTTTAGATTATTTTATAAAGCGTATTATAGGTTGCTCACAAGTAGAATAGCTTCTGAAGTATATACAAACAGTTAATCAACGTTTAAGGGAACATTTTTTAAACCTTTAATATATTAATATGCATAAGATATATTGTTACACCTATAAGGTTTTAGTTAATTATGACAATACGCTATTCTGACATTTAACAAACGAATAATCGATTAGTTGCGTTATAAATGTCAATTAAATTCAGAACGTAATACACGAAGCTAGGCTAGGTAAATGGATAACTTCCCAAGTATTACATAGTTTGTTGACATAGCGTATCTGGACTCTGTAGTGCGTCAGTATAGGTATAGATCACGAGCAATTAATAACAGTAACTGGAATTGTTTTCTAAGTTCAAGACTTAAACGGGTAGAATATACGTGTAAAATATGATATCGTAGTATATTTTTCAACTATAACTATTTTATACGTTTCAATATGTCATATGTCCAAAGGATGTATATATGCTTTCGATGTTATATAGGATATCATTCATTACAAACTACGTATCAAAACATGTTCTCTGATTGGATGTACATATATTACCGCGGTAAAAATGATTAATGCTGTTTTGCAGCATAGAAACTTTCAAAGGAACAATGTTAAAGCATCCCAGTGAATGGCTCTAATGAAGCTCATTTAGAATTAATGGTTGGGAAAGTAGTTTGAGATGCTCCAGGTCAAACTTCGCCTCGTTTGTCCCACTGGAATGTTTACAAGTCCCATAACTGTTCGCTGAAGATGCATAGAGTTTATTTAAACGCACCGCGTCATTGTAAAAATGTGAGTTTGAGTACAAGATTAGTATCGTATATATTTTTTTTAACATATATTTATGATACTTTTTCGCGATTTTTATTCACAGACAAGATTCACGTGTTATCCTCTAAAATCTTTTAAATTATTTTCTTAAAGAAATTACTAGATCGTAAAACTAAAGATCATTCGATGAAATTTAAGATTTGTAATTTTCAATAAAATTGAAACGAGCAAACGTAACTCGAAGTCTATGAGAAAATAAAAGAAAGATACAGAGTCTCTGACAAATCTTCGTTCCACAAATTACACGAGTTTGAATTTCGCCATTGAAATAATAAAATACCATTTCCATGTTTCTTTAACAATTCTGTACTAATGGCCAAATATGTAATCATTAAAACGGAGAATTAATTAAAATGGAAAATGATAATTGGACGCTAAACCATCTCATAATTGCATGCTAAATTCTATATCGAAATTTTGATTAATATCTTAAACATACTTCTGAATTTTCGGAAAATATGTTAACATTTTCGATTTCACAAATCCTTGGCAGCTTTTTGGTAAATTTATTATACCATTACTGTAATGAAATAGCAATGCACGAAGTAGTCGAGTAGCATAAAGGTCGAAAAACAAGATTACTCACGTAACTTTTGTTTCATCCACTTTTTCCCGCGTATCAAACAACACGTTGATAGCTTAACATCTACACCTCCATCTTTGATATCGTCTTCAGTTTTTTCCAGAAAATTTATGAATTTTTAAGTTCGATATGTTTAAAAGTGTATCTGTACGTTTTTTCGCCAATTTGTCGGTTGACTCCAAACGGAACGCACAAGTTCAGGGTTTAATATAAAAATATGATCTCTAATGATATGACGAATAATGTGATTACGAACGAAAGTATGATCTGTTGAGCAATTGCGAAAATGTTTGAATTTATTGAATAAGTAAAATTCTGTGAAATTGACGTTGACAGATACAAGGAATAACATCGAGAAAGCAATTGTAACAGTATGTCGACTCGATTGATGAAATCTACGCAAGAAAACGAACGAAATCGTCGATTATCCGGCTCGTCTTCCGATCGAATAATCTCCTATGCGGATGATACGTCGATCGAGATCTCTCACGAACCACCCCCAGATTACTATCAGCGAACGGATAATTGCCACATGTTATGTCCTTCGGAAGATCGTACGTCCTTTTATCCACGAAACTCCGATACAATCGGCTTCCAGCTGGACGAACATTCTTCAGCCTTTTATTTGTCGAGCCCTGACGACGAGCAGCGACCGAACGTTTCCTCCCGCTCAAAAACCGGTAACTTGAAACAGACCAGAAACAATTCTGAACTCGATCAACGTTCCAGTCGACGTTCCAGCGTACAATCGAGTCGCTCGAGGACAAACAGCTGCAGCAGGCCAACACCGTTAGGTAGGAGACAATTGGGTCATCAGACTCTTCGATCGATGAGAAACGCACATAGTTCGTTACCGTTCGTGTCTAGTGATGTAACGTGACGATTTCGACCTCACCGATTAATTTTATTGGCTGATTAATCGATAGGATTGCTTCGTATCGGAAAGAATTTCGGCTAAAACTAGATTGGTTTATCATTGTTGCACGCCAACCCATTTTTCAATTTGCACGCCTATAAAAAATTGATTGATGAATGATAGGCTGATAGAATCGGGTATACTTTAAATACTGGATAGGTTATCTATTTCCTTTTCTTTCAATTTCACCAAATATTTAAATGAAACAAATTATATCGAGAAATAAATGAAAAGTAGCAAACGAAAACGTAATGACACAAAAAATCTTCAGGCAATGGTAGAAGAGGTAGCTCAAGTAGAAGAACGAAACCACGAAGAGGGAGCACCGCTCGTAGAAAGGATTCTGTCCGACCCCTAAAAACGGAAGCAAAGGATACGCAGAAAGTCCTAGAAGATGCTCAAACTTTAGAGCAGACAAGGCGCCATCGAAGAATCGCTATGATCATCCTGGGAACATTTATTTTCTTTTTGGCGGCTTCCGTTCTCGTGGTGGTGGTTACATTAACTCACAGCACATTCTTGAGTCCGGCTACGGGCTCCAAGGAACTTGCTGAGCATCGAGCTCAGACGTAAACTATCATTTTCAGATACTATCCACTAAAATAGTTTGAAAGGAATTGCACTTTTTCAAAGCTACTGCATACGTTCGATATTGCAACGATAACAAATTCATACAGATTTTCCTTTGATGCAACTATCGCGCTATCGATTAATACAATGAGTTATAACAGTATTGATTCTCTGATAATTCACATACGAATAGGTCAATGCAAATAATGCCAATTACAAATCAGTTAACGATACACTTTCCTAATTGGTTTCAGTGCGCAGAGAGAACGAGGAACTGTTGAATTCCCTGAACAGAGTTTTCGTGACCGAAAACTCGACAATGCCTCTCTAAAGAAGACGTTCTAAGGCGAAAGAATGGCTCGTTTTGATGCGCCTTTTGAAGAAGTTTGGCAAGACGACAGAAGAAAAAGAGAGCGAAAGAAGCGGAAAAGTATCGTGAGGAAAAACTTAACTTCGAAGTGCCAGGATCAGAGGTCGTTTCTCAAAAGCAGGCAAAGTTTTATTACGATTCCATTTTACCCGAAACATCTTAGGTATAGCGGGGAACAGGTCGAATTTAATTTGTCAATGTCGACGCGGTACGAGGCTAATTTTTCGACTCGACCGATAAAATACGAATTTCGAACTATCTGTATAATCAGATAGAGTCCTATAATTTTAACCTCGTTCTTTCCAAGGTACGTCCATCTCTCTTTTTCATTGAATTATATAATTTGGAGGACATTCTCGGGAAGAGTCAAGTATAGGTATAATCGCGTCGAGAATGAAAAAAGCGTATTAAAGAAAATGAGAAAAATCTGCAAAAAAAGTTACTCGCGTACATATATATACGTCGCCTTTGTTAGCTCGTTATTGTTATTGGCGCGGTAAATGGATGACCGTGTGAGCCTTGTTACGATATATGAAACTGCGTTGTACGTTCTTTCAATGCACGAAACTTTTATTCGAAATAACAAACGTAATCCGACTCGTTTTGCGGAATAGATTTCGTATACCGACAACGAAAAGAGATGTTTAAAAGACGTTCGTGAAACTCGATTTAAATTCCTTGTTGGAAAAAGAAATCAAAATATCGGTATTTCTGCTGTTCTTCTATGGATATGTGTAAATGATAGTTTGTTACAGATTTCCCTTTACGTTTATTCTTATTTCGTTTCAAGGTATTACATTAGTGAACGAAATTAGATAAAATTATTTTCTTTTTTTTTTAGTTGTACAACACCAGATTAAAATCTATTTCAATCGTGATTTACTAGCTTTAAGTGTTATATAGTAATCCACATCAAATTATTAATGATCAAGGAATAACATTATGGATTTATCTATCCCTTTTTTAAATCGTTAGTCTTTCGATCGTGTAGATTTATTTTCACGTAGAACTGCAATGTATTTTTAGAATTTTCATTATAAAAGTCTTCCACTTTAGAGGAAATTAACGTGACAAATAGTTGCTAGGAAGAGAAACTGTTCGGTTCCTTTTTCCCAAGGAATATACTCATGAATGACAGATCTTTCGAATTAAATATTTATTACGAAGCATTGATCGTTAGAAAAGTAGCCAGAGTAATCGTTGTTGTCAATTGTTTGTAAAATACAAGCTGTCGGATGTTACGAGAAAGGGCGTTCATTAAAGAATTGTATTATCTTAGTATCGCTTTAAGGGGAATTTGAACAAGATTTAATTAACAAGAATATTATCGCGATTAAAAAATTTCTCTGCTTGACAGGATTCTCATATTCAAAACTTATTAATTTTAACGATCAGAGAACGGTCTTCTTTGCAAAACGGTTAAACAAATATAATTATTTGTACTCCTATGCACTTATATATTTTACTGTACGTATATGCACAGAGAGTTAATTTGTATAAAAAATTATATAAAATAATCGTGATAATTTTCTTGTTAATACATGCAATTCACCCTTGGATAATAGTATTATATCGTGGTTGATGTAATTATCGCACGCATAATTGAAATCGTGCAAAATAATACAAATATAATGTGCGAGATGATAAATTTATCGATGATTATAATGTTTGATTTTGATTGTTTGTCCATAAGATGCATATCAACATCGGCTGCGTACCAATGAAACGATAGTTTTATCGCAACTATATTGTTCGAGAAAATCTTATGCATGTCACATTTCTTATCGTCGTTTCAGATTTAGTCGCAGTCAAAGGATAAATTTGATGATTGGCAAGCATCGGTATAACTTTCATCGTTTAACTACGATATAAGCCGGTAGTTTCTGAGACCTCGCCTTTTAGAAATAATAATTTAACAAGTAAAAGGTAACTCTGAATTTTGCCAAAAAGAAATCGTAAATCGTAAAAGGAACATTCGACACGATGTAACGATTAATTGATAATTGTCGAAACGATGGATCGAAACGATGTCGTACGAGAATTCGATTTAAGAGGAATTAATTAATAATTGACGTAATGTACTACTATTTTTCTCGATCGAAGCAAATCGATCTTTCACGAATTCAACGCGTGCGAAATACGACACGTGTGTGATTCCGCTCAATCTGAACAAGTCGAGATAAAAGTTACTTTTCTAGTGTATACGTAATTAATTCGCATTGTACGTGTACACGATTACTATTGATTAAAAATCGAAAATAATATCAATGAAAAAAAGAACACACACACACATATATATATATATATATATATATATTGATACGTGTAATTTGTTACACGAAGAATAAAACAATATTGAAATAATCGTGTCGAAATATGAACGAACCGTAAAAGATAATGTTTACTAGGTTATAATTCATACGTACTTTGTAATATCGAATAATACGCGTTATTAGAGATTAATGATATATGTTATATGAATATTTAGTTTAGTATAAAATATTAGCAATCACACTATGAAATGATATTTAAGCATAATTCGATAAATGAATTGTTTTATCCATCGATACTCGACCAATTTCTATCTTGTCAATTCTTGTCTTTTACGCCGAATTATCAATTTTGCTAATATACTATTTCTCTTATTATTCTAAAGGCAGCCGTCCTCAAGAAATGTTGCTCTTCTCAGGAGACGGAGAGGTCGAACAGGCAAGCTTATGTCGCGAGATTCTTCGAAATTAAAGATCATATTCAGAGAATGATTTGTTGATAAAAAATTTCATTAAAATTATACGTAATAGTTCTGTAAGCCTTTTCTCCTCTGTAGGCTTTTTGTTCCTTATCAGATCATTTTCTTCGCTTCTTTCAATTATCAGTAGCACAGCCTCTCAAGCTAATAGTCAATTCTTTATCATGGATTCTTTAAATGTATTTGTTAAGATCGATTCGATATTATTTTCATGCTCGTAAAGGCACTCTCTGAATATGCATCCTAGCGCATTCTATTGAAATTGTTGAATAGATAAGTTAAATTTTTAAAGTATAGCACTCTCTAAAGAAACGTTGTATAGAAAACAATGGCCGATTATCGAGGTATTATCGAAGCTTTCGAAAATGTATTTGCGTCGCACAATCCATCATCGACCCTGCTCGTCGATATTTTCCAATATCTCGTAGGACTAGGTGATTGTATCTCGAGAAACAAGGGATTATCGACTTCGTAAGATGATTTTTTATCTTCTCTTCTTTACGTGAAAATCGAAAATTCAATCGCGACGAGTATAATTCTCGACGACCCGTTGCACTTTGTTAGATGATGAATAAAACGTTGTTACGAACAGTGAGTGTAATCATCGGTACTTACGCTAGCTACGTGTAGAGTTACAACTGTAATCGTAGATCGTTCATACTTTGTGGCCGGCATTGTCAAGACAATTTCGCGGTCAATATGTTTAGTAGGCCATCGCTATAGATATTTATCGTGCGTATTTTCTAAAAAAAAATATAAGACCCGTTTTTCTACTTGAAACCGACCCGGATATTTTCGGTATTACGAACAAGCAACAAATGTTAAGTTATTGATTTCTGACAGAGAACACAGTTTAATATCAAAGAGGAAGAAGAGGATAAATACAGTACTTCTTGGAAAAGTGATCGTCAAGGGATCTAATTACGACCAACTAACCGAACCGAGCTACTATAGACAGACTAGGTCTATCTTGCAATCTTATGGATTTTAAACATCATGGAATGTTCTCTACCAAGCGACACGTGGCGTGTAAAAAATTGATCGCTACAGCCTATGCTCTGTCGTAGCGATCTTGCACGACGTGCGTCATAATTTCACATATATACCTATAAAATATGCTAGTTGTAGAGACAAATTGAACATATTACGTTGTGTATCACACGTGTAATACTGGTCGTTGGTAGAGTATTCAGAATAGAATTCGTGACGGTTCGTGTGCGCTCGCCACTGGAGGAACTCGCATCAAACCAATTTTCGAAACTATGCCTTTCATACAGTAAGTATGTCCTCTTATCTAATCTCCAGCATCCAGCTGTTCAAGAATTTAAAGCTTGCCGAATAGGAAGTTTTATTCTGGTGAGTTTGCTAGGAGACGCTAAGGTTTAGCCTAAACGCATCTTCCTTTTTCTTTCTCATTCATTCGTCCTTTTCTCTATTTTCTTTTACATCTTATATTTGGACGGCAGTTTTGTGTCCATAAAAAATTCATTGCAATCTTAAAGAATTGTTATTCAAGCCAAGAATGCTGCTTGTAGCGACAAAGAAGAAACGTGACGAGGAAAAATGTGATCACTTATGCCAGAGGTACTGTGTACAGTATAAATACAATATTATACGCAGACGCATAACGAATGATTTTCATTTCTCTAACAAACGAGTATAAAGTTTCCATTAGAATGATGTTACTTGCTTTTTCTGTTTACCTTGTTTATTCTAACAATATTTCTACAATTTATCGAACATTAATTATGATTTAATTTCATACATTAAATGTTTCATTCGTTATGGTTGAATATTTATAATGTCATCTTTTACGTTTAGTCATTCTCGTAATTACTTTAGTATTTTATAGGCAATATTTTTAATATTACCGTCAACAGACTTTTTCCAACCGAGAGAGAAAGTATTTAGCATTGCATAGCTTGTGATATGCAACGTGTACGTGTGTGTGCGTCTGTATATACGTGGGAATGGTTCGAGTATAAAAAATCCTCCTAACGTTCTCGGTTGAGGAGAAACGCAGAGATGCAGATTTAAACAATTTGGCCTAACGCGAAAAGTTTCTGCCGTTAGTTTCATCTTCTGACGAGTGTGAATCTGTAATTGAGAAGAGCGATGATGTGGTCTTGATTCACAATACGTATACAGGGTGTTAAAAAAAATGAAAATCTGGAACATTAACAGCTCGGTAAAATTATTAAACAGTGCTTAATAACATAGAATCAATACGTGCATATTTATTGTTGCAACTTTTTTATCCTTTTACAGAAAATTTATTGATTTGATGCCCTGAATCGATGAAACATTATTTATCTTTCTTGGTTTTAGCTTTTAAATTTTTTATAACACCCTGTATATTCTCAATGCGATAATCTAGACTAGCGTGTTGTCGACACGGTGACGTAGGAGCGCTAGTCGTTAGTAGCGTGCACATTTACATAAATTACCATTTCAGTAAGTTGAAATTTGTATCGGAAGTAATAAGTATCTCGATCTTTAGATTTCGTTTATATTGAATTAAGCGGAGAAGAGATAAAACTTAACGAAAAAACATTGAAAATTCACGCGAATTTTGATAAAGTCTCTTAAAACAGTAAATTAATATTGTAAAACATATATTTCTTTAATTAATCCTGAGAAAGGATCCTCGCTCGCTCTGGTTTCTGTTCAGTTTTGTATCTCGAAGAGATTCGGGACACATTGGAAATACGTATTACGTGAAATAAATTTACAAACGTTTATAGTCCCATTAGGCTTTGAAAAAAATGATATCTGTTTGTTTTTGTAATAATAATAATAATAATAATCAATAATGTTGCACACATACAGTTAAATAATATGGTAATAATATAATATTGTAATATAGTAGTAATATACATACTGTAATGAAAGAAACGATAATTATTAGGAAAAGATAACTGCTAGGGAAAAAATGTTTAGTTTTATATGTCCAGATAATCCTGTTCCTACGTCGCCAAGAAGTTCACAAATGTAAAGCCAAGTACCATTATAACAATATGTAAGATAATTGCGATGAACTTTCGAGCGAGCAGTCTAGCCTGTATGGAGACAACGCGTGTGCCAAAGTGAAAAAAAAGTCATTATTGTATCGAAATAAAATTGTATAAAGCGTCACCTTTTCCTTCGACAATCAAAATGCAGTGTATGTTGTATCGCGTGCATATTTTTGTGCAATAAATAAGAACATATGCCAATTTATCGCTCAGAATGCTTTACATATGTCGTATTGAAAAAAAAGAGAAAAAAAAGAAAGAGAAAGAAAAGGAAAGGAAAAGAAAGAGGGATCTACGCATTGTGAACGTGATGCAGGAACTGTTTCTGGTATTTCTAAATTGCGAAGTGATTAATTTTTCAGGTTCCATTGCTCCCGCTTCTTCTCTTGTCTTCTTGCGTTTCTCTAAAGGTAGAAAAATGATCAAAAATGCAGTTGCTCCTTTATCATTCGTCTAGAAATTGAAATATAAACCGTTTCCGTTCTTTCATTTTCTTAAAATAAAATTTAGGTGTGCGATTATTCGAATTTTTCGTTTCTTCGAAATTTTGCATTCCACTCGCTGTAAAAAGATAAAAATATTTATTTAGGAGGTAAGTAACCAGCAAAATCGAGTATCGCAAAATCGTATTGAAAATATAGAAATCTAATTACCGTATGCCAGCGTAGAATATTATGCATTTTCCAATAAAATATTGATCAGAAAATGGGTTTCGAAGTTTTAAGAATAATGAAACGAATTGTACGATCTAATACGATAAATCTGAATTTCTTCATTGCGATCACACGCAACAAGCGGTTATTTTATTCAAAGAGATAACACTTTATTAAACATTTCTATCCACGACAAAAAACGAGTACGTTATTAATACAACAGGCATAAGCAGAAGGATTTATCTTAGGAAATCATAATAATAATCTCGAAAATGAGATGTGTATCATATTGACGATGTTGTAAGATGTTAATGGATGAAATATTAAGATTTATGTTTCTATATTGTAATAACATTTATGTATAATGGTTATTATAATGCAAAAAATATACATACTAGTTGTCCACGTTTACATTCTCACTATGTTTCGTTATTTCCAATTCCAATTTCTATTTACATACTCGTGTGGTGTTTCGATACACCGTATTATCCATATTTATGTTTGGCAATGAACGAACGAATTTGTAAATAAAAGAATACTCAATTTTCTTTCAATCAATAACATTTATTGTCAACGTAAATTGCAAACTTCTACATTGTAGAAATCTGTAAGAAATACATTTTAAGTTTAAGTCTTGCACCCTGCCTTAAAGGGACTTGTAGAGAGTCGTGCAATTGCGTGAACATAACATTTTAGAATAAGAGTAAAACCATTTTACAATAAGTACAATTGTGCTTCATGATATTATATAAATTCATTACATATGCTATCGACAAGCGGATAAAGAATCGATGTAATAGATGTTAATATCGATTCGATCATACGGTTACTTTATGATAAAACCACGCGTTTCATATGCAATGTTTGTTGTCTGCTATTAGCGACGTTAATGATAAGAAATATTTAATTATAATCGGGCCGATTATATTCTGCGCCGAAGCTATTCTTATAGTAATATGTTTCACCCTGCCTAAAAGGGATAAATAAAGTTAGTCATGCTACGGTGCTCACCTAAATCCATCTTGCATCAGGGCCATTGGTGCGCGAAATTCTTAATACTCGCGATAATATTCGCGACGCGCTTTCATAATATATTTAATCGTATTATCATTCTTGCACCCTGCCTGAAAGGGATAAAAGATGGTTCTAATCACCAAACTAATCACAAGGAACATTTCAGAATCTTTGTATTTAATCCGTAGACTACTCTGGCACTTAAAAAGATTTGATTTTCGTATAGATATAAAAATCGGTTAAATTAAAGTCATATTTTTATTAAAGTTGCGTTATAGTCGTATCGATTAAACTAATAGTTCGATTAAAAGCAAGCTACTTGGCATTTCGCTTCTATATATTTTGATAATCCACGGATTGAATAATTTCATAAGAATTTGATAATTTCGTTATTTCTAAACCTGCCATCGTAATAAATCAGTTCAGTATTTTACCATAATGTGACGTCGTTTGGCAATAAATAAATATGCGCTTCACGATTAATTAAAATCTATCAGTCTCAACGTTTAACCCTGCCTAAAAGGGAAAGAAGATGGTCATGCGAGTGTGCTCTTTTCACAATTGGGGCCCTAAGTAACGCGCACTCATAATACAACATTATTTCTGGAAATTTTTACCAACTAATTTCCAGAAATGATGTGTAACAAAAATTCGCATTTGTCCTCCATTAAAATTGCTTCGGTTATTATTAGTACTGATTAAGAATTCATCGTACGTTTCATGCGAATAATCTAGATAATCGATTAATATTCACATAAGTGGATAAATAAGTATAATTGGTCGAACAAATAAAAAACAGTCGACAAATATTCGCATAAATCAGTTTTAAATCACGCTATCTCTTTTTCATTACTTATTTTCGGAATGATGTACGATTTCTGTGTAAATGTTTGACTAACAATAAGAGATATATGTAGTACCTATGTTTCTTTCTACTAGCGTAGATGATTTTTTAAATGAGTTCACCAAGAACGTGCACTGTCTTCGCTGATCAACGATGAAATTTTAATCGAAAACCTTTTTAACAATCTTGTTATCTTGACCGAAGCAAAAAGTTCCTTCATGTGGAATATAAGGGCCCTCGCTTAAAAAGATAAAATCTTACACCCTACACTATTATTTAAAGAATACAAAGAATATGTCGTTTTTCGGAAAATTTCACTTCTTGGTATTAGAAACAATAAGTTAAATTACCTCTTGGATCGAAATTTGACGAACGGCCTTGACATTTCTCGAGCTTAAAAAGAAATTAATTTCAGTCTAACACCAAATATACTTAATACATGTATGTGTCATATAGATTTCAAAAAATTACGAGAAAGACGTACTTAAAAAAAAAGCTGTTCAGAGATTTTCGATATTTTCACTGAAACGATGGCTCTTTGTCCGTTTTGAATATTTTTCGATACGTTCCGAAAATTCAATGATATTTCAATTTCGTAAAGTTGATATTGTTTTCACTCTTCATTTTCCTCGGCATCAATCTCGCCCTTTCGTTAACTTTTAAAGGATTATATTATGACAAATCGAACGCCAATTGATCCTATTAATCATGTCAAGTTTACCTGGTTAACTTATCAATAGGAATCGAAACCATCGTTTCATCATTCACCTAATTTAAGCCAGTGTGTTAACGTGGATTTTTCGATTATTTTTTCTGTACTTCTGTTGCTTTTTCTTTTTACAATTTAATTCCTCCTGTATCTCTAACAACGATTTTCCTTTAGTTTCTGGGACCATAAACAGTATAAAAACGATACCAAGAAAACAGCTAACCGCGAACCAACCGAAAGAGGTGTAAACACCGCAAGAATCGGAAATGACTTGGTACATTTTTGAAACAAAGAACGCCAATAAAGATGCCCACATATTTGCTATAGATACGGCAGCTCCCTTTACGTTAGTTGGAAAAAGTTCTCCGAGCATCATGTAGGACAATGGATTCAAACCTAATGCGATAATGAGCTCGTAAAATATAACAGAGGCATGAAGAACCCAACCAAAACCGGTCATATTCATTAACATGTAGTGTTTTAGCAGATAAAATGTTCCGGTAACTGTTAAGGACAATCCACCGAGCAAAGTAGTGACAAGAAGCAATGGCCTTCTACCTAATCTGTCTACTAAAGCTGCCGCACCGATACCGGCTATCAACTGAAGAACACTTAGAACGATCACTGCTATCCCAGCGGATAAATCTGTATCAGCCTCCTCGAGAATTTCTTGAGTATACGATTCTATAGCGGCTAGACCACTGAATTGCAGAACTAGCTGGAGGCCGAAACTGATTACAACAGCTCTTCTATTACCTGGGGTGTTGAACAGATCCCAAATGTTTCCTTTATCGCTGAGGTCTCGCAATACGGTCTTTTGCATTTGTTCTATATCTTCTTCTAACTGATCCTCCGTCGCGTATCTCTTAAGACACTTTAAATTATTCATCGCTTTATCTTCGCGATTTCTCATCAACAAATAGTAAGGAGATTCTGGCATCCAACTAAACGTGAGGAAAAAGATTATGGGGATTACAGCGCAGCTGTAAGCTAGACACTCGTACGACACGAATGGGCCAATCGCGTGAGCGTATAATTCACCAAAAGTTACCATTAACTTTATGAAAGACCCCAGAGATCCTCTGATCTCCTTATCAGCGATTTCACCGATGTACATAGGACAAACGACGTAAGCCACGCCGAGCCCTATGCCGCCGATGAATCTTGAAATGTAGAGGACGTAAGGGCACCAGGCTACGATGATTAAAATCCAACTAATAGTCAGTGGTATTCCTGCAAGCAGGAGGCACATTTTACGACCCAGTCGATCAACGATGAAAGCTGCGATAATATTGCCAGGTATCGAGCCGAGAAGAACGAACGAAGCGATCCACGAGGCATCGTCCGACGTTATTGGCATATAGGACTCTGAAGACTTTAATTTTGGTAGAATCGGTGATGTCCAGCCTATATGAGAACCGGAAGTTGCCATAGATAAGGTGGCTGTACCAGGGAAAAAATGAAAATAGAATAAGGTAAATAATCATAGCGGTTAATAGCTTAATCGATTAATAAATGAAAATAGAGATATATTTAACTATGGAATCTATATTCTGATCTTGTTTTGTTATCGTGCCTACTTTTGCGAGTCGAAAATAGTTCTGCGATTTATGTACTTGTAATGAATCTTTCTTCGGTTGAAAAAAACCACGAGCAAATATTACAATATATTATTTTTTGTTTACCAACTTTATAATTAATGACGTTTGTCATATCTATTAAAATTAAACATTTAATTTATTAAATTGCATAAAACGATACGTTTACATATGCCAGCACTTCATTAATTACACTTAATGATCAACGTAATGTCACCGGTATAACATTAATATTAAAACCTTGTTGGTTAGTGTAATCATTACAACAGCAATACATGGTTATTATTAAATAAATGTTAAAATGAAAAACTTAATTTCTTCTTTTGCTAACGGTTTGTAATTACCTGTAATCGCTGCTAAATATTGCGGCCACCACTTAATGCGCGATTTGTTCATCTTTCTTATTTCTTCTTTTACGGACTGTAATATTTCACGAAGTTAGTACATATAGTTGAATTAAATATTATAAATTATAGAATTTATATAAAAAAAAAAAATACGAAGTCATTCCCATTTCATCCGATAAAATAATTTTTCATCTAATGGAAATATTTTCCTAAATTATCGATTAGAAATATCGGTCAAATTAGATTACAGGGAATGGAAAATATTCATTAAATTCTGATGAACGATTAATAGGTATTTATTGCGATATTTACAGAGATAACGATGAAACACGACGATGCCACCAGGAAGAACGACGGTTTTACGCTCTTGTTCTTCGTACCTCTTTCTAAGACATTGTGGACAGAATGGGAGTTTAATCACGATGTACTACACTTTATATGTCGGTTTATCAGTTTCCCTGTTATCACAATCGAATCTTACGTAGACCCCTCCTTGCGACTAGTGAAACCTATTGATGTTTTCGAGACACGGAAATAAAAAGGAAGAAAGCTTAAGAAGAGGAAAAGAGAGAATTTGAGGAGGTATACGCTTGAAGTATTTATAACTTGGGTATTTATTTCTTCACTTATTTACTTTTTTAAATCGAACGGCCTATTAGAGGTTTGCTCAACTATTTATTAAAAGTTATTAATAAAGATTTTACAAAATTTATCGAAAGACTCAAGTATTAAATATGTAAAGAATTTCTTTTAATATAAAAGAAACAAAATCGCCGTATACTCGGTAATATGTTAACTTTTATACAAGCGTATCGATTAATGTGACTGCTGAATATATGTATACTTCTCCGTCTTCAAAACACAAATGAAATATCAGTATATTTTTCTCAACAGTGCTAAAATACAGGCACCGTTGAAAAGTACTAGAGTGAAATGAAATGTTAAAATACACAGTGTTCTACTTTAAGCATCGACCGTCCTGACGTTCCACTGACTTTCATTGCATTGATGAAACTACACATCGTATACACAGCACTTTCATAGTATGAAATTTTAATAATACCATTTCTGTGAGAAGTAGCCGTCCATTTATAGACACAAATAGTCCATTTATAGATATAAACTTATTATGCTTACTAAATTGTGTAATTGAGAACACGATATAATGTGAAATACTATTAGCAATATTAGAGAAAGAAGAAACAAAGATATTAGAGAACATAGTAATCTAAAAATTACAATGTAAACTGTATTTACTGTCGAATACAAGCATCAAGATTGCAAATATAAAGATTAAACAAGACTGATAACGAATCTAGTAATTATGAAACATTCATAGTTTATATGTTCAATGTATTAAAAATAGCCGAAGCGTAGCAGCTATCTGTTAGACAGGATTACGTACCATCAGGGTACTTCATTTGCAAAATATGTGTCGAAAAGATGAGAACAATATGAAATATACATAAGTGAAAGGTTATAGTAACGAAATAGAATATATAAATTATATAGTTTCCTAGAATATCTAAATTCGTATTTCATTATAGTATCTCTTATCGGAGGAACAAAAAGCAGAGAAATGCTATTAAAAATTAAATTCTCACGAGTTATTCGAAGAAGCTGAGTCATTGTAAAAAACGAAGGTTGCTGTGGAAAAAATAAGAACAGAATCCAAGTATTTCCTCTTTAAAACTCGCAAAGATGATTTCTAACTGTTTTGACAGACATCGTCCAAATCTTGTCGAACAGTTTTACGAGAGTACGATTTTCATGATGAAATTCTTCATAAGATACCATATATCAGCAAAAGTAAAATACACAAAGTAAATTTTATACAATTGAAACGATTTATACGTTACTCAAGGTAATATGAATCGAAACAAACTAATATTTTAAAATGAGTACAAATTAAGTACTTAAAAGAAATACGTCATTTTTCGTTGTCAGTTAATACACTCTTAAAATTATTGTTACAAATATTTATTAGTTCATTATATTATACACATAATTTATTACATTATGTATTAACAATATAATTGTTTTTTAAATAGTTGCAATTATATCTTATAAATATGCGAATTTTCCATTTTGTTCATTTTGAAATTTGAAAGCACGACAAACAAACGACAAATGTATTTCATTGTGATGTTTAAAATTTATGATACTGAACGTTCGAACGGTAGTAACTCAAATATCTTCCAAATATTTTATAAAAGTCTTATATATAACGAGCAAATAAACATACATACATATGTTATCTCTGACGTTTAATTTGAACTCCGTGTGAAGAATATTTAATCTTTGCACATGTTATCGTGATACATTTATGATAGCTATATTTTTGTGTCATGGAAACGAACTACTCTTTAGAAATGTAAAGAACATTCTACGTCGAATTTTAACTTACCTTAGCAATTACAAAACGTAGTTATTCGATAAGGACAAACACATTCATATAAATTATTAAGCATCCTAATTTAAAGCCTATCAAAGCTTTATCAATTTATATTTATTAAAAAAAATTACTTTTATTTTTTCAATATACATTTTAGAATTACATATTACTTGAACCTTAAAATTATGAAAACGTAATTCATTCTATTATATCCTCTACCTTTTTCTTTTGTATAAATAAACTAATACAGATTAACACATATTATAGTGCATTTATAAAGAAATATGTGTGATGAATGTGTTTATCAGGCGCGAAGAATCTGTTTCTGAAATTTCGCGCCCGACGCTGCGACGTCGAGAGATCGAACTCGTTCCAATGTATTCGAGCCGTTGCAGTGCTAGCAGTCGTAAATTGTCTGTCTTCAGCGAAAGGGTAGTGAGGTATTTTTTCATTGTACCAGTTAACTCAAATGCGATTTTCTTACTAATCCGTGGTATTAACAATAAAGTATTCAAATTCTTCAAATACAGTGATTCAACGACTCAACGAATCCTCACGGGTGACTACACCAAAGGGAACAAAGGCCGTATACGAAGATGTGCGGTGGTTTTACGTGCTCTAAAAATGCTTTGACGGCTTTAAACATCCTTTATATCGTAAGCAGAATTTCCGGAAACAAGTCTACGTACACCACCAAACTTTTGAACAAATACATTTTGTTTCAATCTTATTTTATTTTCAGCCTCGGATATTTTATCAAATTCTATAATATGCGCGCTATGAAATAATATTTTAATTGCCATCATTATGAAAAAATTGCCATGTATTGCTAATTAAATAAATATAATAAAATTTTATAGAGAGCACTTCTATATGGAAAATTAAATATTTTAATATCATTATATGCACATAGCAACACCCAATTATTTTAATAATTAATGTAACTGCAAAAAATGTGATAATAATCATAATGAATGCATACACAGAATGTTAAAAATTATGAATTTACATGATATTAAATTCTGACATTTAAATGTTTTCTAACACATTTTTTAATTTTACAAATTCTGAAAATTATATCTTAATATTTTAGGTTGTTGCATTTATTTTAATCGGTGTAGCTGTATATGGAAGAGCTTCTGCATTAGTCACAAACCTTCCTATAATTGGAGGTATTTTAGCATGTGGTGTTATTTTGATTCTAATTTCTATCCTTGGACTGATTGGTGCTGTTAAACATCATCAAGTTCTATTATTCTTTGTATCCTTTTATAGATTTACAATATGTAAGTAATATCATACTTGTTGGTATTATCATATATATTTATTTATGTAAAAAACATTGTGTATATATTCCTATTATGATCCTTAATAACATCCTTATAGTACATGCTTATTTTGTTTCTACTGTTTTTAATCCAATTTAGTATCGCGTGTGCTTGCCTTGCTGTTAATACCAAACAACAAGAACAATTAGCAGAACAGGTAATATTTTATATACATAGTTATTTTTGATAGTAGGAAAAATATTTAGTTTATTAATTTTAGGGTTGGAAGCATGCAAATGAATTAATAGATAAGGTTCAAGAAACTTTCAAATGCTGTGGTTTCAATGGCACTGAAATCGCATATATGAATAATTCAGATCCATTTATTGAATCTTGCAAAATTGTAAGTATAATTTAACACACAGCAAATAAATTTAATTTTAATAACATGTAATAATGTTTTAATCTTTTAGAAATATTGTTGTCAATATTCTACAAATAGTGATTGTGAATGTCCATCTTGTATGCAAAAATTACAATCTACGATTGATTATGCCTTTAAATTATGTGGCAGCATAGGATTGTTCTTCAGTTTTACAGAGGTAAGAATTTATGAGTTATTTTATATATTATATGTATTTGATATGTGTTCACTTAAAAAATGCAATGTTAAATGCTTAAAAGCATTACATTTGTTCAATTGTTTCACTCTGTTAGAGATAACAGTGATTTACTTAGTAAGCGTTAACCTGTGAACCCATTGCAGTTTGTTGGTGTTTGGTTGACCGTGCGATACAGGAATCAGAAAGATCCACGAGCTAATCCTAGCGCTTTCCTCTAGTCTAACACCATCGCCATGTCCTCTGTCACCTCATATGATCCTCCTAATAGATGGTGGGTGGTTTCATGTTGTGATTTTCTATTTTATATATCAACTTTTAGGAGAATATTTTTTATCAGCCACATTTTATGTGTAACATACCATCATATTGCATTTATGTAATTCAATATATGTACTAGTCTTACTAAATTTAAAAATTAATTCGATTGGTTTGTGGTGTAAACCATGTACATTTCATTTCCAGGTGATTGCAGCTTTCTTGGCAAAACGTTACAGAAATCAACTATATCAACATTCAAAAGCTGTTTTTCCTTAATATACTGTTATATTTTTTTTTTCAACATAGTTTATATCATTTAAATACAAATATTTTTCCAAATTAAAACTAGATTCTAATAAGTAATAGGTGAATGAGTTGTAATCAAAGTTTTGATCGCTTTGATTTGCATTTAGAAATATTAGATTATTTAATAGCCAAGATATAATTCTTATTTCATAGTACAAATACCATCTTGCATATATTACTTGCATATAATTCTTGAGAAACTGTTAGTATTTCACTGCAGTTTATAACGCTCAACAGGGAAAAAACGCAACAGCACAAATGAAACAGTTATAGATTTTTAGAACGGATAGATAACTAATAGTTAAAATGTGTGATCTAGTCATCCATTTAGAACAATCGTACTAAGCCTCAATGCGCCTTGTAGTTTAATATTTAGATACGTTTGTGCAAGCGCGTTTCTATAAAACTTTGTTTATTTACGCAGCATAATTTATAATATGATTCACTAATTCTCATTATCAAATTTTTATTTTCTGTTAACAAAGCTTGTATAAGAAATGATTTCAGGTATGCTCTAGAAAACGTATATCCTTTTATGTTATATCTATATAATATTTATATATTTACATAAATTCTTCTAATTTAGTAGAAACTTTTTCTATTTTGATTTCCAATATCTTTATAATATCCATAAATATTTTTCAAATTTATATTTTTGCATTAGCAATGCAATATACATTCGCAACTTATTTAATTTGTGAAGTTTTCAAAATAAATATTTCTTTCTTGAACTAATCGGACAAATTTAGATCAAATTATCTTTTATCAAAATATAATGAAAGAATACATTCATTGTGTATTATTGAGTATTAATAGTTAATATATTTCGCTAATGAATCAAACATTAATCCTACAATAAAGTATAACGTGATAATTAATTAGAATTCTTTAATCTTGAGATATTATCATAATACTGCCGTATGTGTAATAATAATTTCAAAATCACTTTATTACCAATTTTTAATTTATAATCTGCTTCCTCTAATTTTTATACTTACTTCTTTCATTATAAAGATCTATTAAACTGTATTCCTAAATGTTATGTATAATGTGTCTAAAAAATATTGCAATTAAAGCTTTTGAATTATCCTACCTAAAGATAAAATATCATTATTTTAACAAATTATGCTTAGAAGCTTGAAATGTTCAATGTTTACGTGAATTTATTTAATTTTATAATTAATTTAAATTTTAAATAAAAAACAATCGTAATTATCTATTATACTTGGAATGTTAATTATATATTGCATTATACAATAAATATCTTATTAAAATAAATATCTTATTAAAATAAATGCTTAGATTGTGCATATTCACATTTGATTTGTTTTGTGTAAGTAGTAACATTTTTTTAATTTAAATAAGAATTAACATGATAACAATGCATGAATTTTTCAAGTAGTAAATTGAATTATTTAAAAAATTGAGGAACAATTTAGTGAAAAGAATTATGCAGCGAAGATTTAATAAAAACATTATTCTAACATTCCAATTATTACATTCTTTTATTTTTATATAAATTAATAATTGTAACTATGAATTAATTATAATATATACTTAACATTCGTCAGATAATTTTTCTATGTGTGGAATATCATATTAGTGAGTATAAATAAACACATATATCTCAAAATAAATAATATATGCAATGATATAATTCATATATGTAATTATTTCGAAAGCGAAAACGCAATTCGCATGATACGGTGTTTTTAAATTTCGTTAGAAATCCTAAGATAATTTATAGCGAAAGCACAGATTGATAAGAGCATGAATTAAAGATATAGACACATACATATTTTACTATCTTAAGTTAATAGGTAATTAACTAATGTAGTTACATATTATGTTTTTCTATATATTAATTATGATTAAAACTATGATATAAATATGTTTAAAACTACAAAAACATTAATTGAATACATTTCTTTTGAAGAAAGGTATATTTATGTTAGTATTAATACGAATATGATATAAAAATACATAAACGATATGTACCGGAAGAACATTGATTTAACACTAACTTAACATTAATTTTAAATGTTTCGTTCGATTTAAATATTTTTTAATCGATAGGAATATTTACAAACATAACAAATTATATGCTGCGATTAATTTCGAAGAGTTTTAATTATCACACTTCTGGTATTGATTAGTTATTGTTATTATAACATCTTGTAATGTTCTTTCTTTAAATAAATATATATAAAACTTGCAAGTAAAATTGTCTACGGTCAATGATTATTTTAGTTACATTTTATTGAAATGTTTAGTAAATATATTTAATTTTAATCATGTTCTATATAATTACGCAATTAAATGAATTAAACTGAACTAATTGTGTGTATTATTACGTTCGTTTACCTGTTACATTAATGATTATTTAATAAAGCGATCAATCGTGTAATTCTATCGATTCCTCGAATCGATTGTTCTAAATTTTAATAAAAATGGCTACTTTGAAGCACGCATGTCAAGTGGGTTATTGGTGTTGATAAACAAAGAATTTTAATAAAACGGCTACTAAAAAGTTTTGTTGTTGTCTGTCGACTTCCATCGATATAAAATTTCGAAAAATATCGGAACGGTGATAAAAAATCGGCAATTACGACGGAGTGTCAAAACAGTAGTGACAACGTCGAACGTGACGTTGAGGTTATGGACAACTTCGTCAAGATTGAAAAAATAGGGGAAGGGACCTATGGGGTGGTTTATAAAGCCAAAGATAAGTTAACTGGAAAGCTGGTGGCACTTAAAAAAATTCGTCTTGAGACGTACGTCGATTGTAATATTTATATATAAAAATCTGGAATCCTTAATTTAATGTATACCTTTGCCGGGTGTTGTATTGTTAGCATACTACATTAACCGCAAAATGGACATATAATACTTTTAATAACAATTTAAGTTACTAGAATCTGCACGATATATATTTCGAAATTTATTAAACTATTTATAGAGTCTATGTTTCTAATCTAGGCGGATACCTACTGATATTATTTTTTCTTTGTCAGTATAGAATAACTAGTATATAACTAATAAATATTCCTAATTTTCATACTTGTAGCAAAATAATTTTTCAATCAGTTTTTTGATTGAATGGTCAATGTATATATTACTTGTATATATGTTTAATAAATATACATCTAATATTTATAAAAGAAAACAATTATTTTAACTACTAATATTATACAAATTTTTTATCTCATAATAAGAAA
Source organism: Bombus pascuorum (assembly GCF_905332965.1). NCBI lineage: Eukaryota > Metazoa > Arthropoda > Insecta > Hymenoptera > Apidae > Bombus > Bombus pascuorum. The sequence goes on from NC_083498.1 coordinate 604,362, forward strand.
ATAGTATTGTTTTGCTTTTTCAGTGTTCTGGATATTATATACTTCAAATATATATTCAAATGATCTGGTACCTTAGGTAATAGATTATACTATATAACCCAAAAATTGTTATTGAATTGAAATCATATGTTTCTTCAGAATGAAGATATATTTTTGTAGAATTAATAGTTTGTTTATCCTGCACACATTTAAGTAATTTGCACGTATCTATGGTTACAGAATTATTGTTATGCAATCATTTTGATTTAACTACATAAATAACTTCTGGAGATAGCGAGATAAAATACCATATTGGTTAAGCTTTTGCTTATATGCATTGCTAACACATCTGCTAACTTACACATTGGGGTCAGCTGAATCTGCAGGGGCCACGTTATACTAAATTTTCGTAGCACCACATTATTCAGCTTGTCCCATTGTGTCATGCTCAGCTGGTTTTTAATTTTAAACCCTTTAATTTGTTTACCATATACTTAAATGGGATTTTCTTCTGTGTATTTGTTTTTTAATGACACCTATTTTTATACAAGTTTATAATTTTATACTAATTACACAATTTACATACTGCACTTATTATTTAGATTTATTGAAACTCACTTACACATCTTTATTAATTGCTTTATCTGTAAATAAATGTATTTATTATAATTTTTTGAAGGAAAAGGATAATTCAATATTATAATCTATCATTGGTGATCAATATATGTAACTAATAATGTAATGTTAATTTACATCAGGGAAAGTGAGGGTGTCCCATCCACCGCTATTCGGGAAATATCATTATTAAGAGAACTTACACATCCAAATATCGTTCAATTATTTGATGTGGTAGATGGTGACAATCACCTTTATCTTGTTTTTGAATTTTTACAACAAGATTTAAAGAAGTTATTAGATTCTGTGAAAGGAGGATTAGATCAAGCTCTTGTCAAGGTATTGCGCAAAAAAAATTACAGTTGAAAATAAATGCATGCATTGTTCAAAGACAGGTCTCTTATGTTTACAGAGTTATTTGTATCAATTATTGAAAGCAATTTCCTTCTGCCATCTACATTGCATTTTACATAGAGATCTAAAACCACAGAATCTGTTGATAGATCGGGAAGGCCACATAAAATTAGCAGATTTTGGATTAGCCAGAACATTTGGTGTTCCAGTTCGAACATATACTCATGAAATAGTAACCCTTTGGTATCGAGCACCAGAAATACTTTTAGGAACTAAATTGTATTCCAATGCAGTAGATGTTTGGAGTCTAGGTTGTATATTTGCAGAAATGGTAATGATAGCTCTAATAATATAATAATTCTGTATAAAAGAGAAGTGTCATTTATTAAACAGTTCCGACCGGACATCGGCACGACGCGCCGTCAGAAGACTTAATAATGAGTTTACTTTTTCAAAACAGTTGCATTATTCTTGCAGGCAACTAGAAGAGCTTTATTCCCAGGCGATTCAGAAATAGATCAACTTTTCAGGATATTCCGTACATTAGGTACACCTGATGAGAATATTTGGCCAGGAGTATCACAGTTACGTGATTACACATCAATGTTTCCAAGGTGGGAACCTCGACCTCTAGACGAAGTTGTACCTTCCTTTGATTCCGATGCCAAAGATTTACTTTTGGTAAGATTCGCTTTGATATGAACTAATAATAAATATTGAATCTTCTTATGTTAGTTTTAATATTACATATTTTAACAGAAACTTTTGACTTATGACCCTAATCAGAGGATAACAGCAAAGAAAGGGTTGAGCCATCCTTATTTTACTGGAGTTACATTAGTTCCACCACCACTGCCAAAGAAAACTTGATCTAGATATATTATTTCCTAAGTTACTATGTGTTTTGTAATTCTTCATACAATGTAAAACTGCCAATAATATAATTGTTAAAATCATATATTTTTGGAATCTTATATTAAGCTGTATTTTTAATTCCGATATACTGAACGCGTTCTTTTTAAACAAAGATATATTTTGATATGTACATTAAAAATCATTTATACATACTTTATTATGTCTACGTTACTTTAAAAATTGTTATACCTTTAATTATTATTATTCTTCATAACAATACAGATATTCTTGATAATATATAAATATTTTTTATTCGTATTATAATCTGCAAAATTTTATTTACGATATTAAGTGCTGTAAATATTACATTTCTCGATCTTCTTCAAAATACCACCTTTGTAATAAAAGATGTGACATTAAAATAGTACTGTGTTTATTAGAAAGAAGTACCTAGAATTAGAAATATGTACTTCAAGCTTTCTCTTTTACTTCATCGCTTTCGCTTTCAATAATTTATATTACAGCTACTCAAAAGAGTTCTACATCAAAATAATATAAAGTCATTAATCAAAAAGCGCATATTTATTGACTTAATATTTCGTTCATATCGATTGGTTTGCTAGGTTCAATGTACACAAGCAATCATTCATAGTTCGAGGAAACTTCTTCTCCTGAAAGATCTCGATAACAAATAAATTTATTTTGAAATATATGAAACACTGATTTAATGTGTAACACGTTCTGTTAATTTCGGTAAACTAATTTTAGTATTAATTTCAGAAACTATAGCAGTTTCTTGTGGGATAGGAGAGGGTGCCAATTTCGGAAGTCGTAATTCCTTTGGCGATACTTTTCTAGACATATGAGAGGAAGATTTGTCTGGACTCTTCAATCGAAGACTGTTAGGAGGACGTGGAGAATTAGGAGATTTCATTGCTTTGTCTTCTAGACTTTTTACCGAAGTACCGCTGGAAGGACGTGGAGAAATAATAGATTCCATTGCTCTGTCTTCTGGCGATTTTAAGGAAGAACTACTAGGAGGGCGCGGAGAAGTAACAGATCTCGTTGCTCTGTCTTCTGCAGATTTCAACGAAGAACTGCTAGGACGTGGCGAAGTAGGAGATTTCATTGCTCTGTCTTCTGGAGATTTTAACGAAGAATTACTAGGAGGGCGCGGGGAAGTAGGTGATTTCACTGCTCTGTCTTCTGCAGATTTCAACGAAGAACTGCTAGGACGTGGCGAAGTAGGAGATTTCATTGCTCTGTCTTCTGGAGATTTTAACGAAGAACTACTAGGAGGGCGCGGGGAAGTAGGTGATTTCACTGCTCTGTCTTCTGAAGATTTTAACGAAGAACTACTAGGAGGGCGCGGGGAAGTAGGTGATTTCACTGCTCTGTCTTCTGAAGATTTTAACGAAGAACTACTAGGAGGGCGCGGGAAAGTAGGTGATTTCACTGCTCTGTCTTCTGGCGACTTTAAGGAAGAACTACTAGGAGGGCGCGGGGAAGTAGGTGACTTCACTGCTCTGTCTTCTGAAGATTTTAACGAAGAACTGCTAGGAGGACGCGAGTAATTAGGTGATTTCACTGTATTTTCTTCTGAGCTCTTCAAACGAGAGTTAGAAGGACGCGAAGAAACCGATGATTTTACTGTCTTCTCTTCGGACATTTTTAGTTCAGAATGATTAGGAGTACGTGGGGAAATAGGCAATTTCGCTGTTCTATTTCCCGGGCTCTTTAACTGAGGATTGTTGACAGAATCTAAATTTATGGGGGATCCCGCCGCTCTGCTTTTTATTACGTTTTTATCTTCTGAACTTGAATCCTGTTTGTTCCCATCTTCTACCTCTATAGTTTCAAGAGGCGATGAACTTTTTCTTGGTTGTACTGTTTCAGGAGATTTAGCCAGACTATTTCTTACTGCTTTAGGAGTTACCATAGAAGATGGCGATGGTAGCTTTTGTGCCTTTGTTGGAGTACTTGGTGGTGGTTGTGGTGAATCATCTTTTGCCTGTTCGGTAGATAAATTGATCTCTTCAACCATATTATCCTGAAAACCAGATTAATGTGTAAATTGGCATATTAAAGATATCATTATCGTTAAAAATATTTGCACTGTAAATTGAATTTAGATATATTTAGCGTAATTATTAAGGGTTTCGATAAAAGTCTCAAAATTATAATTAAAAAGAGTAACATCCGACTAAATCGCATACTCCATAAATTTGATGTAATTCATCATTGAAGTGTTACTTATGTGCAGACTGACCTTAATTTATAAATGCGGTGATTAGCAGCGATGCTTCTGTGTCCACCAAGTATTACATGTGAGGGTGAAGTACACGCTGTGCTTATTGTTATCCATATAAGAAAATTCACCGAAGTAACTCATTAAATATTTAAATACTCGAGAAATTAAAGCTAAAGAAAATCATTTCTATCTACTTAATATTTTAGTATTAGCATTTGTGTATGCCATTAACTACACCTGTGCCTTTATAAATTACGCTGCATGTGCTACAAATTACTACTGATTATTAAGAACAAAAGATGTGATAATACAATTGTGCGCAAAAACTTATTTCGGTAGGTTCTCTATTTTTCTGTTTTTATTCTATAGAAAAATTTAAAACATTGAATGGATACTCGTACCATGTATGAAATGGACGTTATTGTTTTATAAAGAAATTATACGTAATTATAAGCAACATTTTAAGCTCCTAATGATAACAATTTTAAATTGCATTCTGCAAATACTTTTTCCTTAAACGTTATTAAATTTACTTTCATTTTCTTATGTTAAAACATTCACTTAGAACATAGGTGTATATCTACAGATGACAATATAGTTGTAATCCCATAAAGCATAACAAATTACCCGATTCTATGTAACGAAGTAATCACAGTGTTAACCTTTTGAGGGTTTAATAAAAATGCTGGGAATATAAATTTAAAAACAAAAATATTATTATAATGGCTCTCTTGTTATGTCTGACAATATGTCGAATATTCGTTATACAATAATATTCGTATGAAGTGTGATTATTCGTAACAATTACGGCAACTTATTATTATGTATCTAATTTTTGCGAATCATCGGATAATTAATCAAGTTGAAATATGTACTAATCGGTATATGGAAGCAATAAAGTATAAATAATACTTGATATATACCTTTTTAGCATAGATTGCATGAATTTTTCAAAAGTTGTATGATTGAGAGAGAAAGAGAGAGAGAGAGAGAGAGAGACATTTCTCTGAAATTATTTGCAATATTTCAGTTATTTTGCTTTTCCCATCGACGTTTCACTTTATTATTGATTCTCATTTTTCAACTGACTGTAGATCAGTTGTAGAATCTAAGTATTTATTCTGATGTATACAACAAATAGAGATAGTTTACGTATCTACAGTAACGATTACGAATTTATCGTATTCTATCATTTAAATACAACATGAAACGTATTCGATGCAACCGTGTGAAATATTTGTTTCTCACTCGATGCATTGAATATGATTGCGCATTGTATACGATTCTAATATCATTTCATTTTTCAACGGGGTTCCTCTACCGATCTACGTAGAGACGACAGCAACTTATTCCACGGGATAAGTTTCTTCAGAACCCGGCAATTCCCAATAAATCGACGCTCGACGTCGTAAACTTCATCCATTAGAGATCCATGTCTTTCAACTCTGTTTTTAATACGCATCGTTTGCATTTACCGCGAGAAAGCTGCTCATAAATTCAAGCACAAATTGGGTGAGTCGTTGGTTCACACTAAACTCTTTCTTCTTTCGCTGGAATCGAGCATACGATTTATATACACGAGATGTGAATGCCGTAGAATAGTTTTCTCTAACGGATAAGTTTCCGATAGATAAAATGTAAATTCGGTAATGAAAAAGTCGTACTTGATTTAACTCTTGAGCATCAAGATGAAAGCAAAGTAAGTGGATTACATGGTGCGTAAAATGATTTGAGTCTTATAGCGTGCTGCTAAGCAATGAATCTATACATGTATTAATAAATAGAAAGAAAAATTATTGAAAAGTTTGATACTTATAAACTTTCTTAGCCTTAATAATGAATGTTACGGTAAAATTGATTTCCCTTTGATATTTCAAGAGTTAAAACAAATTGATTCAGTTTAAGCGATGGTTAATGAAAAATGCTAGAAACTATTCAAATACATTATACAGAGTGTATCACAGAAAGCGTTACAAGATAATTCCTCCAAAATTACTACGATTAACAAGAAAATTTGTTATGGAATCTTTTGGATGACAAAGAGAGACTTTCCGTGTTAAATTACGCAAAATATAGAATAATGTTTTATCCCAAATAAAATCTACTTGGAAATGCAAAAACTGTACATTATTTCATTAAAGAAGAAAGCGCAGAGTCCTCTTTTTAACTCGTTAAATGAAAAATTAAATAATTTAATCAGCAAATCATAGAAAAAATATTTTTTCTTGTTTTCTTTAATAGTTTTAAAGGAAACAACTCGTAATACTTTATCTTATACACCTGATATAGATATATCATGTACAGAGTGCATACGAGAATCTCATTTTTATGATAAAAATGCATTGTCCAAATACACAAAGAACATATCAAAAACTTGACGTAGAATGTGTATATATTTATGTGTATATTCTAAACTTAGTAGTTATAATCATTCAATGAACGTACACTCCGTACATGTTTTCAACAGGTGGTGATGCACAAAGAAAACAAAGTTTTTAATTGCTAATATTTTCTTCTTTTGTATCGTCTTATGACAGCATGTAATTAATATCATCACTTCGAATTAATTGATGTTTCTTCAGTATGTCAGTATACAAGGATAAAATTAATAATCTGTGCATCACCGCATTTTGTCTTCATACTTCAATTATTTTATATATAGAGCACGTATCTGTTTTCTTCAATCCGGGAGTAGGCGAGTTTACGTAAACCTTTAATATTAGATTACATTTATAGCGTTTAATTATATTTCCTATGTGACAATGTAATTACAGCGTTTTGCATTTATCTATTATTTCATCCTTGCCTTTTCATTCGCAATATTCTTCTTTTTTATGTTATCACCACCGATTTCGAATTTTATATGTTTTTACGCAGGCTGAGATTAATTTTATCGTGAAGCTTGACTTTATTTGAACTTTAGAAATGTTTTCTATGATATTAGTTAATTTTTGCGGGTTATCAACTGCTGCATTTTCTACTTTCCTCTCATTTTTCTTTCACTTTTTTTTCTACCGCAATTTCCAAATCGAATATATCGTAACCATATTTATTCATGGATACTAATGTTAATCGAATTATATGTACGTTACACACATTTATGAACGCACCATAAAAAAGCTAAAATAGAATTCAATTAATCGTATAAGTAGCTCTACGACTTAGCATTAGTATTATGGTTAAAATTATTTATTAATCAACGTTGTATTTTGCTTTTCGTTACCATAGCACATTCAAAGCCTTGTTTAGTACTACAGTTAGCTATTTACACTATAGCCGGAAAATTCGCGTTTCCTTATTCTTGTAGGTTTAACAAAAATACACCTACTCTCGGTCTCGTGAATTACAATATCGATCAATTCGTACAATGAGTCTGACATTATGTGATCGTAAAATTGTTGTAATTGCCGTGCCACTGTGAAACCGTGTTCTAAGTGACTACGAAAAATGAGAATTCATTCATTTAATTAAACTTAAACGTATCACGTTACCGCATTTCCTTTTCAGATCGGAAAAATGCCTTTAGAAACGTTCGCGTCTTAAAATGGTTCTTATTGCAATGTATAAGATATAGCAAACAATTGTATAATATTTTGCGCTCTTATCGTCGTAGGTATCGTCGTATCCGTGCAAATCTCAAATAAGGGAAGCATTGTATCCTTTGTTCGAGTATCTCCTTATATGTAATATGTAAGTTTACGATGAAATCGAAGTATTTGCATATTTATAAAAATTCGAAGAATCAGCTGTGATAATTGGTAAACTGTTTCGATGTGTTGGACAATTACGCTACGACAAGTATTACAATGATGCACGATTAATGTAATCTGTGTTCGGTCGTATGAAAAGTTTTGAAAACACATTTTTTCAATCTGAAAAAGTGTCGCAAATTATTTGAAGTGACTTCGTGGATAAATGCGTTAACAGGGTGGGGGAAATCATTTTGCTGGTGATCGTAGTGTTATACGCTAGATACGTATACTCATCGTATACGTTATCGATCGTGTAAAAGCACATAGCGACGAGGAAAAATACCCCTTTGCCTTTTGCGCTAGTTTTCATCGATTAAACGCCAGAACTCCGTGCGAAAAACGCTGTCCCCGTATGGCACGTAAAAAATTTCCCAGTCATCGTTGACTCGAGACGATCATGATGTTAAACGCGATGTCAAATAGAGCCGAATATTAATTGATTCAAAATCATATACGATACGCTTGCGAGTGCGTTACGATGAAATGAATTTGCACGACTATATATATGTTCGTTCTTCGTTCCTACGCGCAACGTTTCGACTCCATCGAACAACGGGTCAATACTGGCCGTTCGATTCGATGATCGAGGAGGGAGAGATTACGGATGATTAATCAGACGCAAGTGACAAGGAAATCGGGTCTAGCGGTTGAGTTTTCGTGATCTAGCATTCCTGGTTGAGGTTCTCGTCCGATGTAGGCAGACCGTTCTTGCCGGCGGCGACCGTGCCAGGGGGCACAGGGCTCTGCGGGCACAACACACAGGATTAAGGTGGCCCATTAACCTCCGCGTTACAACCTTGCTAGCTCATTCTAATCTGGGTCACGTTAAACCTTTGAAGCAGCGCACATTTTCCTCTTTGTACCAACTGTTATGTATCTATCACCGATTTATCATAAATCATTCACGAACTATACGTACATACGTAATATGTAATATGTATTAAGGGTGTCGAGCAATGTCTTCGTGATATAATGTATTGTAAACAATGTAATTTTATTACATATATTTTTGCAAGAAATTCGGCTGTATAAAATAATATACCTACATAGACGCAATTGAAAATGTGCTTCAAAGGATTAAGCAACCGTTACATCTTTTTGTTACAAGTTTTAGATATTTAAATTTTCTTTAGTTTTATTAGTTTAATTATATTAGTTTTCTCTAGTGCGTAATCTTGCAAAATTTAACAGATCGTAGTTCACAAACGAAGAGAAACGTGTTGCTTCAAAATTATTTCGCAACGTAGTATGAAATTATTCCATGAAGTACAAATGTCGTATATAAATAACCGAAATTTATTCATTTGTATTTGTTGTCATCGTAAAAATGTTAAAAATGTAAAATAGAACTCGAAAGAAAGAAACTAGTGAATATTATTTTGGCAATAATTCTTTGTCATAAAGTGTAAAATCATAAATGTTGGATAAAAAATTGCAGAGAAGCATGCAACGCGTGTTGTCAAGCTTTTTTCGTGACAAATGGTGCAAACGAATGTGACACGACAAAGAATCTCGAGAAAAATGATGTAAGATTCCGAATTGTTATAAAACCGAGAAAGTTCTTCCCAAAATTTATCCAACTAATCTGTTTGATGATTTCAATCCTTGAATATAAAAATGATAACTGCCACATTTCGTTTGAAATAAGATAATTATTCTCGAGATTTTGTAAGATAAAACATACCTGGGATCCACTGCCACAGAGGCTTTCAGGATTAGTTCCCGATTGTCGAAGATAATCCCTATCGTTGAAAATTTTCTTGTCACCGCCACCTGGCTTATGCTTCACGTTATCCAAGGAACCAACTTTACTCTCAGCTTTGATATCAATTTTTTGGGTTTGGATCTGAAAGTAACATTAGAACCTCGGTTATTATTTAATGCTTATTTGTTGTAGGAAATGATGAATAAATGACAATGTTGATTTTGAAATTAGAATTTTAGTTACTTGTCGATAACATAATTAATTAAAGAAAAATTGAACTTATAAATTTATCTTGAATTTAAGTTCCATTCTCGTTGAAGCCTCTCCGCATCGTGCTCTCTAAACTAACGATTTGATTTCTGCAACGAACATTTATACTAATCTCAAAACATGCAGAAACATGCTTTAATCCCTTTAGATCGAATTTACTTACTGCTAAAAAAAGAAAGTTTAAATTTGACAAACTTGCTTCATATATTTCGACAATACACAAAAGCGACAAATATTAGTTAAAAACGATGAATCATTAGTTGTCAGTCGAATCGATTAGCTACTCCCTTTTACAATTTTGTGATTTACAGTCCAGATTATGGATGGATTGTGGGTTTCGTTTTGATATCGATGCAATGAGTAGCTACCTCTGGAGAGGATAGCTAACATGTCGTGTCGTGAAATTATTTAATATACTTACGTCGTTATTCGAATCCTGAGGCGTCTTAGGTGGTGTTGCCGATGACTGAATACCAACAAACAATAATGACTTGTTAATAACAATGGGTGACAATACATGCGACAACAAAATGAAAATCGTACGCTAGAGCAGAAATTGAAGTGCTTTTTGTTTTGGCTAATCAGACAGTCCCAAAGGATCCACATTTGAAAAAGATATTTTATTGTGATATTCAAGATTTCTTTGCATCAAGATAAGCGGACAAATTAACAAAGCCATAGTGCGCAAAGTACCTACGTTCAATAATTATCTCAACTAGTCGAACGCATAGTTCTGTATGACGAAGAGTAATTTATGAAACAAAAGGTATCTCTGAGTCTGTCCTCAAGAAGGAAAGAACGATTTGTTTACTTGTAACATGAAATAATTTTTCTTGATGCTAGAATTCTCGCTTTCTGTAACTTTTGAAAACACTAATTTTTTTAAGTAATGTAAAATGTACAATGTAAATGCAAGTCTACATTAACATTCTCTACATGCAACGACTCAATCAGAATCGAGATAAATAATTTTCCGGTCGAAATCAATCTGCCACTCTCGCGACATGATCCAGATGAATAGCTACGATGCTATTTTATTACGAATAGACAAATGTTGAAGTAAAGTGCAAACATTTAGTTAGAAAAATGATTCGTCACTACGATAACACCAAACGCTACAAACGGGTAATGTGAGGCGAAGTACATGATAACCATTGGCTTGAAAATTTGGTTATGTACATATAAATAGTCAAATACATCGGTTTCTATAATAGCTTCCATTAATTAGTTACGAATATGAGAGAAAACACAAACATATATTTCTTAATAAATTATGATTATATAGCACAATATAAACTCATGGAACAACTGGAGTAGGAAAACTTTAGGTATTAAATGAATGACTATGGAGACATACAGCTGTTAATCGAATTACAAACTCGCTAAAATAAGTTTCAAACGAAAATAAAAGATTCACTGAAGAGTTTACGAGTATCTGTGTTTCTAAGAGTATTTCTAAGAGTCATTCCTAAGGAAATATATTTCAAACTGAAATTCTTACTTTGACGCCACCACCGCCAGGAATGTGTTTGGCATTGTCTTTGGAGCCAACTTTTGGTTTTGCTTTATCTTTGAAGTCCAGCTTCACTGTTTCTATTTTCTTGTCACCACCACCAGGCTTGTACGTTGCATTTTCCAATGAACCGACTTTTGGTTTCGCATTCCATTGAAGCTTCATCTGAGCGATCTATCAAGGAATAGTTAAACGATAATAATTTTTCGATGAAAATACAGAAAAAAGAAGGGATTATAAACCATGCCATGTGCAGATTTTTTTATAGATAATTATTCGTAATTATGACGGTAGAAAGATTTCCAAAAAAATATAAAGTGATTAACCTTTTTATCGCCACCACTGGGTGTGTATTTCTCGTTCTTCGCGGCAATTTTCGGCTGCGCCTTGCTAAAGTCGAGCTTCCTATTCTCTATCTTCACCTTTCCGCCACCTGGTTTGTAACTTGCATTTTCCAACGAGCCGATTTTCGATCGTACTGTTTTTAAGTTGGGAGAGGGCGCCGATCCCACTTGAATTTTGTTCATAGGCAGTTCTATAGGATTCAACACATACTATTAACATGCGTTCTTTGCAAAAATGGGCCAATTCGTTACATAAAAATTAAAACAAAAATACTCGACTCAAAGCTTATCGAGCTTGTTATAAAATTTAGGCAAAAATTTCGATAATACTTACTTTTCTTCTCTTGACCGGCTGTCGACGAAGGAGTTTCTGGAGTTCGTGGTAACGATTTGACGGACTTACTTGGCGATTTTACAGGTGACCCAGCTGTCGGTCCTTTGTCAGCATCTTTCGATTTAGAGGGTGATTTTTTCGTTGGTGAATCCCCAACTCCGTTTGTGGTTGGTTCCTGCGCAAGATTATCACGTTATTTTATTATCGATTCGATAATTTGTAAAATCTACAAAAGCATATGTGTTGAATTAAAATTATTTACCGTGCTGGATTGAGCCGACTCGTTGGTTACGCTGCCGTTTTCAACCTCTGTAAAAATAAATATAAACACAGTTTCTTTTCGTCGTTACATTAAAAAAAAAAAAAACATAACAGTATCGTGATATTTGTGAAGCAAAATCTCAGTAAAATGTCTCGATTTCAGCATTTATCTACGATAAACATGGTAAAGGATAAAGCTCCGCGTTTTCAAGTCGAATTTTTTAATACGTTTGTTCTCACTATTTTCTGCCGAAATTTTCTTAAACGTAAATAAAAACCTGGTGTCGTCGAAGACTTCTTTTCTTTTCGTTTGGCAGGTGTCGGTGCGCGTTGAACTTTAGGCGATTTAACTGATTTCGGCAAACTTTTCGAGTCCGGTGTCGTTTCGTCATCAGCCTTTTTCTGCTCCGTTTTTTCCTTCTCTTCTAATTCCTCGTTCTCTATAGGCGATTTCAGCGATTTCGGGGACTTTGGAGATTTCGGTGATTTCGGCGATTTTGGAGAAACAGGTGAGTGAGGACTTTGGGATGGCGAAGATTTTATCGACAGTGATCGTTGTTCTCCATTGTCGAAACCTTTCACTCCTTCTTCAGGAGACTTTACGACAGGCAGTACCGATTCCGCAATCTTTTCTCCATCCTCTGATGGTACTGGAAATTCTTGTGTCTCACTTGCTTCTTTTTCAGAAGCAGCAGAACTCACGGCAACTCTTTTCGCGTTCGTTTCCGAAGAATCTCGAAGATTATCGGACTTGGAATCTTCTAACACGTCTTCTGTACTTGATTCTTCGGCTACATTCGTCGATTTAGCCGGGGACTTTGAAGATGGATCTCTTAATTCTTTCTCCTTCGGAGAATGACTAAGATCCGCTAATTTTTCTTCCTCGCTTGATTTTTCAGGTTTCGACATTTCAGTGGGTTCTGGCTCGTCCTTGATCTGATCTGTTTTCGTCGGTGCTCTTAAATGCGATTCTTGTTTGCTTTTAACTTCTCCCGTTTCCTTTAGCAGATCTACGTCTGATTTAGTTTCTGATGCAGACACAATGTCGTGTTTCTCTCCAGTTTCTTTCATTTCCTTTTCATTTTGATTTATTTCTGCCGGGACAGTCGCACGTGAATTGACTTGAGACATGGGCGGTGGACCCTTGAGTTCTTGATCGCTTTGTTTCTCTTTTGTATCCATTGGTATATCCTCTTGCAATTGTTCTAGAGATTTGGACGTTTCGTCGCGTTCGAGCTCCTTTTGACTTTCGCTCGCTTCTAAGGGCGTACTTGACCGGGATTTATTCGGAGATGCGGATAGTTTCAGATTTTGTTGATTCTGATCATGGCTGGTTTTTGCCGGAGATTTATCTGTGGACTTAGACAGGATTTGCATTTGTTGATTGTTATCCTCGTCCGATTTCGTTGGTGTTGTTGCACGTAATTTTTCTGAAGTTGTCGACGACAGATTTAAATTTTGTTCATCTTGTCCTGATTTAGCTTCTTCCGATTGCTTGGGAGATTGTTCAGGCGCAAGAGATACATCGATATTATCCGATTTCTCAATTTCATTTTCTATACCTGGTTTGCTCACGTTCCCCTTATTCGTGTTCTCTTTCTGGGTTTGATCTTCGACTAATTTCTTTTCTGGTTCGTCTGGTTGACTACCAACCTTATCTACTTGCTGTTTGTCTAACAATTTGGTCTGCGCTTCTTCGCCTGGTTTCGTGAGCAACCTGTTATCACTTTCCATCGTGTTGGAATCTTTAACAGGTATTTTGTCAAGGTTCATAGCAACTTCTTTAATTTGCTGACCAACTCCCTGCGCAGTTGCGTTGAATTTATCATCCACTTTTCCATTTATTGTAGCGGTTTCTGGCCTTTTCACCGACTGAACATCACTTTTTGGTACGTTAGACTCTATTAAAACTTCTTGACTGGTAACGTCTCCGTTAGCACGATTAGTTAGGTTAGGCGATTTTCTGTCCATTACAACATCATCGTCGTCATCGTTTTCCGCATTTTCTCGAAGTTCGGTTTTTTCCTTCGAAATAGGCTTTTCAAACTGCTGCAATTTCTTCGAGTTATCGACATCTGCCATTTTGTCGACTATTATTCGCGGAAGTGATGGCTTCTTATCTTCCCTTTTGATAGCTAAATTCTGTCGAGATATGTTCAGCAACGATTCATTTCGTTGCAATGGTTTGTGTGCGATTTCTTGCGATCGTGCGAGAATGTCAGGATTCCGTGCTTGTTGAGGTGCGTTTGGGTGTTCTGGCCTGTGTTGATAAGGTCCGTTCGGATGCTCTGGCCTCGATTGCTGAGGTCCGTTCGGATGCTGCGGCCTTGATTGATGAGGTCCGTTCAGATGCTCTGGTCTTGGATGTTGAGGTCCGTTTAGATGCTCTGGTCTTGGATGTTGAGGTCGTTGTACGTTGCCTTGGAACCTTTGCGCTTGATAATTTCCAGGATGCGGCGGTCTAGGTCCCAATTGCGAACGTTGCACGGGCGACGGTGGAAAACGCGGATTTAGGACGATAGGTGGATGTTGACCTTGTTGCGGTGGCTTCTGAGGAAACGAACCTCCCGGTGATCTTGGAGATCCGTACGGTCTGACTTGGACGAACTGACCCGGATTCGTTTGTCCGACTGGAGACCGATTATCAAAACGAATTTGCTGTAGCTGTCCACCCGGTCGTGGTTGTCCTACGGCACCATTATTTACAGGCTGCCTTGGTAATCCAGGTGGACCTTGCGGTCTCGCCCGATAGACAGATGGTAATGGCGGGTTTGATTTCACCTACGAAATAATAATTTTACTCACGACAATTCGCGGTCGGCACAGATCGCAGAAACAAGTTTCGAAGTGAGATTTTAACGGTACTCGATAGAGATTCATAAAATTGTCGTACAAACAGAATGACGTAATTAATAACAGTTATGTTCTATGCTTTGACATTTAGACGTATCTAATTAACCCTTTGACTAATCTTAGCGCCTAAAAGCGCTTAGCAAATCTCATTTGAACCAGATGTGAGTGAATGCTAATTCAACTATTGCTAGTTACATATTCCCTTAGTTATATATTATTTAAATATGTTTATTTCACACTTTTCGCTTTGTATATCCTTAAAATGAAAAATTGGGATAATAAAAAGGTCAGAGAAACTACATGTAAATATGAAACAACAAATGATTCATGTTCGGATTCTATGGAAACAAGTGATTTTGAATAAACGAGAATATGAACGAATAAATAATATCGGTTTA
Source organism: Bombus pascuorum (assembly GCF_905332965.1). Taxonomy (NCBI): domain Eukaryota; kingdom Metazoa; phylum Arthropoda; class Insecta; order Hymenoptera; family Apidae; genus Bombus; species Bombus pascuorum. The sequence continues at coordinate 619,846 of NC_083498.1, forward strand.
ATGTACTGGAATTCAATGTTTTAATTATTTCAACATACATTCTTTCAGAAATACACGCCTAACGAAAAATTTCGCCGTTCTCCATGTAGATTGCGACTGAATTGCTATCGTATGGTACGGCTGGTACGTCTCCCATAGTCAAAGGGTTAATATTTCCTAATTCTGTAATAATATCCAACGAGCGATTGTTCTTTTAGTAATTTGCAACATCTTAACTAATAGTGACATTCTTTTTATTATCAATAATTCTTGGTGCGAATGTTTGTACCAGACTTCGATAATAATCAATTCGAGCTGTTCAAAAATGATACGGACGAACAGTAGAAACATGCATGGAAAATCTTGATAATCGATACTGGCCCTGAGCCCATCGATCAGTCTGTAATATAAAACAGAGACGTTTTGAAGATTCGTATTTACCGTACCTGCCACCGTTCGACTTTCTCTACTCGTTATGGGATTAAACCACGAATGATTATAGTATACCATCGACATCTATTGCAATTCATCGAGGCATTTTAGATTGGCGTGACCTACAGCAGTAGCTTTCCTTCGGAACGCCAGGCTGTTTACCCTCGTTTCTTCATGGAATTTATCAACATTGAAAAACATTCGGGAAGCTCGCTGAGACTGTTTGTACGAACGTGTCGTAAACACGAAACTTTTGACATGGTGCAAAGCAGACAACGCTTTTATTCAATGATGGAATATCATCGCCGACAAAATGTATGTTTACTAGTTTGAAAATTGGAAATGTAATGTCACGAGTATCGTTATATGGTGCTCTTCCTATCTGTGATTCGCTTTTCATTTCTTAAATTTTTCTCAAATATTTTTTCAAATATTTCTACCGGATTATTAAACAATATTCACTTGATACTAGAATAATAAATTTTTCTATCACAGCTATTTCTTGACAGTCTCTGGATGTCATAAATGTCAGTTCTTTGCTGTAGATCTTTAATTACGATTGCAAGTCATTGATGTTTCCTTTTCGATTAAAATGAGCCGACACATTATATAACTTTGTTTCTTATCTATGCACTACTTTGAAATAATAGTTGATGTTCTAAAACGGGTAAAACGTAGTTTTCAATCAGATATCACGTTAATAGATACAATTAAATAATCGATATGCAACTTAAAACTCTCATTGATAATTCGACGCTATTGAAACAAACAAAACTTTTTAAAAATATTGAAACAAGAAATTCTTCTAATCTTGTATAGTCAATGTTTTTAATTTCGAGAGGAATCTTTAAGATTTTTGCGAGTTCAGTAGTTTCATGAAACATAGTACATTAACGAAAGTACGTGAAAAGTGCTTGAACGTTTTTGTAAAATTGTAGCTTACCGCATTTAGTTCGCGATCCGAAGGAGATTCGGACGCGTTGCCTGCAGTTTGTTGCGAATCCATTTTTCAGTTCGTTCATACGCGATTAACGTTTAAACGCGCGTCGATTGGACGATCTTGTCACCCTTGACAAGATATTTCTCCATAAACCTGTTACGTATCAACGGGTAGTCTTCATCAAAGATTACATCAAAGAGATCATACAACTCTACGTAAGTGCTGATGTTCCCAACCAAGTCTACGTTGTGTCGAATGAATCGTACTGAATGAGAAAGACGGTTGTCGTGATGCGTGAATCATCGCAATTAAATACATATGATGCTCGACGAAGCTTGTTTAATGAAACCATTATTAGCAAACTACTTTGATGCTTTTAATAATTATGTTCGGCATCTCTTCAAAATCCTGGAAGAGTAATATTCGCGTTTTTGACATTCTCGCTTGACATTCAAACATGGAAACACAGCTGTATACTTCGATCATTTTCATTCGAAAATGTTAATACGTACTGTAGTTTTGATGTAGCAGTGTATTGACATTCAGTGTGTTAACATTTTGAAAGATGTTTATATATTCGACATATTCACGAGAGATGTGACAGACAGATACAGAAGAGTACATTACATACATTTGTACAATTCTTATGCATATAACAACAGATTGAAAGATGAAATTGTTCAAAGTTCAAACTACTAGTTCCTGTGGATAATTCAACGACAATCAGGGATGCAATTTGCTCGATATTGTTATTTCTACCTGTTTTGATAGCTACATATGATGCGTGCAACAACTATACCGTTCAATTAGAATTTACAACACTCTATGACCGTGCCTAAAAGTACTGCTATTTGCTAACAATAAGTATTGTGAATATAGCATTGTAATCAGTGTCAATTTACTTTCAGCGCATTTTATTAGTGCTGCTATTATTATTGTGGATTCGTACGTGTATGTGTGCTAGATTAGAAATGGTCTCGATTTTCAGATCCCTTGCTTGTAACTTCTACTAATGCAAACTAATGTGATATAGTCGAATGGCACTTTCGCACGTGGAATTATTTTCGGATTTTTACCTCACGTCATACCTAGATACAAACTCCATAAACACATACATAGAAAACTAAGTATTTACTACTAATTACGAAGAAGAAAACGCTTTTTAACGCTAAAAAGTAATTAACTGTTCGCAGGCGTGAAGGTTCATTAGAAAACAACAAGAAAGGAAGAAAAAAGAAGATGGAGAAAGTTTCAGGGGTGTAGAGCCTAGAGGATGGAACGCACGCAACCGTTCTAACTGTAGAACACAGGAGGATCACATTTCTACGTATAATAGTGGCAATAGTTAACCTTGGTAAATACATTTCTGTAGGTATCACGAAACCATGGAAGCTTCGTGCGAAAGACTAATATAATTGAGGTATTCCCGCAACGCATTCACGATTTGACTGATTACGACGTTAGAGTATTTTCTTTGAGAACGTAGGTATGCCTCGTATATCAAAACGTCCAAGTCTTTACTAACTTTATCGCACATGCAAATCTATCATATAGAAACACATAAAGCGCAACGATTATGTACTTATGACTTAATCAAATTTTGAAATTAATTTATTCTCTATCCCGTAAATCTTTGCCTTACAATTTAATGTAAATCAGCTATATTTTTACCAAGTCTTCGTCATTAATTACAACTGAATTTCTTCGTCGCCAATTACAACCGAATTTCTTCGCCAATTCAAGTCAGACGTTTTTTCTGGCTTTGATATAACGGGTTCACGTCTGCGTTTGATTAAAATATGAGGTCAATGTATTATAGTCGTTCATATATAATAAATACGATCTGTAACCTTCTAGTAACCTTCAGACGTATTTATCAGTCGAAGCATCTACTACTTTCTTCTTTTTTACCCCTTCAATGTACTCACGAAAATATCGCCCACGATTCTTTTACACCCTACTAGCGTACACGACCTTCCTAAGAATTTTCCGAATCTATACGGGCCAGAATTTCGTGCGAACTCAATTTCAGTGAACACGTGATTCACCTACTATCTGATAGTCAGGAATAACTACACCTTTCGAAATCAACTCATTTAACTCCTTCTTGTGATTTATGGGATAGGCTTTTTGACCGAGAACAGTCTTGTATTTTGTTTGCTCATCTACTTCTTTGTTCAGTTGCTTTGCTCCTTTTTTAGTAATATCGTTTCAAATAAAATTTATTCAAGCAGCGTTACTTGATATTTACACGTTACATGCTATTTAAATGGAATCAGGAACCTTTCAATTTGATCTAAACCGTAGTTGAAACACAGACGCCGGTAGACGTCAAATTAATTCGACTGTTGAACCTGGTTTCCACAAGATGACCGGCAAATCATTTTGGAAGATAATTGCTAGTACATCAAAGTCTTCCGTTCTCATTTTCTAGGGAGACCGAGAAACAGGTCATACACAGCGTGTCTGTACTACTCGGCAAGTGCCCATTCCTGAAGTTATTGATCCGACCCGGCGAGCGTGTTCGAGTCTACCGTTTATATGCACACGGATGCACATCGTGTAATACGGTTAAGTTAACTTGCTAATGAGTGCACGCGTCATAAAAAAAGCTTGCGACACTTCTGTGACGAATGTCACGCGGGCCATTACCGGATTCGAGTCATCTTACGTGAATATAGCACGGAAAATGTCTCGCCACGCCATTTTCCGATCGACATCAGGGCTTAACCCTGAACTACTATCCGTTGGGTTACCCTGATTCCTCTTAACGACTGCCACTAATGTTTTTCGATATATAAATAAAATTAGGGCACGTTTTTATTAAATTCAACATTAAATTAATAGATTCGCATTTTTGATAATCTGGGTCAATTATCATATTCTGTAAGAGAGGTGTTTTAATAATTATGAACGTGTATCTTTTTAAAAATATTTTTATTTAATAACGTTTTCTAAAATACAAATATCTTCATTTTTTTCAATATTTCCAAAGATTCCAATTTTGTCGAATTTTTCCAAATTTTTATACTATTTTTGTCCATATCGTTAGGAATAATTGTTTGTAATATGTCTTTCATAAAATTTTTTAACGTAAAATTTTACACTCTATGAATACTGGAAGGTAGCTACGCGTTTCTCAGGCTTTGATCAAAGCGTAGGTGGTAACTATATCTGATGCGATGCTTGAGGAATGAGAATTTGTCACAGGCCTAGATAACTAAACCTATTAGGACAATCTGTTAGTTACAGAAAAATCCAAGTTTTCGTTTCCGAAATTCTGTTTTGCAAAGATTTTCAGACTTAATAGTTGTATCACATCTAAACATTTGTAATCGTGCGAGAATAAATTCAAGGATATGGAAATTCAATTTCTTGGAAATTAAAAACTGCGTGAATCATTCGGCGAGGGAACGTCACGCCTGTGACGGATTAATTTATTTAACACTTATGACAGTTAACACGCATGCATGCTAATTTTTATTGTTTTCAATTGCAAGGATCGATACGGAGTCTAACGCAAACATGATTCTAACGAACTGCATCCAGGTCAACGAATGAATATAACACGTTAAAACTTTTAGTCGTGTTACAGCGTATAGCAACAAAGAAGATACTTAAACCCTATTACCGTTGACATGTGTGAGTATGACGAAACTAGATCCTTCAGTGGGGGCTATGTAAATTGAACTATCAAGAAATGCATGACATAATAAATATAAACGGTTTATGAAACTTGTAATTATATTCAAACTGTTTCTAATTAACTACTTAGGCATTATAGTTCTATTCGTTCGAAAACTAGTTTAGCTTTTCACTAACATTTATTATTAAAATATATCAAATAAAATGTATCACAATTGTTTATGGATGAAAAAAATATGTTTCGTCATCTTCTAACATATCGTTTGCTTTATTCGCAGCTTTGAAACACACTGTACTACCATAATGTCGATTCTTTTAACTTTTGGTTTCTCGTTTTCGTTTTCTTCACACGTGAACCATAAAATTACATTCCACGAACGTAACCATTTCTTTCAAATAAAATTTTCTAAAATTAACGTATTAAGCTGTTTTCAAAATAACAGCAAACTTTATTTTTTTTTACGAAAAGTACGTACAGGGTACAATACATAAATAACCCTAGTGAAGCTTGAAATATAAATTTACTACTGTTCTTGGTAGTCTGAGAGAAAATGGCTCGTAATACAATACTTCACGCCTATCGTGTATTTTGTGGTTTTACGCTCTGGAAATTCCATCTATAAGGTGTAGACAAAGTGTTCTATATGCTTTTCCTTATGAACAATCGTGATATTCTATGTACCAGCTATCAAAGTTGATTAGGACTTGAATTCTACGTCTCCCGTGGATCCTGCGACAACAACGTCAAAGGCCACTATCGATGATAACTTTAAACCTCTATTTTCTGGTACACATTTCTTGCGTGCGTTTCGCATATTTACGAGTTTGTTAGGGACAAAATGAAAAGACAGATTGGGGGTAACGACTGATAACAACAGCGGGGCAGCGTATGTACGATGTATAAGTGATGTTGTTTTATCTTATAGTAGCATCTTTGAGTCACCTGCAGCGTCGATGTGCAATTGTCACGTGGGCGTAGTTATCGAGAACGCATCAACGCTTCCTGGATGCTAACCTATTTACAAGCGCAGCACTGCGAGTTCTACGCCAATAAGATTTCCTGTTGATAGAACTGAAACGTTTGTGAAAATCGCATTGGCAACGACGGTTTGCATTTTGATTAAAGAAGAAACGTGGAGAAGATATATTACTTTGTACTTTGAATCAGATCGTTTCCGGATAACACGAAGAACATGACTATGGAGAATTATATATACATACGATTTTTGCAATATTCCTATACATACTTTGATCGACTGATTCTACAATGGTTTACGATGCAAAAAAATGTATTTATAGGTTTCGATAAAATTAGAAAAGAACGAGGGAAGAGAGAAGAAGAATCCATGTACATAGCAACAACACTAAAAACAGATCTGTGTTCGAATCGATTTACAAATCGAAATTAGAAACATTTTGAGGACTTAAAAAAATATTATGGCAATGAAATTATAGATCACAATTTGATGTCGAATAATATAATACAAATTACTGTTAAAGATTAGTGACAAATACTTTACTTCCAGACGTTGCTATTTCTAGAAAACGAAGAAATATGTTTTTCTCCAACAATTTTATATCTGAAATTATAAGAACTAAATATTTTAGACGTGTGTCTAAAATTTCTAACTTTTATTCCGAATCAATTCGAATTAAACGATAGAGTTAACTTACGCCTATCGAACAAAGGGGAATTTCACAGAGGATCCAGCACTTAACGATTTGGGACGTCTATTCGTGACGGTAACGTAAAATATCCTCGATTTTCGAAAGTCAGTGTAAAAAATTGAGAATAAAAGAGATTTAAGTGCCAACAGAATGCCTGGTATAATCGATATAATCAATTGATGACCGACACTTTGAATTCTCGGATCACATATAGATACAATTCTCCAAACGATTTCCACGACATCCCACGGTTATCGAGCAAATTCTTAAACGAATCAAAAATACACATTTTATTCTTATTTTGAAGAATGCGCAAATTATATACAGAAATTCTTTCATCCTCTTAATATAGCAAAGTGTTAAAATTCTATCACAGGGGAAGAATATGTTAAGTCCATTTTTATCGATTTCTAATTTCTATGTTTCTTGGTAACTAAAAAGAAGTATTTCAATACATACAAAAAGTTTGCATCTATCTATGTAATTTTATATAAGATCAAGAGAATAACTAATGTACAGATGATTAATTTATTTGTTCAAAAGAGGGTGAGAAAGCTAATGTAAAGATGATTAATTTGATTGATTTGAAAAAAATGTATACCTAATGACAAAGCCAAGTGAGAAGACAGTCTCGATAATGTGATATCGATTTTCAAACTTTAAAATTTCTCTCCTACGAAAAATGGAAAATATGACTCATCGTGTTTTTCCCGTCTAGTCATCAAGTATCTCGTTATTACATTTAACATAGCATTCAATACGCTATACTGCTATTCATTATTCTATTCACCTTTCGCTACTGCTAAACAACGAATCAAATAAAAATTATGATTCTAAGGATATTAAGAATTTTATGTACTTCACCAATAATGTCGAGATGAAAGGAAAGAAACGAGTTTAACGTACGTAATAAAATAGAATGTCACGTTGAAAGTCTTCGGATTAGATAATTGTCATAACGAACGTGGATGAAGAGTGCACTTCTAAGTGTGTAACTAGGTATTGTGCAAGTATTATATACGTCTATGGATGTTTGCTTCCAATTACTATTGCGGGTGATTGCACTAATAATTTGAATCGGTGTACTGAAACCATTTAAAAACAAATTATCGAGTTACTCGCGCTATGAACTGTATAAGCATTAGCTGAAATATAGTCAATGATTACTATCTACAGTATCTCTAAGTATCTACTTCTATAAAATTATTCGTTAACATTTTATAGGAAAAAGAGCAGTTAAAATACACGCTCGATAATTTATACGTTATACGATATTCTTTGAAAATGTTGAGCCTCTTGAAACTTCGTTATGTGAGAAGCAAGACGTTATTACGTTTTGTTTCATCAGATTAAGAAAAATTTGAAACGTCAGATCTTATTTACAGGACTCGCACGACAAAAAGGTGCACATTTCTTAAAAGTGAATTTTTCCTTAAACTTTGACTCGTCAAAGACGAACGGAAATAAAAGATGATGAAAAAATCAGTGGAAAATCCTTCGCCGACTAATTTGCTGTGAATACAGGTCACAGATCCTAGACCCTTGCGTGAAACGACACCGAGTAAAATTGAAATCACGTCACACGGAATTGTCATTCGTGCTTGATTCTGATATCCGTGTTTAAATAATTCGGAACTGTTCCTACAAGATATCAGGAAAAGAAAAAAAGACACTGTACTTTCTAGCATCTTCGACCTTTCTGGTAACGACGTAAAAGGGGGTCCACGATCCTTGGAATCCAAGACTCGCGAACCGAACGAAGGTGCTACTCGCGTTTGGATAACAATTTCTCTTACCTGATTTGAAAATCTATGCTGACCCACGATAGCAATTGCGAACGCGATCTCCAGGTTGTTCGTCGATCAGTGTCTCACGAGAAACTAGCTCGTTTAAAGACCTGGAAGTCCTTCCTCGGTAAGGTACGTTCGTCCGTCGTTCCACGTCCGTCCGTTTGTCCTGGCGTGCTCTGCTCCTGCGCCTCACGCCCAACCACCCGACGAGACCACCTAACCAACTCACTCGATAACCCACCCATACACATACGACTTCGTTGAGCTTTTACGAAACAATCTATCGATAAATTATGTAGCACCAGTCCCCCTTTTTTCCTCACGCAATGGCTACCAAACTTTCCTTTCCACTATGCTTTTTGTCAGCGCGTCCAAAGGAATGAGTTGTTGCCGGGGAAATGCCGATGCTTTCGACGTCTCGCGGAGGAATTTCGTTCCACGAATATCGATGAACAATTGCATAAAAGATGCAACTGTTATCCATGATTAATTCGTAGCCTGACGAGAACGCGTGATAAAAAGAACGAACTCTTGTGATAATTATGTAATCGAGAATGTCGTTGCGATTGTGTGGTTGATCAGCTAAAAGCCGATAAGTTTATAGAGTTTCAGTATCCTCAACAAAATCTTAAGCTTATTATGACTAACTCACATAAGTTTTAATCCTTCTACACGTCTTCTCTTTGTCTTATAATAATATCTTAACAGCGTGTCTTAACAGTCGCAAAAAGAAAATGAAAGATGGTTAAACATGTCTGTCGCTTTCATTCTGATTACCGTAACTTTTCTCGTTCATTATGAGCAAATATACATTTATCTTGTAAGCAGGAAAGGATCGAACGTTGCTTGCGCGAATAAAGCGTGGCGCACCCTTTACTACCCAGCCACTTTAATTCCACTGTTATTACGTTGATGCGGTCGACATCCCAGTTAGTATGATATATTTCAAATTTCCTAGTAATTCCAAGTAACATGCAAAAATTTGTCAATCTCTTCCGATATCCGCGGGAAAGCTTTACACATACAAGGATAAATATTTCAAAGATTGATTGGGATAGAAAGTGTAAAACGATTGATGCTATGAATCTTGTGTATTTCGAAAAATTTCTTCTATAAAAATATAACGTTCGTTTTATTCGTAAATATAAAATATCATAAAAAATATAAAATGCGAGGAAGAATTTTTTATAGCGCAAAGTCGGTAATGAAACTTATCTATGCATCCATAATTCAGTTCTGGTAACTTAATAAAATGTTATCTGGTTGTTGATAAATATCATTTACGTCACGAGAAAGAGTTTCCAACATTCAGAGTTTCAATATCTTTATTGATTAATTGCTGGTTTTACTAAGTCACTCGTTGATACTCTCGAGTTATTTCGCGCTTCATCATCAATTACATATTATCGTTAGTGGTGTACAGATTCAGCCAAACTTCTTCTTCAATGAATCGGTTGTTTCATTCATTTCATATCCCTCGGTGTTACACTCCAAGTGATGATATTATCGACAAATAGCAAGCAAACTAATAAACGTAGTCGCGTCATGGAGGCGCTATGTTTCATTAGAGAAACGTCATAAAAACAGAGTCAATGATATATAATTTTAAGACGTTACATACGTGACGATATTGTCTTTTCGAAGGAACTCTCTTGGGTTCATGGTTACTAAACGTTTCTAGTTGCTGGAGATTTCGCTTCACTTTTTGCTCTGGCATAAACTTTTACCTCGTCTCTTACCTGAAATAAAACAAAGAACTGTTAATTGATTATCGATGTAAGTTGAATTTTTTAAATTATATGTATGTAATAGTGAAATATATGTGACTTCATCTTTCAGCTTAAGAAACATTACAATTTTATAAATTATTTTATTTTTTTAATTACGTAATACATGTCAGGCAAACATTTACACTGATATATTTATTTTAAAATAATTTTCAAAGAGAAATAAAAGCCGTATATTTCGTGTTGCACGAACAAAAATAGTTTATTCGTGCGACTATTACGATATATGTATTACATATGAAATGCATGTGTTAGTCTCGCGACAGGTTAAGATTTCTGTTGAATACCATTTTTGTCACAAATTGCTCGAGGCAATAAATAGTTTTAGTGTTTTCTAACTGCGTTAGACATGTACAGCTTTTAGCTTCGGTGGTTTGCTGGTTTGAGTTCAACTTTGCAAAACCTTACAGCATTTGTTTATGAACAAAATATATATAATTGATAGAATTTCAGATTATTTGTAAATTATATTTTGTATGTACGATTTTATATACTCCTAATAAAATTTTTATAAATTACTTAGTTTATAATTAATTTTCGCTTAATATATAACTAATTTTCTATAAGAGGTTCATAGTGACGATAAATATTTTATTATACACGATCTATCGTAGACCTACTTTCTATTTATTTCATATTTTATTTATTTCTTTTTATTATAAATACATGAAATTGTATCATCAGTCGCTATTTGTACGGATAAAACCACGAATGGACTCGTTCAACATAAAATCGATACTAGTCGTTACAACCATCTTCCGGTAAGAATGTTCGTGTCTGAAAGTTCTGATAACGTTTTCAATTATTTAAAATAACATACCGACAGGGATAATACCGATTGTAGATTTATTTTTCTGACTTTTTAATTTTCTAACATTATATCTATTTTTTAAGAATTTGCAATTTATATCTTCACGCGGGCATTTTAAAAGCAGTGTAGATTTATCATATTTCGATTTAAAATTCAGTCTTTCGTTTAATGCATATTTTAATCTACTTTTATTTCCTTTTTGCATAATATAATTTGAAGCTGCGAACGTAATTGCAACGATAGATTTCATTCTGAATGTATTTCATGCATACGTAACATTTTTCATGTAAAGTTCGTCCAATTAATATATTACAAGCTTGTAATTAATATAAATTATACCCTCAAATAAGAAAACAATAAAAGATTACTGGCTTTGATTTACGGATGAATAAGGACGGGAAAGAAATTTTATTCATAAGGTGTATTGCCCCTCATAGTCGTGCGTCTAATCGAAGATTACTAATCCACAACGACGGAAGCCTTGCAAAGGCCCCCTTGGAATCGAGCCACGAACTGGAGTTCTCTCTTATCGTTAAGAATCGATAGTTTAGCTCATCCCCTAACTCTCGTGTATTCCTTATTGATATTCATTACCTGGTAAGGTAAGACACCTTGCAAAAATAGTATCTTGCTGCTTAAGTTGAAACATTAAAGATCTTTAGGTATGTTAGATGAGGTCTAGTTATAATTTATTAAAAATTTTAAGGAAATTGTGAACGGTAACTACTTTTGAATATTAATACGAGATATTTTTATAAGTGCGTCGCATCAATTCGTACATGGGTGTTGATCTTTGTCCGTTAATGCATGGAAACCGCGGACAAATATGCGAATACACGAACAAACGCGCACGAGTCATGACATTTATGTAACCTTACGGCTTTACAACTCGTCCCGGATGAACGCCTTCCCAAAATACAACCCATTGGTTCATCAAAGGAGACAATGTGCCATTAGGTTCTGGGTACCAAGATGAACGGAAGATGTCGAACGGAAATGAACATCGGAAGACGCTGATATCATGCAAAGTAATACGTCAGAATCCTAGTCATCAATTAAAGTCGACAGAAATATCGTCCTTTGTAATTACTTATCTGGATCTCCTCTTTTTATATTGTGTAAAAAAATACTCTATTCCATACGTCATTAATTCTATTTACACCGTAGTGAATATGTTCGTCAATGTACGACTCTTTGAAGAGTTGGACGCGTCGAAAGAATAACAAGGCTTGCGTTCAACGGATTTCTCTCTTCACTTTTTTGCCGTGCTTATCTTACTCCAGTATAATGAGTAGGAATGAACTTTGCTTCCCTCGTTACAAAAGTATTTGCACGTGTACGGCATTGGATAAAAATCAGGAATTGTCCGATTTAGATATAGATAAGTGGTACATCGAGTTTAAAAATTCGTTTAGAGTTTCATGTAGTTGCATGAGATAGTTTGTATACCACGTCATTTACATTAAAGACACGATATCTATGAGGATTAGTCAGAGAAAAAAGTAAAGGTGACACTAATGCTATTCTTAGAGCGTGTATTGTAGACTGATACTTGTTTAAAGTAGTTAGATTTGACCATCTTACGTACAAACACTCCTACGCAACACGCAGATGCACACGTCGCTACGCATTCTCTCTTTTTGTCTTTTATCCCCTCTTCGTCATGAGAGTTATCTACATTTAGATACCTAGCGTTGGTCGATTCACGACACTTAAAAGTTATCTTTGCTAATTACGTAGGTAGCCTAAATTCCACCGATCTAACGCCTTTTGAATTGTATCTTCGACTTAAACGCCATGGTCCAATAGAGTTTATCGAGCATTATGTATTTAAAATGCTCAACTTGTCACTAGTGCGGAAGTGTAAGAACATTATCCAATGATGTCACATAATTATAACGTATACAAAAAAATGAAAACGCGACGAGCCGAAGTAAAATAAACGAAGTAAACTTTACTTTCCCATTCGAAGAAGCTTCATTTGCGGTCAAAATTGAACGAAACAGCAAAAGGTTGAACCTATTAAAAAGAACTTCATCGAGTCGTTTGAGAATTTCATTTGTTCAATCAGCGAAAGATCTTTTTTACCTATGATCTTCTTTTTACTGGATGCCAATGATGCAACAAGTTTTTGGCCATTAAACGACAAATAATTCTACGACTGAGACAACGATTTGGTCCATTAGTCGTACGTCATACAATTACCGGTAAGACGATATAGCACATTGGTGATCTTACTCCAACAATCAGTTACGCCTCGACATCGAGAGCTATAATGATAATTGACAAGGGTGTGTCCACCAATCGTATGAAGTAACTTAAAGAGGATCGGTTATCTTATTAAGATATTAACGGTGTCGCGTAAACGATGTTACAAGTAATTAAATCGGTTTCGATACCCTGAATGGAATCATTGTATAATAAATGTGAATAAATGTTCGCATTTCTCGCCATTTAAGGATCGAATAAATATTTATAACAAAGTATGACTTGCTTATTTCTAATCAGAGTCTGTAGTTTCCTGTCTACAATTTTTTCCACCGTTTGTTTTTTTTCTTCTATTGTTGGTTTACAGTTCTTTTAGGCTTTAGGGACATATGCAAATTTGTGCTTTTTCTCCTATTGTTCGCGTCACCAGCTGCATCACTCGTTAGCTGGCACTTATTAATTCTTTTTGCTTTTTCATCTTTCGCTTGCAACTAGTAGAACTGTACCTATATTTCGCGACTTGAATATTTTTACTAATGTATCACTTCGGTAAACATAAATATTAAAACAAAGCGAGTCTTTAATACCTTTTTGAACTAATGTATTAGTTATTAATTAATTTTTATACGATATGTATCATTATTAAAATTAATAATAATTATATTAATTATTAAAACTAATTGCATTAGATCTGTATTGATGTAATCGAATAAACGTAAGTTAACTGACTTGTGAATGTTCAACCGAGTTGTGATTGGGAGCATGATGGAAAACAGAGTGATTTGAGAAACGAATAAGCGACGATAGCTAAACAAATTTGTGATATTCGTCGTATTATAATTTAATTTATAAATGTATTTTCTTTCTAAGTATTTCTATATACATATACAGTTTATAAAATAAATAAAAATTTTTACAGAGATTTTTGTAGAACAACGATACACGGACAATCTGTATCTAAGTACGATTATTCTTTATGAAAGTGGAGAAATCCTAAACGTTTAAAGAAAATGCTTCCACCCTAGTGGGGCTTGGATGCTGTGCGACGTCGCGTCGTTTTATTATCGATTCTCCTGTCTGGCGCTCGTACAAACCCTCTCTTCTGCTTCTCCCCCTCTTTCACCACAACCCCTCGCCCTTTACTCTGCCTTTGTACGAGTACGCGCAGCCCCTTCCTGCTTTACGCGAGACACGGGAAGGGTACATTCGCTCGAATGTGATATAAGTTTGTTCTCGGTTGAAAGAAATATCAATAACCTACTTTCATTAACTTCTTTTATGCACTAACAGTGAAACGTTCTATTGTTTTATTACAAATTATACAAAATTATCAATGTTTAATTCTTGATAGTAAAAGAAATTATTTTATTACTTTTCCAAGAATGTAGGGAAACCTAAACTACGTCGGTCCAAACAGATAGTCGAAAATAAAATAAAAATATAAGAATGGTAGTAGTAGGAACAGATTCCCATAAACTATGATTTTTTTAAAGCTACCAAAGAATTCGAGAAAAAAATAGCATCTAGATAAATGGGAGGTCTAGAAGCAAGGTAGATCTGCTATTTTTACATTTATATTTAGAAAACCGTACCGTTCGTTTTATTATTATCTAATTGGCATTATATTCTGCACAGCAATTCAATATAACAATAAAATACATATAAATTTTTTCGTGCGCGCGAATATGTTTCTCGAGAATCTAAAATTTTCGATAATTATGACGTTAAAGGTCATCCACTTTTCAAGTATGTTATATAAAGTTATGCATACGTCTACTTCATGTTAAGGAACTCGGACAATCATAGATTCACTCGTGAATACTCCTGCTCATTCTCGAGATGTGACATCATCGATTATCATATGCAAAGTTAGTCCACCTCACATGTCATTTTAGAACTTCAACGATGAGAATTATAAGTTAATGACCATACGCGAGCAAAGGACTTAAATTCATAAATTACTCGTGATGTGGGACAGACGAAGAATAATTGGCAATTTACTTCCAATAAAATGAATTGTTTACTGCTTACAAAGAAATATCATCTTTATTAATCCAACGCTTCCGATAAAATGCTAATCAAAAAAAAAAAAAAAAAAAGAAAAAAAAAGAAGGAAAGTAAATATACTATATAACAGCTTTGAAATTTTAGTCGAATGTGAGTTAAATCTAGAACTCATTTTTTTATTACTTGTCAGTATACATTTACTGATAACATTTATCTTTATGTAACACTTATAAGAATTATGTACATAGAGAATAAAATATACTTAAAATAAATTTATCTACAAAGGAGGCAGTAAACGCTGAATATAATATATAAACTTAATTTATATATAACTGAAGAAAACTGACTCATATTATGTTATGGGCTGATAATTAAGCTATAATATCACTGAATCGAAAGGTGACTTTCAAACAATCGTGGCGCCTGTTCTCCTTGGCGATCGAAAGATAAACAAACCTATTTCTTCCATCACGGTCCATTCGGTGCACATCAAACGAGTATTTATTCTTAACTGGTTTATCAATATTGCGAGACGAAACCGATTGCGTTGCGTGATACAATTATAAAGCTGACGTAATCACCGGTATGTCAGAATCGAGGCGTTACTGGTATGCGGTTGTTGCACAGGACAAGTAAAAACGACATGTCAGGTGCACGGGTGTGGGTACCTATGTATCTTTGAATTCGCGGCCCCCATTGGTTACGGGTTTAATCGTTTCGAGGACATGTTTACAGCTCGTGGTGTAGCCTTTAACGGAAAACGGAACAAATCGGTGAAGGGGCGCCTGTCCGAATGCGGCTTCAACGCGATAAATTGATACCAAACACGCCGTCCACACTTTCGTTTAAGGAAATCCGTGTCCACTTGCATCGTCTGACTTATGTAGATTAAGTGCGTTGCACGATCTACGATTTAGACATGAGATCGACGCGGAGATAAGTGTTACGAGATGTTCGCGCAAACGCAACATCCTGTGACCAAAAACGCCATACGTGCTACGCTCGATTCGTTGTGGCGGGTGTCATCGAACTCGGCCTCGCACAATAATTTGGTGAATTGGCAAGTAACGAGTTAAAGTAATATACGAATTTCTATCGCTTTCCCTTATTGCCAAATTCTAAGGAAATTTTACTTTTTAGGTTGCATTACCAATTTGGTGAGAGATTGTAGAAAAAGCGCAGAATGCTAATGTTACAAACGAACCCCACCAAATCAAACGAAATGCCGCTGTCTATTCATGTTACCATATAACGATGTTAATTGGCGTGTCGCAAACCTGATATTTGTTAATCCGATACGGGTTTTCGCTAGAAGTCGATAAGGATATACGTATGGTTCCAGAAGAAAAATGTTTTAAACAATGTCCAAAATTTTTTAAAAAATTTCTTTCGTGGCTTAAATATATAGCTGACTTCGAATTTTAAAGAAATATCGAACATTGGTCGATTTTACAGATAAACTACCTAAGAATTCAATGAATCGAGGAAAGAGGCGATCAAGGCCATAGTGCAGCATGCTGCGAGAGACACACAGGTATGGCAAATTATTACATAATGGTGAGTTGGCATAAGTACTGTTTCTAAGAATAGATATGATTCTCATGTTGAATTTAAATTTCGCAAAATTGTCTAAACTTCTATATAGAATTTTGAATTTAATTCAAACCTTTCCAACGTAACCACGACAATCGTGTAGCGATGATGCCAATGAAACTTCACTGTGTTTCGTATAGCACGCGACTCTTCGATAAATATCGAAACGAATTATTAGGAATTATAGCGAATTTCCGGCACGCTTTAACGCTTGTTATCATCCAAGGAAAAGGTAACAAAGGGACAAATTTAATATTGTACTCAAATCATCAGAGCGTGGCTCATTAGAGTTCGCCTCGACGTGCCTTTAGCTTATACGACCCTCCATAGGAAGGAAGCCCCTCCAAAGCTTTGGAAGTGGGTAGATAATCACGGATGCTGTGTAGGTGCGTCTTGAACGAGACGGGGTCGAGGGCTTCTCCCATTTTTCCGAGTATTCATCGTCGGTAGATTCAAAGAACTTTGCCGGTCAGTGAACTCTACTCTCAATGGATCGTCCATTGACTTTCAATAAATCTAAACGATAGGTCACGGAGAAATTGCTCTCGTTAATAAGTTAAACGCGGCTAATCACGTGCAAACACGATGAAATTACACGAAATTGCAGGTGGTTGCGTTTCACCCGAAGAGTTTGGTCAATATTTCGTGCGGGACACTATCAACTATGCACTATATACTATACAATATAGTAGTTAGTCCGATATTTTCATCGGCAACTTGTACAGTTTCGTAACTCGATATACCTGTGCCTATATCTCGCCGAGATCAAGGGTAACAAACAACAAGGATACAATTGATTTTTTATTGGCCTTTGTAAAGCTTTTTCTCCTTTCCTACTTTCTGAAATACTTTAAAGGTTGCAACCTAATGTTTCTGCGTCCAAATCCAATCCTAAAATCCAATGCTAAAACGGAATGTCATTTTGAAAGTAACACATAAGTTGTTATTAGAGACAAGCAAAAGGCTGATGTTACATTATCTTTTTGATTATTTCTGGCTCTTTGATTAATAGGCCATTAAGTTCCATCGTTTCGCGCGTGTATCTTTAAGAGGATAGGTTTGAGTCTGCATTTGCGTTGCGAAAAATCCTGTTTTCTTTCAAGAAAGAAATTTTTTGTATAGTATCTATCGCAAACTTGATATTATTGCTTTTATATGAAATCACAGCTTCCTGGAATGGATGAAATTTCAGTCGTTATTTAACGACTTGTTGGTCGAGATTAATAAAGCGCGAACTTTGTTGTTTGCTCACACAGTTAGCTCTACTTAAAGACTAAAGATTTAAAAGCTGTATATGCAGGAACATATTGTTGTCAGATTACTGGCATACATGCGGGTGGTCTTCTAGAGCATTTAAATCTGCAGGAAACCATTGTTGCGATATTGAAAATACAAGAAATTGTCAATTATGCATTCCAGATATTGATGTTTATGAGAACACTTTGCTTAAGAATTGCAGATTTTATTCCATTTTATTACTGAAGCAAAGTTGTATTCTTCGTACATTTGTAATATATTTATGAAGTATGTTTATTAAGAGAAAGATGACTGGGATCGATACGGATAATATTCTTGTATAAACATTCGGCACTGGAGAGTACGATGCAAATCGTTCTAATAATTACGATGCACGGCAGGGCGTAAAGCGGGACATGGGTAACGAGAAGGACCTTGGCCCCCTACTCGTGTAACGATAAGCATTCGCGTAACGATAGGTACTCGCGTATTAGTCATGCGCGTAAAACTTAACAAACCATTCATTTTAGTCTGATCGTTTGTAGAGGTTTATTCGAGAAAATGTATATATCCGTACCTATTGTTTCTAAGTAACTGCGTGCCAACAACGCAAAAAATTGTCTAAACGCTTGTAGACCTGTTAAGAAGTTCTTTTTTTCCTTTAGAAATTTAATTCGCATCGAACGTGCTTTAAACATTTTTACTCCATACGTTCCGGCAATTTTTTTTTTTTTTATTATTGGATATTCGAAATGACTATGACAATAATGTTGATATATTCGTGAAGAATAATCGGTTTGTTGGAAGTATAACGGATGTGTGAACATTGTGTACGCAGACATTGGAAATTACAGTCGGGATAACCGTAGGGTTCTCTTCGTATTGCAAGTTCTCCGGAAGTGTGGAACAAATTGCGGATGCCAGTTCGACCAAAGTGTTACTCCATTTGAACACCAAGAGAGGGTCATTCGATTAAGGTTTCGAGCTGATCATCGAAGGTGAGCCCGGTTAATTCCACAATTATACACCCACGAAACATCGTTATTTCATTGACGTTCGGCAATTTCCTAATTGACACACGATATAGCCTTCCTCTCAGTGGATTTTTTCGCCCTGTTGATGGTGGTGATGCAACGATGCTTAAATTAGTAATTTGCAATAGTCACAGTCATGACAATTTCCCGAATTAACTTAGTGAGTTGAATGGCAATGTGACATTCGCGTGATGTACATTCGTTTCAAGATACATTAAGAGAACCTCACGATGACAAACTTTTCATTTCTCGTTACCAATTTTGTATGTAGATATTAATAACGTTTCGCGATTAGCGTTTCGTTATTACTTCGAATCTAAAACGAAGATTTACCTCGATACGCGACTTTAAACCCTCGTTATACGATTTTTAAAACATTTATATTCTGAAATAATGTGCCGAAAGATTTCCCCTTGTTGCCTGTTTCCTCTTAAAGCGACTTCGCATAGACTTCGCACAGACTTTGTACAACGAACAACAATGGTAGACCACGATTATCTTGATTCGCGTAAATCGAGCACGAGATGTGGAATTAATTATGCATGGGCGCCTGACAACACGCTGCATTAAATTAATCAGCATCTAAAAGACTTCCCAGTCTTACGATTCAATATTATGTGCCGGGTTTTCTCATCGCTTTGAGTCTAATGCCCCCGGACACCGAGGCCACTGTACAGTCTTCAACAGTAAACATGTGCATGTTAGAGTGTCTCTTAATTCTGCGATTAGTATTACAGATATAGTTGGTAGAGACAACGCTATGTGTAGATATAATCGAGAAAATCAACGATGCCTTTTATAGGATTTTTAGTAAAACGAAGCATCAAATTTTATTAAACCGAGGGAAAAGATAACTTACCTATCCTAATCCATGCTTTTATATTAATCATAGTCAAACATTTTGTTTTAATGTTACAGACTTTATCATAACAAGCGTTTATTATCTTTTAACCAATAGATATGTTATATTATCGTTGTCTTTGGATTTATCTAAATCTCAGCTAATTATCTTTGTTACAGAAATTCTTTAGAACCTTTTTTGCTTTTAGATACGTTACAATAATTAACCGAGTATATTTTCAGCACTTTAACACGATCGATCAATCTGGCGAATTATACCATAAACCAATAATAATCGTGTATTATTCTATAACAAAAAAAAATTCTGGAGTAAACATGTCCGCTGCAACCCGTTTCCCTTTATCGTTCAAATCCCTTGAAATAATCCATAAACTCACACCCCTAACCAATGAAAAACAAACATCCCTTTTAACATAGAATATTTAAACCATATTCTTGAATGGTTTCCTTTTTGGATGAATCGAATCTTTTAACAATAATAGTAGTAATACTAATGAATATATGCATAGCGAATCAGGTTAAAAATATTATGGAAGAGAATGTGATTTTCTGACAGTGTATATATTCAACAAGATGGCGATACTGATGTTCCACCAATGATCTTCATCGTGTTCCGGCGTTCGGGCTGGCTCATGAAAATAGCGTTACATAGAGAATCGCGCGCATAATGAACACCAACCTGTTCGCTGCATGACGTCGTCATTCTGTTGCAAGTTGCTGGCGGTGTCGTCGTTGTTCGAATTCACTTGTACATCCGTCATCTTCTCGGTCAACGATACTGAGGGTCGTTCTCTTTGGGGTTAGGCGAGAATTCTTGGTATTCGCAGTGGTCGACTTCCACGCACTGCTCGTCACGCCGTTATACGCGCGTCGCGGCGGGAATCGCTCGAGAAACAACGGGAGGAAATGCGCGATTCAATGAGATACGATGAAAGTTGAGGAACGCGCGACACTTGCGACGCGTTTGAACTGACTGGCTCGACCGCCGGCTTTCCGGGATCACCCGAAGGCCCCACGCCTCACCATCGGAAATCGCCGAGCGTTTACGAACCTCTTGCCGTTCGTACGATTCTCAGGTGCTCCGTGTCGCGTAGCGAACAGACAGCGAATGCGATTCAAGTATCGCGCACTCACCCTTCCGCCAAGTAGACCGCTACCCCTCGTTTTTTCGCCACCGAGAACAATGTTTCTCATTCATGGTTCAATTCAGTTAACAAATTATCGATCAATTTTTAAATTGTTTATCGTATGGTTAAAAATGTACAGAAATATACAGTTTCTCCGTTCCCTTAAATTTGTTTTTGTTCAAAATCAATGTTATATTTTAACTAAAAAAATAGTAGTAGAAATAAGTGACTAAAATTATTATAGGTATTTTTAGATGATTATAAAAGTTACTATAAATATTTTCAAATAGGTAGGATGTAAGGCACGTGATAGGAATTGTTGGACCAAGTTCATGAAATTTTCAGAACAAAATAAAATTATACCAGTACTAGATAAAATGACTTGCTGGCTGCCAATTTGATGATTTTTCAATAATAATCAAACGATAATCCGATAATTTAATGATATAGATGTATAATTTATATAAAAACATAGACGTTTTGGATTTGTACAAAACATGTTTTTATGATTTTATTTACATTATAATTATATCATTCGAACATGTGAAAATATAACGTAGATGTACAAATCGGCAAATACTTTTCAAACTTCCCTGGAAGACTGTCAACGGCGTGAAACTTTTGGCACTCCTCGTTCTACGAAGGGCATAGTTTATTAAATTAATACGATAAGAAGTAAAATAACACCGATCTCTTCATTCGGTTTGTTTCAGCGTTAGAATGCATATATTAAGATATTATACATCGTTCTTATTATAAATACATATACCTTATACAACGTTACATTCAACCAAATCAAACAGATGTGATTGGTATTTCATATCATCTTTCCCTTTGATGAATTTATTTTATATTAAAAGATTTTATTTTATCCTGTTGTTTCTTTTCATTTTTTACAAAAGATAAAGTTGATTCGAATTCGCCGTTCTGTGCAGAATTATGAGAAGCGTGGAGCGCCTTAAGCGCCAGGAGATTTTTTAACAGGGGATGAGTAAGACGATAAGTATGAAGAATGAACATGTTCCTCGTTGACGTGAACTTCGCCGATGGATGGATACCGCATAATGGTTGCCGCGTTGCCACTTCATTCGCTGTCTTTCTCGCACAATCTACGAAGGAACGCTAGAAACAAAACAATCGATATTAACATCTTATTCTAAAGAAAATACGGATCTAGTGTACCGCTATCTCAATAAAACATGGTGCCGAATACACATATATGAACCATTTAAAATATACAATAAGTATTAGAATAATTTCATGTGCAAAATCACGATGCTACAGAAAATGCTATATCGCATTTTGTGTCAATTTTCTAAGCTCGAAAAGTCCTGTGGGCACGTAAAATTTCCCGGATATATTGCGATGATTTATATATACACTTGTGAATTTCTCGTTGTTCATTAATATTAATAGAAAGCTCCTGTAACTTAAATAATAAATGAACGCCTTCATTGATAGAAGTAGCGTAGATAATTAATAACAGAGTTAATGTTGTCGAAACGAAACGGCATGATTGAAACAGTGCTTTCTTTTGATACACAGAGATCCGTGACACAAATAAATATCAAACGTCTAGATCGTTCTATGTATATCTAATTTACCTAAAATGTACATCTATCTGTGCATATCTAATGTTTTAGACACATAAGATAGTATAAAATAGTATGAGAAATTATAGTACGATAATCAAATATAGTTTGAAACCGTCTTC
Source organism: Bombus pascuorum (assembly GCF_905332965.1). NCBI lineage: Eukaryota > Metazoa > Arthropoda > Insecta > Hymenoptera > Apidae > Bombus > Bombus pascuorum. Next base: position 642,678 of record NC_083498.1, read on the forward strand.
TTGTAATCGACGAGAACTTGAGGAAACGATTAAGGTTGAGCATCGTTTTCTGAAATGCACGCCAACGACACTACTGAGTGCCTTGAGTCACGGATCTCGTGCATGAATACATCTTAAGCTTTTGTACGTGTTGCTGTACGAGAAGCAGGTTATCGATTTCAGCATCCCTGCCATGTAGATTCGTTGCGTCCTATAAAATGTGACATGTGCGTAGTCAAATAGAAGGCAGAAAATTGTGTTAATACATAGGTGAAAAGAGGCAAAGAAGAAGCGAGAGAATAAGGAGGAAAGACAGAAAACTCATGGAGATGTACGTTACGCTACAGGGTGTACTTACGAAAGGCGAAATTTGTGATACTGACATCTGGTTTGTTTACAATAGCACCATCATCTTCTTTAAGAATGCTGTAGAACACAAAAAACGTGGAAATGTTAAACGGTAGGGAAAACAAGAAATGGGGCCCGAACGATCGTTCGATTCCTCTGACTTCCTGGCCATTTTGGGCAGCTATATAAAAATACTCTACAGGACTAAGCTACTGAACACTGTACAATGGGAAAATACAAAGGGGACAATCTTCTTTTTAAATTTTCTACTGTAATATTAACGTCTACTGGTAGAACGAACCGTTAAACAAACGCATATTTTATTGTTCGCTGCTGCTCTTCTTTAATCTAGCGATGCTCTACATTAATGTAACTCACTGATGCAGCTCGTGTAAAACACGCTTCTTTTCAACTTCTATTTCGCGAGATGCATATATTTCATTGTAACGAATCGATACTTACGGTCATAGGGGATGAAACCTTCATCATCTTCTGGGTCCATACAATCCTTCAGCACTTCCTCTACTTCCGCGTCGGTTAATTTCTCACCTAAAAGATTATACAGAATATGTGTATAGAATTTTGCACAATAAAATTTTGCAATAAAAGATAAATCTGAAGTTACTCTCTTTGTGTTTGTTAAAGATGTTAAGCGGTCGGAAAAGCGGTAAAATACTTTGAAACTTCTATTCGTATTACTAACTTCCTTGATATCGTTAAAAATATACAGATTTTAAGCTATTTGCATACGCCTACGAGTAATATTTTTCTCTAATCGACGATGATGAAATATAGGATAATTATAATACCGAGCGCAAGCAGTGTGTGTGAAAGTTCAGCAGCCATCATAGTTCCATTTTCCTGTTTATCGTATAGTTTCAAACATTCGAGAAAATCTTCGTAGCATCCCTGATCCTTGTCCTTTTTGCACTGGCTGTAGATCGGCAAGAATTCGTCGAGCTTCAGCATCTTCTCGCCCTTCTTTTTCGTTCCTCCAAGTTTTTCTATGCTGGCGTTTGTAGGATTCAGGTTGAGGGCCCGAAGTACGTCACCAAGGTTGACGGCATCGAGAGTCATCGAGCCATCGGCATCGTAAATGGAAAAGGCAAATTCTGCCTCTGTTTGATAAAGAGAGGAAACAAAGAAAATCTTATTACGTATCGCTCATGGTCGTTCTTCCGAGTGTCCATTTTAAAATTTGTTTTGATGGATTATAGGACTTTTTGATATTTAAAGAGTGATAGGTAGGTTTGCTTGACAGGCGGTAGTTATTGGAAAAAAATATTTTGCTTCGTGATTAAAAAAATGTCAATGTCGATTTTAAATTAAGAACGTAGGTATATGCTAAGTGAAATCTGGGTTAATATCAGCTGAAGCGTGGTTGTTCGTGCGTACCTGGTTCAAAAATATTGTTCTATTTTGAGACTGAGCGGCTCCCACCCAGCGACCGATTCAAGAACCTACTGGTGGAAGTAGTAGTGGGTCAGATTACCCCCGCCGAGCCATATAAGAACACGGTACTAACTATTTTTGAAATGGCGCTTCCCGTTCGGGGTGATTACACCTCCGTTTTACCGAATACTAACGATTACGTAATATTTTTCACGCGGTACATCAAGTTACTTACTACTTACACTTAGAACCGTATTGTGAATTCCAAACGTAATTACGAAATAATTCGAACGAATTTTAGACGTACCGTTTCCCTCGCAGCCGCGTAAGTTTAACGCGTTTTAAATATAATATGTATTGTGGTGAGAAATCGATTATCGCGTAACTTTATTTAACGAGGAATATCATGTTCTTCAATCTACGATAATATTTTATATTCTTGGAAAAACCGTGTCATAAACACATCTTTCTTCGATCTTTAAATTTCCCTCACTTTTTCCTGCGTTTCGTCACACATGAAATTACTCGCGGTATTCACTCGATAGTTCACTGTTAGTTTAAAATGTATCTTATAATTGGTTGTTTGCTATTCCTTAAAATTCTGCCTATTATTTCTATTGCACAGTTAAGATCAAACACGTATACACAAACCAAGTATTTTCCATATGTTTTACTCACTTTCGACGTCCTTTGCACTGAGATCTGCCTGTAATGCAAAAGAGATATCATTAAATATTCACAAATTATCACGCTATACTATTTATTATCCTTATTATTTATAAAAATTATATTAAAATACAAAACATTTTAAAGGGAAATCTATCGATATAAAATATATCGTAGGAAAGTTTCTCTTAAAGGAATTCTCAATAACGACATAACTAAATTATTAAATAATTAAAAACATATATCCTTTAAAAGTGTGAAAAGAAACTTTAAGAATACTAAAAAGGAGTGGAAACTAAATTAAACTAAATTAAACGATGGATTTATGGATAAAATTTTCGTCGTATATCGAAACTTGGAGGAGAAAATCAAGAGCTTACCATTGTAACGTGTCTGGTACTGCTAGATGTTAACTGAACGGAGCGTAAACCAGAAGTGGTATCGGGTGTTACCAAATTTATTTATTTTATTTCTGTAGATGGCGCAGTGATCACGCGAATTACAAGGAGAACCAGCTCGAAAAGCTCGGTTCGGACGAAGAGGGTATTGGCAACGCTGCGGTCCAAAAACAGTTCGAGAGACAACGCGGTTTAGAAGCTGTGCTTCCTTGTTACGATAAATGGTTTTCGGTGATACCGTTCGTATGTCATGGCTGCCAGATCTGTAACGCAGAGTACATGCGACAAACAAAAATAAACACTGGACGGCCTTCGATCTCGTATACCCATCGCGCCCTTAATATCACCGATCTTCGCCTTTTACGTCCAGCGATCGTTCGATAAATCAAAGATACATGTGATTACCAAAAAAGTTACTGTATTGTATAAAATTTTTAAGATACATCTTTTCCTCCACGGTGTTCCTAGGAACGCGTGGAATTTATTTCACGTCTCGTATAACTTCGTAAGAGCTTGGCGTACGTAGACTATACCGGACGCGTGGCCAGCTGATGGCTAAACTAGGGAGTTATTTTTATCAACTCGACGCGAACAACCAGCGCGTTTCTCTCTTAAAAACTAGGTTTACAAGTGGATATTTAGATGTTGTACATCCGATCGTTCCATAACTCCGTCGAGGAAAGAATTTGAACGCCGAGCCGACGTTTGACTCATTTCTTCCGACGGCCAAAAATGGTTCGCAATAATTTCCGCGTTCTACTTAAAATACCCTTTCTCTTCTGATCTTCCGATTGTGTTTCATTGTGAGTCAATTTCTTCGTTTTACTGCACGTTTTATCTTCCAACGAACGACCTTCCTCCTGATCAGATAGGGCCGAGGACGCAATTTCCTCGATTGTTACGTCCTCCAATGAGGCATTCTTCGTGAAAGGCGTTGAAGATGCGACGAACGAAGATGTAATTTCTTCGTACGCAAAATCACATACGTTGCTCCTAACGTCGTTCTCGGGTATAAGATCCATGTTATTCTGATCAGGATCATCGATACTTTCGATGCTCCTTATAAACTGTTCTTCCGTTTCCTCCCAAACCTCGATCTTTTCTTTGCTAACAGTTTCCGATACATCTTCTTTCCTTTGCTCGGATTCTTCCATTTTCGTTTCAAGTTCCTCGATCATTTGGTAAAGTAAATTGATAGATACTCTAGTCGCTTCGTTCGAGTTTTCAAGTTCCTTCTCCAGACGAGTGCACGTTGGATCTGTTGCGGTTTCGATAACAGCATCGTGCATTATTTGATGCACATCACCCTGACCCTGAGTCGTGTGCATTTCCACAAAATTGGTCGGCTCTGCTGCGTGTGAAACATTTTCAATGTTGCGTACAACGTGTTTTACCTGTTTAATGAATTGAACGTTGGAAAGAACCACTTGGAGAATAATTATTTTCTTATCGCCAACCCCAAAATTATTTGCACTTTTAACAATGCTGTTTCCATTTACCTGTTTTTCTAATTTGGATATATGGTAGGGCACGGAAGTGGAATCTCCGATTTGCAGATTACGTAAACCAAGCACCATCTTTTCTATTAATTCTGTGGTTTCCGGTTCGTCGTGATCTATGCTCAAACGATCTTGTATTTGTAGCATTGTTCGCGTGATCTGCGATTGATTTCCAGCGGATTCTTGTTGATGATCCAGCATTTGCAATTTTTCTGACAACATTATTGTTCAATAATTTCAATTTGTTAAAATTAATTCTGTTAATAATACCTTCTACCAATAATTAAAATAATGAGCTACAAGTTAAGCACGTTTATTCTAGCACAAAAAGAAAGGCAATTATTGAAACATAATATGTAACATTTCGCATATCGTATCTATATATTGGATAAAATAAGATTTAATCAAATACTGCCTTCATAAGATGATAACTGCTTACGATCATTTGTATCAACCACGTCAAAAGCTTCCAGCATTATCTTGTCGATTAAACTTCTTGCAAAAGCTTCGACCATAATTTGAGGCATTATCAACTCGACAGAGAACTGAAATCGTAGCTGTCGGAAATGATCGTCAGATTTTCTATACGCATGGCAAATATGTATGCACTTGAATTTTGCTAGGTGTGGTGTACGTTTATTTTTATTTTTAAAATTTACTCTCTATCTGTTTAAAGTTTATTTGGTAAATTGATTAATAATAAGTTCAAACATGAATCAAGTACGAAATTTGTATAGGGTTACCGACACTCTAAAGTGAACTTATAAAATGTTTGCACGTGTTGCGGAAAATGTCAGAAGACGTTGAACGTTTATTTTCATTTTAGCACCAAAAAAGCAAGGTGTTGCCCGCTTAATTTATAGAATAATCTTTTTCTCTTTTTATTAAGTATTTCATTAAATTAAATGTATAAGTCAATATCAATCATCTATCAATAGACTTGATCTTTAAAATTTTAAAACGCAGTTTGTATTACAATAGAATTACCGATGTAACCTCAACTTCGAACTGAATCGGATTAAAGTACTAAAAAATTAAGAAACACTCGCTTATCAAACGTTTTAAAGGAAAATTCATACATATGACTTGAATCTTTGTCAAATTTGCATGCAATGAATGTCATAAAATGGATTGTATTATTAACTATAACGTAAAAGGGATATACCAACGTTTTACAAGTCAAAATAGCGATAACACCACAACCCGCTAGTATCGAAAAACGAACGTGTCCATAAAAGATGGATCAGAATAAGTACATAGAAGTACGAATTTTCGAACCTGTTGCGGA